>NC_141107.1:25950645-26605645 GCF_041138505.1 Cibotium barometz | reverse complement strand
TAACGTAGATAAGAGCCTTAACTAACAAAACTGATCTGACCGAACCCGTAAGTCACATGATCAGGTCAAGGAAAAGACTTGCACTTGGATCATAGAGGCCAATGCTTTTTTCCTCATCGTCGAGAGGCATAGCCATTGATTCTTTTCCACAGAATAAAGACTATCCGGGATTTACTTTATCTATCGTACCATAACAGAATTGAGTCTCATTTTAGGGATCCATTAGTCTAGCCTAACCCCATCCAATCCCATGGGTTAGCCATTGATTCTTTTCCACAGAATAAAGACTATCCGGGATTTACTTCATCTATCGTACCATAACAGAATTGAGTCTCATTTTAGGGATCCATTAGTCCAGCCTAACCCCATCCAATCCCATGGGTTAGCCAACCACCCAACCACTGTAGTGATAGGATCCATTTAGGAATTTGGTTATGTTTTGTCCCGAGTACTAGGGAAAAGAGTTCCCAGGCCCCTAGTCGGCACTTCAAGATAGTCACACCACTTACACACCCAATATGAAATTGCATGTTTCACAGATTTAGCTATCTTTAAAACAATCTTTTAATGAAACCATAGTATCACTAATCATAATCCTCCAAAATATCTGGTTGAATTCTAATTTTCAATCATTCCTTCATCATCAGTGTACCAATGGCATCATTTGGCAACCAGAACGCTCACCACCTGTCCACTCAGGGGACTTTTCAATAGTTCCTAGCTCATAGTATTGGGAATATATTCACTTATAAAAATCTAGATGGACTCTCCATTGAAGATCATCAAGATCAACCAACAGATCCATATAAAAGAGCCATGGACTCATCCGTTGAGGACCAGCAAGGACAATCAACCAGATCCATGCCCGAGTTAAGAAAACAACTCTAACTCCTTGTTCCATTTACTTCCTCGATGCACGTGTGGGTATCTTTGGTGACCCAGAGCCCGAGCACCGTATGGTCAGCATCCTCTGGGCTCCTTTGCAGGTCACCTAGCGCTTCACTCATAGGCCGCTTCCTTGGTCCCTCATCCACCGTACCGGAAGCTCACCATTTAAATTGAACCGAGGCTAGTTAAGACCTCGACCTTGCTACGTGAGACGTCCTCCGTCGACTCTCTGTCAGCTGTTGTAACTTTATCACTTAGGTCTCCACGACCTCATTCACAAGACCTCATTCACAAGTCTTGTGAATGAGGTCTCCACAACCTCATTCACAAGACTGTCAAAATGCTTCCCCAGCATTCTTGACATAAAACGGTCATTTAAAAACAAGTCATAAATATAGTTTCTAACGAACTCTCATCTTTCCACATTGTTCCACATCATTTCTCGTTATTCCACATTCTTCTACATCAATTCACATTGCTTAATCCACATCCAATCATATGTATTCCCATCGTCCTTCATCCAATCACATCATATTACATCTCATCACATCTATCCACATCTATCATCATCACATCTCATCCATTCTCATCTACCCATATCCACATCACATCCATTCACATCACATCTCATCCATTCACATCTATCCCCCCATTCACATCACATCACATCCATTCACATCACATCTCATCCATTCACATCACATCTCATCCATTCACATATATCTCGATTCACATCACATCACATCTATCCCGATTCATGTCACATCACATCACATCACATCCATTCTCAGCACATCTCATCCATTCACATCTATCTCGATTCACATCACATCCACTCTCAACACATCTCATCCATTCACATCTATCCCGATTCACATAACATTAACTATATCCCCATCCCATCACATACATTCTATCCACATTACATCACATCCACATCTATCCACATCATTTGCATTACACCATATCTTATCACATCCATATCCACATCCATTTACATCACATCACATCCTATCACATCCACATCCACATCCATTTACATCACATCACATCTTATCACATCCACATCCACATCCATTTACATTACATCACATCCTTTTACATATCCTCACATCTCATTCTCATCTCTTCATTCACATCCACATCCATTTACATCCACATCTCATTCTCATCTCTTCATTCACATCCACATCCACATCCATTTACATCACCTCACATCCTATCACGTCGCATTCACATCTTATCCACATTTAGTAAATTTTCTATTTTCGATACCGATGGGACTTTTCTAAATTTCTGCCAATTGCTTGGCCTAGTTAAAGGTACTTTTTCTCAACGGATATTCTCATATTCTTTACTTTTTCTCAACGGATATTTTCATATTCTTTTTTGAATTCCAAATGTCATGAGAATTCCTCTTTTATCACATAAAATAAATTTATCTAAAATTTCTCTTTTCTTTAATAAAATTATCCATTATTTCAAATATGTCAAGAATTCCACTTTTACCATTTAAATGATTGAATTCCAAACTTCATGAAAATTCCTCTTTTATCATAAAAATTTCTCATACATAAAATAAATTTATTTAAAATTTCTCTTTAAATAAAATTATTCATTATTTTAATATACCAAAATTTCTCTTTTTCCATTTAATTACATGGATCTCCATTATCATGGAAATTTCTCTTTTTGCATAAAAATAAAATTACCAAAATTTTCTCTTTTCTTTAATTAATTATTTATGCATAAACACGAAATATTAGTTTCTCATGAATTTGATGAAAATCATTCTTTTAGCATCGGATGTCCAATCCTAGAATATGGTAGGAAGTCCTCTTTTAGCATTATGCATAAAAATGAGTTATGTATTAATTTCTAAAAAAATTTCCATATCTTCGCTGCTATTACTGATAATTTTTAATATTTCTAGAAAGACTAAGACTTTGTAATACAATTATGATAGAATAACTATCCTTAGACTTAAATCCAATTTATGGAATTAAATCATAAGTTTACCATAAATTTATTAGCATAAAAGTATAAAAAGCCATTTTCTTAACCTCTAGCTTAACAAGCTTACAGATTGATTTTGAGAGAAGCATTCATTTGCTTAAGAATTAGTCATAGGAATGACTATTCTTTTGGGAGAGAGATATATACATAAAAAGCATTCTAATTAAGCATAAAGATTAACTTTTTTGTGATTAATCATTAAAAGTCTTAGAGAAAGCTTGATTTGCATTAAAAATAACTAAATAGAAACTTCTCAAGCTTGAGAGGGGTTGAGAAGTGAAATCACTGAGAATATAATCAAAAACCATGAATTTCTTCTTACCCTTAGGTTTGGCTTGCTTCTTTATCTTAGAAGGAAGCCCCCAACCAATCATCTAGAAGGAAGCCCCCAACCAATCAATTAGTTTAGTATGTTGAGAAGAAATCTCCAAGGATTGTTGAAGAGAGAGAGAAGCTCCAAGCTCTCCAAAAGTAGTGGATTTTTAAGAGATAATAGAAAATATCAATATTTTAATGTAATACTGGCATGGTATAGTTCACAGATAAGAATAAAAAAGAATGAGGGTTTATTTATAGGTGAGGGAGGCTGCTAACTAAGTCCAACTAAGTTATAGAGTTTTCCAGCTTCAGTTTGGCTAAATTTGGACAAGATTTGGATCAGTTTAGCTCCCATTTTTATCTTGTTTGATCCAGAAGAGAGGAGAGATAAAAATATCACAATTTTTTTGAATTAAAAACTCATCCACATGTGTGAATTGGGCTCCTACCTCAAGAGTCTCCCCCTCCTTACCAAGGTGTCAAAAATTCATCATTTCTCTAAAATATCTCATTTTTTAGTAATATCTCTTAATTTTTAACTAATAAACCTTGTACTCAGTCAACTCTTGATCTTATGTGAGCATTTACTCATTTTTGGGTATGTTCTTTTATTCTTTGGATTTATCTCAACCCAACACTTGGATTAATCATATTGGTCCATAGGAACCTTATTTGAACCATAATCCAGGAATTTCTAAAAATCTAGACCCTTAGGCTAAGGTCCCTTATATCATTTTTAATTGATTCCTAATGCACATTGGAAAGTTCATTTTGAACTTTTGTTTCAGGGGAAACCATTTTAGACACTAGAAGGATTTTTATATCCAAAGATATCTCAATTTTGGATTACCTCTCTTTAGACATTTTCTCTCTCTAGGTCAAAACAGGGTAAAACAAGATCTTTCTTCTATTTCAGAGAGGGGAATAATTACAAGAACATAAGGGGAGGTTCTTACACCTTTACACCTCAAAAGCTGGAGGGAGGAATCTTACATCCTACCGCACTTAAAAAACGCGCGATGTTCTCAGCTCGCACAGCAGTTACAACTCTTTCCCTTAAGATCCAACTGATTCTAGGGTTCCTTATAGTCTAGTCAACCCAACAGAATCCTGGGATAAAGATCTCTTCTACAAGAAGAACATGTAGAACTCATTATCAGATAACAATTCATTCAGAACATATCATTCATATCCTTAACACAATAATGGTCCATCAGATTGACAATTCCATCTGATCATTCCTCCACGGAAATTTTAGTTATGCAGGTTTTCAATTTGTCATCCCTTAATTAGATCCACTAGGTCAAGGGTTAACAGCAGCCATCTATCACAATGCACATTCCACTAGGTCAAGGATTAACAGCAGCCATCTATCACAATGCACATTCCACTAATCTCATAGTGATTTGTTGAAGTCATAATTGTCATTCCAGTTACTAATATCATCACTGGGATTTGTCCCATTCATCCTCATTGTGGCTTTGTTCAACTTATCTTCTTTCAACCAGAATTCAGGAATCATCATCTTTCAATCAGAATCCAAATCAACTCATCAATTCTTAACCAGAATTCTAAAATCATATCAACCAGCATTCGAATTCATCCTCTGGATAGCATTTTTGCTTATAACTTCAAGGTCTTAAATTTACTTGTATATATTGTCAGTAAAAGAGCTGCAGATACACCCACGGTATATATCGATAGTCATGGTCCTTGGAGTTATAAGGTAAATACCATCATATCTGGGCCTCAAGCAAGTCAGGGATTCCATAGAATTACGATACTTCCTTCTGAAGACCCAATTACCAATTTATGAATTTTTATTTTGAATATCAATTTGTATGAATTTCATCACACAACTATAATATTTTACTGGTACTTCATAAATTCTTGACATTTCTTGCTTTTCAGTTGATTCACTTTAGACAATTTGCTCTGATACCAGCTGAAAGATCCCTGTCCCCTCCGTGCAACAAAATCGGGGGTGCTAACAGTGGAAGTAGCACTTCTTGCGCAGGGCAGAGCCTCTCACTCGGGGCCTTGCCCCAACGGATATCCGCACAAGAGACTAATCCCTTCGTTCTTCCAAAACCGAACCCAGAAAACTTCCCTTGCCCAGAAAGCACGAGCGATTCCTCCAAGATAGTTTTATTCTAATGTAGACAAGAGCCTTAACTAACCAAGCTGATCCGACCGAACCCGTAAGTCACATGATCAGACCAAGGCAAAGACTTGCACTTGGATCATAGAGACCAACGCTTTTTTCCTCATTGAGGAGGCACAACCATTGATTCTTTTCCATAGAACAAAGACTATCCGGGATTTACTTCATCTATCGTACCATAATAAAATTGAGTCTCATTTTAGGGGTCCATCATTCCTCCAGCCTAACCCCATCCAATCCCATGGGGTTAGCCAACCGCCCAACCACTGTAGTGATAGGATCCATTTAGGAATTTGGTTATGTTTTGTCCCGGGTACCAGGGAAAAGAGTTCCTAGGCCCCCTAGCCGGCACTTCAAGCAAACTTCAAGATAGTCACACTACTACTTACACACCCAATATGAAATTGCATGTTTCACAGATTCAACTGTCTTTAAAACAATCTTTTAATAAAATTGCCTATTTCACAGATTCAGTTGTCTTTAAAACAATCTTTTAATGAAACCATAGTATCACTGATCATAATCCTCCAAAATATCTGGTTGAATTCTAATTTCCAATCATTCCTTCATCGGTGTACCTATGGCATCATTGGCAACCAGAATGCTCATCGCCTCTCCACTCATAGGGGCCTTTTCAATAGTTCCTAGCTCATAGTACTCGGAAATATATTCAATTATAAAAATGCAGATGGACTCTCCATTGAAGATTAGCAAGATCAACTAACAGATCCATATAAAAGAGCCATGGACTCATCCGTTGAGGACCAGCAAGGACAATTAACCAAATCCATGCCCGAGTTGAGAAAACAACTCTAACTCCTTGTTCCATTTATCCTTCATCCATTCTCATCCAATCACATCATATTACATCTCATCACATCTATCCAATTACATCATATTACATCTCATCACATCTATCCACATCTATCCATTCTCATCTCATCCAATCACATCATATTACATCTCATCTATCCACATCTATCCATTCTCATCTCATCCAATCACATCATATTACATCTCATCACATCTATCCACATCTATCCTCATCACATCTCATCCATTCTCATCTACCCATATCCACATCACATCACATCACATCCATTCACATCATATCTCATCCATTCACATCTATCCTGATTCACATCACATCCATTAACATCACATCTCATCCATTCACATCTATCCCGATTCACATCACATCACATCCATTCACATCACATCTCATCCATTCACATATATCTTGATTCACATCACATCACAGCCATTCACATCACATCTCATCCATTCACATCTATCCTGATTCACGTCACATCACATCCATTCTTAGCACATCTCATCCATTCACATCTATCCCGATTCACATCACATCCATTCACATTACATCTCATCCATTCACATCCATCACATTCATTGTATCCCCATCCCATCACATACATTCTATCCACATTACATCACATCCATATCATTTGCATCACACCACATCTTATCACATCCATATCCACATCCATTACATCACATAACATCCTATCACTTACACATTCACATCCATTTACATCACACCACATCTTATCACATCCACATCCACATCACATCACATCCTTTCACATATCCTCACATCTCATTCTCATCTCTTCATTCACATCCACATCTTAGAAGGAAGCCCCCAACCAATCAATTGGTTGAGTATGTTGGGAAGAAAGCTCCAAGGATTGTTGAAGAGAGAGAGAAGCTCCAAGCTCTCCAAAAGTAGAGGATTTTTAAGGGATAATAGAAAATATCATTATTTTAATGCAATACTGGCATAGTATAGTTCACAGATGAGGATACAAAAGAATGAGGGTCTATTTATAGGTGAGGGAGGCCGCTAACTGAGCCCAACTAAGTTCTAGAATTTTTCAGCTTCAGTTTGGTTAAATTTGGACAAGATTTGGACCAGTTTAGCTCCCATTTTGATCTTATTTGATCCAGAAGAGAGGAGAGATAAAAATATCATAATTTTTTTGAATTAAAAACTCATCCACACGTGTGAATTGGGTGCCTATCTCAAGAGTCTCCCCCTCCTTATTACCAAGGTGTCAAAAATTCATCATTTCTCTAAAATATCTCAATTTTTTAGTAATATCTCTTAATTTTTAACTAATAAACCTTGTACTCAGTCAACTCTTGATCTTATGTGAGCATTTACTCATTTTTGAGGATTTTCTTTTATTCTTTGGATTTATCTCATCCCAACACTTGGATTAATCCTATTGGTCCATAGGAACCTTAATTGGACCATAATCCTAGAATTTCTGAAAATCTAGACCCTTAGGCTAAGGTCCCTTATATCATTTTTAATTGATTTCTAATGCACATTGGAAAGTTCATTTTGAAGTTTTGTTTCAGGGGAAACCATTTTAGACACTAGGAGGATTTTTATATCCAAAGATATCTCAATTTTGGATTGCCTCTCTCTAGACATTTTCTCTCTCTAGGTCAAAACAGGGTAAAACAAGATCTTTCTTCTATTTTAGAGAGGGAAATAATTACAAGAATAGAAGGGGAGGTTCTTACACCTTTACACCTCAAAAGCTAGAGGGAGGAATCTTACATCCTAAAAAACGCGAGATGTCCTCATCTCGCAGCTGGAGGACAACTCTTTCCCTTAAGATCCAACTGATTCTGGGGTTCCTTTTAGTCTGGTCAACCCAACAGAATCCTGGGATAAAGATCCCTTCTATAAGAAGAACATATAGAACTCATTATCAGATAACATATCATTTATATCCTTAACACAATAATGGTCCTTCAAACCAACAATTCCATCTGATCATTCCTCCACGAAAATTTTAGTTATGCATGTTTTCAATTTGTCATCCCTTAATTAGATCCACTAGGTCAAGGGTTAACAGCAGCAATCTATCAATACACTAATCTCATAGTGATTTGCTGAAGTCATAATCGGCATTCCAGCTACCAATAACATCACTGGGATTTGTCCCATTCATCCTCATTGTGGCTTTGTTCAACTTATCTTCTTTCAACCAGAATTCAGGAATCATCATCTTTCAATCAGAATCCAAATCAACTCATCAATTCTCAACCAGAATTCTAAAATCATATCAACCAGCATTCGAATATATCCTCTGGATGGCATTTTTGCTTATAACTTCAAGGTCTTAGATTTACTCATATATATTGTCAGTAAAGAGCTGCAGATATACCCACGGTATATACGAGTAGTCACGGTCCTTGGAGTTATAAGGTAAATACCATCATATCTAGGCCTCAAGCAAGTCAGGGATTCCATACAATTGCGGTACTTCCATTTGAAGACCCAATTACCAATTTATGAATTTTTATTTTGACTATCAATTTGTATGAATTTCATCACACAATTACAATATTTTACTGGTACTTCATAAATTCTTGACATTTCTTGCTTCTCGGTTGATCCACTTTAGCCAATTTGCTCTGATACCAGCTAAAATATCCTTGCCCCCTCCGTGCTTATGCATCTTTTTATGCATAAAAATCAAATTTAATAATTAATATCAGTGATATCCATGCATATTCATAGATGAATATGTACATGGAGTAATCGGAATATTTCTTTTAGATGCAAAAATGGTGGGAATTACTCTTTTGGAATAACATAAAAATAAACTTTCTTTTTCACAAAATTTTGGAAAATTTTGCCATAACCTCCTTTGTATGGCTGACCATTTCTCATTTTTATCTTTCTTTATTTAACTTAAATAACCCAAATTAGAATTATAGAACTCTAATCTATATAATTTTCTAAATTCAAGAGAGTAAACAATAAGAAGAGTTTAATTAATCACTTAGTTAATCTTTCTAGGATTGAGAAAGGTTGGAATGTAAAGAAGAGAAGGGGGGTGGCCTTTTTATCAAAGGCATAGCATTTGAATTTAATTCAAACATTTACAAAACATAAAAATCAAGAAAATCATAGATTTTTCATTAAACAAGGTAAGAAAATTAGCTTACATGGAGCTTGTAAGCTCTCCTTTGGCTTGAGGGATTGAGGGTTCTACTATTGTTTGAAGCAATAGTGGCCACCAATTCAGGATTAGGCCAAAAACACTTGAATTATTAAAAAATTCAATGTAGATGGCTCAGGACAGGAGCACAATAACAGTGCATAAACATCATTAAGATTTTACAAAGGGGGAGGCTTCTATTTATAGGAAAAAGTGAGCCTCTAACCAAGCAAACTGATTCTAGAAATTTTCAGATTAATTTCAATTTTTGACAATTTTTGGGTCAGTTTAGCTTACTTTTTGGATCTAGTTTTGAAATAGGAGAGATGAAAATATCTCATTTTATTGATTAAAAATTGGGAGTAATGATGAGAAAAAGGCATCTACTTCATGAGGGGAGATCCCCACACTGAGGTGTCAAAATTCAGTTTTTTAATTCTTTTCTTTTCTCCTTAGTACACTCTTCATCTTATGTGAGCATTTACTCATTTTTGGGGGATTTTTCTTTTATTCTTCAATTTATCTCCTTCCTACACTTGGATTGATCCTATTGGCCCATAGGAACCTTAATTGGACCATAATCTAAAATTTTTTAAAAATCTGGACCCTTAGGCTATAATTCCAATTGCACATTGGAAAGTTCTTTTTGAATTTATGTTTCAAGGGAAACCATTTTAGACACTAGGAGGATTTTTTATATCCAAAAATATCTCAATTTTGAATTATCTCCCTCTAGATATTTTCTCTCTCCAGGCCAAAACAGGGTAACACAGGATCTTTCTTTTATTTCAGAGAGGAAATAATTATAAGATTAGAAGGGGAGGTTCTTATACCTGCACACCTCAAAAGCTGGAGGGAGGAATCTTACAAGCTATATCAATGATCCCACTAGACTTGGTTGGAGAGTGTGGTTTGTCATCTTTCCCAAACGCCCTTCTTCCATGGATTCCTCACTACTGGTTTCTGTAGTGGTCAGGTTTCTCAAGATACTCAAGTGTGTGCTTTTGTGGGCTATCCCAATCCCACACTTCTTTGGTAGTAGGAAGTTCCTGGATGATTTGATGCACTATCGTCAGGGTGTAAGATCGTCTCTCCGATGAGTTTTCTAGATCTTAAGTGCATGTATGTATGATTTGATAAGATAGTATCCAACCCAAATTGATTCAATTCCTGGCTCTATCACTCTGTTTAGGAGGCATGAATTAGCAAAGAATATTTCATGTCGTGAAATAACAAAACTAAGTTCACGTCGTAAAAAAATGGTTCACGTCGTGAAACAAAAATGTTTCATGTTGCGAACTACTTCGAAAATGGGTCATGTCGTGAAAGTCTACTGCACTTTCACCTGATCCAATTTTCCTCCTTAAGATTAAATTCCTTCTTTAGCCGACCCTCACAACCTTAGTTTTGTCAATTCGTTAGTTTTGGTCTTCTCGTGAAATAACAAGATTTAGTTCACGAACGGCGGTGAAATAAAATGTGTTTCACGCTGTGAACTACTTCAAAAATGGTTCACGTTGTGAAAGTCGACTTGTGAAAGTCGATTGCACTTTCACGTAATCCAATTTTTGGTGGACTGAATCATGTCAAAGGTGTCAGGATAAGGGTTTCTTTTTTTGGAATATAATCCCTTAATTTTTGGCAAAAATCTCAACACTGATTTCGTGAGCGACTCACGGCGTGAAATTGCAAGAAAATGGTTCATGTCGTGAACAACTTCCTGCACTTTCACGTGGAGTTTTCCGCATCGGCAATTTGTAGTCTTGGGTGCATAATACTTATCCAAATGATGAAAATTAGATTGTGCCAATGCTAGGGAATGAAATGCAAGTTCCTACTCAATCAATGGTCCCTTATGTTTTTTATTTTTTGAATTTTTTGAATTTTTTGAAAAAAGAAGAAAACAACACCCAACCTGCTTCTTCACGTTGGTGTTTTTTGTGGTGCTAACATAAAACTTATCAAGAGTAACCAATGAATCCTTTCCTAAACTACCTTCCACAACATTCACAGCATCAAAACTATAATGTTTTTCTCAACCACACACACCTTATCCTTCCATTTTCCACATAATGCATTACCAAAATGCAAAGGCAACAATGAATACTATGCAATGGGAGCTGAAACTCAAAGAGTATGGAAGAAACAAAGATGTTTCCCCGACAGCGATGCCAAAAATGTTATGAGCTACCACACCTCTCCAAGAGTGAACTCTACACACATTCACCTATTGGACAAGCAATAGAACACAATCGTTGTGGGGTACTTACCAATGCTTCGATCTCGTGTCTCTTGAGGCCTCCAAGCTTCACCTCCATACTGTCACCGTGGAGTCGCTCACACCATCGCATAGGCCAATCACACTCTCTCTCACTCTCTCATACAAGCATGAAAGAGGCACAATACTAGAATGCTCTCACTCCTCACTCTCTCACAAAGTACAAGAGGGAAGAGCTCTCAATAGCACAAAGGGGATTGTGTCCTTTTCATTATGAGAAAATACCTTACATATAATTGGCCCTTATTCACACTTGGACGCCCAAAACTTACTAACTAGGCCTTGGGTGGCCAATCTCTCATAATGTACAACCTTTATAGTGCCTTTACATGACACTTATTAATTTCCTCACTTGAGGATCATTGTGAGACCCCTGCCCCCTCTGCAGTACCCCCTCCAAGGGCGCTGGCGACAAAAGCAGCGTCAGCCTCTCACACAGGGCAGGGATCCACACTCGGGGCCTCTCCCACGGATGTTCAAACAAGAGACTAGCCCGGCGGTTCCTCTGAAACCTAACCCAGAAAAACTTCCCTCGCCCGAAAGGCACGGGCGATTTCATCGCCAGGAAAAATTATCTAACGGTAGAATTGCTCTAACGAGTCAAAATCTTAGCTAACCAAACTGATCCGACCGAACCCGAAAGTCACATGGTCAGATCAAGGAAGAGACTTGCACTTGGTCCATAGAATCACCGCTTTTTTTTCCCTTTTTGTGAGGCACAACCACTGATTCCCTCTCCCACAGAACTAGGTCTTCCTAGTACTTAATCTAATTAACGTAACTTAATCATAACTATTTGTATCACGGGAATCCCCCGATCTAGCCTAACCAACCCATGGGTTAGCCAACCACCCAACCATTGTATTGGTGGGATTCCTTTATAAAAATTTGGTTATGTTTTGCCCGAGTATCGAGGAAAAGAGCTCCCAAGCCCCTTAGCTGGCGCTTCAAGCAAAATTCAAGTAGTCACACCACTTACACACCCAATATGAAATTACCATTTTAACAGACTCGACTGTCTTTAAAATAATCTTTCAATGAAACCATAGTATTACTGATCATAATCCTCCAAAATATCCAGTCTATGTTTTACAAAAATTATCGTTAGGACTCTCCGTTGAAGACCAACTGGTCAACCAATGAGATCCAATATCAAAATCTAGTTCATAAAAATAATTTCCTTCCAGTTCATCCATATCTTCCTTGACGTATGCATGGGTGTCCTAGCAACCGTGAGCCCGTGCATCACCTAGTTAGAACCCTCTAGGATCCTACTTAGGTGTCCTAGCACTTCACTCAGGGACCGCTTCGTCGGTTCTCGCCCATCGTATCGAAAGCGCACCATTTTAACCATACCGAGGCTGGTCAAGACCTCGGCAGGCTTTGCCGTGCGAGTGACATCCCTCGACGACTCCCTGCTAGCAACAACGAGTCTCTCCTAACACATACCAAATGCTTCCTCCAGCGTTCTGGTGCATAAAACAGTCCTTTAAAAGAAAACACAAGTTCTATGCAAGTAGAATTCCCGGTTTGAGTTTGATTCACAAAACCCTTTTTCCCACAATCCGGATTTTCTTAATGAGAATCATTGATCTCTCGTCAGGGTAATCTACCTATCATTTGACTAAATTTCCAACTAGATTCTTGGTGATTTCCGTTAAGGGAAAACTATGCTAATTCAACGGCAGTCTATTCTTTGTATTGAGATTTGGAATTGGTCACAATGTTTTTGCTTGATTCAGATTCGAGAGATGGGCAAGTAGTGGCCACCATCATTCTCACAGTCGTGGTTTAACCAAAATTATTCGGTTTACTTCTAACTTTGATTCTTAAGGATTTTCTTCAGATAAAAATCTAATGAACTTCTAACCGTAAGGAAAATTCCAACTTTATGAATTTCATTTCTTCCTAACACAATAGATTAAGAAATAGTTTTATACAAGAATATCGAGATTTTATAAAAATACTCTTCTTCCACTAATCCAACTGGGTATATAAGAATTCGTTGTGATTTGTCCACATAAATGTCTAAGAATATTCTTTCCATAAATTTAATTATCAACTTTGATATACCCTAGTTTTCTAGGTGAAATTATGGTGAAAATTCCTCTTTTGTTATCAAAATTAATTTAAACCTTTTTCTACTTAAAATACCATGAAAATTCCTCTTTTTAATCGAATATGCCAAAAATTCCTCTTTTTGCATTTAAATGATTGAATTCCAAATGTCATGGGAATTCCTCTTTTATCATTTAAAAATTCTTATACATAAAATAAATTTATAAAAAATTTCTCTTTTTAAATTAAATAAAAATATCCATTATTTTGAATATGCCAAAAATGATTGAATTTCAAATCTTTTAAATGATTGCATTTAAATGATTGAATTTCAAATCTTTTATCATTTAAAAATTCTTATGCATAAAATAAATTTATCAAAAATTTCTCTTTTTAAATTAAAGAAAAATATCCATTATTTTGAAAATACCAAAAATTTCTCTTTTTGCATTTAAATGATTGAATTCCAAATGTCATGGAAATTCCTCCTTTATCATTTAAAAATTCTTATGCATAAAATAAAATTATCATAAATTTTTCTTTTTTTTCTTAATTAAATAATTATGCATAAATACAAAAAGTATTCTTTCATGAATATGGTTAAAATCATTCTTTTTACTTCAAATTTCTAAACCTAAAATATGGTAGGATTTCGTCTTTTAGTATTATGCATAAAAATAAGATATGTATTTTTTTCTGAATAATTTGCCATAGCTTTGCTGCTATTACTGATAATTTTTAAATTTTCTAAAAGAATAAAAGCTTGTAATGAAAATATGATAGAAGTTCTACTTTTAAGCTTAATTTTAAACTATGAATTTAAATCATAATTATAAACATAATTATGATTATCCCACTAGATTAAAGCTAATTTCAACATTCCTCTTTTTTTAATTTGTTTGGATAATCCATTTCTCATTTAGAATGAGTTAAAGTAGTTTTTTAACTACTTATAAACAATCTAAAAGATTTAACCATTATTTTAATAGCACAAAATCATGAAAATATCATTCTCTTAATCTTTAGCTCATCAAGCCTAGAGTTTAGTTTTGAAATAAGAGATTATCTTTGAGAA
The DNA here is from genome assembly GCF_041138505.1 of Cibotium barometz. Classification (NCBI taxonomy): domain Eukaryota; kingdom Viridiplantae; phylum Streptophyta; class Polypodiopsida; order Cyatheales; family Cibotiaceae; genus Cibotium; species Cibotium barometz. The sequence goes on along the minus strand of NC_141107.1, from coordinate 26,590,865 downwards.
ACATTCTTTTGTTAAAGAATTAGCCATAGAGATGACTATTCTTTTTGAGAGAGAGATTTACTTGAAGAAAGCATTACAAATAAGCATAAAGATTAACTTTCTCTTAATTAAATATTAAGACTCTTAGGGAAAGCTTGATTTGAATTAAAACAATCATTTAGAAAGCTTCTCAAGCTTGAGAGGGGTTGAGAAGCAGAAAGTCATTGAGAAAAATTAAAAAAAATCATGAGGAGGAATCTTACATCCTCTCCCACTTGAAAAACACAAGATGTCCTCATCTCACAAAGTGGGGGTAATCTTTTACCAACTCTTCTTCTTTCTCCCAGGTGGCGTCTTCTAGAGGAAAGAACTTCCACTTGACTAAAAACTCTCTGAGGACTCTGCTCCTGAGAACCTTCTCCTGAACGTCAAGGATTTCTTCCAGAGAGGTAAATTTTCTCTCATGCAGCCGTCTTAAAGTTTGTTATTGGAACCTTTATTGAAATGATACATTCGAAACTGCAAGAATAAAGTTAGTTCAGGAGGATATTATCGCACGAAAGATAGTTTGGAGGGAATTAGAACTTGCATCTCCAATTTCAAAAGACAAATACAAGCCTTCTCTCACCATAACCAGTCATATTCTTTCACTCTGCATCATATAGTATACTAGAACACTCCATTGGAGAACAACCATGTACACACTCATTCTATTGAAGAGTCCAATCATGAAAGCATTAAGAGAAAGTACCATCTGCACATTGATCTAGATAGTGCGTATGCACCAATTCAAAAACACAGAAGTGGACAACTATTGCTCTCATCAGATGTTAAAGATCATATGAGGTTATCGGGAAGCAACACATAGACCTTTGGTGTGATGGCTCCATCTACCCTATTGACCCCCGTACTGCTTCACATCCTCTCTTTTCAAATCCCACAACTCTCTTACATTTTGCTGGTGATGGCGCCACATGCTTACTAGGATATTGTAAGTTAATTTCTTACATGCAAGAAAGAGAAAGGTATTATTCACAACACTTATAGTAGCAAATGAGCTTCTTGGCTTGTCTGGTGAATGCAAGACACAGAAAGTTAGATTAGAAGAACAAGAATGTCAAATCAATAAACTAAGAAGTGACCTCCGCAAATATAGAGAAAAAGACACAATCATTGGATGGTGAACGGAAAAGAAAGCTAAAAAACGTCAGAACTTGAGGCTCGATTTTGGAGGCCTGAAGAAGAGAATCCAAGCCATGAGGTAAGATTGCAATGAATGCATTCCCATTCACATGTCTTTTGTGTTAGCATTTAATATTATTTGATTTGTTGGACTTCTTTGGGATTTACACGTTCTCTACGTAGTACTGCGCGTAGTGCTGTATTTGTAGGGTTGTCATACATCTTGACAAAGAGAATTTCAATCCCAATCTTAATCCAACAAAGCAACTAATATCATTCGTGAATTGACATCAAGAATGGCAAGAGAAATGATAAAAGAGAAGAAGTTCAAGGTGGCTCAACGAGATATAGTGGATGAATTTGTAACCAATAATACAATTTCAACTACGGATATTTATTCCGCCACGGATTCAAGTGCAGTCAGCCATAAGAGTTATAGTGCCATCCAGAAGTCAGTGTCATCCCTCCTTGAGGCCAAAGGCATTAAAGAAAAGCTACTTCCAACACCTACAAAAGTTTGGAGACGTAGGGAGAAATTAAACACAAAATAGCTTCACTATGTTGGTCACTCACACCACATTGTAGGAGAGCTTAAGAGAGAAGGTGGCAGCATATTCTACAATGAACACAACAATATATTCATGGACTTGGAGCTCTTGCAAAAGAGAATGGTGGAGTTCTATGATATTACATTCGAGGAGATAGGAGGTGCACTTCAGTTGGTCATCAAGCTTGATAAGCGCGAGATTATCTTTGCTTGGAAGATCAAGAATGTAGCAGAGAGAAAAGAAGTCATCCGTGCATTGGAGAAGGTGCTATCAGAAATTGGACTACATGGAGGTAATGTCCAGATTCTAAAGGATACTAAAAAGTCATCAAATGAAAAGGAAGTTCCAATAAAGCCCTCCATTGGAGGTGTTAAGGCAATAAGATTTCTTTCCAAGATAATGATTAATCAGCAACACAAACCTGCAAAGTTAGGAAAGCAATATACAACAACCTACACAAGTCGAATCGAATACCAACAATGGAAAAAGCTTCATAATGCAGTGAAAGACCATGAAGGTGCAAGGAATGTAATGTTTGGCGTTCAATTGATACTATGTTTCAAATGTGTGAGAAATCAACTACTCCCAGCAAGACAAAAAGAGCTTTCAAGACAACTTACAAGCGTTCAAAAAAGCATTCAGACTGCTTTGGACTGACACACACCAACATTACACACTAAATGGTATGTTTCTAGCTTACTGTTGTTTCGTAGTCCTCGATACTCTGTTGTTTCGTAGCCCTCAATACGAGCTTACATTGTATGTTTTCTTATGCAGCATATTCTCTACAACCACATGCCTTACTTTATTAACAAGTACGGAGATCCTAGCATTTGGAACACACACGACTCTCACGAAATCACACTATGTAAGATTCCTCTCTCTAACTTTTGAGGTGTAAAGGTGTAAGAACCTCCCCTTCTATTCTTGTAATTATTCCCCTCTCTAAAATAGAAGAAAGATCCTGTTTTACCCTGTTTTGACCTAGAGAGAGAAAATGTCTAGAGAGAGGTAATCCAAAATTGAGATATCTTTGGATATAAAAATCCTCCTAGTGTCTAAAATGGTTTCTCCTGAAACAAAAGTTCAAAATGAACTTTTCAATGTGCATTAAAAATCAATTAAAAATGATATAAGGGACCTTAGCTTAACGGTCTAGATTTTTAAAAATTTCTGGATTATGGTCCAATTAAGGTTCCTATGGACCAATAGGATTAATCCAAGTATTGGGATGAGATAAATCCAAAGAATAAAAGAAATACCCAACAATGAGTAAATGCTCACATAAGATAAAGAGTTGACTGAGTACAAGGTTTATTAGTTAAAAATTAAGAGATATTACTAAAAAATGAGATATTTTGGAGAATTAATGAATTTTTAACAACTTGGTAAGGAGGGGGAGACTCTTGAGGTAGGCGCCCAATACACACATGTGGATGAGTTTTTAATTCAAAAAAAATTGTGATATTTGTATCTCTCCTCTCTCCTGGATCAAACAAGATCAAAATGGGAGCTAAACTGGTCCAAATCTTGTCCAAATTTAGCCAAACTCAAGCTGAAAAATTCTAGAACTTAGTTGGACTCAGTTAGTGGCCTCCCTCACCTATAAATAGACTCTCATTCTTTTGTATTCTCATCTGTGAACTATACCATGCCAGTATTACATTAAAATAATGATATTTTCTATTATCCCTTAAAAATCCTCTACTTTTGGAGATCTTGGAGCTTCTCTTGCTCTTCAACAATCCTTGGAGCTTTCTTCTCAACATACTAAACTAATTGATTAGTTGGGGGCTTCCTTCCTAAGATAAAGAAGCAAGCCAAACCTAAGGGTAAGAAGAAATTCATGGTTTTTATTATATTCTCAATGATTTCACTTCTCAACCCCTCTCAAGCTTGAGAAGTTTCTATTTAGTTGTTTTCAATGCAAATAAAGCTTTCTCTAAGAGTTTTAATGATTAATCACAAAAAAGTTAATCTTTATGCTTAATTAGAATGCTTTTTATGTATATATCTCTCTCCCAGAAGAATAGTCATTCCCATGACTAATTCTTAAGCAAATGAATGCTTCTCATTGATAAATTCTTAATTCAAAATCAATCTCTAAGCTTGTTAAGCTAGAGGTTAAGAAAATGGCTTTTTATACTTTTATGCTAATAAAATTATGGTAAACTTATGATTTAAATCTATAAATTGGATTTAAGTCTAAGGATAGTTATTCTATCATAATTGTATTACAAAGTCTTATTCTTTCTAGAAATATTAAAAATTATCAGTAATAGCAACGAAGCTATGGTAAAAATTTTAGAATTAATACATAACTCATTTTTATGCATAATGCTAAAAGAGGACTTCCTACCATATTCTAGGATTGGACATCCTATGCTAAAAGAATAAATTTCATCAAATTCATGGGAAACTAATTTTTAGTGTTCATGCATAAATAATTAATTAAAGAAAAGAGAAATTTTTGGTAATTTTATTTTTATGCAAAAAGAGAGATTCCCATGATAATGGAGATCCATGTAATTAAATGAAAAAAGAGAAATTTTGGTATATTAAGATAATGAATAATTTTATTTAAAGAGAAATTTTAAATAAATTTATTTTATGTATGAGAAAATTTTATGATAAAAGAGAAATTTCCATAACATTTGGAATTCAATCATTTAAATGGTAAAAGTGGAATTCTTGACATATTTGAAATAATAGATATTTTTATTAAAGAAAAGAGAAATTTTTAATAAATTTATTTTATGATAAAAGAGGAATTCCCATGACATTTGGAATTCAATCATTTAAATGGTGAAAGTGAAATTCTTGACATATTTGAAATAATGGATATTTTTATTAAAGAAAAGAGAAATTTTAGATAAATTTATTTTATGATATAAGAGGAATTACCATGACATTTGGAATTCAATCAATTAAATGCAAAAAGAGGAATTCCCATGATATTTGAGATCCAAGAAATTAAATCAAAAAAGAGAAATTTTTAGCATAATTTAAATTATGAGTATTTATCAAAAGTGAAATTTTAAGAATTATTAATTTTATTAGAAAATATGGGTAGAATTGATTTTTGTAAATCCCATGAATCTTTTACTCAAAAGAAGAATATTGAATATATTTCACTTGAGAAATTTGAGAAAGAATATGAAAATATCCTTTGAGAAAAAGTAAATAATATGAAAATATCTGTTGAGAAAAAGTACCGTAAACTAGGCCAAGCAATTGGCAGAAATTTAGAAAAGTCCCATCGGTATCGAAAATAGAAAATGTTACTAAATGTGAATAGATGTGAATAAGATGTGAATGCGATGTGATAAGATGTGAGTGGATGTGAGGTGATGTAAATGGATGTGGATGTGGATGTAGATGTGAATGAAGAGATGAGAATGAGATGTGAGGATATGTGAAAGGATGTGATGTGATGTAAATGGATGTGGATGTCGATGTGATAAGATGTGATGTGATGTAAATGGATGTGGATGTGGATGTGATAGGATGTGATGTGATGTAAATGGATATGGATGTGATAAGATGTGGTGTGAATGATGTGGATAGATGTGGATGTGATGCAATATGGATAGAATGTGGATGTGATGCAATGGGAATATAATGAATGTGATGGATGTGAATGGATGTGATGTGATGTGAATCAAGATAGATGTGAATGGATGAGATGTGATCAGATTGGATGTGATGTGATGTGATGTGACATGAATCGGGATAGATGTGAATGGATGAGATGTGATGTGAATGGATGTGATGTGATGTGAATCGGGATAGATGTGAATGGATGAGATGTGATGTGAATCGGGATAGATGTGCATGGATGAGATGTGATGTGAATGGATGTGATGTGAATCGGGATAGATGTGCATGGATGAGATGTGATGTGAATGGATGTGATGTGATGTGAACCAGGATAGATGTGAATGGATGAGATGTGATGTGAATGGATGTGATGTGGATATGGGTAGATGAGATTGGATGAGATGTGATGAGGAAGATGTGGATAGATGTGATGAGATGTAATATGATGTGATTGGATGAGAATGGATGAAGGACGATGGGAATACATATGATTGGATGTGGATTAAGCAATGTGAATTGATGTAGAAGAATGTGGAATAACAAGAAATGATGTGGAACAATGTGGAAAGATGAGAGCTCATTAGAAACTCTATTTATGACCTATTTTTAAATGACCGTTTTATGTCAAGAATGCTGGGGAAGCGTTTTGACCATCTTGTGAATGAGGTCGTGTGGTGGGGAGACCTAAGTGATAAAGTTGCAACAGCTGACGGAGAGTCAATGGAGGACATCTTGCGTAGCAAGGTTGACCGAGGTCTTGACCAGCCTTGGTTTGATTTAAATGGTGAACTTCAGGTACGATGGATGAGGGACCAAGGAAGCGGCCTATGAGTGAAGCGCTAGGTGACTTGCAAAGGAGCCTAGAGGGTGCTGACCATACGGTGCTCGGGCTTTGGGTCACCGAAGATACCCACACGTTCGTCGATGAAGTAAATGGAACAAGGAGTTAGAGTTGTTTTCTCATGGTTGATTGTCCTTGCTAGTCCTCAACGGATGAGTCCATGGCTCTTTTATATGGATCTGTTGGTTGATCTTGCGGATCTTCAACGGAGAGTCCATCTGGATTTTTATAAGTGAATATATTCCCGAGTACTATGAGCTAGGAACTATTGAAAAGGCCCCCGAGTGGACAGGTGGTGAGTGTTCTGGTTGCTAATGATGCCATAGGTACACCGATGAAGGAATGATTGGAAATTAGGATTCAACAAGATATTTTGGAGGATTATGATCTGTGATACTATGGTTTCATTACTGAATCTGTGAAACAAGCAATTTCATATTGGGTGTGTAAGTGGTGTGGCTACCTTGAAGTTTGCTTGAAGTGCTGGCTAGGGGGCCTAGAAACTCTTTTCCATAGTACTCGCGACAAAACAAATTCCTAAATGGATCCTATCACTACAGTGGTTAGGCGGTTAGCTAACCCATGGGATTGGTTGGACTGATGGATCCCTAAAATGAGACTCAATTCTATTATGGTAGGATAGATGAAGTAAATCATGGATAGTCTTTGTTCTATGGAAAAGAATCAATGGCTGTGCCTCTCGATGAGGAAAAAAGTGTTGGTCTATATGATCCAAGTGCAAGTCTTTTCCTTGATCTAATCATGTGACTTACAGGTTCGGTCCGACAAGTTTGGTTAGTTAAGACTCTTTTCTATGTTAGAATAAAACTATCCTAGAGGAATGGCCTATGCTTTCTCGGTGAGGGAAGTTTTTTCGGGTTTGATTTTGTTGAAATATACAAGTGAATAGGGTGTGTGCGGGAACAAGCCCTTGGATAGAGGCTGTAAAAGAGGAGATGTAATTGTGAAAGAACCTGTGAAAAGGTGAGAAGAATCTACTGGGAGAGAATAAAGCGTAGCATGAGAGAATTCAGGAGTGTGGAGTTATTCTGGGAGATATTCAGGGAAAAGAGAAGAGGTGGAGAGAATCAGGCAAAAGGTGGAGATATTCTGGGAGTGAATCATGGAGAAATCAATGGGATTTGATGCTTGATGTAAACTCTATAAATTGAGGCATAGCCCTAATGAGAATTTGTTGGTTTTTGAGTATCCATGCCTACATTAATCTATTTGCTAATTATTCACTAATTACGTCTTAATCATTTGCTAATCACTTTGTTAATAATGTTGATTCTAGTGTATGATCCACCATAGCTCATCATTATGCTCAAATTTCAACATGGTATCAGAGTCATGCCTAGAATCAATTAGGTTTATGAGCCCATTAGTTAATTAATTAGGATTAGTAGATAATTAGCAAAAAATCAAATTTTTAGTGAGTTTTCACTTCTCCCCTTCACCCCCAGCCAGTGAAGGATCTCTAGCACCTTGCACACATAGAATTAGGGCACAAGCTTCTAGCCAATGGTAGCTAACATCTTTGGCTACAAGCCGATCAAGAACACGCAGCAAACCGTCGGCGCTATCAAGAGAATTCAACGTTTTTTCCAGCGCGTTTTTTCCAGCGCGTTTTTTTCTGAGTAAACTGCAGATTTCTCCTTCATCAAATCAAATCTTTCTAATTCCTCTTAGCCCAAGGGTTAATCAAGCATGCTCTACAAGCTGGTGAAGACAGAATTGAGTTTCATCAAGTCTGTAGTGAGATCCAAGCTCTTCATCAAATCTGCAGGTGACTTTGGTAAAACAGAGATTAAGCTTTCAATATTTGGTCAAATCTTGTGTTTCTTGGCTTAATCCTCTACTAGACTCATTGCTATTGATGCCTTTGAAAGCATTTGAGCTCATTTGAAGTGGAAGGCACCAGATCTGGACTCCCCGCATACTCTATTTTTTGCACACAAAATAGAGCATTAATTTGCTAATCAATGATTAATCAGTGCTAATCACTGTATTTTGGTGCAATTGAGGGTTCAAATTAACCATTAGGTATCTGATACAGATCCCTATAACTTCAGATTGCAAATCGGAGTTGGTTTGATACTCCATCCATCCCGTACAAATTGGTTACCCTTGATTTAATGTAATTTCTGGTAAAATTGTGCTGATAAATTTGTGAAAATCATCATTTTACATTTAACCCTTGGTTAATGCCTGTAAATCTCACTCAAATTCAAGATTATTCACAGCCAGAGTTGCATTAGGAATGTGCATGAAAATGAATGCTATACGCATTATGTATTGGGCACATTGCATCAGTGTAAAAATGGGAACAGACACTGCCCTTGTCCAGAATAAGGCAAGAGGTAAGACCTCCCGCATAAATTTGGGTTTGCATTGCATAATAACAAAAGATAAACATCAAAAACCCAAAGGAACTGTCAGCAAAACATTGAAACATGTTGCTCACATGGAGCAAAATGACCTGACGGACGAGCTCATGGCCCCAGCCATGAAAGAAGAAGAATATCTCTTCCCAAGAAGAGGATCAACACCAAGAAGAAAAGCTGAAGGAAGACATGGACACAAGAAGAGAAGCTGCCCCACAAGAAGAGAAGCTGCCCCAAGAAGACTGAAAGAAGAGACGGACGCATGGAGAGATGCTGCCACGAGAAGAAGACTGAAGAAAAGAGAAGATGTGAGGCTCCAAAGAGTGAGGAGCCATGTGAAAATCTCTGAGAGAGAGAGAGAGAGAGAGACCCCACAACCCAATGTAACGTGCCCCAACAAAGTAAAACCACCTCTGAGCCACCGATGATGTAGGCCACGTGGTAGATGTATGTGTGAGCACTTTAGTCAAGGTCGCGGGCACTTATAGTAGCCTTGGACACATATAGAGAGAGAGTGTCAAGGACTATGGAGTTTAGGGACTTGAGGCATTGGAAATTTTTATATTACAAAAGTGTTATTCTTATTAAAATTGATTTTTATGCATAGAAAGATGGATAAAGGAAAATTTTTATTACAAAAGTGTTACTCTTATTAAATTTGATTTTTGTGCATAGAAAGATGCATAAAGAAATTTTTTTAATTATAAAAGTATTATTCTTATTAAATTTGATTTTTATGCATAGAAAGATGCATAAAGGATTTTTTTATTATAAAAGTGTTATTCTTATTAAATTTAATTTCTATGCATAGAAAGATGCATAAAGGAATTTTTTTTATTACAAAAATGTTATTCTTATTAAAATTGATTTTTACGCATAGAAAGATGCATAAAGAAATTATTTTAATTATAAAAGTGTTATTCTTATTAAATTTGATTTTTATGCATAGAAAGATGCATAAAGAAATTTTTATATATAAAAGCATTATTCTTAAAAAAATAGTTTTTATGCATAAATAGATGCATAACGAAATTCTTTTTATTTTAAAAGTGTTATTCCTATTAAATTTGATTTTATGCATAAAAGGATTTTTTTATAAAAGTGTTATTCCCATTGAAGTTGATTTTTATGCATAAATAGATGCATAAAGAATTTTTATATCGAAATAAGAATTCTCTTAAATTTCATGTTTAAAATCTATGAGTATTTGATAAATAAATAATTAAATACTCTAAGAGAGAAATTTCTATCGTTTTATATTCACACGGATTGTAAAAAGAAAATTCAAGAAATCTATCGAGATCGAAATATTCAGATAAATGATTAATTTATTTCTCATTGGAATTCGTAACTATTTTAGAAATCAGTTTAGTGAATATTCAAAGAAAGAAATTTAGTAAAATAGTAATTGAATTACCAAACCTTTTTGAGAAAGATAGTTCAGGAAAAATCTTATCCGACTCAAACCTTGAATCAAACTATGACCCCAAGACCAAATGACCAAGACCAAACTCTTTTGTCAATTTCGAGGAAAGAAGGTGTGACGAGTTTAGAAAAATACACGCAAAACTCTCGCCAAATCTGAAACTAAGTTTGAGACCCTTCGAATTGATCTGTGGATCAAGATTATAGAATTCGATGAATTCTGGTATGGAATTCAGAATTTCGATCAAGAAGTTTTGGGGATACTTATTCAAGAAATACTCCTTGTATTCAAAAGAAAATCAAACTGAAAACTTGCATAGAAATGGGATGTGATGTGAATAGATGTGATGAGATATGTGAATAGATGTGATGAGATGTCATGTAAATCAGGTAGATGTGAATGAATGGATGGATGGGATGTGATGTGAATAGATGTGATGAGATGTGATGTGAATAGATGTGATGAGATGCGATGTGAATCAGATAGATGTGAATGAATGGATGGATATAATGTGATGTGAATAGATGTGATGAGATGGGATGTGAATCAGATAGATGTGAATGAATGGATAGATGTAATGTGATGTGAATAGATGTGATGAGATGTGATGTAAATAGATGTGATGAGATGTGATGTGAATAGATGTGATGAGGTGTGATGTGAATCAGATAGATGTGAATGAATGGATGGATATGGATGTGTATGTGATGAAGAATGGATGTGAATGTGTATGTGAAGAATGGATATGGATGTGAATGTGTATGTGATGAAGAATGGATGTAAATGTGTCTGTGAAGAATGGATATGGATGTGTATGTGAAGAATGGATTTGAATGTGTATGTGAAGAATGGATGTGGATGTGTATGTGAAAGAATGTGATGTGATGTAAAGATATGTGATGTGACATGAATATATGTGGATGTGAAGTGATAGATATGAATGTATGGATAGATGTGGGTAATCGTACTACCTGTGAATGATTGGATGGATGTGGATGAATGAGATGAGATGTGTATGAATGAGATATGATGTGGATGAATGAGATGAGATGTGTATGAATGAGATATGATGTGGACAGAATGAGATAAGATGTGTATGAATGAGATATGATGTGGACAGAAGTGATGTGATATAATGTGGATAGAATGTATGTGATGGGATGGTGATGAGAATGAATGTGATGGATATAAATGAATGAATGTGATGGATATGAATGAAGGTGATGTGATGGATGTAAATGGATGTGATGTAAATGAATGTGATGGATGTGAATAGATGTGATGTGATGTGAATCGGGATGTGAATGAATGAGATGTGAAGTCATGTGAGTCAAGATGTGTGATAATTGATGTAAATTGGGATAGATGTGAATGGATGATATGTGATGTGAATGAATATGATGTGATTATGAGATGTGGATATAGGTAGATACGAGTGGATGAGATCTTATGCGGATAAATGAGGAAAGATGTGATGAGATGGAAAATGATGTGATGAGAATGGAAATACATATGAAATAAATGAGGATTGATGTGGAACAATGTGGAAAGACGAGAGTTCGTTATAGAAACTGTATTTATAACATGTTTTTAAATGACCGTTTTATGTCAAGAATACTGGAAAAGCATTTTGACCGTCTTGTGAAAGAGGTCGTGGAGACCTATCTGATAAAGTTGCAATGGCTGATGGAGAGTCAACAGTGGACATCCGTCTCACGTCGGCTGAGGTCTTGACCAGCCTCGGTTCGATTTAAATGGTGAGCTTTCGGTACGGTGGATGAGGGACTAAGGAAGCGGCCTATGAGTCTTCGAAGCGCTAGGTGACCTGGAAGGATCCTAGAGGGTGCTGACCATACGGTGCTTGGGCTCTGGGTCACCGAAGATACCCACACGTACGTCGCGAAAGATATTGGAACAAGGAGTAAGAGTTGTTTTCTAAATTCGGGCGGCATGGATCTGGTTGATTGACCTTGCTGGTCCTCCAACGAATGAGTCCATGGCTCTTTTGTATGGATCTGTTGGTTGGTCTTGCTGATCTTCAACGGAGATTCCTCAACGAATGAGTCCATGGCTCTTTTATATGGATCTATTGGTTGATCTTGCTGATCTTCAACGGAGATTCTATTTGATTTTTATAAGTGAATATATTGCCGGGTACTATGAGCTAGGAACTATCGAAAAGGCCCCTGAGTGGACAGGTGGTGAGCATTCTGGTTGCTAATGATGCCATAGGTACACCGATGAAGGAAAATTTGAAAATTAGGATTCAACTGGATATTTTGGAGGATTATGATCAGTGATACTATAGTTTCACTAAAAGATTGTTTTAATGACAGAATCCGTGAAAAAGATGATTTGGGTTTGGCACATTTTTCTATAGAAGGCATTCAGAACTTTGAGATGAGGAGATAAAAGAAGTTCGTAAGCTAAATCACCTACTTTCTTTGGTCCACAATATCTGGGAGATAACTTCTTATACTTCCCAAGAGATAAAGAACTTCTTTTGGGCCGTACTCGAGACCAAAACCTTGATATCCAAAACATCGATTCTCACTTCTGAACTCGTTGTTCTGAATCCTTAAAACAGGTGGGACTCTTGAGAAGTATTCAGGAAAAAGGTTCTTCCTTTTTTAAACAGAATCTTTCTTTTATTTTAGAGAGAGAATAATTATAAGATCAGAAAGGGAGATTCTTACTCCTGTATACCTCTAAGGCTGGGGGAGGAATCTTACATTCTACCCCACTTAAAAGGTGCAAGATGTCCTCATCTCGCAAGTAGAGGACAACTTTTTTGCTTAAGATCCAATTTATTCTGGGGTTCCTTATATTCCGGTCAACGCAACAGAATATGGGGATAAATATCCCTTATATAGAATTCATCATTAAATAACAATTCATTCAAATCATATCATTCATATCTTTAACACGATAATGGTCCATTAGACCGAAAATTTCCTTCTGAACATTCCTCCACGGAATTTAAGTTAAGCAAGTTCTCAATTTGTCATCCCTTAACTTGATCTACCGTCTCAAGTATTAACAGTAGCAATTTTGACAACATAATCCACTAATCTCATAGTGATTTACTGAATCATTTTCATCATTTATCATTACAGGGACTCGTCCCAATCATCCACATTGTGGTTTCGCTCAGCTTATTACATTTCAACCCATTTTCAAGGATCATCATTTTTCAATCAGAATCCAAATCAATTCATCAGTTCCCAAACAGAATTAAAAATCATATCAACCACATTCAAAATCATCATCTGGATAGCATTAACGCTTATAATTTCAAGTCTTAGATTTACTCGTATATACTGTCGGTAAAGAGCTGCAGTTATACCCTCGGTATATACGAATAGTCATGATACTCGAAACTATAAGGTAAATACCATCATGTCTAGGTCTCAAGCAAGTCAGGGTTCCATACAATTGCGGTACTTCCAATTGAAGACCCAATTACTAATTTACGAATTTCAATTTGAATTAACAATTTGTATGAATTATATCAAACAATTACAACCTTTTTGTGCGTCTTGATAAACTTTTGACATAATTTTCTCCTCAGTTGATCTTATTGGAGATCTATGACTTAAGTCTGAAAAATAGATTTTTCTTTATCCGATCGTCCGTAAAAAAAAACATTTGTATATTTATATACAAGTTGCAATAATTACATAGAGTGGCTCGGCTCCAAAATTCAAAATCTCTTCGAGAGACGCATAAGACGACGGTACTGGGCCATAGTCATGCCCTGTTACATAAGTTCTCTAACTGCGAAGGGAGCTATTATTTTCTCCTTAGGGATAAATCGACTAAGGAGTCTATAAATTCGACATGAAAGTCTGAAATTTTGAGGTGTCGAATGATATAGAATGACACCATGCACCATTTTCAGCTTTAACAGGATCATAGTCAATGAGAGATTCTGCCACAGCATTGTATGGCGGTTGCAATGGGCGTGGACATATTGCCCTGCAAACCACTTATGTTGTATTCTCTCCGCTGGGGTAGGAAAATATAAATCCGCGAAATGGCATGCGAGTCTTGCTTGGCTTGTTTGAGTTGAAGCAGAAGAGATGAGATGCTCGAAGGCAAATGCAATCATATCTTGAGACTGGGTGAGGTCGGGAATACCAGATAAATGTGGAACTTCCATCTATAAAAACAATTTCTTTGATTAAAATTTCTTCATTAAAGAAGCTTACGGAATGAAAATACATTATGAAAATGCTGTTTCTGAATTCTTATTACCAATTTCAGATAAGAATTTAATTATCTTTATTAGCTTTCAAAACCGCTCTGATACCAACTGTGAGATCCTTGTTCCCACCGCGCAACGGATTCGGGGTACTAGCAGCGGAAGTAGCACTTCTTGCGCGAGGCAGGGTCCCACACTCGGGGCCTCGTCCACGGATATCCGGACAAAAGACTAATCTGTCGGTTTTTCCAAAACCGAACCCGGAAAAACTTCCCTTATCCGGAAAGCACGGGCGATTCCACCAGGATAACTCTTTACTCTAACGTAGTCAAGATCATTACGGATCAACTGATCTGACTGCACCTTTAACGGTACTTGGTCAAATCAAGGAAGAAACTTGCACTTGGATCATTGGGATCAACGCTTTTTTCCCCATCAAGAGGCACAGCCGTTGATTCCTATCCATAGAACAATTTCTATCCGGGATTTACTTCATCTATCGTAATAATAGAAATTAAATCTCGATTTACGGATCCATCAGTCCAGCCTAACCCCATCCGATCCCATGGGTTAGCCAACCGCCCAACCACTGTAGTGATGGGATCCAATTTGGAATTTGGTTAGGTTTTGTCCCGGGTACCAAGGAAAAGAGTTCCAAGGCCCCCTAGCCGGAAGTTCATGCAAACATAAAACTAGTCATACCACTTACACACCCAATATGAAATTACCTTTTTCTTAGCATCAACTAGCTTTAAAACAATCCTTTAATAAAACCATTATGTCACTGATGACAATCCTCAAAGTCTCTGGTTGGATCCTTATTTCCAGTCATTCTTTCATCGGTGTACTTATGGCATCATTGGCAACCAGAACGCTCACCACTTGTTCTCTCAGGGGCCTTTTCCATAGTTCCTAGCTCATAGTAACCGGCAATATATTCATATAATAGAATGGAATCTCCGTGGAAGATCAGCAAGATCAACCCACAGATCCATATAAAAGAGCCATGGACTCATCCGTTGAGGACCAGCAAGGCCAATCAACCAGATCCATGCCCGGTTTCAAAAAACAACTCTTTCTCCTTGTTCCAATATCTTCCACGACGCACGTGTGGGTATCTTTGGCGACCCAGAGCCCGAGCACCGTATGGTCAGCACCCTCTAGGATCCTTCGCAGGTGACCTAGCGCTTCACTCATAGGCCGCTTCCTTGGTCCCTCATCCACCGTACCGGAAGCTCACCATTTAAATCGAGCCGAGGCTGGTCAAGACCTCGATCGACCTTGCTACGCGAGACGTCCTCCATTGACTCTCCGTCAGCAGTTGCAACTTTATCAGTTCAGTCTTCATGACCTTAATCCTCAAGACGGTCAAAATGCTTCTCCAGCATTCTTGACATAAAACAGTCATTTACAAACAGTCACAAATACAGTTTCTATAACGAACTCTTGTCTTTCCATATTATCCACTCTCGGACCACATTACTTATTCCACATTCCATTCAGTGTGTACTCGTTCTCATCCATTCACTCATATAGACTACATTATCTCACATACATCTTCATATTCATTATTCTACATACATATCCATGTTCGTACGTTGTCGTGCCATGGCACGTCTATGATATGAAACCGTGCATGTGAGGCCGTCAAATACACATCCAGATGCATGGGTTAAGTGCCATGATGAGTCATTATATGATGCCATGTACATATGTTCATATTGTATATGAGGTTCAATAAGACAAGCTGAGGCTGAGTCAGATTTAGGAGTTTTTTGTATATGAGTATGGAGGATGATGTTTTTGTTGTTACTCAGAGTTCATGGGCAAGTTAGAAGCATCCGGATATATATGATGGCATGAGGGCATACCAATGCACAAAGGAATGCATTTATAAAGGCTGAAGAAATACTTGAATGGGCAATTGGGGATTCTATAAATCACATGGGCCGATATGATTTATAAATTATGAAGGTATCACAGTGCCAAAGAGTTCATTGAATGTTTGGGAAATGTTGGGATAGAAAGCTGCACTTGGACTTCATGGATCATCATGTAGAAGCATAAGTATCTTACGTGTATCTAATGCAGAAAGTAAAGACTTAAAACATGGTGCTAATGCCGGGAGTCTTGTGGTTAAGACTTAAAACATGGTGCTAATGCTGTGAGTCTTATGGTTAAGTTTTGCTACCTTAATGCTAAGGTTATGTTTAATAACCTTAGTATTAAGGTTAACAAAAACGTGGGGGGGGGAACTTCTAGAGAAAGGCGCAGCTTTTCCTTATGGCAGGGACAGCTGGCAGAATGTGGAAAGGGGGCCGCCTAGATCACCGCGGGGAAAGAAAGGAAAAGGGCCGGAGCTTCACGGCGAAAACCAGTGTGGGAAAAATATATATTCAGCGTCGAAGTTCAGCGTCCATCGAACCAGAGCTTAAAAAAATCAAGAGAGCGCCTCTGTTTATGTCATGTAGGAGTTAGAAATATAGAGGATAATGAGTGCTATTCAACGATATGCTTCTGAAAATTTCAAGCTCACAGTCAACAGCAGAGGGTCCTATTTCGCCATTTTCACCTCCTCCGTGTACTGGCGCTGAAGCGGCCACCTTTGATTAATAAAAACAAAGGGAAAAATCAACGTGTCCACCTTTCGCTTATTTCAGATAAGCTTAACTTTAAATTAACCTTGTTACTTTAGAATAAGGGCATGGCATATAAGCCCTTAAAGGTTTTGGATTGTATGGGAAAAAGCTTGTGAATATGATTGAATTCTGGGGAAAAAGCTAAGGAATTTGGAGCCTGGAGAATTATGAAAAATACTTTGAAGTTGAGGGTAATTTGCTTTAGTTTCTTCTCATACGGATTTTGGAAATCATGAGCATGATAAAGTTATGCAAAATGCTATATTTTACTTGTGAAATGTTAGTATATTAAGGCAGGTTTCCAGGTGATAAAGTACATTCCGAAATAAAGGATTTGAGGGCACTGGATGTAATGGATGTAACTGGCCACATGTATATTGGAATAATTGGAAATCTTTGTTATGCCCACATGTGAATGGTTCAAAGAATTTCATGCAATTCTGTGCAATTATCTGGAGGAATTCAAGGTTGTATCGAGGGAAGAGGACACATGTATTTGTCATTGGAAATAGTGATGTTCAATACTCCTTGGGAAATCTTGTATGTGAGTTTCCTTGTTAGGTTCGTCACCAACTCTCACAGCTAAAAGTTTCGTACTTTCCTGGCTATTCCGCACACTTCACGACAGCTTTGGTGAACCCGACGTGAAGCTGCTGGGGTGAGAGTGTAGTGAAACATACAGGGAAGCTATGGCTGAGAATTCTGAGGGCCAGGGGGTTCATTTTGACCCTGGAGTTATGCAGATGTTCCAAATGTTTTCCATGTACATGCAACAGCAACAAGCTGCTGAGAGGGGACAGATTTCCATGACCAAAGCTTTACAATCAATTGTGAAAAAGGTAGATCAATTTGATGGGAAGGACATTACAAAGTATCTGCGCAATTATATAAAGGAGATGGAGCTAAATAGGGTGACCGAGGAGGATATGGTTCGAAGTTTCGAGTTGGTATGCGTTCCTGAAATAAGAGAGCGCATAAAAGGATTGCAGACAGCACAGGGTGGCAGAAATTGGGAAGAATTCAAACTTGCTTTAAAGGATGAATACTTTATGGAGGATTCTGAGCGAGTGACCAAACGAACTTTTTTGGAATGGGTCACAAAACCTAAAATGGGAATTTCTGCCACAGAATTGCTAAGGGAGTTTGAGAAGCGTTATGCCCAGTTGTCAAGAATAGAGCGTGCAACTTTGGACAGAGAAAAGACAGAGCTCTTCTTGCAGGCAGCTGGGAAAGATCTCCAGGAAACATTGGAAATCCTCCTTGAGGATAAAAATACAGAGCAAGGATTAAAGAGTGACTGGAATGATGTTGAGGATGCAGTCACTATGTTAGCAAAGCGGCAGCGGAGGAGGGATAAAATGGTGATGGGCTCTGCAACTCCCATAGCTGCTGTTACCCCTGAGAATTTATCCAAGCCAGTAGCTACAATTCCTAAGATAGATGGGCCGATGGATGAGCTTATCAAGGGTATGCGTGATTTAAAATTGAAGATGTCCAGAATCGAAGAAAAAGGTCTACCATTGGGGCAGGTTTCTATGCAAAGGCCTCAAATCAGAGAAGGGTTTACATACAGATGCATATGGTGTGATGACCCAGAGCATGCAAAGAAGGATTGTACCAGCTATAAAGAAGCTCTTAAAAATCAACTTGTGTTCTTCAAAGATGGGAAAATCCATCTTACAGAAACTGGACTTCCATTGAGTACAAACTTTGGGAAAGGAGGGATGAAAAAGCTGGTAGAAGATATGGCTGCTAGTCATGCCATTTCTATGGTTGAGGCAGCAACCTATGGATTAAAGGTTGGTCAACAAAAGCAGGGATTTGAGAATGATGAGGATTATGAGAATGAGAATTTTTGGCCGTCAACAATGGAATTAATTACATCAAAGAAAGTGTCAAAGCAAGCTTTGCATGAGGCAGGTGATTGTATACGCCTTGAGACTGGCTGGGAGGAGCCTGTGGATTCTTTATCCATTCATGCCTATATTGCCAAATGTCAAAATAATGAGGCACAGGTAGAGGAGAAACGTAAAAGGGAAAATGAGGAAGGAGGGCCATCAAAAAGAGTTACACGTGGAAGTGAAAAGAAGGATCCTGGACCATCACATATGCCTCCACAGCAAAGCAGACCTCTACATGATGTTTCAATGGAAGAAGTGCCAGCAAAAATGAAGGAGAAGGGTAAAGGGAAAAGTCCACTCTACAAGCTTCAATCTGATATTGAAGTTGCAACAGATCTCAAAAAGGTGCTTGAAGAGAGAATTCTAAACAGCAGGGTGGAATTCACACTAGGGGAAGTCTTGGGGATTGCAAAGAAAGAATTTCATGATGAGATAATTGATATTATACGAAGAAAAAGGCAGTCCATAATTGAATCTATTCCATCACAAGGGGAAGCAAGCACTTCCAAGACTCATGGTGTACAGGTACAGAAAAAGGAAGAGAGAGAAAATGTGGTGGAATGTAATCACTCTGCTGATGGGGCACGACAAGTGCGTTTTGTGGAAGAGGATGATGAAAAAGAAGTTCTTACAAAGAGTCATTACTCCAGGAGCCATTGGGCAAGAGCCACCACTGAAACCCTTGTCAAGATAGGTGATTTGGAAGAGCCATATGTCGCTCTAATTGATCATGGGTCTGAAATAAATCTTATGGCTAAAAATCTCTACAACAAATGTAAGTGGCCAATGGATGTGGATCATGGGTGGATGATTAAAGCAGCTAATAATTCATCTGGAGAGCTTTATGCAGCATGTCCAAATGTAAGGGTAACTATAGGGGATGTGAAGGATGATCAGAATTTCTTTGTTCAGGAGATGTCATCGTATCCCCTCATTCTTGGGCAACCCTACATTACAGCTGTAAGGATGGAAACAAAGGTTTTGGATGATGGTTCAGCCTATGCAAGAATAAGAAGTAAAGATGGCAAAAAAGCTGTTCAGTTTTTGACAGTTTGCATTAATCATGAAAGGAATCGTGAATCTCTTAGGGCACAGTCACTCCCAAAGATAAACAGAGAGTTTATGAATTACAGGGAGATGAGGGATTTTGGCCAGGTGCCATTGTAAAGCGGGATTCCAATGGTACAAGGGGAAATGAGTTCTCGCAGGACTCAATCAATGTAAGTAGTTTTTCAGCAAATTTTCAGGGATTCTCCAGCTATGGGTCACTGGTTTTTGTAAAAAGCAAGGATTTAAAGCGTGGCATGCAAAAACATATACAAAATGAACAAAAAAGTTTTGAGCAGTGTGGTCTTTTGGAGAAAAATGAGTTTATTTCAGGGGTGCTTGATGAGGTGTCATTTATAGATACTATGGATGTACTTTTTGATATGAGAAGAGCATGCTTACAGGGTGGAAATGAAGTGATAAAGGTGTCATCTGTGGAGATGTATGATATAATCCAGGAATTTGAGGGGGTGGAATGTAAAAACATGAATTGTGAGATGGATGCTCATGTTGATACAAAATACAAAACGGTTGCAAAAAAGGTGAAGCCAGTTGCCTTGCCCTTGCCACCAGGAAGCAAGGAGAAGATAGATGAAGCTTCTATGCAGCCAAATCTTAGAGATCCGAAGAAAATTGGGCATAAATTTACTCAAGAAACTCTGAAAGAGCTGAAGATTGGTGAGAGGGATTTTCTGTTGCCAGTTGAAAGGGAATGCTTTGAGGAGATGCTTGTAAAACATGGGAAAGCTTTTGCCTTTCAGCCGCATGAGATTGGTTGTGTTGATCCAAGTGTAACAGCACCAATGGTGATCTTTACTGTTCCACATGTGCCTTGGAATCTGCGGCCAATTCCAGTACCAAAGGCTCTCTTGCCAAAGTTGATGGAATTGTTAAAGGAAAAGATCAGGATGGGAATCTTGGAGCCTTCATGTGCCCCATATTCCAACAGATGGTTTACTGTACCAAAGAAAAATGGGACATTGCGCTTTATTCAAGACATGCAACCTGTAAACAAAGTCACAATCAGGAATGTGGGAGCAGGTCCAATTGTGGATGAGTTTGCAGAAGCATTTGCAGGGAAAGCTATATACTCTATGGGTGATTTGTATTCGGGATATGATCAGTTCCAGCTGGATATGCAAAGCAGGGACTTGACCACAATGAGAACTCCTTTGGGATTAGTAAGGATGTGTACCTTACCACAGGGAGCCACTAACTCAGTGGCACATATGATGAATGGAATGAATAAAGTCTTACGGGACTTCATACCACAAAAAACTATGCCATTTTTGGATGATGTGCCAATAAAGGGCTGTGAGGAGAAAGACAAAGATGAGAATTTGGATTCAAAAGGGTGCCGCAAGTTTGTGGCAGATCATATAAAGGATTGTGACATGATTCTATCCAGGCTTGAAGAAGTGAATCTTACTTTATCTGGGCAAAAATCAGTGTTTGGGGTTGGTGAAGTGCTAATAGTGGGACATCTTTGTAGTACTAGTGGACGCCGTCCTTGTCCAGCCAAGATAGATGCAATACAAAGAATGAAGGAAATATGCACTAATGTTACAGAGCTGAGGAGATTTCTTGGAGCATGCGTCTTTTATGTTATTTGGATCCCACATTATGCACATGTAGCAGATCCTCTTTATCAACTTTTGAGGAAAAACCAAAAATTTTTGTGGAGTGCAGTACATATTAAAGCTATGCGGAAGCTGAAATATTTGCTCCAATCATCATCCATTTTGAGAAAGGCAGATTATGAGTGTGGCAGGCCTGTGATTGTTACAGTTGATACTAGTCCTACTGGGATTGGATGGGCAGTAGGGCAAGATGATGAGGATGATCATAGGTATGTAATTAGATTTGGAGCAAAGGTATTAAGCTTTCGACAGCGAAAGTATCCACAGATCAAGAGAGAATTATGGGGGATAGTCACTGCTCTAAA
Organism: Cibotium barometz; assembly: GCF_041138505.1. Taxonomy (NCBI): domain Eukaryota; kingdom Viridiplantae; phylum Streptophyta; class Polypodiopsida; order Cyatheales; family Cibotiaceae; genus Cibotium; species Cibotium barometz. The sequence goes on along the minus strand of NC_141107.1, from coordinate 26,569,166 downwards.
ATGTGAAAAAGAATATCTTATTGGGGCATCTGTACTTGTGGAGACTGATTGCTTGCCACTTCTTGGGATGATAGCAAGTTGTACCACTCCAGATATTGCTATGCTTAGGTGGATTGCTTATATCAAGTCACTAAATCCTGAGTTTGAGCATATTGCGGGAAAAGATAACCCAGTTGCAGATATGCTATCAAGAGCCAGGTATGAAGATGAGGAAGAGATGGTTAGTGACATTGATGATGTGGGTACAAAGTTCTATACTACAGCATATGCAAAGGGGGATCATATTTGCCTATCAAATGCACTTGAGTCTTTTATTGAGGAAATATATGAAGGGGATTGGTTGCTTATTGGTCAATATTTGAGCACTCTGACAAGGCAAGAGAATTGGTCTGACTCAGAATTTAAGAGGATCCGCAGAAAGGCATATGGTTACTTTCTAAAGGATGGGTATCTCTGGAAACATCCTAAACAGAGGAATGCTATGCCACAGAGAGTCATATGTGATAAAGAGACTCAAGGGAAGCTTGTGAAAGAGTTCCATGAGAGTCTCTGGGCTGGGCATAGAAGTGTGTGGGCCACTTATACCAAAATAAAGGAAAAATATTGGTGGAGAGGAATGTACAAGGATATTTCCCAATATGTGGAAACATGCATAGTATGCCAAATGTACTCAAATGTGAGGCATCGTGATGGCTTGCAACCAACCTACCCACCTGCCATGCACTACAAATGGGTAGTGGATCTAGTTACAATGCCTTTGGGAATTTGGCAGATGCGGTATATAGCACTTGCAAGAGAAGATTTAACAAATCAGGTAGAAGGGCGTGCCCTTAGAACAAAGAGTACGGAAACAGTATGCAAATTTCTCTTGGAAGATGTGATCTGCCGATATGGTTGTGTTGGGAAAATAACAGCTGATAGGGGAGAGCTAGATGTTGAAGAAGCAAGGGAATTCTTCTCTAGAATTGGTATCAAACTATCTCTAACATGTGCTTACAATCCTGAGGGCAATGGAAAAAGTGAGCGAGGACATCCTCCAATCATTAAAGCTTTGGCTAAGGCATGCAGAGAAAGGATGAGAGTGTGGCCAAAGCTGCTACCATATGCCTTGTGGGCTGACCGTACAACTCATAGCTCAGTGACAGGATACATGCCTGCTGAATTAATGTATGGTCAGAAGCCAGTGATGCCAGTTGAAGAAGTAATTCTAACTTGGAATGTATTGCCCTGGATGGAAGGATTGAGCAGAGATGACCTCCTTGCATTGAGAATAAGACAGTTGGAGAGGAGACCTGAAGATGTAGAGCTTGCTAAAGCTCGCCTGAAAGATGCAAGGCTGAAAAATAAAGAAAGATTTGATAGTAGACACAGACTCCGGCCAAAACCTATTGAAGAAGGTGATTGGGTTCTAATGTATGATAGTAGCCTTGACAACCAATTTACTGTTCAAAGAAAATTTGCAAAAAGATGGTTTGGCCCTTACATTGTCAGGCATGTGCATGGAAATGCCACATATACTCTGTGTGAGCTTGATGGAACAGAAGTAAAGAATCTTGTGGCTGGTAAAAGAGTCAAGATATTTAAAAGAAGGCATGATAGTGATCCTTTTGATTCACAAGAGATTCAGGATGAGAGGCTTGACAGTGGAAGTATGGATATGATTGAAGAGGAAGAGGATGATCTTCCTGGAACTGCAGAAGATGAAGACGACATTCAGTTATATGTGGACCTTGATGGTGATTTGGCACATACCAGAGGATGTGCAGGTTTAGAGGGGGTGGATGTCGTGCCATGGCACGTCTATGATATGAAACCGTGCATGTGAGGCCGTCAAATACACATCCAGATGCATGGGTTAAGTGCCATGATGAGTCATTATATGATGCCATGTACATATGTTCATATTGTATATGAGGTTCAATAAGACAAGCTGAGGCTGAGTCAGATTTAGGAGTTTTTTGTATATGAGTATGGAGGATGATGTTTTTGTTGTTACTCAGAGTTCATGGGCAAGTTAGAAGCATCCGGATATATATGATGGCATGAGGGCATACCAATGCACAAAGGAATGCATTTATAAAGGCTGAAGAAATACTTGAATGGGCAATTGGGGATTCTATAAATCACATGGGCCGATATGATTTATAAATTATGAAGGTATCACAGTGCCAAAGAGTTCATTGAATGTTTGGGAAATGTTGGGATAGAAAGCTGCACTTGGACTTCATGGATCATCATGTAGAAGCATAAGTATCTTACGTGTATCTAATGCAGAAAGTAAAGACTTAAAACATGGTGCTAATGCCGGGAGTCTTGTGGTTAAGACTTAAAACATGGTGCTAATGCTGTGAGTCTTATGGTTAAGTTTTGCTACCTTAATGCTAAGGTTATGTTTAATAACCTTAGTATTAAGGTTAACAAAAACGTGGGGGGGGGAACTTCTAGAGAAAGGCGCAGCTTTTCCTTATGGCAGGGACAGCTGGCAGAATGTGGAAAGGGGGCCGCCTAGATCACCGCGGGGAAAGAAAGGAAAAGGGCCGGAGCTTCACGGCGAAAACCAGTGTGGGAAAAATATATATTCAGCGTCGAAGTTCAGCGTCCATCGAACCAGAGCTTAAAAAAATCAAGAGAGCGCCTCTGTTTATGTCATGTAGGAGTTAGAAATATAGAGGATAATGAGTGCTATTCAACGATATGCTTCTGAAAATTTCAAGCTCACAGTCAACAGCAGAGGGTCCTATTTCGCCATTTTCACCTCCTCCGTGTACTGGCGCTGAAGCGGCCACCTTTGATTAATAAAAACAAAGGGAAAAATCAACGTGTCCACCTTTCGCTTATTTCAGATAAGCTTAACTTTAAATTAACCTTGTTACTTTAGAATAAGGGCATGGCATATAAGCCCTTAAAGGTTTTGGATTGTATGGGAAAAAGCTTGTGAATATGATTGAATTCTGGGGAAAAAGCTAAGGAATTTGGAGCCTGGAGAATTATGAAAAATACTTTGAAGTTGAGGGTAATTTGCTTTAGTTTCTTCTCATACGGATTTTGGAAATCATGAGCATGATAAAGTTATGCAAAATGCTATATTTTACTTGTGAAATGTTAGTATATTAAGGCAGGTTTCCAGGTGATAAAGTACATTCCGAAATAAAGGATTTGAGGGCACTGGATGTAATGGATGTAACTGGCCACATGTATATTGGAATAATTGGAAATCTTTGTTATGCCCACATGTGAATGGTTCAAAGAATTTCATGCAATTCTGTGCAATTATCTGGAGGAATTCAAGGTTGTATCGAGGGAAGAGGACACATGTATTTGTCATTGGAAATAGTGATGTTCAATACTCCTTGGGAAATCTTGTATGTGAGTTTCCTTGTTAGGTTCGTCACCAACTCTCACAGCTAAAAGTTTCGTACTTTCCTGGCTATTCCGCACACTTCACGACAACGTCCACATCATACATCCAATTTCACATTCATACATACGCATCTACATGCATACATTCACATCTACATTCATACATCCAATTTCACATTCATACATACGCATCTACATGCATACATTCACATCTACATTCATACATCCATACCTCCATTTCCACATCCACACATCCACATTCATATTCATACATCCACATTCACATGCATACATCCATTTTCACATCCTCATTCATACATCCACATTCACATACATACATCCACATCCGTATCTACATCCATACATTCACATCCACCTCTTCATTCACAATCACATCCATACATCCACATCCACATCAACATTCACATTCATACATATACATCTACATGTATACATCCACATCGCATTCATACAACCATATTACATTCATTCTCGTCCTAACACATCCCATATACATCTTAACACATCCTAACTCATCTTAACACATTCTATCACATCTCATACACATCTTATCACATCTTTTTACATCTCATACACCTCTTATCACATCCTATCACTTTCCATACGCATCTTATCAAATCTTATCACATCTCATACACATCTTTTTACATCTCATACACCTCTTATCACATCCTATCACTTTCCATACGCATCTTATCAATTCTTATCACATCTCATACACCTCTTATCACATCCTATCACTTTCCATACGCATCTTATCAATTCTTATCACATCTCATACACCTCTTATCACATCCTATCACTTTCCATACGCATCTTATCAATTCTTATCACATCTCATACACCTCTTATCACATCCTATCACTTTCCATACGCATCTTATCAATTCTTATCACATCTCATACACCTCTTATCACATCCTATCACTTTCCATACGCATCTTATCAATTCTTATCACATCTCATACACCTCTTATCACATCTTATCACATTTCATATCTTTTTTTTTTAAAAGAGAATTCTTATATTTGATATAAGATTTCTCTACACATTTATTTATACATAAATTCCATTTAAGGAGACTAACACTTTCGAAATTAAAATCAATCTTTTATGCATCTTCTTATGCATAAATTCAGTTTGGTAGGAAATTACACTTTTAGAATAAAAGAATTTCTCTTATGCATCTAAGTTAAGCATAAAATCCATTTATGAGGAAAATCACACTTTTAGTATAAAAAGAATATCTTTTATGCATACCTATATGCATGAAATCCAATATGATAAAAGTAACACTCTTACAATAAAATAATCAACTTTTATGCATACATCTATGCATGAAATTCAATTATGATAAAAGTCACACTTTTATAATAAAATAATCAACTCTTATGCATACTTCTATGCATGAAAATTAAAAGTGATAAAAGTAACACTTTTGATATAAAAAAATTTCTTTTATGCATACTTCTATGCATGAAAATTAAAAATGATAAAAGTAACACTTTTGATATAAAAATTTTTCCTTTATGCATACTTCTATGCATGAAAATTAAAAATGATAAAAATAACACTTTTGATATAAAAATTTATCCATTATGCATACTTCTATGCATGAAATAAAAATGGTAAAAATAACACTTTTGATATAAAAATTTATCCATTATGCATACTTCTATGCATGAATTAAAAATGGTAAAAATAACACTTTTGATATAAAAATTTATCCATTATGCATACTTCTATGCATGAAATAAAAATGGTAAAAATAACACTTTTGATATAAAAATTTATCCATTATGCATAATATTAAAATTCAATTTCTCCATGATTGTAATGAAATTCTTTCAATTAATCTAGGATGATAATTCCTAGAATATGGTAGGAAGTCCTCTTTTTATGCTTTGAATGAGATTGTTTTATGCATAATTTTTATAAAAATTTTGCCATAGCTCCGCTGCTATGACTGATAAATCTCAATTTTTCTAAGGGATAATGCTTATCATTAAGGAAATAATTAAAATAATCTCTAATTGGATTATTAATCCATAATGGATTGAATCATTAATATACATAAACTAAAAGCATAGAAAAAAGCCATTAATTTGGCCTCAAGCATAGCTTAATCTTGGGTTAAGGAAAAGCTTTATGAAAAGCTTGATTTGGATTGAGAATGGGTCATGAGTATGACCATTTCTTGAGTGAGAGAGAGAATTTACATAAAAATCATTAGAATTTAAACATAAATGAAAATTAACTTCAATAGCATTATGTAACTCTTCACTACTATTCAAACTTCAATAGCATTTAAAAAAAAACCATACCAATTAAACTTCTCAAGCTTGAGAGGGGTTGAGAAGAGAGAAACATTGAGAAATTATAGAAAGATCAATATTCACTAATTATCTTACAACTTGCTTGATTCTTTGTTCACGGTAGAGGCCCCCAACCAATCAATTGGTTAAGTATGTTGATGGAGCCACTAATGGGGATTGAAGAAAGAGGGAAGCTCCAAAAACTAGTGAATTATTAAATGAATTCACAGTTCTTGGCTTAGGTGGAGTAGAGTAACGATGCATAAACACTATATATTTTTCAACAAGGGGGAGGCTTCTATTTATAGGAAAAATTGAGCTCCTAACCAAACAAACTGATTCTAGAATTTTCTAAATCAGTTTGGTCAATATTTGACCATTTTTAGGTCAGTTAAGCTAACTTTTTGGAACTAGACTTAAATGAGGAGAGAGGAGAGATGAAATATCTCAATTTTTATGAGTTTAAAACTCATTCAAGCATGTGAAATATGCACCTCCTTTAAAGAACTCCCTTTCCTTACATATGTGTCATAATGGAATCATTTTAATATTGCTCATAGTTTTTTACTAATAAACCTTGTACATTTTCAACTCTTCATCTTATGTGAAATATGCACCTCCTTTAAAGAACTCCCCTTCCTTACATATGTGTCATAATGGAATCATTTTAATATTGCTCATAGTTTTTTACTAATAAACCTTGTACATTTTCAACTCTTCATCTTATGTGAAATATGCACCTCCTTTAAAGAACTCCCCTTCCTTACATATGTGTCATAATGGAATCATTTTAATATTGCTCATAGTTTTTTACTAATAAACCTTGTACATTTTCAACTCTTCATCTTATGTGAAATATGCACCTCCTTTAAAGAACTCCCCTTCCTTACATATGTGTCATAATGGAATCATTTTAATATTGCTCATAGTTTTTTACTAATAAACCTTGTACATTTTCAACTCTTCATCTTATGTGAAATATGCACCTTCTTTAAAGAACTCCCCTTCCTTACATATGTGTCATAATGGAATCATTTTAATATTGCTCATAGTTTTTTTACTAATAAACCTTGTACATTTTCAACTCTTCATCTTATGTGAGCATTTACTCATTTTTGGGTATCTTCTTTTACAAATTGGATTTATCTCCTCCCTACACATGGATTGATGCTATTGGCCCATAGGAACCTTAATTGAACCATAATCCAAAAATTTCTGAAAATCTAGACCCTTAGGCTAAGGTCCTTTATACCCATTTCCAATTAATTCCAATTGCACATTGGAAAGTTCTTTTTGAATTTCTGTTTCAGGGGAACTTATTTTAATAAGATGAGATAATTTTCTATCCAAAAATATTAAAAATTTGAATATTCTCTCTCTAGAATATTTTCTCTCTCTAGGTTAAAACAGTTAGAAACAAGTCTTTTATATTTCTGAAGAGGGATTGATTACAGGGGAAGATGCTGGACATTTTGAGAGGCTGGGGAGGAATCTTACATCCCTGATTTTGACGAAAAGGACCTTGATTACTCCTGGAAGGAAAGAGCTGGAATTTGGAATCTTGGTCCCTAATTTCCTTGTCCTAAAAACCTTGATCCAAAAGGAGTTGGGCAATCCATACTACGATGACCGTATCCTGGCAATTAAAGCATTTAACTTCTTTGTTCAAGGGTGGAACTTTTGAAGTTGAATTCCAGGGGATTGTGTTCCGGGAAAAAGACCTTTCTTCCATTATGAAACTTCCCGTATCCTAAGTTTGGCCTTGTTGTCTCTTAGGAGGTGGAAAGTTTGACCTTATTGTCTCTTAGGAGGTGGAAAGTTGGAATCACCTTCTAGAGCTAGGAATCTTTTGAAAGATGATGGTGTTGGCTTCGACGGGACCTTGACAACAAAGGCCTTGGCGAAATCCTTCGCCATCCGCACTACTTCAGCCATAGAAACTGGCTTAGCATTCTTCACCAGGGTATCCAAGGGTTCGTTCATTCCCCGAATGAACCTAGCCATCAACTGTTCTTCATCCAGTGGGGTGAGTATTTGAGGAGGAGAGCGAATGCCTGGTGATATTCCTCCGTGGTTTGGCTTCCCACGGTTAGCTCTAGGAATTCATTCATCTTAGTTTCTAGAAAGCCAGGAGGACATAATCTCTTCCTGAGGTAAGCTTTGAGATCATTCCACGTTTGGGTGTCCGATCCAAACAGTTTGTCTCATAGGTGTTCTTCCACGCTACCCTGGCTATTTCTACGATCTTCAACTTGGCAAGAGCCACCTTATTTTTTTCATTGTAACGAGTGACATCAAAGTATTCTTCCATAGCTTTGATCCACTTCTCTACTGTTTCTCCCAAGTTCTCCCCTTCACCTTTGAAAGGTCTAGCCTGAGATCTATGAAGAGCTTTGTAAACATCTGGGTCGAGCTCTTCCTCATCGTGTCGGGGGCTAACATTTCTACCACGATGACCTTGATCCATGATCCTATCAATATGAAAATTCCCTGTTAAGTCCCTTTTTTCCAACTTAACCAAAATGCTCAGGTGAAAAGATCACTTCAAATCTAAAAGAAGTTAAACTTTAAATCCAACTGATTTTGGGATTCCTTAAAGTTTGGTCAACCCTCTCAGAATCTTGGGATAAAGATCCCTTCTACAAGAAGAAACATAAAGATCTCATCATCAGAAAATAGTTTATTCATATCCTTAACACAAAAATGGTCCATCAGACCAATAATTTCCAATTATCATATGAATATTCCCCACGGGAATTTCAGTTATACAGGTTCTTAATTTGTCATTCCACAATTGGGTCCACTGGGCCAAAGGTCAAGTTGCGAACAATCTGTCAGCACAATCCACTAATCTCATAGTGATATGCTGAAAGACTTAATCGTCTTCCTCCCAGCTACCAACATCATTACTGGAATTCTCTCCATTCATACTCCTCATAAATTTATTCAACTTATCTACTTTCAACCAAATTCAAAAATCATCATCTTTCAATCAGAATCCAAATCAATTCATCAATTCTCATTCAGAATTCTAAAATCATATCAACCAGCATCCGAAATCATCATCTAGGATAGCATTTTTGCTTATAACTTCAAGGTCTTAGATTCACTCGTATATATTGTCAGTAAAGAGCTGCAGTTATACCCACGGTGTATACAGCCAATCACATGGAGTTATAAGGTAAATACCATCATGTCTAAGCCTCAAGCAGTCAAGGATTCCACACAATTGCGTTACTTCCATCTAAAAACCCAATTCCCAATTTATGAATCCCCATTCTGAATATCACTTCGTATGAAGTTCAACACACAATTACAATCTTTTACAGATAACTCATAAATTTTTGACATTTCTTGCTTCTTGTTTTATCAACTTTAGCCAATTTGCCCTGATACCAGCTGTGAGACCCCTTCCCCTTCCGTGCATCGAATTCTGGGATGCTAGCAGTGGAAGTAGCAACTTCTTACGCAGGGCAGAGCTTCCCACTCAAGGCCTCGCCCACGAATGTCCAGACAAGAGACTAATCCCTCGGTTCTTCCAAACCTAAAAAAATTTTCGTAGACCAGAAGGCATAGGCTATTCCTCCAGGAAAATTTATTCTAACATAGTCAAGAGCCTTAATTACCCTTTTGCATTCCGACTGAACTCGTGGTGGGTTACATGGCCGGATCAAGGGAGGATCTTGCACTTGGATAATAGAGACCAACACTTTTTTCCCCGTGTCTCAAGAGGCACAGCCGTTGATTCTTTTCCATAGAACAAGGATTATCAGTGATTTACTTCAACTATCGTAACTTGAACAGAATTGAATTTTATTATAGGAATCCATCGGTCCAACATAACCCCATCCAATCCCATGGGTCAGCAGCCAACTGCCCAACCACTGTATTGATAGGATCCATTATAAAAATTTGGTTGTGTTTTGTCCCGGGTACCAGGGAAAAGAGTTCCCACTCCCCCTAGCCCACTCTCATGCAAAAATTAAATAGACATACCACTTACACACCCAATATGAAATTGCCTTTTCTCTGATTCAACTATTTCCAAAACAAATTTGCAATAAAACTATAGTGTTTTCTTCCTAATCCTTAGTATTCCATTTCCAGATCCAATTTCCAACTTTTCCACTTTCCATCCCTAAGATCTAATTTCAGTCATTTTTTCCCCCAGCGTACTTATGGCATCATCGGCAACCAGAACGCTCACACCACCTACTCACTCAGGGGCCTTTTCATAGTTCCCAACCCATAGTACCTAGGAGTTTAATCACATAAAAACTATATGGACTCTCACTTGGGGATCAGCAAGATCCATGTAAAAGAGCCATGAACTCATCCATTGAAGTCCAGCAAGGCCAATCAACCAGATCCATGCTCGTGTCAAAAAATAGCTCCAACTCATTGTCTTCCCCGACACACGTGTGGGTATCCTGGGGCAACGCAGAGCCTGAGCACCGTATGGTCAGCACCCTCCTCTAGGCTCCTTCTCGTCGCAGGTTACCTAGCGCTTCACTCATAGGCCATTTCCTTGGTCCCTCATCCACCGTACCAGAAGCTCACCATTTTAATCAAACCGAGGTTGGTCAAGACCTCGGTCGACCTTGCCACGCAAGATGTCCTTCATTGAGTCTCCGTCAGCTATTGTTTGCAACCTTTTCACTTAGGTCCTCACCCCAGGACCTCATTCGACAAGATAGTCAAAATGCTTCCCCAGCATTCTTGACATAAAACAATCTTTAAAAACAGGTCTCAATTACAATTTCCAACAAACTCCCATCTTTTCACATCATTCCACGTCATTTCTCATCATTCCACATTCTTCTACCAATTCACATCGCATCATTCCACATCCATTTACATTGTCCATCCATTTACATAATCCCACATCCATTCGCATCCATTCTCATCATTCCACATCCATTCACATCATTCTTACATCCATTCACATCATTCCTACATCCATTCACATCATTCCTACATCCATTCACATCAGTCCTATATCCTTGTTCATCCATTCACATCATTCCTACATCCACTCACATCAATTCACATCATTCCTACATCCATTCACATCATTCCTACATCCATTCAAATTCATTCTCATCCATTCACATTCATTCGCATCATTTCTCCATCCATTCACATCATTCCTATATCCATTCTCATCCATTCACATCATTCCTACATCCATTCACATCATTTCTATATCCATTCTCATCCATTCACATCATTCCTATATTCATTCTCATCCATTCACATCATTCCTACATCCATTCACATCATTCCTACATCCACTCACATCTATTCACATCATTGCTACATCCATTCACATCATTCCTACATCCATTCACATCATTCCTACATCCACGCACATCCATTCACATCATTCCTACATCCATTCACATTCGTTCACATCATTCCTACATCCATTCACATTCATTTGCAATATTCCTACATTCATTCATATTCATTCGCATCCATTCACATTCATTCGCATCATTCCTACATCCATTCACAACATTCCTATATCCATTCACATTCATTCACATCATTTCTACATCCATTCACATTCATTTGCATCATTCCTACATCCATTCACATTCATTCTTAAATAAAATATTCTCAATATTCTTCTTTTTGAGTAAAAGATTCATGGGATTTACAAAATCAATTATACCCATATTTACTCTTTTAGTATAAACACTAATCCATTTATCTAAATGAATTATTTTCATAATTCTCATAAATTAAATGATTCTATAATATTTGTGCATAACCTTCTTTATTTTTTTTACTATTGAATAATCCTCAAAACTCCACTTTTAGCATAAAAATTTTTTATGCATGTACATATATAAAGATAAATATAACAAAAATTCTTCTTTTCTCTATTTAAATAAATATGCATAAATACTATAAAAGTATTTTTCATAAATATGACAAAAATCATTCTTTTAGCATAAAAACATCTATGCCTAGAATATGATGGGAATTTCTCTTTTTGCTTTATTAAATTTATGCATAAAAATAAGATTTATCTTTTTTCTGAAAAATTTTACCATAGCTTCGCTACAACATCTGAGAATGTTCAATTTTCTAACTTTAAATGAATATTCATAATTGAAATATGATAAGAACTCCTCTTTTAAACTAAAATTTATTTATGCATACATAACATAATTATAATCATAATTATAAACATAATTATAATTAAATCTCTTGATTATTCTTAAATATCCATTCCTCGTTTCTAAAAATGTTAGCATAATCCTCTTTCAACTTAAAATAAATTAATATGATTTTTATTAATCATAAACAAGCTTAAAGAAATTAATCATCATTTTTAACTAGATTAAAATCATAAAAATACATTATCTTTTTCTCTAGCTTGTCAAGCCTAGAGTTTTGTTTAAGATAATTTATCATGAAGAACCATCCTTCTAACAAGGATCTAACCATAAAGATGATTAATCTTTCCAAAAAGAGAGTTTTACTAATAAAAGCACTATAAGTAAGCATAAAGATTAGTATTAAACCATTTAAACATTATGAATCATTAGAAAGCTTAATTTCAAGAAAAAAACCATTTAATTGAAAGCTTCCCAAGCATTAGAGGGGTTGGGAAGGAGATAACCATTGAGAAAGATAGAAAAATCATTGGATTAAGGCTTACCTTTGATTTTGGCTTGATTCTTTAAAGAAATAAGGGAAGCCCATAAAGCAAGATTTAGCCACCAAGTTGGGGAGGGTAATCTTCAAGAGAGGATGGAGAATTGTGAAGCTCCAAAGCTTCCAAAAGTTGAGGCAAAATAGAGGGATAATAGAATTACACTAAAATGAAGATAATACTAGCAGATGAAAATACAAAGGAATGAGGGTCTATTTATAGGTGAGGGAGGCCACTAACCAAGTCCAACTGGGTTCTAGAGGCTACCAGCTTTAGTTTGACCCAATTTGGACAATATTTGGACCAATTTGGCTCACTTTTTGATCCAGTTTGTAGGAGGAGAGAGGAGAGATAAAAATATCTCATTTTTTGAATTAAAAATGCAAGGTAATGGAAAAAAGGCACCTCCTTCATGAGCGCTTTCCCTCTTTACTGAGGTGTCACAATTTGATTTTTTTTACTAATAAACCTTAATTTTTAACTTCTAAACCCAGTACTTGGTCAACTCTTCATCTTATGTGAGCATTTACTCATTTTTGGGAGATTTTCTTTTATTATTTGTATTTTTGTCATCCCAACACTTGGATTAATCCTATTGGCCCTTTGGAACCTTATTTGGACCTTAATCAAAAATTTCTGAAACCTTAGGCTAAGGTCTCTTATACACATTAATTTCTAATGCACATTAGAAAATTCTTTTTGATCTTCTGTTTCAGGGGAATTCATCTTAGGTATTAGGAGAAACTTTGTATCTAAAAATATCTCAATTTTGTATTATCTCTCTCTAGAAGATTTTCTCTCTCTAAGCCAAAACAAAGGGATAACAATGTTTTCTTGTATTCTGAATTAGGGGATGATTACAGAAACTGAAGGGGAGGTTCTTACACCTTTACATTACAAAAGCTGGAGGGAGGAATCTTACACTCAGATTCAAACTCAGAATCTTACACCTTTACATTACAAAAGCTGGAGGGAGGAATCTTACACTCAGATTCAAACTCGAGTGCCCTCCGTCTTGCTGCTCACTTTCAAATTCCAAAAAAAAATCTACACACAAAATCTAAAATTGAATAAACAAATTACAATGCATCATCATTTGGAGATAATAAATAGTGCTCTAACACTTTTGAGTAACAACAATTTCAAATCCCAAGTAAACTAGAACCAAGTAAATTCATAAAAAAGAATGCTAAAAAGATTACTAAAATATATATTAAGTAGAGTCAAGTGTCTAGTTTGCTAAGGCGAAACCTAGCATGACTAAAGATATCAGAATCATAATGTAACATCCTATTACTGGTGCATATGCACCTTGTTCAGTTATTATAAAGTATCAAATCTCAAATATAAAGTCCTACCAATCCTACTAGCTGTGCAGAAGCACTTTATTTTAGTACCAAAAACCTAATTTCTTTTGGAGTTGAGGATCTTTCTTCCCTATAATTATTGTTTTGATCTCCCTCCACTATTGCTTCTTCTGTGTTTGAAAGCATTAAGACATTTCCTTCGCCCTCCATCGCACCGCTAAGGAAAGAGGATACATGACATCACCTTATGATGCCTGATGGATTTTTGACATGATATCAGAGCGGGATGTAGCAGCTCTCGGCATAGCTCTCAGCTTGGTGTAGGCAGCATAGCTCTCGCCTTAGTGTAGGTGTGGCATAGCTCTCGGTTTGGTGTAGGCAGCGTAGGTAACAACAACTCTTCTTGGTGTAGGCGGCGTAGGTAGTGTAGGCAGGATGTAGCAGTAGACATCAGCTCCTGGCTTGGTGTAGGCGACATAGGCAACAACAATAGATGGCATAGACCCAAGCAACAACTACGATGGTGTAGTGGCCATCAGGGAGACAGCAACTACGATGGTGTAGGCATAGACCCGAGCGTCAACAATGGCAACTACGATGGAGTAGGCATAGACCAAAGCATCAGCAACGGTAACAAAAGGAAATGGCAGCACAATGATAGAGCTAAGGCACAAGACAACAACAACGTTTATTTTTGAAAAAAGCACGTGGTATTTTTGGAAAAAAGCACGTGGTATTTTTGGAAGATGGGAAGATGTGTTTGTCTTTTTTGGAGAGAGGTGAACTTTTGTAGCAATTTAGATGTTCAACATCCAAATTGCCACAAAACTCAATCTAGAGTGAGACAATTGTCTTATCTTTACGTTGGGTAGCCTAGCACCCTTGCACAAAAGCAAGAAAGGGTGTGAGGCCACGTGGCTTATGCTTAAACCGACGCATGTTGGACGTTGCATGCTAAAACATAATAAAAAGCATGCTTGAATGGCTGTGCAGGTCTTGTGTCCTAGCTCCAATCGAATTTGCAGTACAAGGTCCTTTAGATGATGGAGGTGAACGACGTTATGGGAGATCACGCCTATTGTCATGGTGTTCACAGTGGTGAATGGCCTGGATCTAGGAAAACTTGAATGGTAGTGCAGGTCTTGTGTCCCAGCTCCGATTGAATTTGTGGTACAAGGGCTTTTGGATGGAGGTGAGCGGTGCTCTGAAGACCTAGGGACCTTTGTGCCTATTGTCGTGGCATTGAGGCTAGTGGAATGGCTTGGATCTAGGCACTACCCTCATATTCACAGGCATGTATAACATCATCAACGTCCTTCTCTTACCCTCATATTCACGGGCATATATAACATCATCAACGGGCCTTCTGTTTGGGGTTCTCATGCTTGTTTAACCCATGAAGACCATAGCCATAGTGACCAACCACCCAGGGTTGCAATCATTGTAGAGAGCGAGTCAAACGATGTTGCTGATGGCCAACCACCCAGGGTTGCAATCATTAGAGAGAGCGAGTCAAACGATGTTGCTGATGGTTACCGATGGCCCAATTATGGACAAAAGGCAATCAAGAATAGCCCCTATCTAAAATAACTGGAGCTCACACCACATAGATAATGCTTTCTTCATTATAAATTACCCGTTGCACACCAAATAGCCAGTGCGCCGCCTAGCAGTAGAGCAGCTAGCTTTTTACCTAATTGTTGTTCATTGGGTATTGTGCCTGCTCTGCAGAAACTACTTCTGCTGCTGCTGCTGCACAAACAATGTAGGCTCAGACAAAAAGAGGAGACAATGATTCCTTGATAACCTAGAATGCACAAACAATGTAGGCTCAGAAAAAAAGATAACACAATGATTCCTTAATAACCTAAAATGTTTATTCTCTCTACCTACGAGGGGGCCAACAACCACAACCTTCCAAATTGTTGTGATACGTAAGAGAGACGGAGAGAGAAAGGTGTACTCAAAAAAGCATGTTCTGAGGGGGAGGGCGGAGCTAGGGACCCTCAACTTCTCATGAGAGAGAGAGAGAGAGAGAGAGTGAGTGACTCACTGATTGAGAGGAAGAGATACATGCAAGCAACGATTCCTTGCATGTAGCACTAGGCGAAGCATGACGTCGCGGCCTCGACTGGACGGGTGGCGATGCATGTCACTACTGTCAGATCTCTTCCAGCAAAGATTTTTCAATCGACACGAGGAGCTCAATGTGCTTAAGAAACTATTGACCCCAAGATTGGCTAGGACCCCTGGTAAGATACTCCATGACAAGCTATTTTCATTGCCATTTTATCAATACATGAGCTAGGTACCCGCTTAAGAAACTATTAACCCCAAGATTGGTTAGGACCCCTGGTAAGATACTCCATGACAAGCTATTTTCATTGCCATTTTATCAATACATGAGCTAGGTACCCACTTTATCAACCATCAAGAGCATGTGTTCCAACAGTTGTTTTGTTAACCCACATTCCTAGAGTTAATAAAAGCTACTACCATCATCTTATATCAAGGAGTCAAGGTAGATACACCAAAAGATCATACATTCAAGATATGAAGCAATGATGTCCAAATCTACAACTTGGACGGGTACATTAATGGTCCTATATGGAATACTTATGGGGCGATTTTCACTTTAAGAGCATGTGGTACTAAGTTAGGATGAAGTTCTAAGTGATCTACTTCATGGATCTATTATAAGAGTAGTTATTGTCGTAGCATTAGGCATCTTATGAGCTTAAAGTGGCCGACCGGCCACCACAATTTAAGTGAGTGTGAACACTTATGGCCATGTATATAATACATGGCCATGTATATAAGTGAATACCTCTCATAATACAAGGGAATCTCCCATTGTGCAATAGAGTCTTTCTCTTGCTAATTTCTCTCTCTAATGCATGCTAGTGAGTGTGTGTGAGTGAAGTGAGGTGAGAGGAGGGACGAGTACACGTAATGCAACACGGTGGTGTGACAACGCTCACGGAGACGCGGTGGAATTGCTTCTCAAGGAGTTGTAGAGCTTGGAGACCTCAAGGGGTTACGAGCTCATCTATTGGAAAGATCCTCACGACAGTTGCAGTTCACCAGGTAATCTCTTTTTGGATGTGTTTCAAGGGGGGTTCGGGTGAGCCATAACATTTTTGGGGCCACGTGCTAGGAATCATCCCTTGGCTTTTTCCATCGTTTTTCTCTAATCTACACATTACCCATTGTCTTAATTAGTGGTTTTCCATGAAAAAATATGTGGTTTTGATAGTGATTTGTTGTGTGATTTGGTGTAGAATAGCTCTCTTTTTTGTTTTATAAAGAATGCCTTTTTGCTTAATTTTTAGTGTAAATCATTATTTTTGTTGTTAATTTAGTTTTTAAAGTTCCTAAGACTTGCACATAGAGTATAATAGGCTTTGTTTGCTTTCATTACATCAAAAATGCAATAGAATGCAATTTTTAGTGGTTTTTAGCTCTCTTTAGATTTAAACATAGAGCTAAAATCATTAATTTTTAGTGGTTTTTAGCTCTCTTTAGATTTAAACATAGAGCTAAAATCATTAATTTTTGTTTGATTTGTGTGTTTTTTGTTTGATTTGTATGTATTAGAGTGTTAGCAAGCATTAGGAGTAGCTTAATCATTTAAAAAAATTCTCAAAAATATTTAAAAAGTCTTGAAATCAATTAATCTTCCATAATTGATTGTTTTTATCATTAAGGGTGATTAATCCAGTTCAAGAGGCAAAAATATTAGAGAATATGTTTTTGGGGGTCAAATTTGATCATGAAAGAGGTCTAAATTAGTGTTTTTGAGTATTTTGAGATCATCTAGATGCATCAAAATACTAACTACATCAATTTCTTCATCAATTAGAGGAATTTCTCTCTATTTTGCTTAATTTGCATAAAGGGAAGAGACCAAAATTAAGAATTTAATAAATCTCTAATTATAAATTAATTTACACATTAGTTGATGCACATAGCTTAGCAATTTGATGCTCTATCCAATGATGTGCTCAATGGTGTGAATTAATTAGTGATTAGTGGTTAATTAGAGCTCTTAGTTAGTCCAAAAGAGAGAAAGATTAGTGAAAGGATTAATTCTTAAGAATATTTTTCCATAACTCATTAAGGCTAATGAGCATTGAATGAAAAGATGCAATGAGTTGTCAAATTGACCATTTTGTGAGTCATTTATGAAGGGTGTAAGAGGGTGTCATAAAAGTGTTGACTTTTTTTATTCCCACTTGCCTTTTGGGAAAAATGTCTATATCTCCTTAATTTAAATTTTAAAAAATATTCCCTCCACACAAAGAAATTTGAATTTTCCACTAGAATTGAAAAAAAACATCGTTTCATGGCATGAAACAGACCCCACATGGCAAAAGAAAATCGATGTTTCACATGTGAACATTTCACGGTATGAAACCCTGCTGTTTCACGGCATGAAACAGACCCTGCGGCTTTTTTTTAAAAAAAAAATCCATGTTTCACAAGTTAGTGTTTCACGAGTTAGTGTTTCACGGGTTAATGTTTCACGGATTAAGGGTGTTTCATGGATTAAGGGTGTTTCATGGATTAGCGTTTCATGCCCAAAAATAATAATAATTTTTTTCGTAAAGTCCATTTCACGTCGTGGAACCCTACTAATTCACGTTGTGAAAGACGGTCCATCGGCCAAAAAAAAAAGTGTGGGGAAAACAACGCTGTTTAGAGGCTCATATCTCCTAAACCGTGAATCCGATGAACGTTAGTGCTCATCGAAAAGTCGACATTGAGCTCTTCAAAATTGGTCTTGAGCGTCCAAGGAAAAAATCCATCATTTTGGCTTCCGACCAATAGCCTCAAAATTCGACCCAAAAATCGAGGCAAAAATAGCTCTTAAAACACTAAAAATCACTCAAAATAGCCCCGAAAAGGATTGCGTACCATATTCGGGTTACTTTTTGAGTTTTTAAACGACGAAATCACGAAAAAATCAGAGAGACAAAGTTTAGTACTCCAAAAATACAGCATCTCTCTCATACATAGTTTTTTCAAATTCCTTTCGGAACACATTTAAAAACGAGTTGCAAAACAGGGGAAAAAACTTTTCGAAAAAAAATATCATCTTGAGACAACGATGGAAAATAGGTTTTGAAACCTTCTCTTCCATTTGGGATGCTATTGGCATGCACCTTCTCCGAAAAAATATCTCAGGTCGTTCACGTGCGTGTAGCGCCTAAGCTAATTAGGACAAATGGACACCCGTTTAACCTAGTGAAGGGTGCGCCAAGCCTTCTAAGGCGGTAACATCTGGATGATGTTGATGAGGAAAGAAAGAAAATTGAGGAGTCAAAAAGTATGTCAAAATGGCTAGTGTAAACACTACGTGATAGCAAATTGGCCACTCCTTTGCCTAGCAGAACACATGTACTAGATGATGTTGATGAGGAAAGAAAGAAAATTGAGGAGTCAAAAAGTATGTCAAAATGGCTAGTGTAAACACTACGTGACAGCAAATTGGCCACTCCTTTGCCTAGCAGAACACATGTAGGTTCTCATCATGCATCTCATGTTTATGCAGGTCATGCTCTTATTGTCTCTAGTTTATGTAATGAAGAGGAACCTGTATCCTTTGAGAACCTGTATCCTTTGATGAAGCAAAGGAATTTAAAAAAAGGATGAATGCTATGCAATTTGAGTATGATGCTTTACTAAAAAATGGTACTTAGGATTTGTCTAAATTTCCTCATTGGCAAGAAGGCCATTGCCACAAAATGGGTTTACAAGCTTAAATGTAAAACTCACGGTAGTGTCAAGCGATATAAAACAAGGGTTGTTACAAAGGGTTATGCTCAAGAGAAAGCCATTGACTATGGTGAGACCTTTCCACCCACATGTCGTATGACTACCATGCAGAGTGTCATTGTATTAGCAACATATAAAGATTGGAATGTATGTAACACCGAGTCATGAAAAATTAGCACGAGTCATGAGTAGTCATTTACAAGGGCTCATCCAAAATTTCACAACAACTTAGAAAATGGCCACTTTTTTGAACATGTGAACCCATTTGTAACAAAGAGTTGTAATTTTGTTTTAAAAAGGGCTATTTTTTAAAAGAAAAATATTATAGCATTACTTGATGGTTTCTCTATCTCGAGATAGACAAGCTCTTTTTCTAACAAAAAAACAGCATAGACACCACCCACAATGCTATGTTTCCAAAACTTAGCAAAACTCAGTCTCAATAAAATTTGAGACTCTGGAAAAACAACTTCCATGGTTTTGATGCTTCTAAAGCTAGGCATTTAATGAATACGCAAAAAAGCTTTAAGAGATATCAGGATACTAGGTCTACATTCATGTAATCTTCAAAGAAGCTTGATGAATTTATAACCCACGAATAAAACTCCATCACATGCCAATTAAAATTCAAAACATGGCAAACTTTAGCAAACAATTGTTTTTGCAAACAATTTGAACTACAAATCAAAACAAGTATCTTCTCAAACAAAGTGACAAGTTTTTTGAAACTAAAAGTATGTGGTAACGTGATCTAAAAAGTCATGACAGCTATGCGTGAGTGGGATGCTCGTCTTCCTCCTCATTCCTTGCCTCCTCTCCCATTGAAGTGATGCAAGAGTAGTGTTAGTAACTTGTTCCTTAGCCTTTAGGCCATCTAGCTCATAATCCACAAGGTCAACTATCTCCCCAACCTGCTCACTGCCAATCGAAGGCTGTGGCTCTCCAGATGCATCAAAAAAACGAGGATCAGATTCCATAATCTTCATTCTCACCTCTTGGAACTCATCCGGTAACTCCTTGAGATTTGTCACTCTTTGCTCGATAAATTTTACCTAGAGTGGATCACATTCCACTTTAACCACATTTCTACCTCTTTTCAATGCACCAACAATTGTGGTACTAGTCCCCGCAAAGAGATCCATCAACCACTCTCCTTTCAAAGAAAGTAAATCAATTAAATCCATCATCAAAAGCTGAGGCTTTTGATGATGGATTTATGACTCCTTGTAGACCCACACTAGTGTGCTTGAACTTTTTGGCAAACTCCTGGTCGTTCAAAAATATTTGTGCAACTTGGTTTCACAGCAAAATTGTATGATCCTCTACTTTGCTTGCCTAAAGATTAATAAAAACCAATGGTAGCAAACTCACAAGCCCAAGAAAGATGATCAATTTTATAACCATGGTTTTTCGAATTTTTCCTACAAAACAAAAGTTAACATCTAAGAAAAGAGCAACACATAATAACACCTTAATGCTAGTATCAAAATTTTCAAAGGTTTTACTTACCATGTCATCATTTGACATGTCATGTTTGAGTCGGTGAAGGCTTTTTGCATTGCAGTAATTTGATCATGGGCATAAAAAAATACTTCACTAGATGGTTGCTAATTCTGCTTGAATTTGACTTCACTGTCATGGTGTGGAAGGGCTCACATCATGTTTTGGCTAACCACATATCACACATCCCCAATGCAGAGCCACCAGTGGGTGTCGATGATGACGACTTGCCGGATTCTGCTTGAAGCTTGCACACTTCCTTGCCAATGGCCAACCCATTGACCCACACCTCAACAAAGACCGAGAAAGGCACCTAATTAAAAAGGCTATTCCCTACTAATTGGATTGCGGGACAAGTCTACAAGCAAGGAAAGGACAGAATCATATGACGTTGTGTCCATGAAGACGTTGTGTCCATGAAGACGAGTATGTCTTCCTTCTAGAGCAGGCCCACTCTGCCAATGCTAGGGAGGACACTTTGCAGCAGACATTACTATGCTCACGAAGTCCTATGGTGGCCCACCTTAATGGCAGACATGGCAAAATATGCCAAATGATGTGAGGAATGCCAATGAATGGCATTTAAGGACAAAATGCCTCTAAACTCTATCATTTCCTTACAACCATTTGATAAGTGGGGCAATGATTTCATCGGACCCATTAGTCCGGTGGCTTGATACACTCAAGCCCTATACATTATAATAGCCATGGACTATTGCACTAAATGGTTCAAAGCTAGGGCTACCCACCGCATGGCTGACGTAAGATCCATAGCTAAATTCCTTTATGAATTAGTGATCACTCGCTTTGGGTGCCCTCTTGAGCTAGTGAGTGACAATGATGCACACTTCATCAATCAAGTGATATAATTCTTACAAGAATTCTCAGTCACCCATAAGAAATCCTCCCCCTACTATCCCCAAGCCAACGGCCAAGTCGAAAGCATAAATAAAGTCCTCTATGCCATCCTGACCAAAACAATTGAGGCTAAAATGATTGGGAACAAAAGTTGCCTACAGCCCTTTGGGTGTATCACACATCCTATAGGATAGCCACAAACGCAACGCCCTTCAGTTTAACCTATGGTACTAAAGCGGTCATGCCTATGGAATTCTTTGTACCACCCAGCTTAAGAATTGCGGTACAGGAGAAACTCATGGGCAATCTCCTGGGCTATCGCCTTTTTGAAATAAAAAGGCTTGATGAAACACACCTCCTTGTTGTGTATAGTATGATTGTAGAAACACTGAGGCGTAAACAGTGGTTTGACAACCAACTCAACAACAAAGAAATGAGTGAGGGTGATATGGTCCTCCTCTATAGCATGAAAAACCACAAAAAGAAACTTAAATTTAGAGGCTTAGGACCTTTCCTAGTCACTCAGATAACCCCATAAGGTGTGGTACACATAGAAACACTCGACGGCATCGAGATGGCGAAATACTTCAATGGTAGCAAGATAAAACGCCACTATGGCCCACTCACTAAAACCACACATAAGGGCCATTCATACAAAAAAAAACAGCATGAAGCAATGAAAGAAATGGTCCAACATGAAGCAAAAGAGCGACAAGCAAAACTTTGGGGCAAAAACTTTGTGGTCAACATGGCCCAAGTAGTGGACCTCGAAGAAGAGGACTGGGAAGTGAAACCCACTCGATTATGGTTAGGAATGACCATCCTGACGAGTTTCACAAAAAAATTGGCTCTTTTTGATACAAGATCTACTCATAATCGCATGTCCTACGACACATGGCTCTCCCTCGGAAGGCCACCATTAATGAACACCCCAACCACCACGATCACTATAGTTGCCTCACGCATAATCACAACTTTTTTCCACATTTACCAGAAGGGAAGTTTTATGTGATGCCTGCAAGAACCATGAGTGAAGAAATTATTGTAGGGCATGGATAGATGGGACACAACTGCCTGGTGTTAAATTGATTGGGATGCAAGGACAACCACCCTGCCAACAACTGGCCTCCGGCCAAGTTACAGTCTTAATGACAGATAAAGAACCCTTGTCCTCCAATCACCCACCCCAAGTTGATCACTCCCCTCCACTAACCACCATCACTCTTCTCTCCGACCAACATAGAATCATGCCACCCAAAAAGAGGCCTCTCCCCACAACGCATACCCAATTGCCTCACAAACACTTAACACCACACTCTGTAGCTACCCACCATCACTCTTCTCTCCGACCAACATAGAATCATGCCACCCAAAAAGAGGCCTCTCCCCACAACGCATACCCAATTGCCTCACAAACACTCAACACCACACTCTGTAGCTACCCAAACCCACATCTAAAAATCCACCACTGCTACTAACCCCACTAATAAGACTAACCCACCCTAGGTACAACTTCCACCCCAAGGCACACAATGTACGAGCCCTCACACCTGGGTGCACAAGAAGCTCCTTGCAGCAGCCCAAGGATATTATGAAGGTGCTACAACTCTATGGATTCCCCAAAGATCCACTTCCCAAACCCATGCCAAGAAAAAACCAGCTCCTCGTACCTCATAACCACCCCCAATTTAACAACCACAAGTCCACAAGGTACAGGAGAACCTTCGGCAAAAACCTTTCACAAGGACAAACCATCATATCCAAAAATCTTGGCCTCGCCCTGCAGCTACTTACAGGTGGATCCCTAAGCCTCTCCTGCAAGCTCAGCATTTCTATGAAGGCAATTGGCAAATTTGGGTCCTGCAACAACCAAGGTACATCATCCCTACTCCCATGATTCCGGAACCGCAAAAATTTCAATGGAAGCCCAAGATAGCCTCCAGTGCTACCACCACTACTGCGCGGGACAAGGGGAAAGCAAAACTTCAGGAGGATGCTTTGACCATCCAACCCCATTCCACTATCCCTGCTGACAGTGATATACCGTTGACTTTGACTACTCCCCCACCCCTTATCATCCGACTCCCTCAGTGCACCCCCACTCAACCCCTTGTTTCTCCAACCCCAACTGCTCCCTGACCCACAATGGGGTGTCTTAGGGTACAAAACCTGTTTACAGGGTGCCCCAAAAAAATAGGAGATAAGTGATGAAGACACAGTCATACCTTATTTCTCTGTGAAGACACGGGCATACCTTTTTTCTCTGAAGACATGGTTGTACCCTCACGAAGCCATGGTCGTACCCTCATGAAGCCATGGTCGTACCTTCTTTCTCTGCTTAGCCACGTCCATACCTTCTTCAAGCGTACGCACATACCTTCCTGAAACCATGACCGTACCTTTCCTGAAAATCTATAAAAGGGACCCACCACTTCAAGAAGGTACGCTAATACCTTCCTGAAGCCAAGTCCGTACCTTTCCTGGAAATATATAAAAGGGACCCACCGCTTCCATTTCACTCACTTTTCTCTCTCTCCCCTAGCCAAACTATTGCACTTTTTTCTCTCACCCTCACCTACTAACCTTCTACTCTCAGCACAGCACAGCTTCCCTTGCACACTCTAACTCATCCTATGAGGTTCTCCCTCATCCACCTCAGAAGAAGAAGCACCTAGCTGGTGGCTGTTTTGAGGAGTATGACAAGCACCCCACCTAGCTATCCCACTTGGGCAAGAACCCCATGTGCCAGGTTAGCGGCCATACAATACACAGCCTCATGAAGAACAACCACAAGGTGAAGCACAAGCTCCTGTACTACACAAGACCTTACTCTATAGGGCGATCATTGATCCAGCTCTATAATGGCCCGCCCTCAGGGGGTACTCTACTAAAGAAACCCTAAATATCACGTGCATTCAAGGGGTATTTAAAAAACCCTTACCTGTGAATTTTTCATAAATAAAATGACCCCATTTTCATTCTAGACTTACGAATTTTTTATCAATTTAAAAAAAACCTTTTGTAAATATATATATATATAAATTTTCCTTGAATTTTTGAATTAACAAGCCCCTTCATTTAAACTCACATGTTATACTTACATATTTCTAGGTGAACCTCCCAAGGGCCTGCCTAGAGTAGATAGGGCTCGGCGGTCTGCCCACTTTGGAACCCTAGGGCCCAAACCTCCTCAATTGCCTATACTTCATGAAAATGTATGATTCCAATGAGGCTATAGGGTAGGTACTCGACAAGGAGGGCCACCCCCAGACGATCCACCTTAGTTTGGACCGCATTCGGGATGCACTTCATCTCTCGTGCATGGAACAACCTTATGTTCGACTGGCCAATGTAATGTGCCATGTCCGCGGAACCTACCAGGGATCCACCACCAAGGATGGGGTGGAGTGGCAAAACATTTCCCAATAGGAGCTCGTTATGCCATCTCGCGCCCTCTCCTTCCTCTTCACCACGTTGGACCGGTCGCTTCAATCGGTGCCATGTGTCCACCCTTGCCTGCATTGTCCATCAAGGGGTACATGTGAACTCAGCAGAATATCTACATAAAGAGCTCCATGCGGCTGCGCAAACCCCCAAGGTAAACTCGCGGTAGCCTCTCTCCTCATGAAACTTGTATACCACACTGCCGACTAGTTCAACTTGAGAGTGTCACCCCTATTCCCACACCTTTGCCAGCACCTCGCCCCTCTCCACCCCCAAATGCTATCACCCCGACCCCTAGCAAATAGGAGGCTACCCACCACCAAGCCACTACTGAGACAGACAAGGAGTCCCAAGAAGTTGAAGCCTACAGAAGACCCTAAGAAGAGGAGTTGTGGTGCACCACCTAGTTTTTTTGAGAAGAATCTTTATGAAACTCCCCTCCTTATGTCTCCTCTCCACCCCCTCTCTTCTCGAAAGCAAAAACCTCCTCTCCCGCCTTCTCCCAAAAGCGATGAAATACAATGGACACCCTGCGATGGGCGCACGCTGACCACTTCCGCTCCCAAGAAGCCTACTCCGAAGGCATTCAATCCACCCATGGCACGGTCCCAGATTTTGCGCAAGGGTTTTCTAGCCTTGCCCGAGAGCTGATAGGCTCAATGACTGATTATATGCATTGCAAGAGCAGGAGCATGTCACAGCCGCAAGCAAGTCACGACCACCCACCAATAGCAAATCCTGATTGCCAACGCTAACCAGAACATACCCAGGAGATGCTCCATGAGGCCATGCTGGCTAATCAACACCTCCAGGCGACCTTGGAAGACCGCAAGACAACCCTTGCCACCACCCTTGTCACCCTCAGTGAGCTTCAACACCAACTATAGGCCACCCAAGAAACTGAGTAGCATGCCCATCAAGCCCTTGCCCTCGCCCAAACAGAAGCCCATGAACTCCAACAGCAAGCTGAGCACACAGAGGAGGAAGGGAACCATATTCGCCTCTTCTTCCGCCAATACAGGGAAGTGACCGAGAGCACCCTATGCCAAAAGGACCTACAGCAGCAGCTGCAAGCCATAGAGGCCCGCTCCCTTCTCCCTCAACCCAACCCTTCTGGCCCCGTATCGCACACCGTCAAATGCAAAGTGAGTGCACTCATGGATATCGCCACACAAAGCTTCCCTCCCTTGCCACCCCTCCACAAAACCCTACCAAAATTCTTAACCTCAACCATCGTGCCATTCACCTAAACCTTCTTCAGCATGATATTTTTGTCAACGACCCCATTTCCCCTGCCACCCTTTCCTACATCCTCACAAAGCTCCCATCAGCCTCCATCTCCTTCCTTGTCACCCTCTTCTTCCAACAACATATCTGCTTCTTCGAACAACCCACCGCCATCTTCGACCTCCCCATCCACCAACTTCAAGCCAAACTCCTCAACTGGGCACACCTCCTCAAGTACAGGCACCCTACCAATGATGACATCATCAACGTCGTAGTCCTCGAGGGTCTCTACCCGTACCCATACTCTCCCTCCCAAACTATCGAAGCCCTCCATTTCCTCCATCAACTGGGGTGGGAGATTGTTTACTCCACCTACGCCCCTACGCACTACCACCTTACACCCCCCAGGGCCTCCTCATCCTCTACCATAGATGCCACCTCCAAGTCCAGTTCATCCATGTCATTGGGATCATGCAATTCAATGATTCCAATGTGGCCTTCCCCTCGACTTCTCCCCCAAGGAAGCTAAAGACGCCCGCACCTTCTTTTATTCGACGTTCCCCGACAACAATTCCTTCGATGACAATGACAACGATGATGGCAACAACATAGGCATTGCTCTAGGTAACCCCCCTAGTGGTCCACCCGCACCCTTGTCTTCTCCTCATCAACCTCCACCCCCTCACGAGACGGAGGCACTGCCTCCAAGTAAACCCCCGGTGATCTACTCACACCCTCGTCTCCTCCTCATCAACCTCCATCCCCTCACCCATCCCAACCCTACACCAACTCTCATCCGCCTCCCCCATCGCCACTAGGAACCGCTTTAGGTAGCCCCCCCCCAATGATCCACCCGCACCCTCATCTCCTCCTTATCAACCTCCACTCCCTCACCCATCCCAACCTAGCACCAGCTCTCAACCTCCGCCTCCCCCACCACCACCAGGAATCATCCCTCAACCTCAACCTCAACCTCCCCCCCCACCACCCTTTCCCTCTTCCCTTCACAATCCTCTACACCCCCTTACATACCCACTCCTTCTCCATCACCAACATCTCCTTCACCCCCCACCCTTAATATTCATTTGGGCCTCCCACTCATCCTTAAAGATATACTCTCGACATCAACAAGGCCCCCACCCATCTTTACTGCTGCCACCCTCGCCGCTATACCCTCTCCATTGAGAGCTCCTCCCCCCCAATTACAATCACTACCCAAACTCCCTTCCCCCACCCCTCTGGAGGAAGGCAATATCCCCCCACCACCACCATAGGATCATGAAGAGATCGACCCACCCCTCAACTGGCGCGACCCTCTGGATCGCATAGAGTTTGAGCAGGCGATCAACATAGTGCTTGCAATCGTCGATAACTCCAACACGCCCCAATCAGTAGGGTTACAGACCGAATGGACATCCATGTCTTTTGGCCTTATTTGGACACTAAGCACAGTACCTGGAAGCGCCACAACACCCCCATCAACAAAGAGTGGTTACCAGTGGCCTCCCTCCACTTCTCACCCAATTACCTTCAAACACATGGGCGAGCAACCGGCTTGCCTTTTCTTCTAAAGTCATACATCTAAGAGCAGTATTGCAAACTCTACATACTTGCACCAATGTTGGGCTTGGGACCTCTTCCACAAGGGGAGAAGACAACAAACTCTAAGCTACAATACAACTTTCCATGGTTCGCACCAAAGTCCCAAAGCCCTTGCACAAAGGCCACTATGCTCACAAAAATATAAGCCTTCATTGGCAGATACAAGCAGGTGTGTGACCCAGGAATTGTGGCCACAATATGCTTCTTCAACTTAATTATCACACTTTTGGAGGCCTTCCCAGATTGGAACCACTACTACGAGGGTAGCCAATGCCTTGCCTTCGACCTCAACAAAGGCCCAACCTTGATGCAGTTGTTCTGCTACTACGAGTGCATCCAATGGATGCCCGCCTGGCGCTTGCAAACCTTCAAAGATATGATGGAGACCACCTTTTGGACCACCAGCTACAAGGTTTTCCATCCCTCCCCCCCACATCCCAAGTTGACTCCATCTATTACCGCTAAGTACCCTTGCCATTTCCAAGGACGTATCTGAATTAGGGAGGGGGTATGTTAACCACACTGGTTAACATCATTTTCAAGTGTGGTTATGCTTCTTGTAACTCATTATTATGTAACCGCGCTAAGCGCTCCATGTAAAAGATATTTTGGATGACTAAGCTTACGACTTGTGTAATACCAATCAACAGGAATGAGCCTAGGTGTACATAGAGCTAGGGAAATTAGTTTTGGGCCCCCAATTATAAATGGGCGGCCGGCCATTATAAAAAGTGAGCTCATGTATATAAGTGATTTATGAAATATGAAAAGGAAAAATCCCATTATTACAATTGAGTTTTTTCTTCTCTCTCTCTCTCTCTCTCTCTCTCTCTCTCTCTCTCTCTCTCTCTCTCTTGTGGCTATGGTGGTAGGCTTGTGTTTGTGAATGCATGCTTGCTTGATTGTGGTGTGTGCATGTAGGTGATAATTCTTGTCTTGCTTTCTCTCCTCTATCTCTTTGTCTTCTTCTTGAGATCACTCTTGCACACACATAGGCATGGAATAGAGGTTGAGCTCTCCATATCTCCCTTCTTCCTTGCTCTCTACCTAGCTTGTGGAAGCTCCATTTGAGTAACACGAGTGGAGGTAGAGTGAGCCCCTAGCGGCCTCACATTGGGGAGTTAACCCTTGTTAGGGTTGGATAATTGAAGTCTCCAAACCAACCCTTGCATAGTCTTCTTCCTCCTCTTCTCTCCCTCTCTTGTGCAAGGTAGTATGTTGATTTTGTTAACATTCCAATTAACATATATACATTGCTAATAAATATGAATAGCGTCTAAATAAATTAATGACACTTATCATCACAAAATCAAATATTATTTGTCAATATTCAAAATTTGTCATCTCAAAATATATTTACTGTGACCATCACCAGCTCGCCTCCATTATCGAGTCCAATGATCTACACTTGCATTTTCCCATGCATGTATAGATTCACCTGCGTACACATGAAGTAAGCTACGATCACCCAGATTTAGAAATATGTCCCAATCTAAACCCATCTAAGAGAATTCATAACATAAAAACCTGGGAATAAAAATATTCCATGAATTCTTTTAAGAATCCATAATTACACGACATGGGAATATATAAAATATTATATGAATTCATCCTCAATAACATGCCCCAAGGGTAACAAGCAACTGTCCTCAGTTGATCAGGTAACCATTGAGAATCTTTGATGGGGTGACCTTTGTACTTGACTAGATATAAACATTGGCTTTTTTTCTTGTCTAACTTAGTCTGAAAAGAAAAAGTAAGGAATGAATATGTTTAATAAAGAGTTTGATAAAATATTATATAGTCAGAACAAAAAGTTTTGTTGTGACATGGATTATGGATGACAAAATGAGTCTACAATCCTCTAAAAATATTTGTTTCCATGGTCACAAAGATCTTTTCGGGGGGGAGGATGAATTGTAGAAAATAAAGGTGATCAAGAAAATCTTCACGACAGATAGTGGTGTCTTCTTCTATTCTATACTTGCAAATAATTTCCTATTGTTCCATAAGTTGGCAAAACTAAATGTTTGGGGGAACAACTGTGTGTCGCCTATAGTAGGTACTATAACATAACCGTGTGTTTGGGGGAACAACTGTGTGTTGCCTATAGGTACTATAATATAACAAGATTCATGGTCGTTTGCCCAGCTTTTTGTCCATTTGTCCTCTTGTTTGCCACCATTAAATATATGGATTAATGCTTGGAAGAGATATTCATTGCATGTTGAAATGTAAGCGAGACGGAGGCATTTAGCCCCATAAGTTGTAGAAGTTCAAGTAGCTATCGTGGATTTTGCACATTTAGATTTTTCATTGGGAATTGTACTAACTATTCTCGCAAAAAGAAAGTCAAAATATATTAGTCATGGAAGAAATTTGAAATAATATTACCGTGATCTTATTTGGCACATGTAAGTTGTCGAGAATGTGTTATATTTGTTGAAAGCGGTATTGTTGAGATGATATGCGACTATCATATTGAGAGTTTCTCAAAAAGAAATAATTATCCATAAGAATTCAAAATTCTCCTCTTGATTTTAAACCTTGATGTTAAATTGTGAAGAAGTAAGAGATATATATATATATATATATATATATATATATATATATATGTAAGCTTTATAATTTACAAAGCTTAAAATATTAAGCTTTTAGTTAATATTTAATAAATAAAGCTTTTGAGATTTAATAGAGAAAGGCTATTGGCTAGCTACACGTAGTTTATGCATTAGGTAACATAAGCAAAAGTAACAATCTCAAGGTGCATGGATGAAAAAAGAAAAGAAAAAAAGAAGAGGTCGGCAGTTTGATTAAAACAACAAAGAGAGGGAGATTAGGGAGAAAGCGATGGCACTTCACAAGGAGAGAGAGAAGAAGGAGATGAAAGGAGGGGGGGTTGTCAGCGCGCAGTACAAAGGGAGATAATAATAAAAAAGAAAAAGAAAATTTTAAAACTTAAAAAAAATTTCTTATAAGTCTAAAGCTTATTAGCTTTGTAAAACAAGGCTTAAAAGGCAATAACATAGCGCAGGCGGATTTTTTTTTGAAGTAACGTAGGATAAAAAATATGCGCCATGCACCTTGAGAGGGAGAAGAAGAAGAATTGAAACCAAAATAACTTGCATCAACTAGCCAATCAATTAATAAATTAATTGATTAAAATAAACATCCATATAAAATTTCATATCAATAAGACAATATAACCAATACTTCCCACACTTGTACGGATTCACTTGTATATGTGTAAAGTAAGCTACGATCACTCGGATTTAGAAAGGCATCCCAATTTAAACCCGTCTAGGAGAATCCATAACATAAAAAACTGGGAATAAAAATATTCCATGAATTCCTTTAAGAATCCATAATTACACAACATGGGAATATATAAATATTCCATGAATTCATCCTCAATAACATTTCCACCCTAGGGTTCCTGTCGCGTGCTTTCTATACTGATGGTGTAAGTACGTTCACCTGCTGCTGTTGTAACTCATCTACTAATGGTGTAAGCACGTTTACCTGCCCCTTAGCTCTGCCCATCACGCGTAGCAGCTTTCACCTGCTGTTGTTGGAACTCATCTACTAATGGTGTAAGCACATTCACCTGTTGTTGTAACTCATCTACTAATGGTGTAAGCACGTTTACCTGCCCCTTAGCTTTGCCCTGGCCCTGCACCTTGTGTGCATTGTTTACCTATGCGTGTCATTTTGTGCTATTCACATGCAGCTACATCAGCGCATTAAGCCACCTCTGCGAGCACCCATGCTCTTAGACCTCTTTTGCTGAGCTTTTACACAAATTGGCCATCTCCCGCCTTCTACATGATCTATAGCCTCTAGTGATCTTGTTTGCTGCTCAGTGGTGCTCCCATCACTAACTCCATCTCCCAGTTGTACCACATATCAATACCATCTCAGATCTGTAGCCGTACTACTCTACATCGGCACTACCCAACTGCTACGTCAATCTTCAGTATTCAAAAATTCAAGTTTTAGCATTCGGCCTTTCGCGTTCGGTATTTGGCATCTGGCATTTGGCATTTGGCATTCCACCTATGGCCCTCGGCATTTGGCATTTAGGTTGCAACTTTCGAACTGCAGATGCCATGTCAGCTTCTGACCTGCGGATGTCACATCAGCTTCTAACCTGCTAATGCCACGCCAGCTTTTGATTTGCCACGTCAACGTCCGACCTGCTAATGCCACATCAGCTTCTGACATGCTGATGCGATGTTAGCTTCCGATTTGCTGATGGCACATCAGCTTTTGTGTTATCGGAGTTAGCATTCCGAATCAGCTGTCGAAGTCAGCTGTCTGAGTCAACTATCGGAGTTGCAGTTAGCTGTCTGAGTCAACTATCTGAGTTGTAGTCTGAATCAGCTTCTATCGAAGTCAGCTCTCGGAGTTAACAGTCAAAGTCAACTACCTGAATTAGGTTGAAATCAATTGCTAGAGTCAGCTGTGTTAGAGTCATGCATCTGAATCAATGTTTAGACTGAGGTTAGAATCCACTGTCGGAGTCAACTATCAGAATCAGCTTGTAAGAAAGAGCAGTACATTTCATCCTATACCATTAAGCACTCGTGGATTCTTCCAAAGCTTTGGAAAAGCTTCTTTCTCTGCAAAAATTCTCCGGAATAAATTTCCCTACTTGGCAGATAAAGTCAAGGCACTTGCTCACATCAACCTTGGTCTTGTATAATCTTATCCATCATCTTG
Source organism: Cibotium barometz (assembly GCF_041138505.1). NCBI lineage: Eukaryota > Viridiplantae > Streptophyta > Polypodiopsida > Cyatheales > Cibotiaceae > Cibotium > Cibotium barometz. The sequence continues at coordinate 26,536,366 of NC_141107.1, read as the reverse complement.
ATTTGGACAAAACAGTAGGAGGTATGGGATAAACTTGAAAATCTATTTGGTAACAAAATTAATAATTCTAAAATTTTTCTCAAACAAAAATACTACAATCTAAAAATGAAAGAGCATCAAACTCTTCAAGAACATCTTAGCAATATTAGCGCTCTCTTGCAACAACTTGGTGCATTAAATGCACATCTTGATAAGGATGACAATAAAGCCCTATCAGGCATGACATGAGAGTTTTAGGTGTTGGCACATTGTGATGTTTTTGTATCACATGTACACTCATGAGCCCAAATCATTATGAATATTCATGAAGGCTACCTAAATAACACCTTGCTAACTCCAAAGGTAGGTTTGTTGGGTTTTGTAGTCCACCTTGTGTTCACCGTAGTCTACCTTATGTCTGTCCTTTTGTGTGTGTATGTGTTCCTCCTAAATAACCAGAAAGTAGACCCGGCCATTAAGTCAACCCGGTCATATAGCCCTATCTCTTAAGCCTTTAGCTAAGCAATGATATTAGCACCTTTAGGTAGAATTATCTCATGTGATTTAGGCCATTAATTTAGCCAAAGATAAGGCTCAACCAAGCCTATAAAAAAATACCCTTGTACTTTCATTTCTGATCAATTTAAGATGTACTTGTGTCAAACATTCTAGTGCTTTTACTCTCACACAGTCACTTCACTTTGAGTTGCTATCACACTCTGCACGGTCTCCTACTCTTGCACACCATGTGAGCTCAATTATGAGAGAAACTAACTTATATACAAAGCTATAAGAACACACACAGTTAAACTGTGGCCAACCCAAGGCTCATAAAAAGTAGCCTATTGCTTATATAATGCTTAATATCACAATACATACCGTGTGAAGTACATTCATAGGGAATCCATTCTAGCTTGTTTCCATATGCTCTTGGAGTAGGAATTGTCATAAATATTCCATCGAGCCCATCCAAGTTGTAGATTTGGTGTCTTTGTCTTTGTGTAGAATTACAATGGCAACACTAGTTAGCCCCCAAATGGGTTAACACTTTCCTACCATTGCTAGCTTTTCATTTTTTTTAAATTTGGAGAGTGATTATGTGCACTCTTATAATGGTTAAAGGGAAGGATTACTTTTTGTCGACCCTCAGGCATGTAGTTGAGTTGGTAGAACGATCGGGTCTCATGCTGGGGGCCTGAGTTTGATGCTTGTGAGCTACATGGTGGGGGCTGCTTCTGCAAGCCAATGGATTATTCCACTTTCCCGACATAAGGATTACTTTTTGTCCCAAATCAAAAGTCACAATAGTTACATGAGGAAACTACATTGGCATCTTAAATCACTCTCGCCTAAGTTAACTAGAAGTGTATTTGGAAAAACTACTTGGGATAGCTTAAGCTCCACTTTGGCTTTCTTTTCGTGTTTTCCTTTTCCAACATTCATGGCTCTCTATTTTCCTTCCATGATTGTTTCATTGTGAGGGTGTAACATGCATTAATTGTTTCCACAATTGATTCCTTTTGAGAGGGTATTCGTGCACTCTTTATGATGGTGGGAGAGGAAAGCCATTTTTCGCCTCTCAATTTATACTACTGGCATGACCCGTCTCCAACGGGTCAGGTAGGAGCTAGACACACCATTTAAAAAGACAGCATCTTTGCATGCACTTATCTGTCTACGGTAGGCAAAAGAAATATATGTAAAGTCAAACCCTTGCCCCTCTCCTTTCCTCTTTTGAATAGAAAGTGGGCTTACTTGTCTATGACGAGCAAGGACTGGGCACAATAGGGCGTAGCCAAAATAGGAGCTAAGCACATCAGGCCACACACAAACACACATATATATGTATGTATGTATGTACATGTACATGTACGTGTATGTGTGATTCGTTGAAGTCATACCTAAGACAAGAAGATATGTGTATGTGTGTGTGTGCATGTCACATACACACATGTAAATATGTGTGTGTATGTGTCTACACGCACACGCACACACACACATACACAATTTACGTGACATGCACACATGTAAATATGTGTGTACGTGCATGTGCTTGCACGTACACACATATACACAATTTACGTGACATGCACACATGTAAATATGTGTGTACGTGCATGCGCTTGCACGTACACACACATACACAATTTACGTGACATGCACACATGTAAATATGTGTGTGTGTATGTGTGTACGTGCATGCGCTTGCACGTACACACACATACACAATTTATGTATGTGAGTACCCATGATATCCATATATATTGTTCACGCACATACATGTATGTATATATATATTTATGAGTTTATTATATATGTATGTGTGTGTATGTACGTATGTATATGTATATTTATGAGTTTATTATATATGTATGTGTGTGTACATGTATATGTATACGTATATACATGTATACATGCATATAGCTCCTATAGCTCTTACATATATATATATATATAGATATATGTATATATATATAGATATATGTATATATATATAGATATATGTATATATATATACATATATGTATATATATATACATATATGTATATATATGTACATATATATATGTATATACACATATATATATATATGTACATATATATATGTATACATATATATATACATATATATATGTATATACATATATATATGTGTATATACATATATATATGCACATATGTAAAGACTTAAGGCTACACATTTTCTACGTTATATGCAAATGTCCTTTTTCTAAATGAAGTATAAGAGAGAAAATAGAAGCTAGGCACATCGGGTTACACACAAACACACAAATCAAGATGCAAACATAAGTCATTAGAGAGCTCCCGTCAAAACATGTGTGCACTTGCTCACGTTGGCCTTGTTAAGAATATCCTCTTATTAGTGCATTCCAAGAGACATCATCCTAAGAAAGGATCTCCTCAAGCACATGGGGTGCTCTTGTAGCATGACACTTCGCGTACATATACCCTAGTACCTTGTTAAGCAAAATATGGTTTCCCACAATAGCCTTAGCAATCTCATCTCATACATTTGTTTCCCGTTGTCATCGGTTCATGGCAGATTTTACCACGCAAGCTTATGATGGATTTGTTTGCCCTTTATCCAACCTCTACTATGTTCAAACCTCCAAAGAGGCCATAAGTGCAAAAGCATTCCCCCAACCGTAGCTGCCACTGTCTCAAGCATGATGGCACAACCACCATACCTCTTCTGTACACATCAACATTCACCAAACACTAAGCATTATTTGACTTACATTACCTACTGAAGGATGACTAATTCTAAAAGACAGGGGTCCAATTCATATAACAAATCCAAATATGCATCATTTAGTATTTTCTTCCGCGTTTCCCCGTCCCCCCCTCTCTCTCTCTCTCTCTCTCTCTCTCTCTCTCTATCTATCTATATATATATATATGTATATATATATACATATGTATATATATATACATATATACATGCATACATATATATTCATAGTCATGAACCATTATGTTCTTACCCTTCTTTTCAAAAGCTGGAGTAGTATGGGCATGCATACTTCTAGATGCGAATGGCAAGGTCATAGGTGTGAAGTTTTGTGAAGTGGAACTGGGTTAGAAAGGGACAGTGGGCCTGAGCGGCAGGAGACTTAAAGGCGAGGGAACTCAAAGTCGAAGAGGTGGATCGGGAGGGGCAGCACGCATATGCGATGTTGTGCGGGAAGGCCTAGCAGGGCTAGGTGAGTCAGGGCCCAGGACCGGCCAGGTAGGGCAGGGTCTCTTTTAATACCTGTGCAGCCTTATGCAGAGGAAAGGAGGAGGGTTGCCAATGGGGCGAGCTGCATCATTTCTCCAAGCAGAGGCAGGCCATGGCTCCCGGGGAGCTTGTACATAGCTAAGGGTTGACTCAAGCATTTCTTGTAATAGCGCAAGGTGGCAAGTGTGAGACAACACGATCAAAGAGGCAAGAAAGTAAGGTTGAAGAATATGGGATTGTGCTCAAGCACTGTGCTGCTCTGTCTCTGCTGCCATCTCTCGCTAGAAGCTCCATTCTGCAACCTTACTAGACTCTTCCCTTCTCCCGCTTCTGCGCCAATCAAGCTTTTGCAACAAAAAGCCCGACTTCTGCTCCACCTCCAGTACTCGGCCTCCTGCCACCTCCTCCTTCATGCCCTCCCGCTCTCCAACACCTCCACCTCCTACGTCTTTTGCCCTCTCCCTCTCGCTAGAAGCTCCACTCCGCAACCCTTCTATAGACTCTCCCCTTCTCTCGCTCCTTTGCGAGCTTCTGCAGCAAAAAGCCCGACTTCTGCTCCAGCTCCAATACTCGGCCTCCCACCACCTCCTCCTTCATGCCCTCCCGCTCTACAACACCTCCACATCCTGCAACTTTCGGATCTTCCAGACATACATACCGGTGGCCAGCCCGCCAGCCATGCTTGCGTCTTTGAATCCCTAAAATGTGGCGGCCATCTCATCTCGCGAGCTATAACCGCTAGCTCTTTTAGGTAGTCGGTGATGGTGCACACTGCATACAGTTGGACCGTGCATACAGTTGGACCGCCTACACACCCATGAGCCCCTCCCTCACATGGGCCTTTTGAACAACCACAGCCTCACCAGCTCCTGCTGTGCTAGCTCAGTTCGTGCTGTAACGAACATCACCCTCTTTAAGAAATAACACTGGCGGGACATGTCGTGAGGCCCAAGCTACCATCCGTCTCGACTCTCCACTTGGCACTCCCTCCATCCTCCCGGTGACCGTTCCCCAATCCAAGACGTGATCGCTAACCCTAATTGGTACACAGAGAGCGAGCTGAATGCTTGCATAGAGCGCCTCATCTTGCAAGCGAGTGAGGGAGAGAGTTCAACTTACTCTCTCTCTAACAAAACGCTAGTATTGCACCCGCAGCAATGCGCGGCCGACCAAGGTTCCAGAAAAGAACTATTCCCTCTCTACAACCATCTCTCTCTCTCACACACGCATGCACATGCACATGCCTCTCTGTCACGTACACACTCTCAAATGTTGAAACTCTCTCTCTCTCTCTCATATGCACACACATATACACACATGTCTCTCTCTCTCACACACACACACATGTACACACCGCACATACACTAATGAAAACACACACTATCTCCTCCCACACAGACTATCTCCTACATAGAAATTCTCAGCCCCTCTCTCTCTCTCTCTCTCTCTCTCATGCACGCACACACACACACTCTCTCTCTTTACGCACACTCTCACATAGAAACTCTCTCTCTCTCTCTCTCTCTCTCTCTCTCTCTCACACACACACACACACACTTAAATAGATTTACACACATGTACACACTGCACATACACTAATGAAAACACACACTATCTCTTCCCACACAAACTATCTCCTACATAGAAATTCTCAGCCCCTCTCTCTCTCTCTCTCTCTCTCTCTCATGCACACACACATTCTCTCTCTCTCTCTCTCTTCACACACACTCTCTCACATAGAAACTCTCTCTCTCTCTCTCTCTCTCTCTCTCTCTCACCAAACACACACACACACACACACACTTAAATAGATTTACGCACATATATATAATTTTAATTAATTAAAATTTAGATTAAATTTTAATGGTAGGGATGAGTGGTGAGGTGTGCTCACTCTCAAATAAATGCATCTTACATGTAATCTCTCTCTCTCTCTCTCTCTCTCTCTCTCTCTCTCTCTCACACACACACACACACACACATGCACATGCACACCCTCTTTCTCTCACATACACATGTACACACTCTTAAAAATGTCGAAACTCTGTCTCTCTCTCTCTCTCTCTCTCTCTCTTACTACACACACACACACATGTATACACATGCACATGTACTAATGCAAACACACACTCTTTCCCCCTACACACTCTCACACATAGACTTCCATGTCTCTGTATCTTTGTGTGTTTCTCTCTCTCTCTCTCTCCCTCTCTCTCCCCTCCACTCACACACACACACACACATGCACATGTACTAATGCAAACACACACTCTTTCCCCCTATACACTCTCACACACATACACTAATGAAAACACACACTATCTCCTCCCACACAAACTATTTCCTACATAGAAATTCTCTCTCTCTCTCTCTCTCTCTCTCTGTCTCTCTCTCATGCACACACACACACACTCTCACATAGAAACTCTCTCTCTCTCTCTCTCTCTCTCTCTCTCACACACACACACACACACACTTAAATAGATTTACACACATATATATAATTTTAATTAATTAAATTTTAGATTAAATTTTAATGGTAGGGATGAGTGGTGAGGTGTGCTCACTCTCAAATAAATGCATCTTACATGTAATCTCTCTCTCTCTCTCTTTCTCTCTCTCTCACACACACACACACACACACACACATGCACATGCACATGCATACTATTTATATATACATGCTTACACACCTATAGATACACATACATACATAATATCTATAAGTGTGTGTATCTATAGGTATGTAAGCATGTATACAAAAATTTCATTGAAAGATGTGAGATGAGATCTTCTTAGATTCAAATTCAAAATTGCATTGGAAGATGTAAGATTTGGCTCCTCCTTACGCTTGCAGGAGGAGTGGTTATTTTAAATTAGCCCCACCTCCTTTGCCCACGTGGAGGGAGGTGGGGTTGTGGTTAATCTTGTATAGATACACAAATCTTCAAACGGGAAGTGAGAGTCTAAAGAGGTTAGAGAAGCCAAACTAGAAGCGAGAGTCTAAAGAAGTCAGAGAAGCCAAACTAGAAGCGAGAGTGTAAAGAAGTCAGAGACACCAAACGGCTCTTTCTCTCTCTCTCTCTCTCTCTCTCTCTCTCTCTCTCTCTCTCAAAATGAGCTGGCATGGAGTTTGAATGAAATAAAAGAGCTGAGAGCTGGCACGGAGTTTGTCATAGGGAGTTGCAAGTGATGAGGGCCCAAGGAGGGCTTTAAAAAAACACGTGTAAAGAGGGAAAGCAAGCCTACCAGACTCTTCCCTTCTCTTGCTCCTTTGCATTAGGAGCCAGTTGAGCTTTTGTAGAGCAAAAAGCTCGACTTCTGCTCCACCTCCAGTACTCGGCCTCCCGCCACCTCCTCTTTCATGCCCTTTCGCTCTCCAACACCTCCACCTCTTATGACTTTCAGATCTTATATGCAGGAGAGGTAGATTCTCTTGTGACCTCCAGACATACACACGGGGTGGCCAACCCGCCAGCCATGCCTGCGTCTGTGCATCCCTAAAGTGTGGTGGGCAACCTGCCAGCCATGACATCTAGCTCTTTAGGTAGTCGGTGGACGATGCGCACTAGGTACAATTGGACCGGCTACCCCACCCACACCCATGAGCCCCTCCCTCACATGGGCCTTCTGAACAGCCACAGCCTCACCAGCTCTTGCTCTACCAGCTGTGGTTCGTGTTGCAACGGACATCACCCTCTTCAAGAAACAACATTGGCGGGACATGTCATGAGGCCCAACCATCTGACTCGACTCTCCACTTGGCACTCCCATCCATCCTCCCGGTGACCGTCCCTAATCCAAGATGTGATTGCTGTCCCTAATTGGTACACAGAGGGCGAACAAAGCGCCTCATCTTACGAGAGAGAGAGAGAGAGAGAGAGAGAGAGAGAGAGAGAGAGAGAGAGAGAGAGCTCAGCTTGCTCTCTACTACAACAAAACATACACAAATCTTCAAATGGGAAGTGAGAGTGTAAAGAGGTCAGAGAAGCCAAATGGGAAGCGAGAGTGTAAAGAAGTCAGAGAAGCCAAATGGCTCTCTCTCTCTCTCTCTTTAAGCTGGCACGGATTTTGGAATTTGAAATAAAAGAGCTGGCACACAGAGTTTGTCACAGGGAGTTACAAGTGATGAGGGCCCAAGGAGGGCTTAAAAAAAAGGCACGTGTAAAGAGGGAAAGGAAGCCCTATAATATATAGAAAGAAGCAAATTCCAATCATTACGCAACATCTTAATTAAATGCCCGGTGTCATAAAAAAACCGTCGTCTTTTAGACAACTCGAATTGAGAAAAACCAGTTGTATAATTTTGCCCAAGCTTGAATTTAAAGGTTGGAATTTTATTTGTAAAACCAGGTAATCTAATTATGTTTTTCAATAAAAACCGGTTGACAACTTGACACACCCTTTTTTTAACTGGTTAGTTTTTAACACTGTTCCCAATCTTATGAATGGTATTAGGCTTAAATATAGTGTCCGTGCTTCCTTCGGTGCTTGTGCTGTTGGAGGTTCTTCGAGCGCATCTCATCGCTCTGCATCTTCGTCCGCTGCTGTTCCTGATGCTGGCATTCTCTGGCGTGTTCGATTTGTCAAAGCTCAGGGCGGCTTTACCTCTTTCTGCACGTCCAGGAAAAGTTCAAGAGATCTGATTATCCCTGCCCATGTATTTGCTCTATGCCAAAAATGCAGACTGAACTAGAGACTCCTTGATCAAGAGGTGGCTTTGAGAATGGTTTTTGTTCAGTTGTTGGGTTTTTTTGTAGGTGAATAAGATGCCGTCCTCATAAGCGTGTTCTGATGTATCTGGCCTACACCCCGATAGCCATGCACATGCATAGTTCGTGACCATCAACAGTAGGTGAGCTGTATGAGGACGGGTATGTGCTGGATGGCTGTTCTCTATGGTGGAAATGTCATATACGAGTTCAAAAGTCAAGTCACCACGAAGGGCCAAAATGTGCCAATGGCATAAGAGTTGAAAAGATTTTGTTTTGCAACTTTGCCTTTGCTGTGTATCCAGGTTGGACAAGTGGATTGCTTTGGTTCTTTGTACTGCACATGGCACAACTGAGATGAGAGAGTGACACCATTATCGTGTTGATGTTGTCCCTGGCATTTACATGAGCATATTACTTTGGAGGTCAACAGGCTTTATTTTGACTTCAAAGAATAGGGTTCAAGAAGCTAGACTACAATGTGTTGCTAAAGTTTAAGGTTAGATAATGCAAGCTGCAAAGGATGGAGATGTGAGTAAAGTGAGGCAGCTTTGAAAGCTGGTAGAGGATGATGGCAAGGAGAAAAGGCCATCTCAATTTGTCGTATTCATTGCAGCATCTGTATGTACAGTGTTTTCGTTAATCATTGTACTTTTAGCTTTTCTAAGATAGTGGATGGGTGAATGATTGGATAGGCATCTCCGTCATCATATTTTTATCTGGAATTATGCTGACAAGTCATGGAAACCTCAATCTATGTACTTGCTTACACAGTTTGAAAAATTGTCATCCTTCATATAATTTACCGTGACTTTATTGTCTATGATGCTGGCACTTCCTCAAGCATGGTCGCAGGTGTGGTTTTTGGAAAGTGGGAACGGTAAGTGGATGTTCATTGTTGCCCATGTGAAAGCTCAATCTGCAAGTAGAAGTAACGAAAATGAAGATATCTGGCTGGCTCTTGGAGGGAGGTTACATATTTGGGGAGGGGGGGAGGGGGCACATTTTTCGTGTAATGCCAAGTAATCACCTCTTGATGTGGTTTAGCTGGGTATACGTCCCAATCACCAGAGTGGATGTAGGTGTGTGCCGATGGCTAGAGGGCGAGTGAACCAAATCATTCCATATCAAGGGGGTACATTTTTCTTGTAATGCCAAGTAATCCCGTTTTCACCTCTTGATGTGGTTTAGCTGGGTACCCGTCGAGTGAACCAAATCATTCCATATCAAGGGCTATGCAAACAAGCCTACTTGTTGCCGCAAGGGGCTCTGAAAGACAGTGAGTCTGAATCTATCCCAGGGGCGCAGAGGGCTAGCTGCCATTCTTGTAAAGAAGAGGTATGTGGTTGGTGAAGCTTGCTGCCTGTGAAGGTAAATAAGAAAACTTGCAACCCAGGGAAGCTCTGGATCAGCTGCTGAATCTGGCTGATGCAGGAACAAGAGAATTACCAGCAAGAGGTGGTGCAAGGCCTCTCTAATGAAGAAAAAGAGTGATTGAGACCAAGCAGGTGTTGCAGGTACCATTCTCTTCTGATGATCGGGACTCTTGAATCAGCCGCTGAATCCAGCCGATGCAGGAATGAGAGAGATGCCAGCAAGAGGTGATGTACCACATCCTGACTAGAACAAGGCAAGACAAGACGTGTTCTTGTACAAGAGCTTCTTACAAATGTTCACAAGTGGGGTAACCACCCACTGCTTCAGAGAAACATCAATTCCAAGTGGTAGCCAAGGTACACGACCGGACTACCCCTTGGCACCCGATGGAACCCCCCATGCTAGAGTCATGAAAGCTATCGAACTTGTTCCAGTTGTACTTAGCCCTTAGAGGCCAAGCAAAAACCTCATGGGTAGCCACAAATCTCATCGGGTTACCTAGGGTTACCTGAGTGAACTCAGACCTCCTCTAGGAGTGGCGGAGTCCTTGTAATCTGGTGTTGTGAGCTGTGAGGAAGTTGCTCATGGCCTTTGCCAAACAAAAATAGATAGGGGGCAAGGGGGAAGCCTTGGTGAAAAGCTCTCCCTTACCCCTTGGATGAGAATTTGGCTGTGGGGAGCGAGTATAGAACTGAAACTCCTTGTGTGCAGGAGTCCATGGTCTCAGCGGCTGTGTTGGGAACAGGAGCTCGGGTATGAAATGTGTGCGTGATCTCTTGGAAGTTGACTGGAGGTTTCCCTCCTGGAGCTTCCAATAAAGGTGAGCCACTGAGAGGTCATCCTTGCCAGCGCACTTCCCTCTTGGGAGGGCCTAGAGGACTTGTAGAACTACTAGAGTTTTGTATTGCGTTAACGGAGTGCAGGGGAGACAACCAGACATAAAACACACTGAAGTAGACCTAACGTTGACTATATTATGTACAATGAAAGAATTACAACTGAATGTTCTTTGTACAAAAGGGAACCCAAAGGTGAGCTTCCTCATTGTTTTGCTGTAGACCCCTGTCCCTCAGCCCAAACATGAGCTGGAAATCGTTTTCCAGCTCTCCAAGTCACTGCTTGTTCTGTGTTTGAGATGAAGAACATCCGGAATATGAGATGGTTCCAATGCCCTTTCAAAAGTTGCAGGGGGCTGGTCGGTGTCACGTGCACTAGTGTCCTAGGGTCCACATGGACATACTGCAGCTTCTAGGACAGTCAGTCACCTTTTCTGATGGGCCAAGAGCATGTTGTGAGCCCTAGTCCAAGGGACAAGTCGCCAAGCACCATCTAAGTTTAGGGTCGGTCAATGTCCATCGTGCCTTTGGCACAAGTCTATGTAACTCTCTTCGCAAGTTGTATAAAGTTGTATCGGCCAACTGGGCACTTATTAGACTATTTGGTTGGGTGCCTGGTGAACCCAAGTGTGTGTCAAGTCCTTGTCCAAGTGTCACCATTTGGTCCCTTCACCAGTCTTGACTAGTGTTTCACACACTGATTGGAGCCAAGGTGCGAATGGGGATTTTTTACAAAAGAAAGCTAGAGCATTTACCGGCAAAGTTTGGCCTGAAAGATGGCTTCCAAGCAAAAGCGGCATGGGATTTTTATCATTTAAAGTGACTCATAAGGTCTATAAGTCAGTGTGTTCACACATCATTAAAACGGGGCTGGACTTATTATTATTTTGGGCATGTTCATGTGGACAAAAGGAGGCGCTTAGAGCAAACTTAGCCAACAAGCTTGGGAAAAGCACAAAGTTGATATTTTTGGGCAAGTTTAAGTATTTTGGCTAGAAAGGAAAAGTATAGCTATTATAGAGCTGGTTGACTCTATTAAAGTAAGGCTTGGGGCTGTTTTTATCATCATGCCCTTGCAGCTCATCTAGCCGACTGCAGCTCTTCTCTCTTCCTCTCTTGAGCGCAGGCCGTACAAGTTCAGCTGCAGCTGCTTGGCATGATTCCTCTCCTACAGCGCTGGCTGTACAGATCAGCTGTAGCTTGTTTTTTGATTTCTTTGAGCACTGGTTGTACAACAACTTTCTTTCTAGAGCTTGCTGTACACTGTTTTCTCACTCTACTGGTTGCCGATGGAAGCAGGCCGTAAAGTGGTGGATTTTCTCACAGTCTTGGCCTTGTTATGGGCAGATTTGGGGCTGTTACTTGGGCTGTTTTGGAGGAATCTGGGATAGTTTTGAGAGCTCTACTAGGGTTGATTTGAGACTCCGTTTTGGGGCTGTTTTGGCGCGGAGTTCGGGGTGGTTTTTGGCTCCGTACCGGGCTGTTATAATGGACTGTTTATGAGTTGATTCATGGGACTGTTTTTGAGACAGTTTTTGGATGGCTTTTGGTACTGTGTTTTTATCTTGGCATTGGATAGATATCTGGGCTGATGCTTTGTTGGAAAATCCGGTGTTGTATGCATCCGCACGTTGGTTTATTGTAAAAGCTTCTATCTGGATAAAGAAGTTCCTACGGGGAGCCGGTTGTTTGTTTATGGTTCTTCCGCTCTGTCTAGTATTTGAAGTGTTGGTCTTTCGTTCCGGGGTCTCCTATTAGTTACACCAAGTCCTAGGCAAATGAGTCGTGTCAAAGTGTCAAAAGGCAATCATTTATATGGTCAAAAGCCTTAGTCTTTGAGGGGCCATGGCAGTGCTAACGGGCCTCTTTTTTTTTTTTTCATTAGATCCTTTAGTTGGCTCCGTTTTTATGGACTAGGTACTCTATCCAAGGGAAAATGCATATCCAATAGGTCTTTATGGCCCGTATGTGACACACCTGCTAGTATGCGGCATAGCCGGACATCAGATAGTAGTTGACAGCTATAGTCAAACAATGCAGAGGGTATTGCATGTGGTGGCAATGACGTGGCATTGATGATGTGGCAGTTGAGTACATGTGGTTGACAACAGTACTACTGGCCGACTAGGAGCATTGGTGCATATATATATATATATACGTGGGTAGCCAATCATCATATTCATCTGTTTTCCTAGTACTTTATAGAGCGTTTCTCTGTAGGTGAAGTGCTAGCTAGGAGTATAGACTAGGTCAGAGGGCTGTGATTTGGCGTCTTAATTCTTAGCCACATCTTGTACTTGAATTTATATTGTATTACTTCTTTCTTGTACATAATACAAAGCAGTAGTTCAGAATTTTTGTGTGTGTGTTGTATGTGTGATTCTGCCGCACTCTTCTCTCTATCTTTAGAAAATCCTAGCACATAGGTGCAAGTCTACTATAGTTGGTATTAGAGCCTAGTAACTTGTAATTTCTTTTCTTTTTTGGCACCTGTGTGCATTGACTGTTTGAATAGGGTGAGGATCTAGATTCCAAGAGTGCACAAGTTCGGGTTTGGGAATATTTGGCTCTCTTTAGTGCACCTAAGTTAAATGGGGTATATAGTGCTTCCTTGTCTCACCAAGCACTCACCTGGTTCTTGATCACTTGATATTTGTCATGGATTCACAACTCCTTGATTTGCTACTTAGTATGAAGGCATCCGTGGATATGCAAGTGGCTAAAATGGAGGGTGTATGTGCTCGTCTCGACTGGATTGAGTTAGCACCACAAGCACGTAGTATTTCGGATCTGGAATCTACAAGGGTTTGTGCTTCGGAGCAAGTGTTGAAAGATTTTGAGGACGAAGTGGCAAACTTTCTAGAGGAGGATTTGGATGCAGGCAAGGGTGTATTGGATGAGCTTCGCTCCAATCTGGTTCTAGAAGATGATTTGGATGTATTGGATGAGCTCCCAGTCCGGTTGTCATCATTCTACCCCTGTGTGAAGTGAGCAGGAGAGACGCCTTTCGCATCACTGATGATACCTTCACAGAGTCCCTCCATCGGATTCTCTAGTCGCCTTCATTGGCTTGACGTTGAGGGACTACCAGTTTGTCGAGTTCTTTCTCTATGCCTGGTGAGGAACGAGCTCAATTAATAAAGCTTTTGAAGCCTCCAAAGTTAGACGGGACGATGGACGGAAAAGTTTTCACCAATAAAATCCGCAAAATGGTTGCCACATTGGCAGTAGCAAGTGGTTCAAATATTTTCAGCTCCGTTTGGTGGGAATGGCTTTGATGGGTGCCGTGGTGGGAAGACCGCCTTAGGCACCACTCTGTGACTTGCTGGGATGAATTCTATAAGGCAACCTTGACCTGTAGATTACCAGTGTGAATTGAAGAAACAATGGGAGCCTTTTATGCAGAAACATGGTGAATTGATAACTGACTGTCTCGGTCGTTTTTGGAAGCTTTTGCTTATGCTCCCAAGGACTGTCCGATTGTCAGAGCAAGTTGAGCGATTTGTGGATTATTTGAAACCATCTTTATACGCAAATGTTTGTGCACATCGGCTCTGTGATCTTTTTGATGCAGTTAGTCTTACTACAATCCTCGAGATGTGGAAGAGTTCCAAGGTTGGGACTCAACAACATGGGTAGTAGAAAGGCAAAGACAAGGGTAGCTAGTCCAAGGCCAAGGATGATAAGGACAAGGCAAGTGGGGGAGCCTCGATGATTTGTCTCACCCTTGAAGAGCGTCGCGCCAAGATGGCTAGATTGCTTTTATTGGGACTCCACTGAGCATAGTGGAAGGGATTGTTTGAAGAACAGAACGGTAAGGGCAAGGAGAAGGCCAGTTCATCTGTCCTCGCAGGAGTATCTGTGACACCGGCACCATCTACTCCTCCTGCTTCCACAAGTACCACAATTGCTCCACTTGACCCGGTGTTACGTACCTAGTGCTAATCCTCGAGATTAGTGGTCTAATCTGATAGGGTTAAGGGAGCCGTGGGATTAGAAGAAAGTAGGCTGATATTTATAACATTTTTGTTATTTATAGCAACAATGGTGGGCACTATATAAGTGAAACATGGGTATTGTTGTCATAACCTCACTATTGGTCAGAGTACGACCAAGACTTTGGCTACGCGTGTGGTAGAGCATAGATCGGCATGCTGAAGGACTAGCATGGATCTATGGGAGTCAAACCTTAGGCCCTGGTTCGAAGCATAGAACCTATGGTTGGGAGGTGAGCTAGCCTGCACCCCTCTTAGGACATTTGTTCTAATCACTTGTGTTTTGCGTTCAGGAGTGCTGGCCGTGTTGGGCAAGAAGACGTGCTTCAGTCGAGTGAGGTACACACCGGCATGGGTAATGTGACGAGGGTAATACAGAGGATCTTGGACGCCATAGGCTTGGAGTCCAGAGGAATGTCGTGGCCAATGTTTTGGTTGTTACTGGATGTGCCAATGCTTGTTGCCAAGAAGTTGAGCTTGCATGCTTTACATGATTGCAAGGCTGAGGACAAGGAAGGGGTGAAATGGCTGATTAGATGGGCTGTCGCCTTTCTACAGGCAGCCATGCTAAGGATAATGCTGGTTGGCTAGCAAGCCTTGGTTCCGCTTGTGTGCCGCCTGATCAGGGCAACCTCAACAGGCATTCTGCCTGCCACCAGTTTGAAGCGTCTTGAAGGAACCTCAAACCCTCAAGAAAATGAAACTGGATGCTATCACAATAGATCACAAATTTCACTAAAATGATTGCCTGCTCCGGACATGCATGTTCTCCTTTTCTGCTCCATGCTTCATGGCCGAAGTGCTGCTTTGCTAAAATGGTATTCCACACATTTGGTTATACACAAGGTTGTGCAGAAAGTCTTTGATATACTTGGCTTGAGGACATTCTGTCATAGCGGCTTGATGCTTTTGATGGTATCTTTCCCAGTGATGTATCTTTCCTGTAGTTTCATGTGCAGGTCATGATAAATTTTAAATCCCTTAAATAGCAAATCAAGTGGCATTTAGAAGAGGCCAGAACTTCTTATATGCATCTGGCCTGGCATGAACCAAAAAGTGCCCAAATGGCACATGGTGAATGCATACTAATAGTGAAATTGTTACATTTTTGCATGAAGAGATCACGATCATAAATTTGAAGGGGTTGAAAGGCCCATCTTTTCCAATACCATTCCAAGTCTTTACTGTTCAGTAGGGCCCTATCTTTGCTGCCAAGATGGATGAGCCATCTTGCTGGGGTCATTGCCATCATGTATAATGGGAAGAGTCTAAGAATGGCGAAGGTTTACAACAATGTCCTTGTGAAGTTTTTCATTAAGGCACTCTGCTAAGGCTTTCCCCATATACCTAAAGCATTGTCATCCCTACCCATAAATTTGGAGACATGTTCGAGGAACCACGTAATTATTAGAGTGGTTCATATGATGGCTAAGTTCTATGCTCTTGCTCTAAAATCCCTTTTGAGTTGGATGGTTTTGGGTACTTCAACCTCTTCATTCAGCTGGTGAGAAACACACAGCTTTTAGAACAGCCAGACTCACGTAGCACATCAAGAAGCGAGGGAAGGAGAATGCATTCTTGATCTTTGTTTTTCCAAGGATTTTTGAGGACTGCTTATCGTGGCCTTCGGAGGTTTTTTTCACTATACCATCTTGGCCACCTTCTGGGGTTAGGAGTGAGATGGCTGCTGAGGTGATTGACATGATGTAATGTCCACTCACAACCACAAGCCACTTAGGTCAAGAGGGAACATGTGGCAGCACCTAGACCATAGTTTGATTCAAGGAATTGTGAAGGCACACAAGCAAAAGCCTCATGGTTATAATTAACCCCCAGACATGCAACTAGGTCTGGGAAGAAGCATGCTTTTTACTGCATTTGTATTTGTATTAAATCTAGATGCTCATGTCATGAAGGCACATGAGCATTGACCGATAGTTGTATGTGGAAGGTACTCTTGGTTCCATGCACACTACTAGGATACAACTTTTTCCACAAGGGAACTTGGAAGGGAAGATAGTAAACTCATGAAAAAATGGTTAAGGAAGAAGGAGAGTGAAAAATGCAACATAAGAGCTAAATTTTACTACAATAGAAGTGCATGTGCCTATATTGCCAAGTGCAAGGTGGTGCTCGTGTTTTTTTCTTGATTACTTTCTTTTTGAATACCATCACAATGTTTTGGAAACAGTCGATGGAAATCTCGGTTTCCTTGAATGCTGCATACATTTGTTATGAACAGAAAGTTTTAAGGTAGGGAAAAGGTAAAAAGACACAATTGCAACATAAAAAAAGCAGCAGCCAAAAGAGAACTTTATTATTAAGGTATGTACATCACAGTAGGCTAGAGCCTATTGTTTTGGCAAAAGATGCACATAGGAAATTGCAGCATCAAGCACTCAACTAAAAGAAAGTGGCAAGATACACATAGTAAAGGATCAAACACTCAACTAAAGAAAGTTACGAATAGTCATAGAAAGGAAGCATTCAACATTCAACTTCAACAAGCTTCTCAACCTTTCAACATACTTTTTCTATGGGTGCACTTTCATACAACTGATTGGTTGTTGCCATTGTATTTTCCTTGTATGCACAGTTCGGAATCCTCATAAGGCACAATGCCTTTGTCATTATGTGTTTTGCTTCGGCCTCCCTGCGATGCTTGTATGTTGTCAAGATCTAAGACCACAACAACCTTGTGTATGAAAATGACCACCACAAATTTGAGGGGAAAGCAATAGCTTGATGTGTAGATTATGGAAGCCTCATCCAAAGTAGAAATTGCACATACAGTGAGCACAAGATGTGTAGACCTTGCAAGTGACCAGTGTCCTGAGAGAGTCCAGATAGCATGCATTATACTTAATTTTTGCACAAAGTTTCTAGTATTGCCATAAGAGAGACAGTAATGGTTGGCCCATAGGGTGTCAATATGACTCATTGTCCAATTATCCCAAGGGAGGATTTGCATCTTTTCACTTGACAACACTGCTGATCATTCCCACTAACTCTTGTGGATTGATCACTTCTCATAAGCGGTCATGCCTGGATCGGAGTTGAAACCAAACTTGAATGTGAGCTCAATCAAGTAGCATGCAATTTCAAAGGGTGGGTGCAAATCATTCTCTTTTAAAAATTCCAAAGTGTGATGTGATAAGCCAAAGCATGGTGGGCTTTGTTGGGACAAACATGATAGATTGTATTAGTTAGCCAATGGACATGATAAATTGCATAGTGGTAGACCTTAATAAGGGAGTCCCTTGATGGAAAACGTTACAGAGAAGTCTTCCTCCCTGTTTTTTTGTTTTCTCAAAAAACAACCAGTGAACATTAAGGAAATGTTGCATTATTAACTGAACACGTAAACTACATTTTTGTGCAAGATCAGCGCTGCATGGGGAAGCCCAGCAGGTATCGGCAGAGCTTCATAAGACGCCACCTTCTGGGGTAATGCTTGTGGGAGCCTGCTGCAGCCGCCTTGTAAGCGAAATTGATATGCGGACGGTGGTTGTGGTGGGCGGCGGACGCGGTGAAATTCGGGCGGCTGGACTGCGGCACCGGCAGTGGTTCACACCCTCGGCCAAGACATTCCGGGCAGAGCCGCCCCTCCTCCTCCTCCCGCACCCACACTCGTTGTCTACACGCTGTGCATTGGGCGGTGGCTTGGCCGGCCCGGCCGCCCTCGTGTGCCGCTGTTGGTGGCGGCCGCTCGCTCTTGCCTTTGCCGAAACTGGGCAGGCGTGCCCACCATCGACTCCGCCCGCCTCTCCTTGTCGATGACGATGGTGGCCTCTTGGCCTCCTCCACCATCAATCCCATGCCTTTGCTCTCACTCACATAGCCTAGCGGCCCCGAGAATGCTTCCAGCTCCATCATCCGCTCGCTGGTTGTAGTACTGAAGTTGGCATGCGAGCCCGGCCGCCTGAAACTCCCACCGCAGCTCATTTCACAGGAAGAGCACTCGCAGGCCGCGCACGAGTATCCACGCCCCGCTGCATTCTCATTCTCCATGCCGCCGTCCAGAAACGCCCCAGCTGCAATGGCTTGGCAGAGAAGCATGTAGCGCTCCTGCCAGGACAAAGTGTTGTGGTGGTAGACGGGGCCAGCAGCTGCGTGCTTGGGGAGGGCGCCCGGTGCTGGGATGTCGTGCTCTGCGTGGAAATCAGGGCAGCGGGCATATTCACAGTGAGGTAGGGGATCCTGGCCGCGCCCAGCTGGTGGGCGGGGGGCTTCCTTCAGCTGCTGCTCCGGTTTCTTCTGCTCTTGGAGCTCCTGCTGCCAACTGTAGTCTCGGACGCGGCGGAAGGAATGGGAACGGCCGCCCTTGCTGGAGGCGATGTGGGCGGCGCTGGAGACAGGAGTGGTGGAGAAGCTACCGCAGTGTAGGCACTGGACATGGTGCAATTGCTGGCGATGGTGGTCATCACTAATGCCCTTTGAATCTAATCTCCCAGACAAATTGGAGGCTAGGAAGCTCTGATTATTGTTGTAGTAGCTCATGCTAGAGCGCTGTTGCTGCATTTTGCTGTTGCCCCATCTGCCCCTCTCCCGCATGGACATTGTCCGGGCATCCGAGCTAGTGATGCAGCGCCCATTGATCCCCTCAGGAGCAGCAAGCTGGGCCTCACCAACGCTGTGATCAGCGCCTTTGTTGAACTGTGTCGGTTGCTTCTTCACAGCATCATGCTCTGCTGGTACCTTCTTCATGGCTGCCAAAGCTCGCTGCAAAGCTGCATTAGTGCTTCTGCTATCATTGAAAGAGCGAGCAGGAGATGGCGATGATCTCCAAGACTGAGACTTACCCACGAAAGAAGCTCCTCTACACACCATGTTGCTCTCCACATGTTCACTTTGAACGACCCCACAATTCTCCATATTGCAGTTGCAATGCATTCTGCTAAGCTTCTCCATATCCGCCCTGATGTGAGAAACATCGCAGCTGCATGTCCTGATTCTCTCCATAGCAAACGTGGGCGGGCACTTAGTTTTGGGGCACCCTGTCTGCATCACATTCAACACTTGATGGGCGGCCTCCTGCTGCTGCTGATCTACATCATGTGAATTGGGCACCTTATCACTGGCACTCATAGCAGTCCTACCACTGATTGATTCCAAGTTAGTATTCTTGTCTCTACCACAGTGAGGCAAATCAAAGGGGAAATCTTTTGCCTTGCAAGGCACGTTACCAAAATTGCCAGAATTGCTACTGGCCCTAAAGCTGTCTGATGTCTGTGCAGCCTTCCTCATCCTTTACGCTATCTATGTGTGGCTCACTGGTTTAGCAGCAGCTGCAGAGCTCACTGCAGCTTTGCTTTGGCTTCCACTTCTATGATAATCCTAGGCTACTTGCACATTCAATCTCAACAAGAGCAGAAATACAACACAACCTCTCCTTAAAACCTATGTTCTGCCCAAATTTCTACTCAATTTGCTGGCCCAAACATTAACAAAACAAACAGTTTAAGAACCAACCAAGTCAATGTACTTGCTCACATTCTAGCTGGCCATCACTTTGGAAATTGGAAGAAGAACAAGAGCAGAAGACTCGAGAGTTGTTAATAATACTAGAAGTACTATAAAGGGTACCCAATACTTTAAATTTAAAGATTGATCATTATAATAGAAGTGTGTTTGGTATTGGTCAGGACTCAGGAGACTAGTAGGACTACTACACCTAACCATAGGGCATCTGACCAATAACAAAAGAGTATTTGGGTTAAGGGTTAAAAACCCATCTATAAGCTATGACCGGTTGTAACTTGTCCCCCCTTCCTTTTAGAACTTTCAAATTTCGAAAAAAAGAAAAAAAAAACCTTAATTCTTCGTACCTTGATCGATTTAACCTTAATTCTTACTTAGTCTGATTGATTTAACCTTAGAGCAAAAAGGATTTCTCTTCAGTTCACACGACCAGCTTTGTCCCTGTCCGGACTATCGAGCGTCTTGTCGATTGTGAGAGAAAATAATGTAGCTGACGCCGATATGATACGAAGATCATCTGTACACTGCAGAACAAATTTACCCGTTTAAGGCGTCATGATTTATGAGTACTGAGCGTTACTGGTTAGATATAATCAACTTAATCCTCGTGAAAGTTCAGCTTCATGTACCATTGGTCTCTTCAATGGTTAATTATATAGTTTATTTACAAATCTATTAAGCATTGATTATTGTGAATTACTACAATCTAAGCATGCTTCTCAATTGCTAATTATATGGCTCAGTTCAGATACCAAGCATCTCGGGATTTACTATAACTCAAATATGTCCTCAAGGCAATAGCTACCTACTTTCTTCCCTTGGAAGAGAGGGCTCACATGTTGCTACGGTGTGTACTACGTGGGAACGGTGCTAAGGTGTGTATTATGTGGGAATGGTGTTCTAGGTGGAAATGGTGCTAAGGTGTATATTATGTGGGAATGGTGTCTTAGGTGGGAATTGTGTATTAGGTGGGAATAGTGGTCCCCATATCCATACATTGGATGTTGTCTTATGCTCTACCCACCTTCCTCATAGCTCCATTGGTGGTCCCTATATCCATACATTGGACGTTATCGTATGCTCTGCATTGCTTCTCCTCATAGCTCCATTGGTTGCCATGCATATTACAATTTACGTCTCTGGACCAATTTCCAAATTTTGGCATGGTTTTATTTTTTGGATGTGAGAGTTGGTACTGAAATACATGCCACTTGGCTAGATTTGAATCCCACAACCTCAACTTCCAAATGTTTGAGTGCTACTATACAGAGCTACAACCCAAGAGGCGATTTTTGACATGGTTGGTAGCTAGTTTATCCTATGTTTTAAGCTCAATTTGTGAGCGTTTTGTCTTTTTCTTATTTACTTCTCTCCCAAGTTGCAACCATGTTTAATTTTAAGCTAGCGTGGAAATTTGCCTTCTATCTTGACAATGGTTTTGGTCAAAGTTGTGTGGGGTGTTCACTCCAATCGGTTGAAACTCACTTGTAGGACTGCTCTCTTGTTGCTTGTACACGGTAACCAACAAATATCCTTGTGTTAGACTTTTCTAGAAAAAAATAAAAATTTGATGAATTAATAATGTAGTAGTAAAAATTCCTTGTTCTTTTGTAAGAAATCGGTCATTAAAAAAAATTATAATGTTTTTTTAAATGTGTGTAAAAAGCACATACCATGTGTAGGGTGTTCACTCCAATTGGTTGAAACTCATGCTCTTGGTTGCTTGTCCAAGGTGACAGACCAATATCCTTGTTTCCTAGAAAAAAAGCTAAAATTTTTTATGAATTAATGTAGAAATTCCTAGTTCTTGTGTGAGGATTGGTCTTTTGTTTAAAGGGGCTTGATAACATTTTTTTTTAATGGGGGTAAGAAAGCACATAGGAAATATATGGAACGGTTTTGTTGAGCCGTGAGGACCTTATGTGAACTTTTTGACTTTGGGGCAAACTTTTTGACTTTGTGTCCACTGGCTATGGAAATTTGAAAAAACAAGGGTGGGGGGGACATTATCACTATTTTGTCTCTTTTGTGCACTGTGCAGTGTGCGACCTCCAGGTCTTTTCCATGCTCTCTTAAAATCTACGCCCCTCTTTCTGTCGACGACTTTTTGCAGTGAGCCCACGTCACACAACACCCCCCATCATTTTGATTTGAGAAGCTTCAAATTTCGAAAAAAAAATAAAAAAATTTAAAAATGTCTGGGTTTGTGTCAATCAGTGTGAAAACACCCAGGACCAAAACAAAGTCCAACGCGAGCCTGGGCGGTGCACACACACAATCTACGGTGGGAAAAGGAAAGGTGAGAGACATCAAGAATTTTGGCCGTGCATCAAATTAGTAAACCCTGTCTCGTTGAACGTACCTGATACGAATCACAAGGTCACATGGCCGACTGTATCCACACTACAAACTCCAAAGCAAGAATTTGAATTTCGATTTAGAAAACAACACACAACCCCCCCTCTCCCCCCCCCCTCTCTCTCTCTCTCTCTCTCTCTCTCACACACACACACACACACAAAACAGTAATAGCCCGGCTCGAAAAACAAAAGAACACACACACACAAAAAACAATAATAGCCCCTCATTTCCACATCACCTATGAGCTTTAAAAGATTGTTTTCACTACTGCTTTCCTCCTTCAATGCCCTAGGAACACACACACACACACACACACACAAACAAACAATAATAACCCCTCATTTCCACATCACCTATGAGCTTTAAAAAATTGTTTTCACTACTCCTTTAATCCCTAGCAACACCACACACACACTCTCTCTCTCTCTCTAACACACACACACAAAAACAATAATAGCCCCTCATTTCCACATCACCTATGAGCTTTAAAAAATTGTTTTCTCTACTCCTTTCCTCCTTCAATGCCCTAGGAATATTATCAAGTCCTTCAAACACCACCCTCATACGTCCATAAGTTGAGAAGTCCCCCTAGATTCGAGTAACCACCCATTTTAATTCCCCCTCATAAAAAATTAAAGCAGCTTGAGAGCTTCTGTCACCAAGATCAATGCTCCACTTTCAAATTAAAGCAGCTTGAGAGCTTCTGTCATTAAGATCAATGCTCCACTTTCAAATTTCATACGAATCATTTCGCCTGTAAGGTCTTAACAAAAATCATTTATGGCGATTGCAAGGTAGAAACCTATTGAAAACTACTCATTAAGGTACTTTACATACTAACCCTTGCACACTACCATGGGGCAGGAGCATGGATAAAGAGACTCCCCATCCATGAGTGAGGGTGCATGAGATAACCACTTCAGTGTCCATAAGTTTTTAAATCTAGGGGTGGGGACCTGCAAGGATGTAAGTTCGAATGTATCGAGCTCACCCTCCCCCCTATTCCACCAAGGTGTGGGTTAAAAAGGGGGTGTGGCAATTAAAAAAACATTTGGTAACTCCCCTAAGATAATTGCAAGTAAAGAAAGGATTTGCAAAATTGTATACTTAGCATGTGAAGTAGACATAACACAACTAGCATGTGCATTTGAATATTTCCAAAACTAGAGAATCTTTCTATGGCATTGGATGTAAGCGATAGGGCACTCTACCCTTGGTTTCTTAAATTAAACCTATTTTTACAGTCCAAGATAGAGTTTAATCATGAGTTTAGTGAACAGACCGATTTTTCATAAAAATATAAGGGAGGGTACTAAAATTTCATGCCATTACTTTCCACTATGGGAGTGGGTAGATTCGAATCCTGTACCTCCTTGTAAAGGAGGCAAGGGTGCTACTAGTGGAATAAACCCCAAGAGGCAATTTAGTGAGCAAGAAGTTTGAGGAAGGCCAAAAAAACTCATTACTAATTCAAAATGCACTACAAAATTCAAAAGGAAAGACAACTCTAAATGCATGAGTGCCATGGAGCAAGTGCATTTATTGTTTACAACAACAAGATCAGTTACTAGTTTAATATTTAGGGTTTACAATTTCAATTTAGGGCTCCCTGAGTGTGTGTGTGTGTCAAGGGTATAGTAATTATAGATAGGGTTTCTAGTTAAGGGTTACTAGTTTCGTATATGGGGTTTACAATTTCAATCTAGGGCTTTGTGTGTGCATGTGTGTGAGAGAGAGGATCCACTTTTAACTTGAAGTAATCATGATCTAATCTTCTTGATAATGGCCCTCCAACATATGCCTTTACTAAATGAAAAAGACGGAAGCTCAAACATTCCAACATGTATGGGATGTAATCGGTGATGCATGATTTGCATGTGCAAATCTATGATATGAAACCTACTACAATATATCATGATATCTTCACTATGTCGTCCAGGAGTCTTAATATCATACAAAACATATCATAATTGTCTACCCAATCATATTAAATTCCCCTTAAAAGTATTCATTTATACATAGGACAGTCGATTCCATACTCAACACGTAGTATGAGCAATGAAATGATATGTTGTGTTAACTCCACTACAACTTGTCATTATGTCATCAAGGTTAGTCATATGGATGCATAAATAAAGATTTATCATGACTTGGGCTCACATTCTCAACATCCCCATTTGAGCCCGAATTGACCTAGTAGATTTTCACTATTATTCTTTAAAGTCTTTAAAATGCTTCCCAAGCAAGGCCTTGGAAAGATAGTGATTTTTCCCATATATATGCATACAAACCATGGCACCATATTATATGCCTAGCCTTTTTAGACGTAAGTAGCATCTTAATGTGTTTGGTGGGTTGTTTCATGGAACATTGGCTTGTTTGTGAGCTAGATACTAGACATGTTGCCACATAATAAGATAGTTTATTTTTGCAATAGGTGTTTTCTCTCTAAATAAATAGTTTCCAATTGTGTAAGTTCATAAGATTATAGCACAACATCTCTCTTATAAACCTTTACACCTAATTATGCAATTGCTAGTTGCATTTTTAATAAATAACATATAGTGCGGGGAGTGTCAAGATAGAACTGAAATGTGATAGGGACTTCTTCTCATATGATTTTCCTACCAAGTATGTGCCAAGTTAGCATTTGTAAATTCATGCAAGTACAGCTAATATGCCATTGTCCACTATTTGCTTTTGATGCCTAAAAGTCCTTTTACCTACATGCAAGAGGAGTCGAATGTGGAATCCTACAAAAACTCATTTAATAAGTATATTGATGTATCTTAGATCTAGGCTTCAAGTATATCAAAGATACCCTCCATCTGTTTGTACATGACGATGAGGGAGTATGGTCCCCTTCATCACAGTCAAATATGTTACCTTGGTCTTGTGATTAGATCATGAGCTATATTTTAAATAGTAGCCCATAAAGCAAGATGTTGCTCACACTAGGTTTAAATATCATATAACTGCTTTTCACAACTTTACCTGAGCCCAATTTGAGTGGTTTTGATTCATGAGGCAATAAATTGTCCCCCTTACGTTTGAATACCCTGTAGTTGTTTTGTACTTGAACTAACCTCAATTTTGATCCTTTATGCAAGACATTTCTAATCCTAATGATTCATGTTGCAACATAAGCAAGCCACTTTGTAATCGTAATTGATTACTTTAATTAATAAATAGCTAGATTACTAACTTACATGATTTGGTTATGGGTGCAGATAAGCTTGGCTAGAGGTGAAGTGCCAAATGCACCATTACGACATAATAATCCACCTACCCTTGGTGTTTTGACACCAATCCAAATGAATTTTCCAAGTATGATTTTAATAAATAGTAATGACATGTAATATATATGTGAAATAAATGTACTTAAATGTATACTTTGTAGAAGTGTCTTGTGGTATGATAAGTACATTATCTCATGGTATATTAAATATTCTACATGAACTTATAGCTATTGCTAAGTATAGATTTGTGCCTTTATCGCATTACTTTACAATCCATAAGATGAATTATTTTTTGAACTAACAAAAATATGTGTTACACATTAGTCCTCGGTGTTCCAAGCATGTTGCAACATCAAAGTGCAAGTTCCGAACCTCTATACTCACAGGTATACTAATCAATTGTGCATCACATGTATAATGACATGTAATGTGTCTTTTATATTATTCTTAACAAACTCTTCTCAACATGGTGTAGCATTACATACTTTTGAGAGTATTAGTAGGGGATCCTATCAAGATATAGGACGTGTAATTAAAAACTAGGAGAGTCCAGAGGAGTTAGCACATCTTCAAGAAATGTTACAAAGTGTGAAAGAGGTAAATTGGACCTTTGACATTAAAGGTATCAATACAAGCACATGGATGTGATTATATTATAGTGAAGTTGCCCACAAGAGGTTCCGTTTATGGCTTCCATGATGCCGTAATCCCACCATGCAATATCTGTACATGTGAGTGATTAAGAGGAATTGTTTAACAATAAAACAATACGTGATACTGTTCGTATTCATTGAGATGAGCGTCCGTGTCTCATGGTGCCATTGCAGCCTATAGGTTGCCTTGGTAAATTTTTTGTAGCTTCTAAAAAGTAGAGGGATCCACTAATTTCAGCCCCATCATTCTCGTGGGTCAAAAAACCCTAAAAATTTGGATTTTTCAAAAAAAATTCAAAAGTGCATTTTTCCCTCTCAAAAACCAACCCAAACCATATTATATTAAAAAACTTATTTTTTCACCTCAGACTTCTCTCCCTACACATTATTCTTCTCTCTCCAACATCATCCTCTTCACCCCAAACCTCAAATCTCCATAGCTCATTCTCTCTCTACTGTGCAACCTTCTCTCTCTCTCTCTCTCTCTCTCTCTCTCTCTCTCTCTCTCTCTCTCTCTCTATATATATATATATATATATATATATATATATATATATATATATATATATTATAAGTAGATCTTCAACCTATCTCTACTGTGCAACCCTCTCTCTCTCTCTCTCTCTCTCTCTCTCTCTCTCTATGTATCCCTTCCTTCTCTCTACTATGCTCAGATTTGCAGCGTTCTCTATCTCTATCACTATCACGTGCGCATGCACACATTCGAATCTCCTCACACCTAGATCTACCTCCCTCTCCCCAATAACCTGTACTGTGCAACCTTCCTTCTTTCTCTCCTCCCCCTAAAACCTTTCTCTAGCAGAACACACTATGGAGGGTAGTGCATCTTTGTCACAAGGAGAATGCCAAGGGACGAGGTTGGGGCTCTACTCATGCATAATACCAGGGATGAACACAGTGCTTGGGTTGAAAAATAATTTTAAAAGGGAGATTGGGTGTATTTGTAGCCCAGTTCCACTGGACCGCATCCAGTTCGGCGTCGAGATGTGGTTGAGCACCATTAGAAGGGGCGTCTACTAGGATTCAAGGAAACAAGGCATGATGGATTGGTGGCCCTGGTGCAACATGTGTACTCGGCATCGAAAATTTCTTTGAGCCCACATTGTCATAGTCCTCGTTTCCCTTGCAACTATATGCTTTCACTTTGGTATATACTAGTGTACATGGTATTGGAACTGTTCTTTTCAACTTTATTTGATAATTTTCTCATTTCTAGATATTTTCCCTTCCAATAACATTGAGGAGCAACCCATAAGGAGCCTAACAAGAACATTCTATGCCGTACACGCACACATTGGGGATGGTGTATTCTCTGACAGTGCCCCTTTTGACCTTGCTAGTTGAAAGATTTTCTTCTACACCCACAAATATGTAGTATTGACACATGTCAACGGGTTTGGTAAGCTTAAAGAGGTCCCCTCTCCTTCCCTCTCTAGTGTTGAATGGCCAATGCCTGATGTTTGGATTATTCCCTATGCATGTGTTTGCCCACATGTTTCAGGCCATTACTTGCACATGAACGCCAACAATGTACATGTGCAAGGTGGTAGGCTATGAAGAGATTGTCAATTTTCTTGGCCAAGGGTGGGACATTGCGGAGGGGGAGCACAAAGGAGAGAATTTTAGGTGCAATGTAGTGCAGTCCAGTGTCTCCTTTTTTTGATTCTTTGCAAGCTCGTACCACTTTGTCTACTCATTTATGATACGAGTGATGAATGAGGAAGAAGGCTGCAACAAGCTCAAGAGGAGGTTGTAGAGCCTATATATCTCTCTATAGGACTACCTAATGTGGGGATAGATATTGTCCAAACAAGTAAGCATTAGAGCCTTTTGAACGTCCGTGATCACCTACGCATTTTGGGATTTGAGGGAATTCAATGTGCAAGGTAGGAAGGTAAGGATTGTTTGACATTTAAACCTCTGTATTTGCTCACCCCTTTTTGGAGTCACTTACTGTGTTGGGTGTTTGGATATGTTAGAAGAAGGATGGAAGCAAACACCAAGGTATCCTTGAATTGGGGGCCAGATGATGTCACCTTAGTTCAAAGAATCTAAGCTATGATATCTACTGGAACAATTTTGTAATATCCCTCCACCGGAGTTTTGTATAAGAAAATATTTTCTGAGATACTTTGGTATTTAAAATATGTTGTCTGGTTTCTTGAAGAGGTGATTTCGTCTTTTAAAAAATCAACATTTTTTTTGGGTCTAGTGTGAAATGGATACTATCTTGTATAAATAGTACTTTGAAGGCCTTTATGTGTCATTTTTCACTCATTCTCAATAGCACAAGCCACCTCCGCTCTCGAGCTTCAGAGCACATGGCTGCCTATGAACGCTTCATGGACTTCCTCCATGAGAGTGTGTGCACTTTTGCCGCACGAGTCGTAGCTGGGACTTGCCGAACACCGTATGCGAGCCACGAATGGCTGTAAGCATACAACCAGGAAAGCAAGCTCAAACAAAATGCAAAGGTGTGTCACTCACCGCTCTAACCGCCGCCGTGAAGGATTCCCGCGTCGCAGCAGTGAAGGAGGAGCCGCCGTCGCCGCTCTACCGCCTCGCCGCCGCCGTGCCGCTACACAATGCTCGATCGCTCTCTCACTCTCACTCTCTCTCTCTCACACACATAGGAGAAGGAAACCAAGGAGATAAGGCAAGAGCACTCTTGTATTCAACACATGAGAATGAGAGTTTTAGGGTTACATTTGACTCTTATAGGTGACTTAGCCGTTCACACATGGGCGCCCATACATGGCCGGCCATTCCTAATCCTTACCCTGCTGATATTCAAGGTGCGCCTCTCATCGGCGATCACCCAATCCCTTTATCCTTAACATATGGTGCCGACAAGCCCGGCCCATGACTCAGAATATTTAAATTAATGACGTAAAACATAGTACGT
Organism: Cibotium barometz; assembly: GCF_041138505.1. Lineage (NCBI taxonomy): Eukaryota > Viridiplantae > Streptophyta > Polypodiopsida > Cyatheales > Cibotiaceae > Cibotium > Cibotium barometz. Next base: position 26,507,065 of record NC_141107.1, on the reverse strand, counting down.
CTCAATGTCCGTCATGCCCCTCTTCCTGATGTAGATTCCGTCCTTGGAAGCTATGGTATGGTAAGCTCGATAGGGTTGTTGTGGTAGACCGTCTGCAAAATAGGGAAGTAGAGTGAAAGTATGCTGGAATTCAAAAGATAGAAAGTGTACTAAATTCAAGCATGTTAGACCACAATGGATGTTGCTATGAGAACTTAGTTTAAGGGGTCACATGAATGGACTAGTGTAGCAAATTAACAGGAGTTTAAAATTATTGAAAGTAAATCAAGAGTTACCAAGGTGTCAATGTTAATCAAGGTTTATGAGTGGCTTAAGTCAAGGGAAATAACCAAGCTTAATAAATAAACAGATGACCACAATGTGTCTACACTAAGAACAAGTTAATACCACTAGCCTAGGGACACAAGAAACATCAGAGTTACAGGAGCCTTTTGCCTTTATTTCTTTATGCACGTGACAATTTTTACACACAATGGCGACCTCCCTAAGGCAAAACTAACATCGATCCTGGTACCATGTTTAACACAAAGCATTATCCAGGAATCTATTAGTTCACCTTAGGCAAGGCTACCCCCTACCAACCAAGGCATCGGTCTGGAGTAGAATACTCCTCGCCTACCAAGTGTCAATAAGGCAATAGGCCAACATTAGAGCACATAATAGACTTGCATTCCATTTATTGTAGGCTTTTTTTTTTAAAGATTTATTTCTTTTGATCTTCGCTCCTGAACTATAATGTGTTCTTACATCCTTTTGACCAAGGGGTAAAAGCTATGTCTTAGAGGTCAACACACACATGGCCAGGTGTCAAACATTAAGATGGTTTGACCCTAGACCTAAGACAATCGTATTCCAAGGTTAACTAAAGACTGCATGCATTCTCAAGAATATATCCAATAAGGTTAAACTCATTAATGATTCACACTAGCACGTCAGGCAACTTCAAAAACTAAGTAGTACTTTGACAAGTTCCATGTGGTCATGCCTTCAGTTCATGCAATTAATTGAACAGTAAAAATGGAAGAGAGTGGGCATGGAAGAATTACACCTGTATTTCGGAGATCTCCTTGATTCGATGAGAAATGCTCGCAATTTGATGTAGATATATTTTGATGAACGTTGCGGCAGTCTCTTAGGACTTGGAAGCAAACCCACCTCAAACTTTTCCACCTGTACAACCAACTAACAAGCACTACGAGAGGCACATCAGTGTGAAAAATTAAAGACTCGTTTAAGGAATCCAAACTAGAAAAAACTTGAAAACACTAACCTACCACACTACTACTGAGGATACGGTAAGAGGATGTTGTAGAGTCCTGGCGCTAGCCCTAAGGCTAAGCCTCTATTCGCATCATCCAAATAAATAAAGTCAGCCTCAGTATAGTGCCATGAGTTTCATCCGTCCATTCATCGTCATCAGATATATCTTTTTCGTTTTCCCATCCACATAGACTCATCAAGAATGTAACCATGCGAGGATAGTCATCTTGTGGGAAAGGAAAGCATTGGGCTATCGAGGATATGTCCTCTACTACGGAGTAGGGGTTAGTCATGTCAATAGGCGAATTAGCCATTCTAATTCCTCAACATTTTCCTCTCTGGCTAGTACATCTATATGATCCCATTCCGTTTCAATTTTACAGGATAGCACATGTGAAATATCTGAGAAAGGTACAAATGATACCTCTCACCAAAGGTGGATGAAGTGTGTGATGCCCTTCCATTTGCCATATCTGCAAACACAGATATAGCATCAGTAGGTTTATGATAGGTCAATCTAGTTCCTGATTGTATACGGATATTTCTCCTCTTTTTGTGCTCTTGCTCTTTTTACTATTTTTTATTTTTCTTTTCTTTTCTTTTTTATGTATGAAGCTATATATATACATCCCCTTGAATTTGGCAATTACATGGTCAGGGGAGAAGGTTAAGGAGGAAGCATTAGAATGTCGAGCGTGAGTACATGCTCCCCCTTTCCTTGGGTAGATCATATTTTCTGCAATGATGTTGCAGCCTCTTGGAACCAATTTGTCTAGCGGGTCATAGGTTGTGATGTGCGCAGATAGCTTTTTATGACCCTTGTGGCCACATCCAATTGCAGAGATGGTAGTGTACGCTCCCATTGACGAATGGGAGCGTACACTACCATTGACGAATGGAGAAAATGGTTTCCGACGATACTATTACAAGTGGAGACGTAGACTCATCGGTCTTTTGTTGGGTGTTGACAAGAGTAGGTGTAGAGCATGTAGAAACTTCTATATCAGCGTGTGCCTGGCATGAGGAGCTAGAAGCTTCATGTGGCTCCCCCCTTCCTGAGCTAGGTGGTAATGATCGATATCGTTTGGGAATTCAAACTAACTTTGGAAGAAGTGGTGCGGAGCACTCTGTTACCTTTTCCTTACCACGGTCTTGAATTGTCGTTGGGGTAGCAACAATTGGTTTGCAAGGTTTTACAGGTGATGTAGAGGGATTCAGCTTATGTTTAGGGACCCAAATTTGGTCATTCCCCTCGTAGTACCCTTGGGCTACTAATAATTTTTTAGGGATCCATCGTGATGTTACATTGCCCTTTCTCGGGTGGGACTCTTTGGCATAGAAAGCGGAGCCTTGGAGACCACCCTGCATGTTTCCACTCTTGGCGTTGAAGCGTTAGAGGGGTGGCAAATAATCAAAGATGGTTTTGCCACTGGACTTTGTGATTTTTCGTTATCCAGCATTTTGTCCAGAGTCGATGGCTTAGGAGCGGGATTTTGAGCGGTCATACTGAGTGTTGGTTCTTGCGTTGTGACTCGTCTGGTTGCCCAATCGATATTGCACTTGGTGGCCAGCATCCATTTGCGCCCTAAGTTTACAGTCCCTTCCATGGTACCAGCAGGCATAACCAAAAAGCTTTGAATTATGGTCCCCTTGTCATAGGCAATCGGAGTGTGCAGAATTCCTGAGACAGGGGTTTTCTTCTTGTTGATACCTTTAATTTGGATAGCACTCTTGGATAAAGGTGGTTTTCCAAGTTGACACCACACGCCATATGATAGCAAATTGTGTTGAGCTCTTGTATCCAATAATGCATTATACAGCACCTCCCCGTAAGGACTCTGTAACTCAATTGGGTATCTTAGAGGTGGGTTAGATTCGAGTGAATCCTCCTCTGCTTCCTCGAAAAATACTTGCGTAATTCCCAAGTTGGCTTCTCGTTACGCTGTTGATGTTCTTTGGCTTCAACTCTTGCTTGTATCTTCTTAAGCTCAGCTTGTTCTTTAGCTGCCTTCTTTTGATGGATTGCATGTAACTCCTCTTGGCTCAGGGGGTCATAGTATCTTTTGAATTTACTCCCATTAAGGAATCCAATGGTTTCAACTCCGTCGAGAGTCTCCACTCTGATGGTACCTTGCGGGGTAATTTCACATACTCTATACGGTCCCTTACCAGCATATTTGAGCTTCTTCTTTTCGTTTCGCACTCCATACATTAGGACTTTATCCCCAACCTTGATGTCCTTGTCCTTTAGGTGGCGATCAAACCATTTTTTCCTTCTATCCTTCTCCACAAGGGCATTGTACACAGCCAATTGTCTTTCTTCGTTTAGCCGCTCAAGGATATACATACGCTCTACTAAGGGATTACCATCCCAACCCTCTTGAGTAGCGACACGAAGACTAGGAATTACTTGGCCATATACCATTTTGAATGGTGTGCAATTAATAGCCACTTTGTACGCAGTACGATAGGCCCATAAAGCTGTCGTAAGCTTTAGATCCCAATCCGTGCGATGAGCTTCAACTGTCTTTGTCAAAACAGAGATTAAGGTCTTGTTGGTACTCTCAGCTTGGCCATTCGCTTGTGGATAGTAAGGAGTAGATTTATGATGGGATATCATGAAATTTGTTGTGAGCTCCTTAATCACTTCATTTATAAAATGCATACCATTGTCGCTCACAAGTTCAAAAGGACAACCGAAGCGTGTGATTATATTTTCAAAGAGGAACTTGGCTGTTGTCCTCGCGTCTGCCTTACGTGTCGCTTTCGCTTCAGCCTATTTGGTCATATAGTCAGTGGCCACAATAATATAGCGAGATTGTGTGTTGCGGGCCGCTGGGCTAATTGGACCTACAAAGTCTAAATCCCACTTTTCAAATGGTTGGTTTACTTTGATTGGATGTAGGGGCATCTGATCTTTCCGTTGGCATTCATCACAACCCTTCACAAAGAGTGATGCATCTTGGAACATAGTGGGCCACCAATACCCTGATTGTAAGATCTTTCGCGCAGTTAAGTCTCCTGAGAAGTGACCACCGGCTACGCCCATATGTGCCTCTTGCAAAATGTATAGATACTCATCCTCTCGGGCACAACGCCTAAGAACGTCATCCTTTCCTCTTTTATAAAGAGTCTCGGCTATCAGGCAATAGGGTTCGCAGTCTTTGATCAGCTTTCGAGCTAGATCTTTACGAAGCTCCTTGGGTGGAAAGCCATTAACCAAAAAGTTAACAATCTTCTCACTCCATTCAGGCATTGTCTCCACCATGAACAGGGAAGTGTCAGGTAAGTCATCATCAACTCCCGTAGGAGCCTCACCATTAGGTATGCGAGACAAATGATCAGCCATAACATGCATTTTGCCAAGTCTCATAACAACAGTGAAATCAAACTCAAGAAGAATCAATAGCCATCGTGTGATTCTTCCTGTGGAGCATGGTTTGTTTACCAGATACAACAATGCTTGATGATCCACATAGAAAACAAACTTGGTGGCAAGGAGGTAATAACGAAATTTCCTTACTGCATATATCATTGCCAACCCTTCTCGCTCCGTAGTGGTGTAGTTCATCTCAGCATCGTTCAACTGGTGACTGGCAAAGCTAATGGGGTAGTCTAGTTTGTGTTCTCCAGGTTGAGTTAACACACACCCAATAGCAAAGTTTGATGCATCAATATGCACATGGAAGATTAAATCCCAGTTAGGCATTCTCAAGATTGGAGCACTCGCCAAGGCCTTCTTTAATAACTCATAGGCACGGTCACATTCTTTGGTCCAAATAAACTCGATGAGAAGCTTATACAATGGTCGAGCTATCTCGGCGAAGAAGAGAATAAACATTCGATAATAACCAACGTGGCCCATAAAGCGTTGGACTCCCTTATAGTTGGTGGGTGGGGGCAATTCCAAAATGACCTTGATTTTACTCTCGTCAGTGGAAATCCCATTTTTGGACACTATATGCCCTAAGATAACTCCGTGTTTAACCCAGAATTGGCATTTGAAAGGATTCAATGAGATGCGATATAATCTACACCTTTCAAAAATTTTTCGTAAACACATCAAGTGCTCATCCCAAGAGGAATGAACACAAAGATCATCTAAGAAAGCTTCACAAAAGTCCCTTAGATATTCCTTAAAAGCTGTGTTTATCAATCGTTGGAATGTTGCAGGTGCATTGGTCAAGCCAAAAGCCATGACGCGAAAGGCAAACACTCCTGTTTTAGCTTGGTCCTTGACTGCAATTGTGATCTGATTGTAACCCAAGTACCCATCTAAAAAGCTATATGCCTCCTTGCCTGCCACTCTTTCAAGCACATGTTCAGAATACGGCAAGGGGTAATGATCCCTTCTGGTGGCTGCATTAACCTTTTTGAGATCAACGCACACTCTGAGTTTCCCATTCTTCTTTGGTACGATGACTATCGGAGAAACCCATTCTGAGTGCTCAATTGGGTATATGAATCCACATTTTACAAGCTTTTCAATTTTCTCTTGTACAATCTTTGCATATTTAGGATTCATTGGGTAGGGACGTTGCTGGACTGGTTTAGCAGTGCTAATCATTGGAATCGTGTGTTGCACCACTTAGGGTGGAACACCCTTCATATCATGATATGTCCAGGCAAATATGTCCTTGAATTCCTTAAGAAGCTTCGTAAGTGCAGCTTCTTCCGCCTTGGTGAGGTCTTGAGCAATAAAAACTGGTTTAGACTCCTCACTCGGATCTGCTAAGTCTATCTCCTTAACTACCGCATGGCCATCGTAGACACCGCTACTCCCATTGGTAGGCGTTCGTTGGGCTTTTGTGTAGACCACTTTTCGTTTCCCTGTGGTAAATGATTTGAAATGCTCGAGTGCGGGGTGTAAGTCTTCTGGTTCTTGTTGTGCCCGGTTTTTTTCTTTTAATTCCGCCTCCTTTTGTTGCTGAGCTAACTCTTGGTTTTGCCGCCTTCTTGCAGTACGACTTAGTTTTGGCTTCTCTTCGATTTCTAATTGGGCGACGTCATGAGGTTGCGGAATACACCACATGACACTTTGGAGGTATTGTCCCCAATTATCCGCTATCTTCCGATGAGCGTCAATAGCTCCTACATAACTAAGCCATTCTGCAGTGGATCGCTCTTTGTTTATTGTGGTTCGCACATTAGCTCGATAGCATTGGCGCTTATGTCTTGTTTTCTTCTTACCAAGTTTTTGATTTTTGTTTCTACTATCAGATTCGAACTCACTTGGTCGATCTTCACTTGTGTCCCCCTCACTCTCGGATAAGGGGATTAAAAACGGGTTTAAAACAATACAAAAACAAGTAAAAACGGGGTGTGAAACACCTAAGAAACCACTTGTGTGGGCTTCAAGGGTAGTTACCAATGCACGTAGGGTACCCATGTCACATGCATCTACACTCTGGTCGGGTGCTAGAGTCTGAGCCACTAGAAAGCATTTCAGTTTACGCAGGCTCACACCATCCCTCCACGTTAGCATCTTGGCCTTCAGTTGGAACCCAGGGAAGTGTAACCCAAGATCCACGAATAGCGGATAGTGATTCGTCCTCTGACTCAGAAGCCATGGAAGGGCACCCTACCAAGAACCCTGAGGAGACAAGCCAAAACATGCCAGTTTGGGCCCCACAACCCGGATGTCGAACCTGAACTAGGGCGTGTGATAGCTCGAAACGAGCGTTTCGTTTAAAGGGTCCTAGCGTGCTTTACAGTACCGTGTTCGCATATACAGAACTCCTGTGGTCCTCAAAACAGTCTGTTTCCTTGTGGGGGAAAGGGTGAAGGCCTATTTGCTTATGGAGGAAAGGGTGAAGGCTTTATCCCACATGCTCACTTCACTCCTTGGGGAGTGGGCTACATATAGGGCTCAACTTCCCATAAGCTCTCACTTGAAAGAAAGCTATGGAGGCTTACTCTCCTATATATATATATATCAAAAGATCAAGATCGGGGTCGGGATCAATTGGGGGTTTTTCTTTTCAAAAAAAATTTCTCCAAATAAAAAATCTTTCCTCTTCACACGTTTGGTTTTTTTCTTTTTTTAAAAAATTATTTTTTTTAAAATTAATTAATTTATTATTTTTTTGTTTGGGATAAGTTTTCTAGGGTTTCTTTCTGGGGTTCAGACTTTGTCCGCGGCGCAGTTCGCACACAACGCAAGCCTGGGGATTTAGAAATCCCCCCTCTCACACACAAAAAACCAGAGAGCAGAACGCACGCAGAACAGAAAAATAACAAAACAAACAGAATTGCAGAAGACAAATTGCAGAAACAGATTGCAAAATACGGAAACACCTCAACAACAAACACACAGTTGCCTTTCCTACAGTGTAAGTTTCACTTCACGCAGCAGCCCGAGCTGCAAACTGGAGCTTGGTGCTGGGCATCTCCCCGATAGCGGCGCCAAAAATGTGCGCTTTTGCCGCACGAGTCGTATAGCTGGGGACTTGCCAAACACCGTATGCGAGCCACGAATGGCTGCAAGCATACAACCAAGAAAGCAAGCTCAAACAGAATGCAAAGGTGTGTCACTCACCGCTCTAACCGCCGCCGTGAAGGATTCCCGCGTCGCAGCAGTGAAGGAGGAGCCGCCGTCGCCGCTCTACCGCCTCTCCGCCGTCGTACCGCTACACAGTGCTCAATCGCTCTCTCACTCTCACTCTCTCTCTCTCTCTCTCACACGCAGGAGAAGGAAACCAAGGAGATAAGGCAAGAGCACTCTTGTATTCAACACATGAGAATGAGAGTTTTAGGGTTACTTATCACAAAGCATCAAAACACACGAATATGTGGAATACCAAGCATGTTATATTTCAAAAATCAACATCTTGAGACTTCTTCAAGTATTACAAAGCAACGTAAATCTTTGGGATACAATTCAAGTCATCAAAAAAACTATTTTTGAAGATATTACAAAGCTTCCTCACTACCAATCAAACCTAGCAAGGGAAGTATATCAATCTAACAAAATTGGTAATGATGCATGACCTCACGGTCCTCAAAAACAAGGGGGGCAACAAAATTTGCACCAGACTACCGGTGCTCTCTGCAATGTTCCTAACAAACCGCAACGCCCTCGTGCAGTTAGGTTGTGGTATGGAGGGATCATTACGTGGCCTCCCACTCATCAGCATGGAGAACTGAACCCTGCAGATGCTACATGAAAAAACAAAATTGTCGATCTGGGTGGCAAGGTTGTGCAAATCCTTAACTTCTAGCTTGGGCTGAGAGAGCATCCTCATCAGGTTGCATGGGGACCTCGATAGAGAATAAGTACCGTGCGAGTTCAGAAGCAGTGATTGTGCCCACCATGAGGAGTTAGTGCTTGTGTGCTCTCAAAGTGCTTGTACAAAATGGACAAAAAGAGAGAGGGTGCTCATTTATAGTGGCCAACGTAATCATTACACGAAACCCTAGTTTTCAAAAAAATTGTCACGCACCAGAAAAACAAGTTTTTAACACAAATTTAACATGGTTGGATATTAGGCAAAAAAGAACCATTTACATTCTCAATTATAACACATGATTACATTCAATAGATAGTATCCTTATAGATCAGCTACACATCAACCCTAGGCCTCATTCAAGTCTATAGGGACACATACTTTACCAACTCTCCTACGTGTAACCCTCCATGCTGCACGACATGCAGCTCCCCTGTCCCCGCCCTCCACCTTGCTGTTTTCTGACTCTTACTTTTCATTTTGGAAATTTGGGCCAATTTGGACATTCAAGATCTCTCCCTTGAAAGGTTTCTTCCAGAGGTATAACGGAAGAACCAATCAAACATTTCTTTGAGATAGTTTGATCGAGTCCTACCACCTCCATGTCTTGTGTTCTTGAAATAGACTCCCCTTGCACGGTAATGACTTTTCTCCATTCCTTGGGTGCTCCACATGTCAAGTGAGCCGTAGGCATTCATGAAATATACATCATGAGCATACGAGATGTGCTGTAGATAGCAAACAAAACCACCATTCATGTGCTGTAGATAGCAAACAAAACCACCATTCAGGAAAAGTGCATTAGAAGAAGAAATTTGTTTTGCAAAACCTTTAAAAGCATTATATTACCATGTAATGCACAATATTCAATTCACCCCATGTGCGAACCATGGATTCAATGAAGCTTTTCAACTTTGCTTAAAATTGTTTGGGATTTTCGTCTATTGTGCTGCTTTGACTCATCAACTGCACTACCTTATTGAAATTTGCCCACACTTGCTCACGCAAAATAACAATGTTTGCATCTAAGCAGTCAGAAGTAGTACAAGCACAAAGGTCTTTCAGCTCCCATCTCTTCACAGGAACATTTTCACCTTCCTCACACTTGATTTACATTCACATTTTGAATTAGAAGTGCTAGAGAATAAGAAAGAGGATCCATACTATGTTGTTTGAATTCTCCGCTTATTACGAGTGCCCCCTCCAACGGCAAGTGTTTCGATGTAGTTGAGTGGCCTCTTATGCTCCCTAGCTCCAATACGAGTGCTTTTCATGTGGGAGATGGTTTGCGTAAGCTTTTCCACACACGCTTCTCTCTCTTGATTTACACCCTCAAGCTCCTTAATTTTTGCTTGAGCCTGAAGTAGGCCTTGGTATACACTAGCAAGGTTAACTTGGAGCGTATGCAATTGTGATGACAAGTAGAAGACTCTACCAACGTCAGTTGTTGCTAATCTCTTAGAGTAGCCGAGCATCCCATTCTCACCATCTCCCACATACTGAATAAATGATGGTAAGTCTTTGAAAGTGGGTGGGTAATGTGCTATTGGGTTAACTGGGTATAGATGCCCATCAACCCATAGATCCACATTAGTGTGACCCCCTTGTCTACGTACATTCCTCTCCTGTTCTGTGAGATGAACCTTGCTCGAAGTTGCATACTCTTCCAACACCTGCACATGCAAATCCACCTTGGGTCGATTCAATGGCACATTAATGTTAGTGATTTCATGCAATGCCATGCTTAGAAGGAGTTGATAGTGGAAAAGAAGAGGGAGGCCCTAAGATCACAGTAGAGAGAGAGAGAGAGAGAGAGAGAGAGAGAGAGAGGGATAGGAGATGAGATTAGAGGGAGTAAGTGCATGCCATAACCTTCCAAGGAGTTGAGATTAGAGAGAGGGAGGATGCAGTCATAGGAGGGAGAGAGAGAGAGAGAGAGAGAGAGAGAGAGAGAGGAGAGAGACTATGTTTGTAGGCCATTAGCTCATAGTAGAGAGAGAAAGAGAGAGTTGAGAGTAGCCTTGAGAGGATTGTAGAGAGAGAAAGAGATAGAGTGAGGCCAAGCTCACAGTAGAGAGAGAGAGTCGGTTCAATTTCGGAGAGAAAAAGAGATTGAAAATTGAGTTTTTGATATATATATATATATATATATATATGGGTTTGGGATAACTTTTAAAGCAAAAAAGTTCAAAAATGAGAGATTTTTTTTTTCACTATTTTTGGCTCCCCTTAGTTGTGAGACTGATGATGTGAAAAGTGACAAGAGATCTCTGATTTGGTTGATTTGGTGGGAAATGGAGGCATTAAATGGAGAAAAAGATGGAGGCATTCCATGATGAGATAGAGTGGGTTTTAGGGAGAAATCAAGGTTAACAATTGAATGTTATACATATATATGGGTATGGGGTCAGTTTCAACGTATAAAACTTGCAAAATGGAAAAAAAAAATTATCCATTTTGCCCCCCCCCCTTAGTTATGAGTTTGCTAGAAAGAGAAGAGGAGAGAGAATGACAACATTAGACCCTATTTTTGTAGGGGAGTTACAGTGGGCTAGAAAGCTCAAATTATAGGTTCCAAGTAGCCCTCTTGATTGACCTTGTCTCCTTAAGAAAGCACAAAATTAGCCTTAGTCCCTAAAAATTAGGAACCCTTACAAGGCCCAAAAGATGTCCAAAGGTCTCCTAATGGTGGGCCCTATAAGATGCGACTTTTAAAAGCTACAAAGTCATTTTTGAAAGCTAGGATGTAGGGTTTCAAAGTGTCACTATTGCACATGTAGCTTCAAAATCATCCCTTCTTGCAGAGCTCATTATCCCTCTTGCATATCTCATTTTCCCTCTTTTTGTATATGCATAACTCATTTTTTAGCTTATCTCTCTCTCCTCCCACCTCCTCCTTGTGGAGAAAGCATGGATCTAGGCTAGGATCAAAGCTAATAAAATCAATTATTTAGAAAACTAATTAAAGACTAAGAAGTAAACAAGACTTGTATAAAATGAAGAAACTAATTACATATAAATAGATGATATCAGTGCATTTCTCTCTAATGAGAGAACCCAATTACATGATCAAAAAGGAGCTCTAATCCACAAGATACATGCACCCCAGAGCCATCCATGTGTCAATAAATGCCAACACTCCATGTGACTCCTTGTGCTTTAAATGCCACACTACATGTGCCTCCATATGCTACCTTTTTTACCATTGACTTCACCTTTTACAAGTAACCATATTAATTAACCTTTGAGTTAGGATCCTTAGTCTTTCTTCCTTTCTAATGTGCATGCTCGCCCCCTTTCTCTAATCATGTTGTGCCCTCACATGTTGCTATTTTACACATTTACCCTCACACATGTACCCTCACCATACCAATTAACCTTTGAGCTAGGATCCTTCGTCTTTCTTCCTTTCTAATGTGCATTCTCTCCCCCTTTATCTAATCATGTTGTACCCTCACACATTACTATTTCTAATGTGCATTCTCTCCCCCTTTCTCTAATTATGTTGTACTCTCACATAAGTAACCATTCCAATTAACCTTTAAGTCAGGATCCTTAGTCTTTCTTCCTTTCTAATGTGCATTCTCTCCCCATTTCTCTAATCATGTTGTACCCTCTAACATTGCTATTTCAACACTCCTCCTCAATGTGATGAGGGTCTATCACCTAACATGCTACATTTGAGCTACGCTCCTAGTCATATATGCTGGAGTGGTCCATCTCAGCTTGCCTTATGGGCTACAATGTTGGCTTTCACTTGAGACTTTACACATTCAATTTGGAGGATAGGGTTACAACTAGGGGTGAGAAACCATTATGTACTTTTTCTCTTTGTTGGCATTGACTTGAGACTTTACACATTGGAGGATAGGCTTACAACCATCATGCCATTTTTCTCTTTATTTCCTTTTAGCAGTTGGGGTTTATTAGCTTGTTCTTTGCTTCATACTCAAAGGCTTTGAGCTTGGTATTCTTGTTTGTAAATGACTTAGTGGCTATATTCCTAGACTTTCCCAAGAGCTCTTTCTTTGCTCACATACACACACTCATTTCACATACACCCAAGGGCTCTTTCTTTACTCTTTCTTTGCTCTCAAAACACACACTCATTTCACCTGTGCTCATTTGGCAATAGAATTACAACACTTTTTAACTCATGGTTGAATTTTCCTATTCATATTGGTGACATTTAGAAAGGTTTATTTTTTTGGTGAAAATGTTTTGGTTGCCGATGTAGTAGATGCCCAAGCTTTTGTCAATGATGAGATTTGAAAACACTCTTACACACATCATGTGTGTTGAAGAAGCCCAATTTGACATGCCCATATACACAAGCCTATGTGAACACACACCCCTTATTAAATTTATTTTACACCACACCCTTAAAGGATAGCCTTAGGGTTAGGCTCACCCCTTATTAAATTTATTTTATGCCACACCCTCAAAGGATAGCCTAGGGTTAGAGTCATACAAAAGAAGTGTTGACTTATCTTCAAAGCTTGCTTCTTATACCTTTGTGGTGATGGAGCCACCGCCATTAGTTTGCAGAGAAGATGATAGCCTAGATGACCACCTTCTAGAACCAAGGTTGCAACCCCCATGAAATACACCTATGGAGTTGTTGTTTACTACTTCTTGATTCATCTCTCTCATTCGGCAACCTACTAGCCTAGATGACAATCTACTAGCACCAAGATTGCCACCTATGAAATACCACCTATGGAGTTGTTATCATTGCTGCTTGATTCGTATCTCTCTCATTTTTGTAACACTTAACCTCCCTCCTTCATATGCATGCTTGTATGAGCTACATGTATGGAAGGCTAATTAGAGCTTAGTGATGCGCGTGATGAAGCTGCCTCCAAGGAAAGTACCCATTTACTATTATGGAGCTACATGTCACTTTGATGGGCTACCTATAGAGACTATTACCACTAGTTACTGCTTGTTTGTAAGGATAGCTTTGATACAAGTAAATTCATATGCTTGTATGCTGGGTCAACCTTACACCTTCTTCCTTTTGTTCTTGAAACATGAATCTTATCTCCAAGTAATTATGTGAGCTTCTTCCTTTTGTGCTTGAAACATGAATCTTATCTCCAAGTAATTACATGAGCTTGTAATTCAAATATATAAAGGTGTACACATTAAATTAACACTCCATAGTGCATAACATAAGAAGAAGAAAATACTCAACAACACAAGAACAAAAGCATTGGGTCCAATCTCTCCCTCGATGTATGTGGTTCCCTCTCCCGCATGCGAGATTTATGTCATATTCATATTTTAAGCCCTTGGAGCGATAAATAGCACCTATTCCACTTTTGGGCTTTTTCTTTATATATAAATAACATTATCCCAAGTTTTTAAGGTTTACACATGATAAAAACTTTTTCTAATAATAAATATAAATGGGATTATACATACACAACTACTTGTGCACACATGCACATTAAAAAATCTTGTGCACATATGCACACAAACTCTAGCCACATGACAAGCTACAATAATAAAGTGAATGCTAATACAAAAATATCATGATTAGCACATGATCTTTGTCTTCACACCATGCCTCAATTCAATATCCATACGACAACTCAATCGATACTCTCATACAGGTGAGTGCGACACCTTAATCGGTACCCTTTCACATCTCACTACCTATGATCATAAAAATAATCCATGTTAGTATAAACAATCAATTGAAATCACATCAATCAATCCCAATGATGTCATGATAAATAGGCTACCATAATATTAATTCACTCATACCCGTTGGCATGGCATACATATGCACACATTAAATTAACACTCCATAGCATAACATAAGAAGAAGAAAATACTCAACAACACAAGAACAAAAGAATTGGGTGCAATCTTCCCCTCAAGGTGTGTGTCTTCCTCTTCCACACATGGTATCTATGTCATATTCATATTTTAATCCCTTGGAGCCATAAATAGCACCTATTCCACTTTTGGGCTCTTGCTTTATATATGAATAACCTTGTCCCAAGTTTATAAGGTTTACATATGGTAAAACCTTTTCCCAATAATAAATACAAATGGTCTTATATATATATAACTACTTGTGCACACACACACATTAAATACTCTTGTGCACATACACATATAAACTCTATCACCTAACATGCTACATTTGAGCTACGCTCCTAGTCATATATGCTGGAGTGGTCCATCTCAGCTTGCCTTATGGGCTACAATGTTGGCTTTCACTTGAGACTTTACACATTCAATTTGGAGGATAGGGTTACAACTAGGGGTGAGAAACCATTATGTACTTTTTCTCTTTGTTGGCATTGACTTGAGACTTTACACATTGGAGGATAGGCTTACAACCATCATGCCATTTTTCTCTTTATTTCCTTTTAGCAGTTGGGGTTTATTAGCTTGTTCTTTGCTTCATACTCAAAGGCTTTGAGCTTGGTATTCTTGTTTGTAAATGACTTAGTGGCTATATTCCTAGACTTTCCCAAGAGCTCTTTCTTTGCTCACATACACACACTCATTTCACATACACCCAAGGGCTCTTTCTTTACTCTTTCTTTGCTCTCAAAACACACACTCATTTCACCTGTGCTCATTTGGCAATAGAATTACAACACTTTTTAACTCATGGTTGAATTTTCCTATTCATATTGGTGACATTTAGAAAGGTTTATTTTTTTGGTGAAAATGTTTTGGTTGCCGATGTAGTAGATGCCCAAGCTTTTGTCAATGATGAGATTTGAAAACACTCTTACACACATCATGTGTGTTGAAGAAGCCCAATTTGACATGCCCATATACACAAGCCTATGTGAACACACACCCCTTATTAAATTTATTTTACACCACACCCTTAAAGGATAGCCTTAGGGTTAGGCTCACCCCTTATTAAATTTATTTTATGCCACACCCTCAAAGGATAGCCTAGGGTTAGAGTCATACAAAAGAAGTGTTGACTTATCTTCAAAGCTTTCTTCTTATACCTTTGTGGTGATGGAGCCACCGCCATTAGTTTGCAGAGAAGATGATAGCCTAGATGACCACCTTCTAGAACCAAGGTTGCAACCCCCATGAAATACACCTATGGAGTTGTTGTTTACTACTTCTTGATTCATCTCTCTCATTCGGCAACCTACTAGCCTAGATGACAATCTACTAGCACCAAGATTGCCACCTATGAAATACCACCTATGGAGTTGTTATCATTGCTGCTTGATTCGTATCTCTCTCATTTTTGTAACACTTAACCTCCCTCCTTCATATGCATGCTTGTATGAGCTACATGTATGGAAGGCTAATTAGAGCTTAGTGATGCGCGTGATGAAGCTGCCTCCAAGGAAAGTACCCATTTACTATTATGGAGCTACATGTCACTTTGATGGGCTACCTATAGAGACTATTACCACTAGTTACTGCTTGTTTGTAAGGATAGCTTTGATACAAGTAAATTCATATGCTTGTATGCTGGGTCAACCTTACACCTTCTTCCTTTTGTTCTTGAAACATGAATCTTATCTCCAAGTAATTATGTGAGCTTCTTCCTTTTGTGCTTGAAACATGAATCTTATCTCCAAGTAATTACATGAGCTTGTAATTCAAATATATAAAGGTGTACACATTAAATTAACACTCCATAGTGCATAACATAAGAAGAAGAAAATACTCAACAACACAAGAACAAAAGCATTGGGTCCAATCTCTCCCTCGATGTATGTGGTTCCCTCTCCCGCATGCGAGATTTATGTCATATTCATATTTTAAGCCCTTGGAGCGATAAATAGCACCTATTCCACTTTTGGGCTTTTTCTTTATATATAAATAACATTATCCCAAGTTTTTAAGGTTTACACATGATAAAAACTTTTTCTAATAATAAATATAAATGGGATTATACATACACAACTACTTGTGCACACATGCACATTAAAAAATCTTGTGCACATATGCACACAAACTCTAGCCACATGACAAGCTACAATAATAAAGTGAATGCTAATACAAAAATATCATGATTAGCACATGATCTTTGTCTTCACACCATGCCTCAATTCAATATCCATACGACAACTCAATCGATACTCTCATACAGGTGAGTGCGACACCTTAATCGGTACCCTTTCACATCTCACTACCTATGATCATAAAAATAATCCATGTTAGTATAAACAATCAATTGAAATCACATCAATCAATCCCAATGATGTCATGATAAATAGGCTACCATAATATTAATTCACTCATACCCGTTGGCATGGCATACATATGCACACATTAAATTAACACTCCATAGCATAACATAAGAAGAAGAAAATACTCAACAACACAAGAACAAAAGAATTGGGTGCAATCTTCCCCTCAAGGTGTGTGTCTTCCTCTTCCACACATGGTATCTATGTCATATTCATATTTTAATCCCTTGGAGCCATAAATAGCACCTATTCCACTTTTGGGCTCTTGCTTTATATATGAATAACCTTGTCCCAAGTTTATAAGGTTTACATATGGTAAAACCTTTTCCCAATAATAAATACAAATGGTCTTATATATATATAACTACTTGTGCACACACACACATTAAATACTCTTGTGCACATACACATATAAACTCTATCACCTAACATGCTACATTTGAGCTACGCTCCTAGTCATATATGCTGGAGTGGTCCATCTCAGCTTGCCTTATGGGCTACAATGTTGGCTTTCACTTGAGACTTTACACATTCAATTTGGAGGATAGGGTTACAACTAGGGGTGAGAAACCATTATGTACTTTTTCTCTTTGTTGGCATTGACTTGAGACTTTACACATTGGAGGATAGGCTTACAACCATCATGCCATTTTTCTCTTTATTTCCTTTTAGCAGTTGGGGTTTATTAGCTTGTTCTTTGCTTCATACTCAAAGGCTTTGAGCTTGGTATTCTTGTTTGTAAATGACTTAGTGGCTATATTCCTAGACTTTCCCAAGAGCTCTTTCTTTGCTCACATACACACACTCATTTCACATACACCCAAGGGCTCTTTCTTTACTCTTTCTTTGCTCTCAAAACACACACTCATTTCACCTGTGCTCATTTGGCAATAGAATTACAACACTTTTTAACTCATGGTTGAATTTTCCTATTCATATTGGTGACATTTAGAAAGGTTTATTTTTTTGGTGAAAATGTTTTGGTTGCCGATGTAGTAGATGCCCAAGCTTTTGTCAATGATGAGATTTGAAAACACTCTTACACACATCATGTGTGTTGAAGAAGCCCAATTTGACATGCCCATATACACAAGCCTATGTGAACACACACCCCTTATTAAATTTATTTTACACCACACCCTTAAAGGATAGCCTTAGGGTTAGGCTCACCCCTTATTAAATTTATTTTATGCCACACTCTCAAAGGATAGCCTAGGGTTAGAGTCATACAAAAGAAGTGTTGACTTATCTTCAAAGCTTGCTTCTTATACCTTTGTGGTGATGGAGCCACCGCCATTAGTTTGCAGAGAAGATGATAGCCTAGATGACCACCTTCTAGAACCAAGGTTGCAACCCCCATGAAATACACCTATGGAGTTGTTGTTTACTACTTCTTGATTCATCTCTCTCATTCGGCAACCTACTAGCCTAGATGACAATCTACTAGCACCAAGATTGCCACCTATGAAATACCACCTATGGAGTTGTTATCATTGCTGCTTGATTCGTATCTCTCTCATTTTTGTAACACTTAACCTCCCTCCTTCATATGCATGCTTGTATGAGCTACATGTATGGAAGGCTAATTAGAGCTTAGTGATGCGCGTGATGAAGCTGCCTCCAAGGAAAGTACCCATTTACTATTATGGAGCTACATGTCACTTTGATGGGCTACCTATAGAGACTATTACCACTAGTTACTGCTTGTTTGTAAGGATAGCTTTGATACAAGTAAATTCATATGCTTGTATGCTGGGTCAACCTTACACCTTCTTCCTTTTGTTCTTGAAACATGAATCTTATCTCCAAGTAATTATGTGAGCTTCTTCCTTTTGTGCTTGAAACATGAATCTTATCTCCAAGTAATTACATGAGCTTGTAATTCAAATATATAAAGGTGTACACATTAAATTAACACTCCATAGTGCATAACATAAGAAGAAGAAAATACTCAACAACACAAGAACAAAAGCATTGGGTCCAATCTCTCCCTCGATGTATGTGGTTCCCTCTCCCGCATGCGAGATTTATGTCATATTCATATTTTAAGCCCTTGGAGCGATAAATAGCACCTATTCCACTTTTGGGCTTTTTCTTTATATATAAATAACATTATCCCAAGTTTTTAAGGTTTACACATGATAAAAACTTTTTCTAATAATAAATATAAATGGGATTATACATACACAACTACTTGTGCACACATGCACATTAAAAAATCTTGTGCACATATGCACACAAACTCTAGCCACATGACAAGCTACAATAATAAAGTGAATGCTAATACAAAAATATCATGATTAGCACATGATCTTTGTCTTCACACCATGCCTCAATTCAATATCCATACGACAACTCAATCGATACTCTCATACAGGTGAGTGCGACACCTTAATCGGTACCCTTTCACATCTCACTACCTATGATCATAAAAATAATCCATGTTAGTATAAACAATCAATTGAAATCACATCAATCAATCCCAATGATGTCATGATAAATAGGCTACCATAATATTAATTCACTCATACCCGTTGGCATGGCATACATATGCACACATTAAATTAACACTCCATAGCATAACATAAGAAGAAGAAAATACTCAACAACACAAGAACAAAAGAATTGGGTGCAATCTTCCCCTCAAGGTGTGTGTCTTCCTCTTCCACACATGGTATCTATGTCATATTCATATTTTAATCCCTTGGAGCCATAAATAGCACCTATTCCACTTTTGGGCTCTTGCTTTATATATGAATAACCTTGTCCCAAGTTTATAAGGTTTACATATGGTAAAACCTTTTCCCAATAATAAATACAAATGGTCTTATATATATATAACTACTTGTGCACACACACACATTAAATACTCTTGTGCACATACACATATAAACTCTAGCCACATGATAGGCTACAAATGATCAATTAAATGCTGATACAAAAATATCATGTCCCATACCACAAATGCATATTCCACATACACACATAAGATGGTACAAGATAGAAGACATAATGTATTTGGTGTAGCTATATGAAATTAAGCTGGTGTCCCATACCACCATATTAATTCCATATAATATCACTTCTTTAGAATAGAAGTTTGAGATAGAGTGGGCCAGTTTTCCCTAAAACTTGAATTTCGACATAAATTTTCTTTATCTTAAAATAATTTATAATTTAAATTATTACTTATTAGAAGGTTATAAAGCAATATCTTTAATTTAGAGAAAGTATGGTAAATTCTACAAAACTCATCAAATGAACAGTGAGTAACATATTAGTGAAGTATTTCTCAATAATCAAGTTATTCTCCAAATATTCTTCTAGAGGTTGAGATGGTCTTGACTCAAATTTAAATTGTTTGGATGTCTTAAGATTGATGTCAGTACTAAGTGCAATCTCTACTCATCTTTTCATAATTGAGAATCTGTCTAGGTCTAAGAAGTTTGTATATATCTTCAACTAATCTTAAACCTTTAAGAGTATCACTTGAATTAGATCTATTTATCTTGGTTTTGGTATTGGGATTCTTATTGTACTTGTTTAGATTAACTTGAAGGATGATAGTACTAGTCTTATATATTCTTGTTGCGAAATTTTTGGTTATAAAAGTCTAAGGATGCTAAATGTTTGTTGACCAACTCAATTTGTCTAAGTTTTAATCTTGAAACTATGGTTTGCTGAGATTTACTATCTAGGACTTAACAATATAGAAATAATAAAACAAATGTGAACTATTTAAAGAAAGAACTGAATACATAGCTCCACTGTTTTGATAGTGTATCAGTGATGATACCCTCTTGCTTCAGATGTTTGGCATTGGCTATGCATGTGGGAAAGAACTTGTACTTCTTTTTCATCGGATAGCCTCTTGTATAATGTCCTTCTTGACAACATCTATAACATGTAATAACACATTTCTTGGACTCTTTGTTGTTAATCAGGTTATATAAGTGTTTGTTTTCTTAAAATTGTTAACTTTTCTTATTTGATTCTTATTGTTTCTACTCAATCGTTTTGAAACTTTTTTCTAAAATTCCTCTCGAAGTTCTTGTTCTTTATATAAGAACACATGAAGAGAGTCTATTTGTTTTGAGATTATGGGACGTTGTGATAAATCTTCCATAATTGAAGCATGAGAAAGAACAAATATTTATAATGAGAAGAGTGTTAGAAAATACATATCCCGTTTGTGTTGTGTCAACGTCGTTGAAATAGTATGGCAAAACCATTTGATACTCAAAAAACATATTTATTAAGCATAAGTCTATATACTTTATGTGAATATGATGTATAAACTTTTGTTATGGAAATCAAATATCTATGAAAGAGAGAAAAACAATATCTAGATTTGATTTTAAAGTTACAATTACATAGATTTGAAAAACAACTATTGAAATAAAACTTGCTATTATAAAATAAAATCTAAACTAAATTGAAGTATGAGAGTACTTAAATTAATGAGCTACTTACTATAAAATTAAATTTAAAATTGATAATAATGTTAACAATAGCAAATACAATAGCAAAATTTATAGTCTTCTAACAATACAAGTATGAACTAATATAAATACTTTTGTAGATGGTAACTTAGATTTAAGGTAGTAGAAATGAGTAAGAAATTCTTCATCAGTCACACTGTTAGATCATCTTCTATATTGTACCCCTGAATGATATCATGATGCTCCATGTTTCAATAAAAATGGATGTTAGAAGTGAAAACTATGGTGTTGCGATAGGTATCATGACAAAGCACTCTTCGTGATAGGTATCATGACAAAGCACTCTTCGTGATTCTGTGTCTAGATTTTTAACCATTCATCCTCTGGTTTATTGTTGAAGATTCATAGCAAATCGATATTTCATTCTAATGACAAGCTATTTACGTACACTCTGACATAAGTCATAGGAGTTTTGAGAATGGATTATAAGGGTCATGGGAAGATGTCCGAGCCAAAATATTTCTGGTAATTAAAAACTTTTAGATGATGAGCCGGACATAGGGCTATTCAGTGTGCGGGGAAGATGAAGGGCATCCCTAATGAGGTCCAGGCTAAGATGGATAGTCTAGGGGTGTGGCCCTCGTTATCAAATGACGCCTTGTAGCGTGGTTGGCATCATATTGCTTCATAAAAGTTGAGGAGATCAGGGCCCCATGGTTGAAGGCTGGGTAATCCTCTAAGCCCTTTCTGCTCCATGCGGGCCACAATGGTGGCAGGGTCTGCTATCACCCGATAACAAGGTTCAGTATAATATAGCAGCTTGCGCTCCACCTTATGGGTGTTATTCATGAGGCTGTGAATGGTGTGGTTGCTGATCTGCTTCATGAGGGTCTCACCCAGGTGGGAGAGCTGAGTTGGGTGCTTCCCATACTCCTTAAAGCCGTGGCCGATAGGTCGCTTCTTCTTTTGGGGGGTATGAGGTAGGATCTCATAGGAGGAATATGAGTGTGCAGGGGTTGCCATGAATTGGAGGATAAAAATTTGGCAAGAGAGTGTGAGAGCTCGGGGGGGAAAACTGTAAGAGTTTGGCTATGGCTTTTGGGAGTGAATGGTTGTGGCTTTGGAGATGGAACGGACGCGGCTTTGCAGAGTGAAAATTCATGGATTAGCCGATTGAAAGTGAACAGCCATGGATTATGGAAGTGAACGACTGTGGGTTTGTGGAGTGAATAGCCGTGGCTTCGGAGATGGAACGACTATGGCTTCGGAGATGGAACGGGCTGGCTTTGGAGATGGAACAGTCGTGGCTTTGAAGAGTGAACAGTCATGGATTAGTCAATTGAAAGTGACCGGTCATGGATTAGTCAATTGAAAGTGACCGGTCGTGGATTAGTCAATTGAAAGTGACCGGTCGTGGATTAGTCAATTGAAAGTGACCGGTCGTGGCTTCAGAGATGGAACGGTCGTGGCTTTGAAGAGTGAACAGTCATGGATTAGTCAATTGAAAGTGACCGGTCATGGATTAGTCAATTGAAAGTGACCGGTCGTGAATTAGTCGATTGAAAGTGACCGGCCATGGATTATGGAAGTGAATGGCCATGGATTAGTTGGAGGATAAAAATTTGGCAAGAGAGTGTGAGAGCTCGGGGGGGAAAACTTTAAGAGTTTGGCTATGGCTTTTGGGAGTGAATGGCTGTGGCTTTGGAGATGGAACAGACGTGGCTTTGCTGAGTGAAAATTCGTGGATTAGCCGATTGAAAGTGAATAGCCATGGATTATGGAAGTGAACGACTGTGGGTTTGTGGAGTGAATAGCCGTGGCTTCGGAGATGGAACGACTATGGCTTTGGAGATGGAACGGGCTGGCTTTGGAGATGGAACGGTCGGGGCTTTGCAAAGTGAACAGACATGGATTAGTCAATTGAAAGTGACTGGTCGTGGATTAGTCAATTGAAAGTGACCGGTCGTGGATTAGTCAATTGAAAGTGACCGATCGTGGATTAGTCAATTGAAAGTGACCGATCGTGGATTAGTCGATTGAAAGTGACCACGCCATGGATTATGGAAGTGAATGGCCATGGATTATGGAAGTGAATGGCCATGGGTTTGTGGAGTGAACGACTGTGGCTTTGTAGAGATTTTTTTTTGGGCACCCTGCAAATTAGGTTTTGTACCCTAAGGCTATATAGCCAGCACCCCACTGCAGGTTTTGTACTGGCTCCCTACCCAATTGGAGAGAGTGAGAAGGCGGCTCCATTTAGGTTTTGGCAAGGTTGGTAGCCTCGTCGAGAGGAGCTTGGATGCTTCATCAAAGAGAGCGGCTGGGTAAAGGGGGGTTGGAGAAGCGAATGGTTGAGTGGGAGTGCACTGAGGGAGTCGAATGATAAGGGCCGGTGGGGAGGAGCCGAGGTTGAAGGTATATCACTGTTGGAGACATTGGATGGGGGTTGCATGGCCGTGGCTTCCTCCTGAATCTTTGCTTTCCCTTTGTCATGTGCAGTAGTATTGGTGGTGAAAACAGAGGCTATCTTAGGCCGTCATTGGAATTTTTTATAGGGTCGAGATTCCAGGAGTAGGAACGGTGCATGCCGGTTGCACCAGGTAACCACATGTCCAATTGTCTTCATAGAATTGTTGAGCTTGTAGTTAGGAAAGGTTTAGGGACCCACTTGCAGGTAGTCAACAAGGCTGGTGGGCGATGACAGTCTTGTTGCATTAAAGGTCTTCGCCTCCTAGGGTTCTCTTGCATCCTGTGGGCTTGTGGTTGTCTTATTAGAGGGCGGAGCAAGGTAAGAGGTTGGTTTTGTCGGGGTGTGAGTGAGGGAAGTGGATCTTCAGGGAATCCACATAGTTTTGGCGCCCTCATTATAACCTTGGACTGTAAGGGTCTTCTTGGGCACTCAAGTGTGGGGGCCAAATGTGTACCTGAGGTTTGTTAGTTGTGTTAGTGGGGTTAACAGTGGTCGTGGCCTCTTTGTTGTGGGTGTGAGTTGCTGCAGAACTTGGTGAGGCGAGTGGGTATTCAAATGGGGGAGAGGTCTCCTTTTGGGTGGCATAGTTTTATGTTGGTCGGGGAGCAGGGTGATTGGGTTTAGTGGAAGAGAATGGTCGACTTAGGGTGGGTGATTGGGTGACAAGGGCTCTTCGTCTATCATCAGGACTATAACTTGCCCTGAGGTCAGTTGTAACTTGCAAGGTTACCATCCTTGCATCCCAATCAATCTAAAATTGGTTATGTCCCATCCATCCACGTCCAATAGCCAAGTTCAAAAGGGATGGGTTGTGGTAGGTGTGGGTAAATGGGAAACTTGAAGAAAGTGGGGGATTAGAGAGATAGAGAGCCCACGTGCACATTGTGAGGACCCCCCGAGTTCGATGCCATCAGGTTGAAGGGGATATTGTGTTGTGAGCCCATATATATATATATATATATATATATATATATATATTCCACCAAAGAGAGAGAAATCTAGGCAGAGAGAGGGATGGGGGAGAGAGAGAGGTATTAACGTCGGTACAATGCAACAGGAAGGCATATACGACAAACGGTAGAACTTGAACTCGGGTGAATCATGAAATAGTGGGACTTGAACTCCGGTGGATCATAAAATATAGAGAGAGAGAGAGATCAGAAATCTACCAGTTTTCAGTCAAGGTTCGCAACGTTGTCATCTAGGTCCAACCCAAACGTCGTCCAGCTTGAATCTGCCGCTGCGCTGTTCCCTGCAGCATCGTGCCTGTGAGCGTCACACTCGCACACGATGCCAGAAAGTTGCCCGGTGGTTGCATTGAGACTCGAACTGTCCCGTCGTTATTTTCCAAATAATAATTAAGATCGAGCGTCGACGACACCCATCCGCCTGCAGAAGTCTGGCACAAGGCGGACAGCGTTCCGTTGTTAAACTGGATGCTCTGGGAAGACCTGGAGAAGAAGCCACCGCCCACGTCGGTCTGTGTTCATCGCATTAAGGTTTGAATTGCGTGAAACGATTAACCCTAAAACTTACGAGAGCCATGTTGACAGTATCTAAACTTGGAAGGACAGGATAGAGCGCGCGAGAGAGAGATGTGCGCAGCAGAAGAAGAGGTGGAAGCTCGTTGAGCTCGAAGAACGGTGCCTCTATTTAAAGGCTGCATGGCGTTAAAAATCTACGATAGCAGTTAAATCTGCTAGCTTTGGAGGTAATCACAATTTTAAATGCTAGGGGTTTAAGAACCCATGAGAACACTTAAAATTCTAGGTGTTTGGGGGTTAAGAACCCATGAGAGCACTTAAGAAATCTAGGCGTTAGGAGGAATTGCCTACAAATTTAAATGTTAGGGGGGTTAAAAATCTCTACATAATGTTTGGAGATAATGCCACATCTTGACAAGGCGATTTCAAACTTAAACCCTAGTGAATAATGCCAAGTTATACCTTGAGTTGTATAAGTTTTATGGCCGTATTTCCTAAGGTTGAAGAGTGGTAGATTCTAGCTTGTGTATTTCCTAAGGTTAAAGAGTGGTAGATTCTAGCTTAGTAGAGGAAGTGCTTGGAGATCTCATTGGCTTCTCTTTAAATCAAGCAATACAAGCATACTACCAATCAAAATAATCCCTTTGGATGTGAGTCTTTTCGGATATTTCCAAAATCCAATCAGCTAGAAGATAAGCTAAGCCACATTTCTCAAACATTGTTTGGAGGCCACATGTAAAGTGTTTGGCTCATTATGACACGGGCAAGTGACATTTCTCAAACATTGTTTGGAGGCCACATGTAAAGTGTTTGGCTCATTATGACACGGGCAAGTGACATGTTAAGGGTGGGTAAGTGATAGAGTTAATGCATTAGAGGATGTACTTGCATAGCTCCAATATTCAACTGATGAGTTAATGCATTAAAGGATGTACTTGCATAGCTCCAATATTCAAGTGATGAGAGCTTCTTGATCCATGTAATGAATGCATTCTTCTTCTATTGGGACTCTTGTGTGATTACTCATTAACATCACACTTCATCAATGGCATGAATGCATTTTTCTTCTATTTCTCTTATTTGGTCACTTGTATTATTAGGCATTGACAATAAGTGCTTGGTGGATGGCTTGATGGGTGTGGAAATACATGGGAGCAAGCTATGGAGTGTAGAATCATGGTTTTAGCTTAATAGAGTGCTAATGATCATTAGTAATTAGAAATATTGTAAATAAAAGAGGCATCATAAGTAATTAAAGTCAAGGGTTTTTTCAAGATTTATTATAAAATTTAAAATTATAATAAACATTTTTAATCTTTAAAAGCAAGGACGAGGCTTCATTTTCATCACTCTCAAGTGGAGTATTGAACTCTTGAGCACTTTAGAGCTTGTGCTAGATCATCTAGTCTATTTCGAGCTTTTTAGCCTTTTCAGGTATTTTTAATAATGAAAAAATCACAATATTTCATCTAGTCTATTTAAAGCTTTTTTAGCCTTTTAAGTATTTAAAAAATAGTGTTAGAGTGAATGAAGTGAACTAGTAAAAGTTTATTTTTTAATATACTAAAATCATTTTAATAATGATAAAAACCATAATACAAAATGAAATCATTAAAAAAACTCTTTTTAAATACGAAGCTAATTTTTTAAAGAAATAACAAACTCTTAATTTTGTTTCCAAAAGCTTTAAAACTAAAATATTTGATATTTAAAAAAAACTTAACACTTGAAAATTAATATTTTTATTAATGATAAATTTTATACTTCCTAAATAATATATTTAATTAAAAAATCAAATGGCAACGCTGTTGGATTCAAATTGATGACTCACTTGGATATTCCAGAATCTATATTAATGGATCTTGCAATTCAAGTATCTCCCCACTTGGATTCGAGAATCCACCTTGGCAGATTTTGGAATCCAAGGGCAAGCTCACTTGGATTTTGGAATCCAATGGTGAGCTCACTTAGATTCTGGAATCCAAGGAAGCTCAAACTTGCATTCCGAAATCTGTCTTGCCGGGTTTTGGAATCTAGGTGCACATTGACTTGGATTTAAAATCAAGGGTTTTTTCAAGATTTATTATAACATTTAAAATTATAATAAACATTTTTCTACCTTCAAAAGGAAGGAAAAGGCTTAAGGAAGGGTGAGGCTTTATTTTCATTACTCTCAAGTGGAGTATTGAACTCTCAAGCACTCCAGAGCTTGTGCTAGATCATTTATTGTATTTCGAGCTTTTTTAGCCTCTTCAGGTATTCTAAATTCTTTTTAGTGTTTTAATTCAAGTGAATTAAGCGAACTAGTGACCATTTATTTTTTAATGTACTAAAATCATTTTAATAATGAAAAAATTACATTATTTCATCTATTCTATTTCGAGGTTTTTCAACCTTTTCAAGTATTACTATTTTAATTCAAGTGAATCAAGCAAACTAGTAAAAGTTTTTTTTAATATACTAAAATCATTTTAGTAATGAAAAAATCACAATATAAAATGAAACCAAATTTCTAAAAGTCTTTTTATATTTGAGACTATTTTTTTAAGAAATAACAAACTCTTAACTTTGTTAAAATGTAGATTCCAAAAGCTTTAAAACTAGAATATTTGATTTTTTTTTAAAGTAAACACTCGAAAACTAATATTTTATTATTATTTTTATAACTGATAATTTTTTATACTTGCTAAATCATATATTTAATGAAAAAAATCAAATAGCAATGCTATTGGATTCAAATTGATGACTCACTTAGATTTCCAGGATCTATATTAATAGGGGGGTTAAGAACCCATGAGAGTAGTTAAACATCTAGGTGTTTGGAGGCAATGCCTACAAATTAAAATGCTAGGGGCAAAAAATCTACATGACATCCATAACAACAACTCGAGCTGAGTAGTACTGAGAGCATTCAACAAACTGAGCGTCAACCTTCTCCAGGTAGAGATCTTTGCTGCTTGTGAAGGGTGGCTAGAGGTGTTTTGGGGGCAAGGCATTAAGCTGTCAAGGTACAAGGGAAGCCAACTATAAACGGCACTAGAGAGGTTGAGGCCCAAAAGAAGCCTCAATAAGCAAAGCAAAGCTCATTAATTGAGTACTTTAGCGCACACATGAAAGTGGGTGATTCTATTTTTGGACCCTTGGGAGTGCACGTGTTTGAGTTGATATTCTTTTTGGAATATTTTGGATGGTGTTCACACCTTGAAGCTTCTTCATTAAAGGTGGCTTGTCTATCTTGGGATTTACTTGACCATAATCAATTAGCCATGTGCAGGGGTGTGAGATCCATTATTTTTGCATTTTTGAATAATATCAAGCCTTGTGTAAGTCCTAGTGTATATAAAGGACATTTTTAAGTGTGTCCACACATCATCTTGGGTGGTCACAAGTGAGAAGTTAATTTTGCCAAGAAAATATGCATGGCATCTTCATGTGTGAATCAAGCACTACACACACTAAGCACATTCAACCAAAAAGTTAATTAAAAAAATCAAAACTCAAGTGAGCAAGAAACCCCATTGTTACGCAGCAAAAAGGAAATTAGGTCTCTTGTAATTCGTGGGGGTACGAACATGCATTTTTATGGAAAAGGTGTTTTCTAGCATTTAAGGCTTTAGCATTGGCTATTTTTTATTGAGTATAACTCTTGTTGTACAAACCCTCATCTATCAAGGGTTTTTCCTAACTCAGAGAGGGTAGTCTTTCATTTTGTAGCAATTAGGAGCAATGGGAATGGGTATTTTAAAAAGGGAGATAGATTTGATGGAACTAAGTATCACACTTGGGCCATCAAGATGCAAATGGCTTTGACAAATAGAGAGCTTTAGGGAATTGTCAATGGAATTGAAAGGAAACCCAATGGGAGGAATCTTGATATGGTTGTAAAATGGGAGATCAATGATGTGCAAAAGCTCTCTCATACAACATCAATGGCTTAAGTGATAACCAAATACATCAAGTTGGTTCCTCCCCTACCTCTAATGATGCTTGGTTAAGAGCAATGTTTGGTCAACCGAATGCTGCATCTCGTCTCTTCTTAAGGAATCAATTGTATAGATTCGAGAAAGAGGAGAAGACCACACTGGCTTCTCACATTAATAACATTAGGTGTTTGATAGACCAGCTTACTGGAGCTTCTATGGTAGTTCAAGAAGAAGAAGCTATTTTCATTTTGCTTGCATGTATGCCTGTGGCATATGAGCAATGTTTTAGTGTCATTGCAAATCAACCCAATCTAACCCTTGTCATAGTGTCTTCTTCACTCATTCTAGAGGAGACAAGATTGGAAGGAAGGAAAGCCTCTACTTCAACTATTTCTCCTATGCCCAATGATACAACAACCCCTCAAAACAAAAGAGATACAGATTTTGTGATGGATGGTTAAAAGAAGAAGTTCAAGACTCTAAGGTCTTATTTCTACTGCAAAACTAAGGCCATGTAACAAGAAGAAGAGATGAGGAAAACGAAGCTGAAGCCAAGAAGGAAGAAACTACAAGACATTAAGCAAACCTTGTAGATAGCTTGGTCTAGAAATGGACCTGAGGCCTTTTTGTAATAGCCAATGAGCTATGTGATAGCCAGTGTGGGCAACCTATCTTAATTGTTTCACTTTGTGTGCGTATCTTGGTCTACACACCCTACGCGGAATGTACGTAGATCAAGAAAGGGTGTTAAAAGATGTGATCTACATAAGTTGTAGGTACACTACCTTAGGATGGTGGATTTAATAACTAGAGTCCTAAGACTATGATTTTATTAACCATAGTTTACTTGGGTAACATTAGGAACTCAAGTAGTATGTGGACTAGCTCCACTAAGCATGGCAAGTGGCATGGCAACTTGCTCTAGGCGCCTTCTTCTCTCCAAGTGTATAAATACCCCCTTTCCCTATGTGGTTAGACAATTCTTATTGTATTCTATTTGGTGGATTCCTTTGTGGTGGAGAGCAATAGTAGTGAACCTTTGTGGTACCAACACTCTTGTTCATATGTCTATTCTTTGTGCAAGTTTTGTTTCACTTTCATGTAGCATCTTGTGCTAGAGACAAACCATCTATGCTTGGTCTCATAATTTATTACTTAAAAGTTATCAATTGTTGGTTTACTTTATTATCTATTTGGATTTATCATGCATTGCTAAACCAAGTAGATTTTAAGATTGGGTTAAGCTCTTTCTTAGTGTGAAAAGTTTCCTTGTTTTTCCACATGGTATCAAAGCCCTCCTTCTTGAAAGTGTTCCTTGTCATAATGGGAGAGGGAGCATTTGTGAATCTAAGTGTTATGAGCAACATCTTTGTGTTGGAGGTCTCTTTTTCATTGCTCTAACAAAGTGGCATATTTAGAGTGATTAAGCCTTCTTAATCTTTGTGTAAGAGAAGGATTAAGAATCTTTGTGATTATCTAGTGGGTAATGTACATCTACTCATTCTATTGTGTGTGGCAAACATAGAGTGAGAGGGAAAGCATTTACTAAATATGTATCCTTCTCATCAATCTTTTGAGTGACACAATAGAAAGGTGAGACTTTTTTCAATCATTCTTCATGAGTCATAAGAGAGATACTTCTTTGTTTTTCTGACTGAAGGAGAGGCTTCTTGAGTGTTAGAGAGAGTGAGAGGTGAGTAAGGCTTCTTGAGTGTTAGAGAGTGAGATTCTATTTTTGGACCCTTGGGAGTGCAAGTATTTGAGTTTATATTCTCTTTGGAATATTTCGCATGGTTTTGACACTTTGAAGCTTCTTCATTAAATGTGGATAAAGGTGGCTTGTCTATTTTGGGATTTACTTGAACATAATCAGTCAGCCATGTGCAGGGGTGTGAGATCCATTATTTTTACATTTTTGAATAATATCAAGCCTTGTATAAGTGCTAGTGTATAAGTCCTAAGGTGCAACAAATGGTCCTACAGAGGTTGAGGCTCAGAAGAAACCTCAACAAGCAAAGCAACTGGATGCTTCCTTTTCTATGTGAAGATGTCGTTGCATCCCGTGGTGGTTTTTCTTTATTTCTCTCAGAACCCAACACTTCTGGAATGCAAACACCGTAGCAATGAGTCCGAGGCTACTCCATAATCAACATAGTAATTAGTGGCATGTGGCTTGTGTTCGATGATTTGGATCTTTCGCACATAAAGCTCATTAATTAAGTTCTTTGGCGCGCATGTGATTGCATAAGAGTGCAAATGGGTGATTCTTTTTTTGGACCCTTGGGAGTTCAAGTGTTTGAGTTGATATTCTTTTTGGAATGTTTCCCATGGTGTTGAAACTTTGAAGCTTCTTTATTAAAGGTGGATAAAGGTGGCTTGTCTATTTTGGGATTTACTTGACCATAATCAATTAGCCATGTGTAGGGGTGTGAGATCCATTATTTTTTACATTTTTGAGTAATATCAAGCCTTGTATAAGCCCTAGTGCATAAAGGACATTATCCCCTTTTTTAGGTGTGTCTACACCATCTTGGGTGGTCACACATGAGAAGTTTATTTTGCCAAGAAAAGATGCATGGCATCTTCATGTGAATCAAGAAATACAAACCCTATGCACATATACCGAAAAATTTAAAAACATCAAAACTCAAGTGAGCAAGAAACCCCATTGTTACTAGGCAGCAAGGAAATCAGGTTTCTTAAAATTCATGGGTAAGAACATGCATTTGAATGGGGAGGGTGCTTTCTAGCATTTGAGGCTTTAGCATTGCCTATTTTTTATTGAGTATAACTCTTGTTGTACAAACCCTATCTATAAAGGGTTTTTCCTACTCAGATAGGGTAGTCTTTCATTTTGTAGAAATGGGGAGCAATGGGAATGGGTATTTTAAAAATGGAGATAGATTAGATGGAACTAAGTATCACACTTGGGCCATCAAGATGAAAATGGCTTTGATAGATAGAGAGCTTTGGGGAATTGTCAATGAGACTAAAATAAAACCCAATGGGAGGAATCCTGATATGGTTACAAAATGGGAGGAATCCTGATATGGTTACAAAATGGGAGAGCAATGATGCAAAAGCTCTCTCATACATCATAAATGGATTAAGTGATAACTAAATACATCAAGTTAGTTCCTACCCTACCTCTAATGATGCTTGGTTAAGGTTAAGAGCAATTTTTGGTCAAATCAATCCTGCATCTTGTCTCTTCTTAAGGAAGAAATTGTATAGATTGGAGAAAGAGGAGAAGACCACAGTGGCTTCTCACATTAATGACATTATGTGCTTGATAGACCAGCTTACTAGAGCTCCTGGAGAGACAGAAGACTCTCTCACTTGTAGCATGAGTAGTATGATCCGTGTGTAGCTCAATCCAATGGGATTTGCATCCCTTTCGGAGCTAGGGATTCAACCCGTACCGGTGCACAAAAGCTTATCCACGAATGGAGAAAATGCTATGAACACCACTACCTTGACATAGACTTTACACACACAAGCTCAATCTTGCCATAACTCATTCACTCATCATCCCACTCATTCATGCATCCAATACAAGAAGAAAGCTAAGCTAATGCATACACAAGCTCAAAGCATTTTTCATTCTCAAGCTCTTACTTCCCTAGCATGCACACAAACCTTGAAGCTTAATGGAACTTGAAATAAACATGCATTCTCAATCACTACTCAAGCAATGCCTTGCCCATGGATAAGCTACAAGCTATGAAGAAGCTTAAGCTTGAATCCACTACCACACAAAGCCTAATAGAGAATCCACAAGCATCAACAAAGAAGCATGCACACTAGAGAATAGAGATGAGAAGAGAGAAAAACATCATCTCATTGCATTGAATAGAAGAGCATTGCTCATACAATAGTATAGATGGGGAGAGAGAAGAGCTTGCACCTCTATGAACAAGAGGGAGAGCTAGTCTCAAGAGAGCTCAAGCATAAGTTTAGCCCAATGTGTCCCATAAGCTCTCAAATGAGCCACTTTTTATACTAAAACTCCCAAAACTTTCCATGTGGGATTATTCTCAAGCCCACTCCCACACTCACCTATAACTTGGAACTTTTACAAGAGCCCTAAATAAGAATGTCAAGTCTCTTGTTTTCCTGCTTGCATCTTTGTGTTGCATCCTTGCATTGATCACCACTCGTCACGCAACATTCCCCCCTTCCTATTTTGCGCACGTCCTCGAGCACGTAGATGCCAAGGAAGAGTAGCATCTCCAGTGTGTACCTGCAAGCAAAACGATAGGTGGTTTGTGTGTGTGTGTTTTTTTTTTTTGAAAGCAAAAGTATTGACAGACAATAATGAAACAAGCAATTTTACTGAATAAGACATGGCAATAAACGTCCAATTAGCTAGAGGAAGGAAACATTGAAGCAGTGTAGAGATTGAATAGGTTTGTTCAAGCCTTAATAATTACTACCTGCAGCTAACTAAAGTAAAGAATGTTTTATGCCAAATGTATTGTTCTTTTCCTAGAAGGCAAAAGACAACAGTTAATCGAGGGACTATCAAGTAGTATACCTAGCCTATGCTAAGTCAAAGATGTCGGTTCAACACTAATAAATCTAACATAATTATGTATTGGCAGACTCTTAATATTGCTTAGTGTTAAGGTTTATTATTTTAAGCAAAACGGGACAAGCATTTCTCTTGGTGCCATTCTGTCCCTTTTTTTTTTCTTTTTGGACAGGGCTTTCTTCAAGAGTATGTTTGCGCACCCGCGGTATGGCTATTCCTTGCTACACAAGACATTGGTCTGGGAAAGGTATAGACCTCCCTCGCCTACCATGAATAACAAGGCAATAGGCCACAAACATATACACTTTTCTTTTATTTTTGTCATGCCAATTTTTGTTATGGAAGGTTTATTAGATTGTCCCTAAGCAATGTCCTAGTAAGGGCAAGATATCCACTGACGGTCCTATGATTAATTTAGTCTCTTTGTCCTAGGTCTGGATCTCTACCTTTAGCACAAAACACTAATTACTTTGTATTGCTAAACGGGTTGGGTAAAAACAATTACGGTCAAACTTACACTATCAAGTCTAAAGCTACTAAAATGCTATCCCTACTCTAGACCAAAGGAGATGCATATTGCCATGCTTAGGAAAGTGAAATTTGTAAACAATCAAGCAACAAGAAAAATACAGAAAACACTAGAGATTGGCATGAGTTCACCTGTTTCTGTTAAAGCGCTGGCTGGTGAAGAATTGTTTGCACTTGATTGTATGACTGTCAGTTGCGGTACTCAAGCAGAAGATGTAGTTTGGTGCTTGTATCTGTTTTATTCCGACAAAACAAACTAAACAGAAAAACAAAATTAAAAGGACAAAAAATAAAAAAACATTGGTGCTAAACACCGGATTTGGCCGAGGGAAAAAACCCAATGGGAAAAAGTGCCCTGGCTTCTAGTTCTTATTAAGAGAGTACAAGTGCTACTCTTGCACTGGGGGTGGATGTATGTCTACATTCTCAAGTGGGTGGACATCAATAGCTTCAGGATGTATAAACACCGGATTTGGCCGAGGGAAAAAACCCAATGGGAAAAAGTGCCCTGGCTTCTAGTTCTTATTAAGAGAGTACATGTCTGCATTCTCAAGTGGGTGGACATCAATAGCTTCAGGATGTAAAGATAACCCAAAACATAATCCTACCCATGGAGAAGATGGCAAAGGAAGAAGTGCATCTTCTCACTAACATATGGTATGGGCACAGTAGGAAGGCTAAAGAGACACCTATGGTTTTGAAACCGTTCTAAAGATTCACTCACATTGAGCCAAAACTGACATGTAGATTCATGGGAAAGAAGAACCTGCAAAATGGGAGGGGTTAGCAAACGAAGGGTGTCTTCGCGCCATGTTTGAGCTCTTTCCTCTTCCGAGAGTCTTTGTTGGTTGGGTCCACGTTGTGGCCTCATAATTGCCCAGAGATTATGTCGTTGAGGTGTGACCCCCATGATCTGCTGCATCATACCAGTGCCATAGCGACGGAAGTATGTGCGACACTGCCAACATATATGGGAAGCATTCCCCAATACCATACGAGCATAGTCGCGGCGGCAATGTGGAAACGGATGATGTTGCTGGTAGTATAACTCCACAAATTGTCTTCCACAGCAATCCTCACCCACTGGGGCATAAAAATATCGGGAGTGCGTCTGAAAAGGTGCAATGCTGTAGCCCCCTTGATGGTCAGGGTGAGTGCTATCTTGGTCCAAAGATGGACTGCATGTGTCTGGCCAAGTCTCCATTTGGTTATTCTACACAACACATAAGGGAGTGTTTAGATTTTTTTATTTAATGCAAGTTGAACGAAGAATGCTAGTATGTACAGGCATGACGGAAATATAGCTAATAGAATGAGTAGCTTTTGTAGCATGATAGCCCTTTCAAAAATGAGTTTGCTTTTGGATGTAACATTAAGCAAATTGTTTTTTGGGGTGTTAACGTATGGCACAGGTTCCTTTTTGTTGGACTCTTTTTGGTACCCCTTTCAGAGTACATGCAAGAGATTGAAGTTTAGTCGGAGGTGAGATTTTAGCTATAGGCATAGGAAATGCATTGGGACAAATAGGAGGAGGTGTGAATGGAGATGTTTGAACACTTCTGAGCTTTGGCAACCATATGGCAGCTGTGTTCTTGCCATCTCATTGGGCTTTCAAAATTTTCTTGAGTCTTCAGAGTATCCAACTCTAACACCTATGCCTGTAGACTTATGGCTGGTAATGAAAGAGTAGAATACCAACGACATTCCAAATAGTTGGAGTTGTAGGAAGAACGCTCTTTCCTTGATAGTCAGGGAGGAGTCTACTTGTGTAGGACCTTGATTGAAAGTTGTCGGCTTTGTAAGACAAACTTTGACATTGCTTGTGTTTTGAGGAATAGACTCTGAGCTTGATTTGGTTGCAATGTCCTCCTTCTGATGTGTTGCCTCTGAGATAGAAGTGGGTAAAGGTACCCACTTGCCTTTTTCTTCCCATGTCAGTTTGGAGTATCCCTTCCTGTTCGAGACCTTCTGATGATGTCCGATTGACACGTCAGCTTGTGTTTCCACCTGGACTCTTTCAGGCTTGGTAAGGCGTGGTTTCCAGTATTGATTTGGTTTCTGTAAGTGAGGTGGTATTGACTGTTTTTGTTCTTGAGTAGATTCAGGAACATAATTATGTTTTGCTGCAGTAGTCCCTGCATTCTTCTTTGGTAGCCACAAGGTAGTAGCACCCTCGTAGTAGCCTTGTGCTTGCAGAACCTTCTTTGGGATCCACCGTTGTTGAGTGGTCTTGTTGGGGGTGGAACTGTTGGCTTTGGTGAACCTCCTCTTTAGCTTTGTATTCCTTGGATGTTCCTTGGCAGCATTGGGTCTTGGCTTGCGAGCTGCTTTAGGTAACCAGATTTGAGTTCTAAGTGCTTCCCCCCTTCCGTAGCCTTGTGCATATAAGAGAGATGTTGGCACATGCCATCCTTGTGTATTGTCATTGTCATTATTCACCCAAATCATTGGATCTTTTGAGGATGTCTCTATCACAGTAGGGATGGTTTCCACCTTTTGAAAAGATGGGATTGCCGAAGCACTTGATCCTGTAAGGTGAGTAGAATTTACCGACAAGGTGTATTGTCGTGAGTTCCAGTCTATACCGCATCTGGTGGTTCTAATCCATGATCTGCCTAGAACAACATCCACCACTGCTTGGCTCTTGTTAGCAACATAAAAAGTCACGTGCATGGATTGATCCCGAATGGACATATTAATACAGCACTTGCCTAGAGCTGGGGTTTCATCACCAGAGAAACTCTAGAAGTTCAATGATGCATTGGTGAGCAAAGGTTGGCCTAATGATGTCCACGCTTCATAAGACAAAACATTGCAGTCAGCTCCCGAATCTATAAGTGCAGACGCTGCAAAGATTGCTCTTTGAGTAGGGATCCTTACTTCAATATGAAAGGGATCAACAAAGTCTTCAATCATCATTTAAGTGGATGGCCATGATAGCTGCCTTGCGGCGCTCTCGTGCTAGTGCTACTCTAGCCTTGCGGCGCTCTCGTGCTAGTGCTACTCTAGCCTTAGCTTCTTCTTTTGCTTGACTTTGTAACAAAGCTTGAGCTTTTTTACGTGTCTGACTAGCATGTATGCGTATCAGCATATCATTTGTTAGAGGTTCTTCATAGCGCTTCAAGCGGCTACCATTGATGAAGTTAGTCATTGGCTCTCCGTCTAAGGTTTCCAACCTTATTGCACCACTCGCACTAAGCTCGTTGATCACAAATGGACCAATTCCTCGCATTTTCAGCTTGCGTTTTTGTTTTTTCAATGTGTAAAGCAACACTAGATCACCTGTCCCCTGCTGAAGCGACCTTTCTTTACATGCGTATCATGCCAATGCTTTTGGCGTCGTTTTTCAGCATACATGCCAATGACTGCCAATAGCCTGTCTTCATCTAGCCTCTCCAATTCATCGATACGTGTAGAGAATTCATGATCCGTCCACTCAAATTTTGCAACTCGAAGTGTAGGTACAATAAATTCTATCGGAAGGATAGCGTCCAATCCAAAAACTAGATTGAAAGGTGTCGTGCCTATGGACGTTTTGTAAGCAATTCGGTAAGCCCATAGAACTGAGTGAAGTTTTTGTTTCCAATCTGTTCTATGTCCCTCAACAATCTTTGTAAGCGCAGTGCAAAGAGTTTTGTTAGTGCTCTCAGCTTGACCATTTGCTTGCGGGTGATAAGGTGCTGACCTCTTATGGATGACCATAAAGTCTTCCAAAAGAAAGGTAATGACTTCATTGATAAAATGCACCCCTTGGTCACTCACAATCTCAATAGGTAAACCGTAGCGTGTAAACACATGTTCGTATAAAAACTTTGCAGTGGTCCTAGCATCATTTTTTACTGTGGCTTTTGCTTCTACCCACTTTGTAAGATAATCTATGGCTACAATGATATTCTCAGCATGTGTATGGCATGCTGGTGGTTTAATCGGCCCTACAAAATCAATTCCCCATTTGGCAAAAGCTCTAACCCCCATAATTGGTCTCAATGGTATGTCCTCATACTTGGTAGGAGGTTTGGCTCTTTGACATTGATCACATCGTTTGACATACTCTGTTGCATCATGAAAAAGCGTAGGCCACCATAGTCCTGACCATAGTATAAGTTTGGCAGTTGTTTCTCCACAGAAATGTCCACCCCCAACTCCTGAATGTGCATGAGTCAATACACTAAGGTAGCCACTCTCACAAACACAAGTCCGTAGGTTTCCATCTTTGCCCCTTTTGTACAGCTGGCCTTCAATAATCTGAAAACTCGCTGCTTCTACCTCTATGGCTCTCTTTCTATGCCTAGGCATCTTATCGTCCGTATGACCCTGCGTCAAATACTTCACAATGTACGAACTCCAATTGGGTGTTGTTGAAATATAAAATAGAGTCACATGAGGAATGGGTTTCCTTTGTTGATAATTTTTACAATTCCGTACGTACTCTTCTGTATCAGCATGAAGTGTTGGCCACCAATAGCCTTCCCACAAAACTCTTTTAACCATATCCTTTCCAGAGACATGTCTGCCTCCTAAGCTCACGTGGACAGATGAGATAATCTCATCATATTGATCAAGGTCAGGGCATAGACGAAGTATTCCATCTTTTCCTAATTTATACAATCGTCCAGAAAGAAGCTTATAAGGAGCACAATGCTCTAAGGTCATTATCTTTTCATTGGTGGAACTAATGGAGTTAACAAATCCTGTCGTTAAAACTTGAATGATGGGTTCTGCCCATCTTGGCGCTGTCTCAACCAAGAATAGAGTAGCGTCAGGAATATCATCATCTATACCAATGGGTGCTTCTCCTGAAGTTATCCTGGAAAGATGATCAGCCCGCTGATGCATTTTTCCCTTCTTTACCGCTACTTCAAATTCAAATTCAAGTAGAATAACAAACCAGCGTACAATCCTTCCGGTTGCACATGGCTTGTTCACAAGGTAAAGCAAAGCTTGATGATCTACGAAGAATGTAAATTTGTTGGCCAAAAGATAATGCCGAAACTTCTTCACATCATAGATCATAGCTAAGCCTTCTCTTTCCGTGGTGGTGTAATTCTTTTCAGCACTATCGGCTAGCATATGAGATTGGAAAGTCCATTGTGTTCTCGCCTAGTTGAGCTAAAATACAGCCAATTGCAAAAGCCGAAGCATCTATATGTACATGGAATAAATTATCCCAATCCAGCGACCTGAGAATAGGTGCCGTCACTAATGCTTTCTTCAGCTTTTCAAAGGCTTCTTCACAATCCTCTGTCCATTCAAATACAACAAGGAGTGCGTACAATGGCCGTGCTATTTCAGCGTACATGTAGATAAATCTACGATAGTAGCTGCAATGACCCATGAAAACTTGTATCCCTTTTGCATTGTAAGGTCTAGGTAGCTCAACAATAATAGCTATCTTTTCCGCATCCGTGGTGGATATACCATTCCTAGACACAATGTGGCCTAGAATCTTCCCTTGCCTAACCATAAACTTGCATTTATCAGGGTTAAGGCATATGCGATACACTCTGCATTTCTCAAAGATTTTTTTGAGATGCTCTATGTGTTCTTCTCTGTTTATGGAATGCACACACAAGTCATCCATGAATATTTCAAGGAATAATCGCAGGTATTCTTTGAACGCATGGCTCATTAGCCTCTGAAAGGTGGCTAGAGCGTTAGTCAAACCAAAAGGCATGACTCTATATGCAAACACTCCCCATTCTGTAGCAAATGCGGTTTTGTGTTTATCCTTGGGATCAATAGATACCTGGTTGTAGCCCGAAAATCCATCAAGAAAACTGTATGTCTTCTTACCAGCTACCCTTTCCAATACATGATCAGTGAGTGGAAGCGGATAGTGGTCCCGGACAGTAGCAGCATTTACTTTCTTTAGATTGACACATACTCGTAGTTTTCCATTCTTCTTAGGTACTACCGGTGAAACCCATTCCGTATGTTCAATCTCATAAATAAATTCAGCCCCGCTAATAGCTTGTCAATCTTCTTTGATCTTTTTGGCAAAATTATCGTTATACGTGTAAGGACGCTGCTTGGATGGCTTGGCATCCTCTCGCATCATGGGAATTGTATGTTGGCAGATCTTTGGATCAACCCCCTTAAGGTCTTTGTAACTCCAAGCAAATATGTCTCGATACTCTCTCAGAGTAGAGATTAGCAATTCTTCCTCCGCTTGGGTTAAGTCTGTGGCAATCCACACGTTACGTGGCTCTTTGCTTGGTTCTGCCAGGTCTATTTTCTTGGCGTCCTCAGGGCCATCATAGGAAACTCCTGGTTCCTCAGGTTGTTGCAAGACTATTTTCCGATCTTGTATGGTGAATTTCTTGAAGTTTGAGGAGATATTTGTGGTATCCTCTTCTTCCTTTGAGTCATCACTCATGGAAGACCATGCTGCTTTTAGCATTCTCTTCCATTCTTGCACTAGAGCTTTACGCTCAACTCTCGTCATGGTGCTTTGTTCAGTCTTGACTGAATGCACTGAAGCCTTAGATTTTAGCTTCGGTTTTCGTTTCCTCTTCTTCTTTGGGTTGTCACTCTCCTTCTCGTTTAGCTTTTGCACTAATTGAAAGCCGTATCTCCATTTCATCTCGTCTTTGATGCAATCATCAGCTCCCAAGTAGTACAAGTACTCGTTCTTCCCTACAAAGGTTGGAGGTGGAATAAAGTCTTCTTTATCCACATCTTCTCTTTCTTTTTGTTGTTGTTGTCTCTTTTCCTTGACTTTCTGTTTGCGAAACTTCCGGTGACTCTTGCAAAA
The DNA here is from genome assembly GCF_041138505.1 of Cibotium barometz. Classification (NCBI taxonomy): domain Eukaryota; kingdom Viridiplantae; phylum Streptophyta; class Polypodiopsida; order Cyatheales; family Cibotiaceae; genus Cibotium; species Cibotium barometz. The sequence goes on along the minus strand of NC_141107.1, from coordinate 26,466,249 downwards.
CTTACGTTTCGGTTTGTCACTAGGAATACTCAGCAAGACCTCTCTGCCCTTTAACAACAATCTTATCTTCTCTAACTCTGATTCAGGGACTATGGCATCGTCATCAGAATCCTTCCCATCAGAGGATTCTAAGCATCTATCCTCATCTCCTTTGTCAGCTGAGCTGTACTCAAGAGGGGATACTTCCTCTACAGATACCATATCTCCTAGCAATAATGATTTGTTTGCTTCATACCTAGGGGCTTCTTGAGGTTCCTCTGCATAGATTGGTCTTAGCATTCTTACGGGAATAATGTCATACCCATCTGGATCACAGAACTGTGTTTGCCTTAGCAATGCACAAGTGTCTATGGTAGCTAAAACATGGTTCCATTCTAAAGGATCTATCAAGTTCTTAGGAAAAGGTATAGGGATATACGCCTCATCTGTCACACTTCTATCTATGGTAACATTTCCAGGTTGCAAGTCTCGACAAGATGCTCCACAGATCCATAGATCAGCTCTTCCTTCAGACATAGTTGCTCCCGATGCTTCTGAAGAAGCGGAATCAAACTCATCCACAGGAGAGTGCATCAAATCACTATAAGCATGGTTTTTCATATTCACCCTCGTGGTTACATTCTCATGTCTGAGGTACAAGTAATTGTAACCCCAGTCTTGAATCATTTTGAATTGGCACATGAATGGCCTTCCTAGGATCACTTCGTAATTTGTGTTCTTGCCAAAGTCTACAATAGCAAAGGTATGTCCGTACTCAATGAATGGCCTTCCTAGGATCACTTCGTAATTTGTGTTCTTGCCAAAGTCTACAATAGCAAAGGTATGTCCGTACTCAATGCCACATGACTTGACTATAACGTTCTCAAGCAATCCTATGGGACTCTCTAGATTTTCGTCTGCCAATTGCAAACTCATCCTTGTACTTCTAATTGCAGGTTTTTTCCACATTTCCCATACAGTTTTTGTTGCTATACTCACCCCTACTCCACTATCTAGAATAGCTATAGATTTAATCTTGTTGATCTCCACAGGAAGCGTAGTATTTCCTTCATCATCTTCACAATGCTTGCCAACTTTGTTCACAGGAACCGGGATTGTTTGCTTAAGCATTAGCTCAGAAGCCTTTGCCTTCAACAACTCCTTAATCTGGATGTTCTGGTTCCACAAACCTTGCTCAGTTAATTGTGTAGCCACTTCTCCCCACAATCTTGGCCTAAGCTTTAAGAATTCTGCGAGTGGAATGGTACACGTAACTGGTGCCGACATTAAAGCTTGTAAACTCCCTATATCTCGTTCCTGATGAGGTTGTCGTGTCATTGATTGTACTCGCATGATTTGGCTATGTGCTTCGTACAGTCCTAAATATGAGGGCAGTGTCTTGCAAAGTGAGCTTGTTGCTCTGAGCTGAGACAACAGTCTGAGCATCATCTGGTAGAGATAAAGCATCTAATTCTTGAACCCTTTGATTCGAGAATTCTACTATAGAGAACGGTGGTGACTTGTCAGAAGATGCTAGATCCTCAACTTGTTTTTGCACCACTTCCCACATCTCCCTTGCTACTGCTTCCTCTATTTCAGGAATTTCATCTCCAAAATCCGCGGTAGTCAATGGTTTTGACTCGTCTGCATTGGTATGAGGTAAATCATCTCCTTCAGGCATTTCTGGGAAATGTAGAGACACAACTTCACTTCCCTTTTCCATGCTTGGCGTGGCTTCTGGTATCATCTCTAAGTTAGGCTTCAGAGAAGCAGGTCCTCTTGCGTACATAGGTGGTGGGCCGTCTATTAGAGTCTGAGTATCCCTAATCAACTGCTTATGGATAGCCAAGTTGATTGTCTCTTCACGAGGGTTGGGATATTCTTGCAGCTTCTTAGGCAGCTCGGTCAGAGCTGTGATCCTACTATTATACGCTTGAAGCGCTGCATCTAAAGGCTCGTACACCTTGTCCACAAGGACTGATCCTCCTGAGCTTTCCTCAGACTCAGATGCTTTTCCCTTTTGCTCAGTTTGAGTTTTCTCTCCTATTTGTTTTGTTTTCAACATTCCTTCTAGCTCTTTTGGGATAGAGTTTCCTCCATCATAGCTCTTCTGCTCCTTCGACTTCTTACTCCCCTTGCTGCGTGGTTTACATCGAGTTGATTTCTTTCTCTCTTTTCCATCTTTGGATAGAATCTCAGAGGGTTTCTCAACAACCTCTTTGACATTCTTTTGTGCTTGGGCTCTAGTCACTACTCTTAGCAACACTAGTTCGTTCTCCTCCTCAGATGTCGTGGGTGAAGGAATCACTTCAACATAGTTGAGGGGCGCTTTAGCTTTTTGTGCTGCCGGATATGCAGGCTTCAACAAGCAATCCTTTGGTAGATGGTCAATGCTACACCCTTGGCAAAACCTCTCTATAGGTGGAAACATAGATGTTGTGTCTATGTTAGCTAAGAGGGGTCGTTTCTTGTTTGGACATTCTCTCACCCAATGTGGTCCACCACATTCGTAGCATGGTCCTGTTTGTTGTGTGGGGTATAATCTCTTTGTAGGATATGGTCCTGGATAACCTTGAATCTTGGTTGGCTGAGATCCTATAAGCATCAAAGAGCTTGGGTCTCCATTAAAGTCATGAACTAGGCTTGGTCCGGTTGGGTTCTCAAAGTAGGGTTCGATAGGAGGATGCTCCACTTCGACGTAGTATGGTTGAGAGCTAACCATTTCCATACCTAATTCAGGATTCTCATATTCCACATATCTAAAGGAAGCTGTGCCAAGTGGAGGAGGTTGAGCTCCTAGCACCGGCCGTGCTTGCTCTTGAGCAACTAAGGTTCTCTCATGGTTCACAACTTGCTGTCTAGGTGCAGAGTTGGCTGCTTGTTCCCTTTGTATCCTTGCAATGTGATTGCAGTCCGAAGTCACATGTGTGTAGTTCCATTTACAAAGCTGGGACCACTTCTTTGTTGGTTGATTGCCAACCAATGGTGAGAAGGTTGGGCACTACTCGGTTTTATGGCTACCTCCACATCCTCCACAGACGTAGGGGCCTGTAGGTACAGTATGCATGTATGATGGTTGGGGTCGGTAGGAAGGTCTGTAGTATTGCCCCATCTTTTTCAAGACTATCTCGGCAATCTGATCTGGATTAACTAATGGCACACTAGAGTCAGAGCCCTTCCCAGAGCTACGTTTATCATCCGGATGACTATCTTGGTTTCCCATGCCAGTCATGTCAAAGTTATCATCATAATCCATGGCATCCATGCAACACTCATTGAAGATGACATGCTTCTTTGCGTACAAGTGAGCGTGAAGCGTTTTGTTTCGTAAGCCTTCCAGGAAGATAGAAATTAATCTTCCTTGGCTTGGCTTCTCATCGTCAGGGCATTGCGATTGATGTACTGCTTTAGCCTATTTACACAATCTCGCACAGATTCTTGATCTTTTTGCTTAAAAGCGTAAATTTGAGCTACCGCGTTGTGCTTAATTCCCATTTTTGAAAACGCAACTATAAAGCTCTTTTCCAGCCCATCGAAAGACCGCTTTGCCTCAGGCTCTAAAGTCTGAAACCATGATAAAGACTTACTCTCTAGCGTCAAGCCAAATCCTTCGATTTGCGTATGCGTATCCGTGACTTGCTCCGCATGTATAGCTTGCTTAAAAGCTGCTATATGGTCATATGGGTCTCCGGATCCGTCATACTTCTTCTTGACAAGCTTTTGCAGTGCAGATGGTCTCACTTTTCTAGAATATTCATCGTCATGTCTCCTATATGAGTCTCGGCCTCTAAATCTAGGCTCTTCAAAAGTCAGTTCACTTGGTCTATGGGGTTCTCTTGGAGGTACATATCCACTTGCTCATGGTCTTTCTTCTCCCCTAGATTCTCTAATAGCCCCGGGTCTCCTCATAGGATCAATCGTTGGAAAGACTGGTCCTTTAGCAGTTGTTCGCATGGAAGGTGCTGGTCGAGCCACACTTGTTGGGGTTCTAGCCCATGGTGGTGCTAGTGTTTCTCCTCGAAAGGCAGTTTCGTCTGGACGTGCCGTGTCTAAGGTAGACACCTCAGTGAAAAGGGGCCTTCCTTTCCATGTCATTTCCCTAACCTCTGGCCATTGTTGCATGACGAATGAAGATCAATACAAGGATGCAACAAAAAAGACACTTAGGGCTCTTGAAAAGAGTTCCAAGTTGTGGATGAGTGTGGGAGTGGGTTTGACAATAATCCCACATGGGAACTTTTGGGAGTTTTAGAGTTTTTGTATAAAAAGTGGCTCATTTGAGAGCTTATGGACACATTGGGAAAACTCATGTTTGAGCTCTCTTGAGACCAGCTCTCCCTCTTCTTCCATAGAGGTGCAAGCTCTTCTCTCTCCCCATCTACATTGTTGTAAGTTCTATTCTTTTGTTAATTCAATGCAATGAGTTGATATTTGTCTCTCTTCTCATGTCAATTCTCTAGTGTGCATGTTTCTTATTGATAGCTTCAAGGATTGTGTGCATGCTAGGGAAATGAGTATTTGAGAATGAAGAATGCTTTGATCTTGTGTAAGCAATAGCTAAGCTTTCTTCTTGTTTGGATGTATGGATGAGTGGAATGTGGAGTTGAGTGAGCAATAGCAAGATTGAGCTTGAGTGTGTGTTGAGTCTATGTCAATAGTAGTAGTTTTCTTAGCATTCTCTCCATCAAATGGATAAGCTTTTGTGCACCGGTATGGGTTGAATCCCTAGCTCCGAAAGGGATGCAAATCCCATTGGATTGAGCTAAGTGTGGATCATACTACTCTTGCTACAAGTGAGAGAGTTTTTCTGTCTCTCCATTGGCACCGCTGCCGGGGAGAAGACTCAAATCCGGTTGAGAGTGTGTGGAAACCACCACTATTTCCTCTTTTGGTTGCAAAACCATTGAGTGATTAGGTTAAGTTCGGGTGTGCGATCCCGGTGTGAGTAGATAAGGTTAGGATAAGAAAAAAACCATTGAGCGGTTGAGGTTTCTCCCGCATTGTTTTTTATGTTTTATTGCTTTTATGCTTTTTCAAGTACCGTTCATTATGCTTTCCTTCATTGTTTTTTGTCATTTCATTCTTTCATGCTTTTCGTTAACATGTAATTAGTAAAAATAAATAAAAAGAAAAGAGGTGCGTTGCTAAGCTCTTCCATAGCTTATGCAAGCCCCATAGACTCCCAAGCATGAAGTCCGCTTAAGGATGAGAGGAGAGAGGGAAAGAGAAGGGTGAAAGGAAGAGAGGTAGGTTGGAAGTGTTGACGGCGGCTTTTCCTTTATGGTTTTGTTGTTTTGTTGGGAGACATCTCCATCATTAGAGGCAAAGACAAATAGATATACATATATATATATATCTATATATATATATGTATATATATATGTGCAGGGAGGCGGCCAGCTGAAAAAAAGAAGGCGGTCTTTTAAAAAAAACATTATAAATCTAAATATATATATATATATATATATATATAGAGATTTGCAGTGATGTGAGGGCTGCAGTATCAAACGCTGCATCGTGGAAAGGCAGACGGCTGCAAAGAGGCGTGCAGCAGACGGCTTTTTAAAAACAAAAGCAATTATATATATATATATAATCGTTTTTTTTACGATTGGTGTAGGCGGCCGGCGGCGTTGGCATAAGCGAGCGCAGAAGAAAAAAAAAGGAAGAGCTGCCGGCGAGAGGTAGCTGCAAGGAGGCGGGAGCAGAGCAGTGGCGAAGGTTAGCGTGGAGGTAAAGCGGCGCTGGCATTAAGGCGGCCAGTCGAAGGCGGACTGAAGCTCAGCATGCATGGGTGGTGTAGGCGGCCAGTCGAGGGCGGACTGAAGCGTAGGCGGACTGAAGCGCAGCAACTGAAGGCACTGCGTGGGTGGTGTAGGCGGCCAGTCGAGGGTGAGAAGGCGAAGGCACTGCAGTGAGGGCGGCCTTGTGAAAGCTGGCTGCGGGCGGCCTTGTGAAAGCGGCGCTGGTGTTGGCAGGTAGAAGCGCTGGTAGAAGGCGCAAGCAAACAAGCGACTGGTAGCTGGCTGCAGAGCAGACAAAGAAGAAGCACGTGAAGAGGCTAGCGGCGCAGTGACGAATCCGGAAGCGGGCGAGCGGTGGATAAGGTAGGTGGAATTTTTCCTTTTTTTTATTTTTTTTTATTTTTAATAATTTTTTATGTTTTTTTTGTATTTTTAAATAAAAAAACAAAAAAATAATATTTTTTTTAAAAAAAAGAAAAGAAAAAGAGATTAAAAAGGAAAAAAAGAAAGAAAAATAATTAAATTTAGAAAAAAATAAATTAAAAAAAAGAAAGAAAAAAAAGGGGATAGTAAAAAATTTAAAAAAAAAAAGAGGAAAAACAATTAAATTCAAAGAAAAAAACAATTTTTATTTTTTGAATCCATTGTTCCTTATTTAAATTTTTGCATAATTAAAGTAGCTTGCATTTTTTATTTTTATTTTTTTAGAATTTTTGTAATTATTGCATAATTAGTAAATTCATATTTTTATATTTGGCACAAAATTTATTAGTTTAAAAAAAAACAAACAAACAAACCAAAAAAAACAACAAAAGGAGAAAAAAAATTGAGAAATTGAGTGTTTTTTAAGAGTCTACTTTTTTGCATAATTTGTAATTCTTTATTTTTTAATTTTTGCATAATTAGTGTAACTTGCATTTTTTTTAGTTTTTGTAACTTTGTGCATAATTAGTATTTTTTTAGTATGATTCATAATTTTTGTGTTTTAAAAAAAATAAAAATAAAAACATAAAATCATTTAAAAAAAATCATAATTAAATAAAAATAAAAAAATAGGATAGATAGTTACGCCACACATATTCCTTTTAGTTACATTTAGTGATTAGGTAGGTTAAATAAAATATATATATATATATATATATATATATATATTTTATTTAAAAACAAAAACAAAAACAAAACAAAACAAAAACACATAAAAAAACCAAAAAAATTTGACCTTATGCACTTGCGGTCGGGACGTCTTGTAGATTCTGCCATAGGGCCTAGGGCACCTTCTAGAGTACCTACGCAAGAAAGTGGGACCCAATCGGTAGGCAATTTGGCAGATATTGCTGAAAACCTTTTTGAATCCCAATCCGATACCCTTTCCTCCAGAACAACTAGTTCATTGTCCATGGACAATTTAGGGCCGACAAATAGTCATCCCGTAGCCCCAAATAGAACACCCTCAAGATCCTTTAATCCATTTGAAGCCGACACCATGGGGTTAACACTCAATGTGAGACTCCAATATGTCTACACAAATGCTCAAGGAGCTGAGATCTTTAGGGATCCACAACAAGGGTATCTTGTTAAGATCGCAGACATTTTCTCAGAACTTGATAGAGCACCTCTAGTCAATGACCAGGGTAACATGTACATGGGTGGAGATGGTGTTCGCTACGAAGTCACCTACCATCCAGAAAAGGTAGACAAATTAGGGGAGCTCTCTAGAACCAAGTTCTTAGACTTATCAGAACTTTCCAGAGCAAGGGAGTCTAGAGATGATTGGCTCATTGAGCCGGACATGCCTGGACCTTCCAATGCCCAGTCCTCAAAGCCATCCATAGATGATTTACTTCTTGTAGATCTAAATTTGGAAAGGGATAGGAAAGGCAAGAGCAAAATGGATCAGGGGGCTGAAAGCCAATGGGAGTTTGTACGACAAATTCCTGTGACAAAGGTCTTACAGGATGACCCACTTCAAGAGGTCTATAAGGACTCGTTAGAGGGATATTATGCCACAACTAGATTGCCACAGCTGGATCTTCCTCTAGCTCATGTGGTGGTAGTTGAGAAGCTTGCAGGACACATGAACAGAATAATTGATAAATGGGCCAATGAATACCGAACCTTAGATTGGAAAGAGATTCGGGAACTCACGTGGAAAGGACAACCATTATTCATGGAAGTGTTCTCAACAAATACAGCCAAACCGAGAGAGACAGCCTTTCTTGGAGAAACTGTTGCTCCTCCCCTACGAGAGTTCACTAGAGAGGGACCCTCAACATCCAAGTGGACCACTGCTAGTAGCCCAACTCTAGCACCAACATATCGTCCTACACCAAATGTGCGACCACAAGTCACACCACAACATCTTTCTCACTATAACAATCGGAGGGTAGGGGAGTCAACTCGGCATCCCATAAATGCACCTCCTGAAATGCGGGTGACAAGATCTTTGGAGGGGTTTGGTGAGGCTGGTAATAGGGTACCCACACCAATTTTGGAAACATGTGGACCATCTTTCCAAAGAGAGGAACAATTCCCACTGAGAGTAAGAGGCCGTAGGCCCTATGATGAGTATTCAAGACAAGTAAGGCCATCAACTCTTCAGAAACTGGTAAAGAAGTATGAAGGGTCGGGAGATCCATACGACCATGTAGCAGCATTTAGGCAAGCAGTTCGAGCTGAGCAAGTGGCTGATAAGCATACTCAAATTGAAGGATTTGGACTCACTCTTGAGGGAAAAGCCCTGGCTTGGTTTCAGGCATTAGAGGCTTCAGACAAATCTTCTCTACGAGTTTTGGAAGAGAGATTCATTGCTGCTTTTTCCTTGATGGGAATTCAACATGACACGGTAGCACACATCTACTCTTTCAAACAAGGCGAGAATGAGAGTGTTAGAGACTGTGTAAATAGAATGAAGCAGTACATTAATCGTTGCCCAGAAGATGAGAAGCCCGCCCAAAGTCGATTAATTTCTCTCTTCTTAAAAGGACTCAAAAATTCGACACTGCATACACATCTCTATGCGAAGAAGCATACAAATTTCAATGAGTGTTGCCATGATGCTATGGATTTCACCGATAACTTCAAGTTCTAAGATGGTTCTGGCCCAGAGGTGAAACCTAGAGATCAGTGGGGTGATGACCAAAGTTCACGGTCTAGCGCGCTAGTAAATCCAGACCAGATAGCTAACCTAGTACTAAGGAGATTGGGACAGACCTATCGTCCACCCATGCAGCCACAACAACAACAGCAGAGATTGAGGAATGTACTTCCTACAGGTCCTCATCTTTGTGGAGCATGTGGAGGTAACCATAAAACAGAGGATTGTAATACCTTTTCTCCTCTAGTCACAAACCAACCCACAAAAAAGTGGTGCCAAGCCTGTGCTTGGAACTTTACCCACACCACACAGGAATGCATTCGCATTGCGAGAATGAGACAGGAACGTGAGCAGCCAAGGGGTGGAGTGGCTCCACAAATGTATCAACAGTATACTAATTTTGAACGTAAGCCACCGATGGCACAAGAGCAAGCACGACCTGTTCTTGGTGCTCAACCTCCTGCTCCAGGGACTGCTCCTGTGAGGGTTGTCGACTACGACAATTCAAATATGTGTAGAGACTTAATAAACCCAGGCTATGTGGAGGAGGAATATGTATCATATTCATCCAAAGAAAGTATCTTTGAAAGTCCCGCATACCCAAGCCCAGCACTGGACGTTCAACCAGGGGAACAAAACTCTTTAATGTTGCTAGGCGGCTACCAACCTAGGACTCCAGGCCCCTCAGGTCAATGGCAGCCAAGGAAAGTAGAGGCCAAACCAATGGGCCCCTGTTATGAGTGCGGAGAACCCCATTGGGCTCGTGATTGTCCACATCGCTCAAGGCAAGCATCTCGGTCCAATACAACAGTACAACAGTTTCCACCAATTGAAAGATATTGTCTAGGGTGTTGTGTAGAACACTTCCCAAAAGACTGTCTGCTGAAACCACATGAGGAAGGCACCTCTCAACCAAAGGTCTCACTCAACCTTGTAGGGGCAGTTCCATCGCCACCTTCATCTGAGAATGAGGATGTCGTGCCACTTAGAGTCATGACTAGATCACAGACACGAAATGCCGAAATATAGACTGATGAGACACCTCGAACTAGGGATGCAAAGACAAATCTAGTGGACAAGACCCTACAGTCCAATAGAAAAAAGACCACTAGGAGGAAGAAGAACCGAAACAAACAAACTAAAAGTGCATCCACTAGTTCTCAAGAAGCCTCTAAACAAAACATGAGGGATAAAACTTTTACATCCCAAGAAGTGCATGAGGAACATCAACCTCAACCTGGGCCTAGTGTTAAACAAAATGAGGCTAGTACGACTGAGGATAGTTCTGGGGGTTCTGTTTTTGTGGATAAAGTGAATGAGACTCTAGAGGCCATCATTGATGCTCATAGAAGTCGCATTGCAGCTTTATCTGAGCTACCCAAGAAGCTTCAAGAGTACCCAAACCCTCGTGAGGAGAAGATCAATCTAGCTGTACATCAGCAACTCATTAGGGAAGCTCAGTCAATACTTGAGGGACCACCACCACCTATTCCTCGGGGCCCAACCTCTCTTAAGCCAACATTAGAAACTATACCAGAAGTGTCGTCAAGTCGGGAAATGAAATGTGAACTCATTTCACAAGCTCATAGCGAAAGGTCTGCACCAATTGACACGCAATTGAAAGGAGGTAATCTGCCACCACCTAGCCTTGTCTTCCCATGCAATGATGAAGTTATTGATGCTAATGAGGACATGGCAAATGAGATGTGGGCCGCAGTTCATGAGAAAGTTCATGAGAACATGTCTTCTATTAGTTCGCCTCCATTCTCTGAGGTGGATTTTACCAGGGGCACGGAAAACCACTTTGGACGCCCAAGCATCCAGGAGGAAGTCCAAACAATTGTTTCTCCTAGAAGTAAGCATACAATGAAAACCTTACCATCATATCTGGGAGAATATGAGAACTGTTCTCAAACCTTGAGGATACCCTCTATGCATAAAAGGTTGACAAAGGAGAAAGATATGAGTATGGTGCAAGCTATTTTGTCAGCACCAGTGGCTTGTACCTTACCTTTGCTTGATTTGATAAAAATTCGACCTGAGTTGTGGAATGATATTGCCACATGTTTGTCAGAGTAGGTATTGCTACAAAAGGGTCACCATGAGTGTACTATACACCCCGAGACAAAGCATGTAATGCCAGTTCCTATCAACAAAGTAGGAAAATTTTGTGAAGACGATAAGGGAAATGCTACCCTCCCATTAGAAGTGCGAAAAGTATCTTCAACTGCAATACTTGATAGTGGCGCAGGAGTGGGCATTGTGACAAGGTCCATTTGGGAAAAATGGGGCAAACCAGCTATTAGGAGTACCAGGATGTGCTTGCAGCTAGCAGATGGAAGCTTAGAACATCCCCTTGGGCTGCTTGAGAACATATTGGTCACCACGTGTGGGATTGAATATGAGCACACCTTTGCAGTAGTAGATTTTGGAAAACATCCAAACTATGAAGTGATATTGGGTAGACCATTCATGCGACAATTTCAAATGATTCAAGATTGGGGATACAATTATTTGTACCTCCGACGTGATTCTGTCATCACAAGGGTCAACCTAAGGACTCACTCATATCGTGATGTAACAAGGTCTCCAATAGATGAGTTTGATTCTGCTTCATCTGGAGGGCTCAAGAGTTACATTGTCTGATGGGCGAGAAGATCTATGGATGTGTGGAGCCTCATGTAGGGATTTCAACACTGAGAGACTTAAGGGTAATCGAAGTGTATCAGACGAGGCATACATTCCACAACCCTTCCCTGAGCATTTAATTGATCCATTAGAATGGAGTCATGTCCTTGCAACATTATCGACATGTGCTTTACAGAAGCCAATTCAATTTTGTGACTCAGATGGATATGATATTATTCCTATACGAATGGTACAACCACGTGCCCTTCTAGATGATTTGTACTATAGAGATACATCCACAACAGCTATGCATGTCGAGGAAGTCTCAGTAGAGGATTTGACACTCGAATCTGCTAATGATGCTGATAAGGAAGATGGCTGGGACTCTGATTTTAATAATGATGTGACAATCCCTGAGGAAGAGTTAGGAAAGGCACGCCTACTCTTGAGAGGAAGGGAGGTTCAGGTAGAGATCCCTAGAAGCCGACCTAAACGTAAATGTTGTAAGGGCCATAAGAGAATCAGTAGACAAGATGAGCGGGAACAACGTGAGAGACTACAAAAAGAAAAGGAGGAGTCTAAGAGTGAAAACTCTCGACCACCACCTCACTTCTCAGGAAAGAACGGATATCTATACTATGTCCAAGCACAAGATAGTATCAAAGACCAAGTCAAACGATCAGATGGATTCCAAGCAGGAGAAAAGCTAACAACTGTTAGCAAAAATCGTAAAAAGACAAAGAAACAAAAACCAAAACTCAAGTCTAAAACCGATTCAAAAAAGAGTGTGGGAAGTGCAAAGACAACGGTTGAACAAAAAAATCCGATGCAAGATAGCAAAGGAGAGCTCAAAACCGCATGGTCTTCAATGAGTGAAGACTCAAGTGGACAAGAACAAGGTCTAAATGTTCCTCCTAATTTCACACAGTACACTCTTCAAGATCGGAAGATTGTTCTTCAACAGCCCATGCGACAAAAACCAAGCGTGCCAGGGATTTCATACGATGGTCCAGAGGATGCAAAAAAGATTGATATTGCTAAGCCAGGAGAAGAGCCTCGCTATGTGTGGATTGCCACAGACTTGTCCTTAGAAGAGGAGAAGTTATTAGTACAAACAATAAAGGAGTATCGCGATGTTTTTGCTTGGAGTTATAAAGACCTCAAAGGAGTTGATCCAAGCATATGTCAGCATACAATTCCATTGCGAGAGGATGCAAAACCCTCCAAGCAACGTCCTTATACTTACAATGAAAACTTCGCACGGAAGATAAAGGAAGAAATAGACAAGCTCTTAGAGGCAGAATTTATCTATGAGATTGAACACACTGAATGGGTCTCCCCTATTGTAGTGGTGCCCAAGAAAAATGGAAAACTTCGAGTATATGTAAACCTCAAGAAGGTAAATGCAGCTACTGTGTGTGATCATTACCCACTTCCAATCACGGATCATGTTCTGGAACGAGTTGCAGGGAAAAAGGCATATAGTTTCTTGGATGGATTCTCCGGGTACAACCAAGTGTCAATTGATCCAAAGGATCAACACAAGACAGCCTTTGCTACTGAAGATGGCATCTTTGCCTATCGTGTTATGCCATTTGGTCTAACAAATGCACCAGCAACCTTTCAGCGGTTAATGAGTCATGTATTCAAGGAGTACCTTAGGCAATTTCTTGAGATTTTCATGGATGATTTATGTGTTCACTCACAAGAGCGTGATGATCATATAGAACACCTGAGACTTGTGTTTCAAAAGTGTCAACTTTATCGTATATGCTTGAATCCTGACAAGTGCAAATTCATGGTAAGACAAGGGAAAATTTTAGGCCATATTGTTTCTCGCAATGGGATTTCAACAGATATGGATAAAATTGATGTCATTGTCTCATTACCTCGGCCTATCAACCCTAAAGGGGTACAAACTTTCATGGGACATTGTGGCTATTACTGTAGATTCATCTACATGTATGCTGTCCTAGCCAGACCGTTATATGCTCTTCTTGTAAAGTTTAATTGGACTGATGAGTGTGAGGAATCCTTTGAAAAGTTGAAGCAAGCATTAGTGACTGCACCCATTTTACGGGCACCAGCAGATTGGAACCAAATCTTTCATGTCCATATTGATGCTTCAAACTTTGCAATTGGATGTATTTTGGCTCAATCGAGAGAACACAATAAGGATTTCCCAATCTCATATGCTAGTCGACAGTTGAACAATGCTGAGAGGAATTACACCACAACAGAAAGAGAAGGATTGTCCATGATATATGCAGTGAAAAAGTTTCGCCATTACCTTTTGGCAAACAAATTCATATTTTTTGTGGACCATCAAGCATTGCTATATTTGGTGAATAAACCTTGTGCAACTGGAAGGATAGTAAGGTGGTTTATCATCCTTCTTGAGTTTGATTTTGAAGTGGCAGTTCGAAAAGGAACAACTCATCTAAGGGCAGATCATTTGTCTCGAATAACCTCTGGCGAAGCTCCTGTGGGTGTGGATGATGATATGTTAGATTCAACACTTTTCCTTGTAGAGACAGCTCCTAGATGGTCTGAATCCATTTTAGAAATTTTGACAAGTGGGCAAATACAACTAGCGGGTCCTAATGTGGACCTATGGGCGACCATTCAAGCTAATCTCAGGGAGATTATATCGTCAGGGTAATGATGGAGTGTTGAGGCTTATACCTAACCCCGACCAATATGAGGAGATCTTGGAATGGGCACATGCGGGTATCGATGGAATCCATACATCAGCTACTACTTGTGTGCGACGTATATCTCAAGATGGGCAATGGTGGCCTACCATGCATGCAGATGCTGAAACATTTGTTCGTAACTGTGCTTCATGTAAAATTCAGAAGCCAATTCATAATGTCACATTATTCCAAATTTCAACTACACCAAGTTGGAGTAAGTATATTGTGGACTATCTTCAGCATGGTCACTTGGATCAAACAATTCCTAAACATCGAAAGCATGCTATTAAAATTGAAGCGGCAAACTATATGTTGATAGAGGGCCAACTCTACAAGAGGGGCAAGGATGGCAACTTACGCGCATGTGTGTATGTGAAGCTGACTATCTGAAAATCTTAACTCACGCACATGCAGGTGTGGGTGGTGGGCACTTTTCTGGCAATACCACAGCTAAGTTGATTAGGTGGTCTGGGCTTTGGTGGCCAACCTTACAAATGGATACTGAAGAATATGTGAAACGTTGTGACGATTGTCAAAGGACCAAACCTCCCATCACAAAGGACAATATGCCATTGCGACCTATGTTAAGCACACGTGCTTTTGCAAAATGGGGTATTGATTTTGTCGGTCCCATTAAACCTCGAGCTCGTAACACGCATGCAGAATATATTATAGTCGCAACCGACTATTTGACCAAATGGGTAGAGGCAAAGGCAACAGTCAAAAATGATGCCAGAACCACAGCCAAGTTCTTGTATGAGTACGTGTTTACACGCTATGGCTTACCTATTGAGATCGTTAGTGATCAAGGTGTACACTTTGTAAATGAAGTCATAGAATTTTTGCTTCAAGAATTTATGGTAATTCACAAGCGTTCTGCACCCTATCATCCCAGACCAATGGACAAGCCGAGAGTACTAACAAGATTCTCTGCACAGCACTCACAAAGATTGTTGAGGGACATAGGACTGATTGGGAGCAAAAGTTGCACTCAGTTCTCTGGGCATATAGGACAGCCTATAAAACATCTGTGGGCACAACCCCATTTGAACTTGCTTTTGGGCTAGATGCAATTCTTCCCATTGAATTTCTTGTACCTACTCTACGAGTAGCTAAACAACTGGATTGGACTGGTCATGAGCTTTCACAACGCGTTGAAGAATTGGAAAAGCTTGATGAGACCCGCTTATTGGCGGTAATGGGGATGTATGCCGAGAAGAGGAGACAAAAGCAATGGTATGATAGAAATGTAACAACTGGCCGATTCAAAAAAGGAGACCTGGTGCTCTTGTACACACTTAGAAGCATAAGAGAAAGCTCAAAAAACGTGGCCTAGGACCGTTTGTGATTAATGAGCTTACTCCAAGTGGTGCAGTGCGTTTAGAGACACTAGAAGGTGAGCAAATGCCTAACTTCATTAATGGAAGTCGTCTCAAGAAATACAATGAACCATTAATTGAAGCCATGCTTCAACAGATGCATGCTGCACAAACACGAAAAGAAGCACTTGACCTACTTAAACGCCAGGCTCAAGAGGAGGCTAAAGCTAGAGTTGCAAAAGCCAAGGAGCGTCGCAAAGCTTCTATGTTAGCCATACAGTTGGCTACTGATGAGCCATATGTCGAACCATTCAATATTCAAGTGTGCCTTCATCTTCATGAGACTACCTACTTTGTCTCTGCCTTAATTGACTCTGGTGCAGATTATAATGTTCTCTCGTTTGACACCTGGATAGCCTTGGGTCAACCACCACTTGTGCAAATTCCTGTGGACCTACGAAGCTTCTCCGGAGAAGATAACCCTATAGAGGGAAAATGTGTCATTATGATGACCATTCAGGATCACCAGATGTCAGTGCCCTTTTATGTGGCACGTAAGTCCAAGGCAGTAGTAGAGGTTGTTCTCGGTAGATCGTGGTTAAGTGCTACCAATTGCTCATTAGATTGGAAGAATAGACAATACAAGTTGCAAATTGATTCTGATTGCATCTTGGGATCTGCTACTCCACGAGCTTTATCGTGTCAAAGGGGTAATGTTTCTACCTTACCCAACCCACAATCAAAATCTTCTCTTGAGGCTCCAAAACAAATGATGTGGATTACTGATGAGTACTCAAGTGAGGGCCATGGCTGGCATGTTCCAACTACTCTAGTTGCTGCTCAAAGAAGGCCAGGTAAGAAGGAATTATCAATGTGGCTACCCAAAGATGCATACAAACTTGTACCATCTAGTCCAGTTGCTAAGCCTCCTAAGAATCACATCATTTCCAAGCCTAAACCTCGGATTGTTAATCGATGGGTCCCGAAACATGTTCTTAAAGCACAAGGCTATTATGAGGGTGCAACAGCAATTTGGCTTCCAAAATGCCATGCTTTGGCAGGGGTAAAAGAGTGTTTCAGAAAGATTCCAAAAGCCACCCTTGATTGTCCATATCAGTGGGTGCAAAAGAAATCAACGCAAACTCTTCAAGAAAGGAAAGGTGGCCGTGATAGCACCTACAAAACTACTTGTGTTGATCTTCCTAAAACATGTATTGAAACACCGGTTGTCCCGATTTCTCCTTGTTACACAATTCAACCATCAACTTGTGTACCTACAACAAGTCCAAATGAGTCTCATTTGAGCATAGATTCTAGCATTTCAATGCCTAAATCCTCTTATCTTGCTCAAATTCCAAGACAATTGCTTAAGTTTCCACCGCTTAAAAAGGATATACCAAAAACTAAAGATAAGGCATTAACACTACAATTAAAGCTCTTTGGTAAATCAATGTTTGAATAATGTAGTTCCTTATGCCTTTAGAAGATGTGTTCTCTTTGAGATAATCTTGTTTTTGATTGGAATTGTCATGATGGATATGAGTGTTCTAAATTTCATTGTTCTACGTCCAGATAACTCCTGATGGATATTTGGCGAGATACATGTCCACCATGCATTGACCCTGATAGTACTCGACCAGATCATCGCGGGGGTTATAGTGCTCCTCCGTTTCAAACACATTCTAGGTACTTCTATGCTCCCTTAGGTGAAAGTTGCTGTGGGCATCACTTTGTCACATTATTCTATCAACAGCATCACCCATTTCCACATTGTCAAGAGTGTGCACGGCTTGTATTAGAAGAAGCTTCACATATTTGTTGGATATGCCGCTCTTACTTTAGACGATATGGCACGGGCTTAATGAAGCAAATTGTGGGAGTTACACCCCAACGCCATAATCTTCTTAATGTGAGAATACCAGAGAGAGGACCAAATCAACGTAGATTACCTGAGGAGGTTCAAGCACAACAATGGAGGGATACAAGCCTAAATGACTTGCAACCACCGATCTTGCAAGCCCTCCTTCCCCAAGCCTCCACATGTCAATATTGGATCAATATGAGTACCTACATTGCACAGTTCCAAAATCAAAACTGTCTGATTAACCTTCCCATAGAACCAATGCCATACTTTAGTGAGGAAGCACTCCTTCCTCTACCACCTTCTCCAGCGGCCGATTTTTGTGAGGGGTTGTCTCTGCATCCTGAGGAAATTGATACCATCTTTCCAGCAGACGAGGACACGGATCCACCACCAGCGCAAGGGTAAGTTCAACGACTCCATAATAAGATCGACAAGCCAGGGCACTTTTCTCCCATTGGGTTTTTCCCCTCGGCTATATTCGGTGTTTGGCACCAATGGCAAATTTTATTTTTTTCTTTTCTTTTCGTGTTTGTTAATAAAAATTTTACAGAAATCTCCGTAAAAAACAAGAGCATCAAACACGCCCCAATAGTCCACCTATCGTGCAAACAAATTAGGAAGGGGGGAGACATGCTACGCTTACAAAGATCAAGGAGGAGCAATCTGCACAAAATCAGCAATGCATCAATGCAAACGAACAACATCAACAGGGCACTACAACAGGTGTATTCAAATCTTAATCTTTATTTCTTTATGTGCTCTTATCTTTCGAATATATGGTTTGCATGTTCACACAATGTTGGCTGCTTGAAGTTTTTGATTAGTTGTTAAAATATGGTGAGTGAATTCTAGAGTCTTAGAAGACTTAGGAAAAGATATTTCTATCTAAAGACAGTGTAGGATATATACCAAGGGAATATGCCAAGTTCTTATGCTTTCAAGGTATATTAGTTATCCCTAGTGGTAGCTACCTCTTAGATATGAGCTAGGTGCTAGGAGTAATAAAAATTTACAAAAAAATTATACCCTAAAAAAACATATATATACAAAGTAAATTGAGACATGATGTGTCTACAGCCATGTGGAATGCTTGGTAGGACCTGGGGTTGTCTTAACACCTTGGGGCCGATGCCTTGGTTTCCATGGGGTGAACACTGGTGTCTAAAAGCTTCAGAAAAAGACCTTTGAGAAATCTATCGCCTTGATAGATGTTGGTAGGACTCTGGGGTACACTATGGGCCCTCGAGACCGATGCCCTCATCTTCATGGGGTACTCCTTAGGTCATAAAAGAAAGAAAAAGGGTCTGTCGCCCTTGAGATACTTAGCGGTCTTTAGATTCTCTTGGCGGAGGTCTCTTGGCCATTGCTTGGGTCTCTTTGGGATGGAACCTTAATCTTTATCACCTTCTACACAAACATCAAAGAAAGAAAAAAAAAAGAAGAAGAAAAAAAAAAGAGTTCCAATCACCTTTGCTCATATTTAGGAGTAGGTTTGCCACTTAGGAATAACTTACATACTTGTAGGACATTGAGACTGCGGTCATAACCGGCGGTGTACAAAGCACACTTGCCTTTGCATAGCATTATCTACCACTTAAGTCTCACTTTGACTAGTCTTTACTCACCTATTTTAGTACTCATTAAAACTTTAATCAGCCTTGCACTTGTATGCTCACGTGTGAAATTATCATTGCTGGTTTTTCTTTTCTTTTCTTTTTTTCAATAAGAGACTTTACTTGTATCCATTGTTTTTTTGTTGCAGCTCTTGCTACTACCGCGCTTGAGGACGTGCGTAAAATAGGAAGGGGGGAGTGTTGCATGACGAATGAAGATCAATACAAGGATGCAACAAAAAAGACACTTAGGGCTCTTGAAAAGAGTTCCAAGTTGTGGATGAGTGTGGGAGTGGGTTTGACAATAATCCCACATGGGAACTTTTGGGAGTTTTAGAGTTTTTGTATAAAAAGTGGCTCATTTGAGAGCTTATGGACACATTGGGAAAACTCATGTTTGAGCTCTCTTGAGACTAGCTCTCCCTCTTCTTCCATAGAGGTGCAAGCTCTTCTCTCTCCCCATCTACATTGTTGTAAGTTCTATTCTTTTGTTAATTCAATGCAATGAGTTGATATTTGTCTCTCTTCTCATGTCAATTCTCTAGTGTGCATGTTTCTTATTGATAGCTTCAAGGATTGTGTGCATGCTAGGGAAATGAGTATTTGAGAATGAAGAATGCTTTGATCTTGTGTAAGCAATAGCTAAGCTTTCTTCTTGTTTGGATGTATGGATGAGTGGAATGTGGAGTTGAGTGAGCAATAGCAAGATTGAGCTTGAGTGTGTGTTGAGTCTATGTCAATAGTAGTAGTTTTCTTAGCATTCTCTCCATCAAATGGATAAGCTTTTGTGCACCGGTACGGGTTGAATCCCTAGCTCTGAAAGGGATGCAAATCCCATTGGATTGAGCTAAGTGTGGATCATACTACTCTTGCTACAAGTGAGAGAGTTTTTCCGTCTCTCTAGCCATTCAAGGGTTCTAAAGTCGTTCCCCCATCTATCATAAACACGCTTAGTGAAACCTTCTAGATGCTCTACAGTTATTGTATGCATGACTGGAAGCTCTAAGCTCGGGTGCTTAGTGGTTGCATAGTAGGTTTCTACCACATCCCTATACACCTCTTTAATTGGGTCATCTTGATAGATTTTAACTACTGGAATTTCTTTTACTATGTCCCATGGGTTTTTCTTGGTCTCTTTTTCCTTTCCCGTTTTTCTATCCTCCCAATTCCTATCGGAAAACAATTCTTCAAGTAAAGAAATGGGCGTACCAGGTCTGCGCGATGTTCCTGGCACATTTGGGTCCGATGGAAGCTCCTTTTTCTGCTTTGCTTGTGCGCTAGGTTGAAGTACACCCATAGCATCCACTTGTTCAGGATTTTTGGTGACCTCGTAGCGTACTCCATTTCTACCCATGTACATATCGTCTTGGTAGTTTACCCATGGTGCTGGTTCAAACGCAGAATGAATGTCTGTAATTTTAACAACAAACCGGCTCATTGGATCTTTGTAGATCCCACCACCATGTGCGTTTGTATACAAGAAATGGAGTCTCATGTTGTCAATCAACTCCCCATCTGGGATTTGAAATGGATTAGCAGAATCTGCCATACCAATGGATGTAGATGGTCTATTCATGCCAAATGACTGGCCAGCAAGAAGAGAAAGCTCAGACTAGATGAAGAGTTGTTGCCTGACCCAGATGAAGTGAAGAAGCAGAAAGCAGAAGAAGAAAGAAAAAGACAACTAGAAGAGATATAGAGGCAGAAAAGAAGAAAAAGTTGGAAGAAGAGAAAAGGAAAAAGGAGGAAGAAGAAAAGAGAAGGAAGGAAGAGGAAAAGAGAAAGAAGAGAGAAGGAGAATAGCAAAAAAAGAGAGAAGAAGAAGCTCAAAAGAGCAAGATGTCTGTAGTAGGGACTGAGCTTTTCATACCACCGAAACTTCAACCTTGGGTGGGAACTTTGGCATAGAAAATGTATGAAGGACCAAGCCACATCCCCAAGATATCTAAAGAATTGGAGGCACAACTCCCCACCCAACAACAACTGCACATGAACAAAGGGATGATGACCATGGCCCAGAACATTCTCTCTCAGGCCGTCACTTCAGTGGAGGAATATGAGTCAAAGATTCAGGGCACCATCAGTCAGATGTGTGCCCTAAATCAGCAACAACATAGGCTACTCAAAAATGTTGCATCCAAAGCCAGGGACTTAGAGAGCAAAGCACAGATGATGGCTCATCATAATGTGGAGATGCAGAACAAGCTTGCTATGGTGGAAAAGACCCTAGTCCAGTAGAAAGAGCTGAGTGAAGGGAAGATCAAAACCCTCACCAGCGAGAAAAACATGCTCCAAGCTCAAGTGGAAAGACTCAGGGCAGAATTAGCTCAAGCTCAAAAGCCAGCTAAATTTTTGGGCGACACCATCCAGGGGCTAAAGGAAGAAGTGTTGGAGAGCACAACAGTGTTGGTGGTCGCCCAGATGGAGGTCCAAGCCCAGAAGACCCAAGAAGAAGAGTAATTTAGGATTAGACTACAACCGCGTGAGAAAGGTGGGCCAGTAAGATGCTTACCCATCTCTCAAATCAGAAATTAAGCAAAACCTTGAGACCATTTTTTGTGCATTTTGCTTGATGCTAAAGTGGCAATCATTCAAACAATGAAGGCTAGACTCAACAAAGTGTGGGACCAAGCCTTGGAAGCTCTACAAAATACAGGAAAAAATGGCCTGTAAGGCTCAGAAGGTAATCCATGACCTAGATGAAGATGATGATGCAAACAAGGAGCAGCAGCAAAAATAGCAACAGTAACAACATGACCTAGATGAAGATGATGATGCAGGCTCAGAAGGTCATCCATGACCTGGATGAAGATGATGATGCAGACAAGGAGCAGCAGCAAAAACAGCAACAGTAACAACATGTAAGCTAGGGGTAAGCCAAGTACTTCTGGAAAGGAGAAACAAGTAGCAGAGCCTGTACAAGCCCTGAAGGCCGTAGCTTGGAAGGCAATTCACTTTGGAGAAGGAGGCTAAGAAGCTAGCAAAAAGAAATAGGGAATTACAATAGGAATTGCAAGACGCCACACCCTCCCAGGAAAATGCAAAAATTTTGAGAGAAGCCTTTGAAGACGAAGACAAGGCCAAAACACAAGTAGAAGAATACAAGGAAAAGCTTGAGAAGACCACAAAGTTTGAATGGACACAATCAGTGAGCTGAACGCGCTAGAATTAGAAATGCAGCACTGTTTAGAAAATGAAGATCAACTCAGAAAAGACGAGAATGGGAAGAATACAAGACAACACTCCAGAAGCAGATAAAGGAGGTACGACCAGTGTGCGGAAAGGGTACAGCAGACCCAGAAAGCAAGACTGCAGTGGAAACTGGAGCTAGCGTGAAGCGAAAGAAAAGGTCACCAGGCTACAAGCAGAACTCACCAAGGTGAAGGCTAATGCGGAATTAGCCACAGAAAACACAAAGATGCTGCTGGCCACTGTGCCAAGGAAAGAGCGAGGAGAGCTACCGGTTGAGGTCCGGAAGTTGCAGGATGCCAACCAAGATCTAAACAAATAAAGTGAGTGCCTGAAAGACAGATTAGCCAACACCTCAGCTGCCCCATGGGCCAGCACGAATAACCCATTCTTTGAAGCCTCCCATGTGATGTTTTCAAAGCTATTGAAGGCTAACAAAGAACTACCACAATACTTTCAAAATGCAGATAGAATAAGGTCCATACTGACCAAGAAACCCCTCCCTCTGAACATCCATGCTCTCAGTTCTTGTTCTCTCAGATTCCCGAGGGAAGGAACATGCTCTCACACTGAGGATGCGACCACCAACCAGCGCCGATGTCTGGAAGTGGGGAGGCACCAGAGATCCATATGCAGAAAAGACACAAAGCCCACTTCCAAAACATCCAGCAAAGTACGAAAGAGCCATGCAGGTCGAGTGGAGGCCTATACCAATGGCAAAAAAGGAAATTCTAAGGCAGACCCCACTCTGACCCCAGTGGTAAGAGTTTTCAACCTACAGACTCCGCAATAGGGGTCTTGGGTGCTCAAAAGAGCAGGCAACAAAACTAAAGAGGATGCAGAAGTATGCTGTGTACTCAGATAATGTGTACATTTTGGACTACACTCCTCCAAAGATGTTCATGAAGTTTAAAGAACAATTTGTCAAGGGAACGGGTTTCGGAGCAAAAGCTCCAGCACCGAGCATGCCACATGTTGCGCCCAGCGGCTTAGTGTGGTGACAAAATGCTCAGTCTGACCACCTTCCACATTGTGAGCACCACCTCAGTACTGCACGTGTGAAGGTGGCGGGTTGTAACCACCACGAGAGTAGCCATTGCCAATATCAAGAAGGCTAAGCTTAAAAGGATGGCTAGTCACTACTGCAAGGTGAGCAACGAGCTGAACTAGTTTGAAGGTTGCACAGGTTGCATGCTACATTTAGCTCACAGCTAGTAGTTGACATCCAATGATGTGAAGCTAAACATAGTCATAGTTCTTAGGAAGTCGTAGCCTTGTGTCGAGCAGTTGCTCTATAGTGAACTTGTACTGATTCTGGAAGTAATACATTAACAAGAGCAATGTTTCCATTCACTTTATCTCTGTGTACTCTTTGTTGTGTGTTGATTAAGAGTGTTGTGTCTCTGTTTTAATAATAAACATGTTGTGCACGTGAAAGAGAGTGAGAGAGTTACTAGCAGAGTGAGAGCAGAGTGAAAGTGTGTGAAGTTCTAAAGCTTAGCGCTGTTCTAAGAGTCCCCCTGACCACTCTAGAGTTGATGTTCGAATTTCAAAAGATCTGGCGGGTGACTACACGTCTCCCACGGCATTGCTGACTAGTCTGTTACCTTAGAATGCTATCTTTTCATTCCCCTAATAAGACGGAAATCAGCAAGAAACAATAGACCAAGTCTCCTCTAACTCCTCTTTCCCCTCATCCGACTAATTCCCCTTTTTTCCTTTACAACCACGGATACTAACTGTCATCAAGAAGCTGTTACAAGTTTGTTACAATACAAGAAGACTCGGTTTGTTGCACAATGGTCGATCCGTACAGTGATCTGGGTGGCGGCCAGACGGACTGATTGGTTGTCTAATACCTGGTGATCACGGTGAAATTGCGCATAGCGAAGCCCACAGTTTGTTGTATAGAAAAACTGTGTGTTCGGATTGCTTCTAAGTCCAAAACCTCCCGTCCAGACTCCCTATGGCCTATTCCACGCTCGTCTAGTACGTCTTCTGCAATACCCTGTGAGATGAACTTGATGGAACGATCATGGTCTTACCTTGGCTCATAAGCCCTCTTCCTGCTGCTTACCCATGCCCTATGCCTGTCTCAAGGGGTTCACCTCAAAAAATGTTAGTGTACCATGTGAGTTTAGCAGGAGGGGTTTTTTAATTAGATACATTGAGAAAAATTAACAGAATTACAGTAATAGGAGGGGTTTTTTAATTCAACTTTAGAAAAAAATCCATTAGTTCATAAGTAAAGAGGGGTTGTTTTATATTGGGTGGAAAATTTTAGTTAAGGGGTTTTTTAAATACCTCTTGAACGCATGTGATACCAAGGGTTTTCTAGTAGTGCACCCCCCGAGATGCCCATCCTCTCATCGGCCCTTCGGAATTTCACATCAATGGGCCACACGTCTAGATGCCTTGCCCTTACCCTCTTCATTGCTTCCACAACCATGCCTTGCCCTTACCCTCTTCATTGCTTCCACAACCATGCCTGTTGTTGCGAAGGCATGGGGCTTTGTTTATTCTGGGGTGATAACACCCTCTTCGAAGACCGTTTGCTCAGGTTCCTTTGGCCTTCTTTTCCTGCCACGACTCCATTTCCACCCATAGGGCAGGATTCCCGTGGGTTTCGCCTTTAGCGCTCTCCTTTCCCTTTCTACTTGGTGACTCCGTTGGCAAGGGCCTTTAGCAGAGTCACTCTTTCAATGAGATGTTGCCTCCTCACACAGATCTGCGAGTCATAAGAGCCCGTTTCTTCCACGCGCTGCTTCTCCTTGTCATGATGCTCCTG
Organism: Cibotium barometz; assembly: GCF_041138505.1. Classification (NCBI taxonomy): domain Eukaryota; kingdom Viridiplantae; phylum Streptophyta; class Polypodiopsida; order Cyatheales; family Cibotiaceae; genus Cibotium; species Cibotium barometz. The sequence continues at coordinate 26,441,335 of NC_141107.1, read as the reverse complement.
CCTGAGAACTACTTTGGCCCTGTCTATCTTTGACACTTCCAACAATTGGTTCATGAATTTTGTAATTTCTTCCTACTTGGAAGGTCTCAGCTCAGTACAGGGTACTTGCCATATCATGTGCTGAGCTGTTCGGATTGCAGTTTGCATATATTTAAGGGTAGTTCCCTTCCAGACGCCCATGCTCCTTTGGCCCCCATTTCCTCCTGGAGTCTTTTCTGCTCTGCGGGTCTTCTTTTATCCCCTTTTCCCTTTTTGCCCAGCCTTGGAAGTCTTCTATCATTTTATCTTTTTCTCACACTACATTGGCATGCACCCTCCTCATGGCATCCATTTGCTCCTATCTTTTCTTGAGGGCAGCCTAGGCTATTTGCACTTCTTCTGTGTGTACCCTTCTCATGGCATCCATTTGTTCTTGCCTTTTTCGAAGGTCCGTGTGAGTTGTTGTCAATGTGACATTCAGCTCATTCACTGTCATTTTTCCTCCTCTTCCTCTTTTCACTCTTGCAGGCATGGTAGCATCTACATCCTTTTTGAGGGCCTTTATTATCTCCCCATCTTGTTTCTGCTGATCTTTGAACTCTTCAACCAAAGCCTCCGGCTCTTCGATTTGTGCTATGAGCGGCGCAGGCTTGTTGTTTTCCTTCTCCTCCAGTTTTTGTAGCTGCCCACACATGTTCCTTCAGCTCTTCATCGAGGATTAGGTCCATTGATGACCCTTTGTATATAACAAGTTCTTTCCCCTTCCCATCTGTGCGCGCGGCTAGCTTCTTTCCGTGTCCCTTCAAGAGGGTGAACCTTCTTTTCCAAACGTCCACTTAATTCTTCAGCTTCTCATTTTCCTTTTGTAGCTCCTTTTCCGAATTGGCGCCTCCCCCACTGGTTCTAGCCTCCTTGCCCTCTTGGTTGGGTGCAATTGGTTTCCAAAGCTTTTGTCGATTTGGGGCCTGTTAGCTGGGCTGGATTCAGATGGTTGGATCCTCCCTCCTGATTTTCATCCTATGAATGGTAGGGCATCATCTCTCTGTAGTAGAAAAGTGTCGGGGCGTGCATTGCCGCTATCAGTTTGTGTAAATATTCCCCCCACACCTCCTTTAGATCCTCGATTGCATGCCCTTCCCATTGCTCCATCTTTTCTACCTCCAGCTCGTAGGCTTCCAAAAATTCTTCGGCATCAAGGACAACCAACCTGCCTTCTCAATCTTGTCTCTGTTGGCCCTAGCTTTGCACTTCCTTTATTCAGATGCAAGTATGGATGATGTTCAAGTTCGATGCTTAGAATTCAAGCTATGGTGAGATCGAAAGCAAACTGGGCATCAAATGGGTGAGATGATCAATTTTCATGGGGTTTTGGACATAGTTGGTGTGGTTTTGGTAATTCTTTTTCAACCTTGGGCACCTTGGACATGGGTGGCCAATGTTTAGGGAGGATGTGAACACGTTTCAAAAAAAGAAGGGAAAGATTGCTTCCTCTGCCGCCTGTGTTTTTATTTTAGGGTTTGTAAGCCATGGTTGGCCTTGTTTGTCTGAATTGTAAGAGCAATCTTATAATGCTAAAGATAATTCATTTGCCATTCGTGAACTCGCTTCTTCATAAAGCTGCATGAAAAGTTGCTTGCATAGAGCTGCGCGAAGTGGTTGATCTTGGCTTGCTAAGCTTGTTAAGGCTTGCAATCAAGGCAATCTTGGTGTGTGGAGCCTAGGAGACGATGAAAATGGCAAATGAAGGCAACCTACACTAGACACTAGCAATGATTTTGCCTACATTTTGGTTGTCTTCGAGAGCTAATGTGATGCATTTCTTATGGCTCAATGGTGATCTTGAAGGGAGAAAAGAGCATTTGAAAATCTGAAAATAGAGCATCAAGTTCCCACTGATCGGTGAAGCAGTACTTCAAATTTGCAACCATTGGAGCTTCTTAGAGGCAATTGGTAAATTCTTTAAGATTTCTTTATCATCAATGGTTGATTTCTTACAAGATTTTGAATCAATGTAGCAAGAATTAGGGTTTTTCACAAAGAAACCCTAATTTCTCACCATTGACCCCATCAATACATGCCATTCAGAGTGCATAAACATAATCTGATCAATCAATAATGTCATTGTGCAAACCATTTCATCACATTGGCCATTGAATCAATTCTAGCTCTCCAGATTGGGAAAAGTTTTGTCAAGAATCAATCATTCCTATTCTTTTAAGGAACATTGTGATTGATTTCATGCATTTGGAAACTCTATTGCCTTGTCACTTGTTAATGGATGACTCACATGCTTGATTGCATAATACGAATAGCATGTCTTATGTGCTAAATCTTTGCAAGGTCATATGCTATGAGAAAGCATTGAAGGGAATTATTGAGTTTTAAGATTTCTCCATTGAGGTGAGCTTTGGTTATAGCAAGGATTGGATGGTTTCAATGGTTTAGCAATGATTGGATGGTTTCAATGGATTGGCTTGATTGAATGCATTATGTGGTGTCTTTGAACCTTCTTAAGGAGAAAATTGATTGGAAGGGATGCCATGGAAATGGCATAGCTTATTGGTGATTTTGGATACTAACCACTTGGAGAGAGTGAAGCCTTGTGAGCCTCTTCACCGGAATTAGACTCTTGTAATGTGATAAAGTGAATGGGCATGCAACTGTAAGTGCCAACTATAAGTGACTCCACACATACTTTCAAAGTTCAAGCTACATAACTCACACACACTTGTATCCACATTTAATTTTTTATAAACAATTAATGTGTGAGGGTACCTCGGCATATGGTGGAGAGGCCGGGGGGAGCATGTTTTAAACCAACCGTGCCATGAGTGCTTTTGGTAAAGTGGTATGGGAGGGAATTAGGTACTTGGATGGAAAAACTTGGCCTCAACTCTTGCCTTGGATCTAAACTCGATAAGAGGGTGAGAAGGCTTGGCCGGGAGATCAGAAAGATCTCTCCATCGACATCATTGGTATTAAGAAGACACTTGCAAGTGTTGGCAAAAATTGGATGCATTTTAGCATTGTTTACAACTTGGTTTATGGTTATATTGGATTGAAATTTTCTTGAGAATGCGCTAAGGTCATGCCAAAATTTGGTAAAAAAATGTCAAAGCAAGGTGTGTTCTCGATACAATAGTAAGCTATGGGAATTCTTGGATGCACTTATACGAGGGCATGCATGTTCAATGCCTTTTTTGTGACAAATTGGCATATTTTGTAGCTCATAGAAAAGTGTAATTTAGTCCGAGGGCTTTTGGACTAAACCAAATTTGGACATCATTAGGACTTTCCATAGAGCCCTTAACCTCCCCATTTGGATTTTATGTTAAGGAGCTACGCCATTTTTTCTACCGACGGGGTGTACCTAATAGTTTTTGAACAGGGTGTCAGATCTTAAATTTGACTTCATGATTGTGTTTTCCACTGCCCATATACCTTACCTACCAAGTTTCATGTCATTTGGGTCATTGGGGTACAAATGACGTCTCAAATTGGCTCACCGGCATAATAGTGAAACCCTAATTCAATCCAAAACCAACGGGGCTGATTTGAAGGGTTATACATAGCTTGAAAGCTTGCACTTAGGGCTACAATTGAAGCTAACATTTGATTGTCTAGCTGAAAGATCTTGGGATTAAAGTGTGGCCCAGTCGAAAATAGCACCCTAATTTGGCAAAGTGAGCATATGGGGGTGTTGTACTTGTCAAGGGCTTCTTGGCAATACAAAGATCATTCAATTCGAACAACATTTATTAGGTCATCCGAGCATAGTTGACTTTTTGGTCAAAGCCAAAACAAAGAATACTTGCCCTTTGGCTACAGCAACGGTTCAGATCAGAGACTAGTGCTTGTACTACTCAAGGGCTTTCTAATGAGCTATCTCGCCAACCAAAAATCCCACTAGTTTTTAGGGTTTTAGAGCCATTTTCCCATTTTCAGTAGTGTGACGAAAACCCTAAAACAGAGGATACTTGGGCACTTTGGATTTTTACTGTTTTGGCATATATGGGTAGCTTACATTAAGGGATATCCATAGAACACAAAATCTCTAAAATCTGACAAGATTCGAGTAAGTTACGACCTCTTTTCCAATTTTAGCTATGGTGTCAAGGGGAAGACCATGAAAGCCAAAGGATTTGACACTTGAAGAAGAGGTTGCGAATGTGGATAATGTGCCGGTCTCACTAACACTAACATGGATGCAAGTGGGCATGTTACTACAAGTGCGCAAGTGGGACCGGTAAGCAACGAAATGCAATCAATGTGGGAACTCCTTAAATCAATCCAAGATGGTCAAACTCAACAAGCTATTGCTTTGTCTCAACAATCTAATGTATATGATATTATATCATTGCTAAGGAATTTCAAAGTGGGTTCCACGCAAAGGCAAAGAACTCGAGTGGAGGAACCACCTATACAAGGCAATGTAAATGTGATGCACCGGGGGAAAGACTTGAGTCTTTTGCAAACAACTTGAAGATGCTGGGAATTAATGCAAGAATTTGAGGGCATTATGCATGTGTAAATGGGTTTGCCGCCGAAATTTTTTTCTTTTGAGAGTTTGCCTACACATAGTCCGTCCTCATCAAGTGGAATTACTAAAGGAAAGTGTGGGGCATCCAATCTTGCACTTTGGGCTACAAGTGATCGAGCAATTGCTATTTTTGGGGAGAAATGGATATGCCTTTAGCCGTAAACTGAGCTTGTGTAAGTAAGGTTGCCTTGATCAACATTCCTCTTTCTGGTAAAGATTTGAGGAGACACAAGGTTGGTAGTGTTAAAAGTGAGGTGGTCTACATTCTTGAGCAACCAAATGTGCAAAGTGTGAAAAGAATGCCGAATTCATACTCTTTGTGCAGAAGAAATTCAAGAGGGACAAGGGTATGCACTCAAAGGAAGAGATTCATGTACACATTGGTGAGAGGTACACTAATGCCAATGAGATTGAGTGGGAGGACACTTATGATGGAGAGTTTGATGGATATACATCATGTCTTTTTCCCACTACATCAAGCTTCAAGATAAAATATAAACCCAAGGTTTCTCCTAAGCTTCGACATCAAAGCTCTTCAACTAGTGGTTGCCGTTCATTCAATGTTAAGGATGTCATGGATTATGACTATTGGGATGATAGTTATGATGATTATGGTGACTATGACGAAGGTGAGGATGCAAATGAGCCAAAGGTGTTGACTCTTAGGGAATTTATGCTGCATAGATTTGGTTCTTGCGAAGAAGGAATGGAATGTCACACTCCTACATCATGTGAAGATTATGCAAGTAGGTGTGACAATATTGTGGGTGAGGCATATGCTTTCCATAATAAGTTGGAGGCATTGGTTGACACATTTGATGATGGTGATATTATGGGGAGCTATGTTCAAAGGGGTACACTTGTTGAGGATGCAATTAAGGTGACATTGTTTGTGCACTCTACATGCATTGTGGAGGTACCTTGAATGCATCCATGGATAGAGGGATTACTTGTGCCAAAGTGATCTATGTGCTGAAATTTCAGCAAGGCCTTCTCCAATACTTGAGGCTACTCAATTCATGTTTGATTGGGACGCATAATCTCGAGTGGATAATGTATTGAGTCATGAGGACATGACATTGAGAGAAGGGTTGGCATATGTTGATTTCAATTCTTGTGAAAAGAAACAAGGCAAGTAAGTGGCTAGTGATGAATTGGATGGATTTTGCAAGGCGATATCATCTTTGCATGACTTGGATTTGTTTGCCTTGATGTATTCTTTGTTGGATTTACGCAATGGATTATCACAAGAATCTTGCAAGTCATCCATGGGTATGCTGAAACAAGGTAAGCAAGTGGCTAATGAATGAAATGGATGGACTTTGCAAGCCGCTATCGTCTTTGCATGACTTGGATTTGTTTGCCTTGATGCGTTCTTTGTTGGATTTATGCATTGGATTGTCACAAGCATCTTGCAAGTCTGTGCGCTTTTACCGCACGAGTCGGAGCTGGGGACTTGCCGAACACTGTATGCGAGCCACGAATGGCTGCAAGCATACAACCAGGAACTAGCAAGCTCAAACAAAAAGCAAAGGTGTGTCACTCACCGCTCAAACCGCCGTCGTGAAGGATTCTCGCATCGCAGTGAAGAAGGAGCCGCCCCGTCGCCGCTCTACCGCCTCGCCGTCGTCGTGCCGCCACACAGTGCTCAATCGCTCTCTCTCTCTCTCTCTCTCTCTCTCTCTCTCTCACATACGCAGGAGAAGGGGACCGAGAAGATAAGGCAAGAGCACACTTGTATTCAACACATTGAGAATGAGAGTTTTAGGGTTACATTTGACTCTTATATGAAACCTAGCCGTTCACACATGGACGCCCACACATGGCCGACCGATCCTAACCCTTATCCTGCTGATATTCAAGGTGCGCCTCTCATCAGCGAATCACCCAATCCCTTTATCCTTTTCATGTGGTACCGACAAGCCCTGCCCATGACTCAGAATACTTAAATTAATTACATGACGTAAAACGTAGTACGTCTCAATGTCCGTCATCATAGGTTAACATGCCCCCTTTCCTGATGTAGATTCCGTCCTCGGAATCTATGGTATGGTAAGCTCGATAGGGTTTGTTGTGGGAGCCCGTCTGTAAAATAGGGAAGTAGAGTGAAAGTATGCTGGAATTCAAAAGATATAGAGTGTAATAAATTCAAGCATGTTAGACCACAATGGATGTTGCCATGAGAACTTAGTTTAAGGAGTCACATGAATGAGCTAGCGTAGCAATGTAACAGGAGTTTAAAAATATTGAAAGTAAATCATGGCCGTAATGTGTCTAGTTTAAGAACAAGTTAATACCACCAGCCTAGGGACACAAGAAACATCAGAGCTACAGGAGCCTTTTGCCTTTATTTCTTTATGCACGTGACAATTTTTACACACAATGGCGACCTCCCTAAGGCAAAACTAACATCGATCGTGGTACCATGTTTAACACAAGGCATTCTCCAGGAATCTATTAGTTCTCACCTTAGGCAAGGCTACCCCCTACGAACCTAGGGCATCGGTCTGGAGTAGAATATTCCTCGCCTACCAAGTGTCAATAAGGCGATAGGCCAACATTAGAGCACATAATAGACTTGCATTGCCATTAATTGTAGGCTTTTTTTTTTATTTCTTTTGATCTTCGCTCCTGAACTATAATGTGTTTTTACATCCTTTCAACAAAGTGGTAAAAGCTATGTCCTAGAGGTCAACACACACACAGCCAGGTTGTTTAAACATTAAGATAGTTATAACCCTAGACTTAAGACAACCATATTCCCAGGTTAACTAAAGACTTCATGCATTTTCAAGAATATATCCAATAAGGTTAAACTCATTAATGATTTACACTAACACGTTAAGCAACTTCAAAAACTAAGTAGTGCTTTGACAATTTCCATGTGGTCATGCCTTCAGTTTATGCAATTAATTGAACAGGAAAAATTAAAGAGAGTGGGCATGGAAGAATTAGACCTTAAATTGGAGATCTCCTGAATTTGATGATGAGAAGGCTTGCAATTTGATGTAGATATTTATGATGAACATTGCGACAGTCTCAGGACTTGGAAGCGAACCCACCTCAAACTTTTCAACCTGTATAACCAACTAACAAACACTATACCTCGAGAGGCATATCAGTGGAAAAAATAAAAGACTCGTTTAAGGACTCAAACTTAGAAACAACTTGAAAACACTAACCTACCTACCAGTCACCACACTACTACTGAGGATATGGTAAGAGGATGTTGTAGAGTCCTGGCTCTAACCCAAAGGCTAAGCCTCTATCCGCATCATCCACATAAATAAAGTCAGCCTCGGTAGTGCCATGAGTTTCATCCGTCCATTCATCGTCGTCAGATATATCCTTTTCCTTTTCCCATCCACATAAACTCATCAAGAATGTAACCATGCGAGGATAGTCATCTTGTGGAAAAGGAAAGCATTGGGCTATCGGGGATATGTCCTCTTTCTACGGAGTAGGGGTCAGTCATGGTCAATAGGGGATATGTCCTCTACGGAGTAGGGGTCAGTCATGGTCAATAGGCGAATTAGCCATTCTAATTCCTCAACATTTTCCTCTCTGGCTAGTACATCTATATGATCCAATTCAGTTTCAATTACAGGATAGCACATGTGAAATATCTGAGAAAGGTACATATGATACCTCTCACTAAAGGTGGGAGTGGATGAAGTGTGTGATGCTCGTGCATTTGCCATATCTGTAAACACAGATATAGCATCAGTAGGTTTATGACAGGTCAATCTAGTTGCTAATTGTATACGGATATTTCTCCTCTTAATGTGCTCTTGCTCATTTTACTATTTTTTATTTTTTTTTCTTTTTTTCTTTTCTTTTTTGTGTATGAAGCTATATATATACATCCCCTTGAATTTGGCAATTACATGGTCAGGGGAGAAGGTTGAGGAAGCAATAGAATGTCGAGCGTGAGTACATGCTCCCCCATTCCTTGGGTAGATCATATTTTCTGCAATGATGTTGCAGCCTCTTGGAACCAATTTGTCCAGCGGGTCATAGGTGGTGATGTGGGCAAATAGCTTTTTATGACCCTCGTGGCCACATCAAATTACAGAGATGGTAGTGTACGCTCCCATGAACGAATGGAGGAAATGGTTTCCGATGATACTTTTACAAAGGGAGACATAGACTCATCGGTCTCTTGTTGGGTGTTGACAAGAGTAGGTGTAGAGCATGAAGAAACTTCTATATCAACGTGTGCCTGGCATGAGGAGCTAGAAGCTTCATGTGGCTCCCCCCTTCCTGAGCTAGGTGGTATTGATCGATATCGTTTGGGAATCCAAACTAACTCTGGAAGAAGTGGTGCGGAGCACTCTGTTACTTTTCCCTTACCACGGTCTTGAATTGTCGTTGGGGTGGCAACATTTGGTTTGCAAGGTTTTACAGGTGATGTAGAGGGATTCAGCTTATGTTTAGGGACCCAAATCTGGTCATTCCCTTCGTAGTACCCTTGGGCTACTAATAATTTTTTCAGAATCCATCGTGATGTTACGTTGCCTTTTCTCGGGCAGGTAGTTGCTTTCCTTTTACAAGGCTTCTTGTCTGAACGAGATTGAGCAGGGGGGTAGCTGTTAATAACGAAGCTTTTGGGACCCATTTGTATGTACTCTTTGGCATAGTAAGCGGAGCCTTAGAGACCACACAGCCTATTTCCACTCTTGGCGTTGAAGCATTAGAGGGGTGGCAAACCATCAAAGATGGTTTTACCACTTGACTTTGTGATTTTTTGTTATCTAGCATTTTGTCCAGAGTTGATGACTTAGGTGCGAAATTTTGAGCGATCAGACCGAGAGTGGGTTCTTGCGTTGTGACTCGCTTGGTTGCCCAATCAATATTGCACTTGGTGGCTAACATCCATTTGCGCCCTAAGTTTACAGTCCCCTCCATTGTACCAGCAGGCATAACCAAAAAGCTTTGAATTATGGTCCCCTTGTCATAGGCAACCGGAGTGTGCAGAATTCCTGAGACAGGGGTTTTCTTCTTGTTGATTCCTTTAACTTGGATAGCACTCTTGGATAAAGGTGGTTTTCCAAGTTGACACCACACGCCATATGATAGCAAATTGTGTTGAGCTCCTGTATGCAATAATGCATTATACAGCACCTCCCCGTAAGGACTCTGTAACTCAATTGGGTATCTTAGAGGCGGGTCAGATTCCAGTGAATCCTCCTCTGCCTCCTCGAAAAATGCTCGCGTAATTCCCAAGTTGGCTTCTCGTTGGCGCCTAGCACGCTGTTGACGTTCTTTGGCTTCAATTCTTGCTTGTATCTTCTTAAGCTCAGCTTGTTCTTTAGCTGCCTTCTTCTGATGGATTGCATGTAACTCCTCTTGGCTCAGGGGGTCATAGTATCTTTTAAATTTACTCCCATTAAGGAATCCAATAGTTTCAACTCCGTTGAGAGTCTCCACTCGGATGGTACCTTGCGGGGTAATTTCACATACTCTATACGGTCCCTTACCATCATATTTGAGCTTCTTCTTTTCGTTACGCACTCCATACATCAGGACTTTATCCCCAACCTTGATGTCCTTGTCTTTCAGGTGGCGATAAAACCATTTTTTCCTTCTATCCTTCTCCACAAGGCATTGTACACAGCCAATTGTCTTTCTTCGTTTAGCCGCTCAAGGATATACAGACGCTCTACTAAGGGATTACCATCCCAACCCTCTTGTGTAGCAACACGAAGACTAGGAATGACGAATTCCCACGGCATGACTGCTTCTTGGTCGTATACCATCTCGAATGGTGTGCAGTTAATAGCCACTTTGTACGCAGTACGATGGGCCCATAAAGCTGTCGTAAGCTTTAGATCCCAATCCGTGCGATGAGCTTCAACTGTTTTTGTCAAAACAGAGATTAAAGTTTTGTTGGTACTCTCGGCTTGGCCATTCGCTTTGCGGATAATAAGGAGTAGATTTATGATGGGATATCATGAAATTTGTTGTGAGCTCCTTAATCACTTCATTTATAAAATGCGTACCATTGTCGCTCACAAGTTCAAAAGGACAACCGAAGCGTGTGATTATATTTTCAAAGAGGAACTTGGCTGTTGTCCTCGCATTTGCCTTACGTGTTGCTTTCGCTTCAGCCCATTTGGTCATATAGTCAGTGGCCACAATAATATAGCGAGATTGTGTGTTGCGGGCCGCTGGGCTAATCGGACATACAAAGTCTAAACCCCACTTTTCAAATGGTTGGTTTACTTTGATTGGATGTAGGGGCATCTGATCTTTCCGCTGGGGTTTCTTGTATCGTTGGGCATTCATCGCAACCCTTTACAAAAAGTGATGCATCTTGGAACATAGTGGGCCACCAATACCCTGATTGTAAGATCTTTCGCGCAGTTAAGTCTCCTGAGAAGTGACCACCGGCTACGCCCATATGTGCCTCTTGCAAAATGTATAGATACTCATCCTTTCGGGCACAACGCCTAAGAACGTCATCCTTTCCTCTTTTATAAAGAGTCCCGGCTATCAGGCAATAGGGTTCACATTCCTTGATCAGCTTTCGCGCTAGATCTTTACGAAGCTCCTTGGGTGGAAAGCCATTAACCAAAAAGTTAACAATCTTCTCACTCCATTCAGGCATTGTCTCCACCATGAACAGGGAAGTGTCAGGTAAGTCATCATCAACTCCCGTAGGAGCCTCACCATTAGGTATGCGAGACAAATGATCAGCCATGACATGTTTTTTGCCAGGTCTCACAACAACAGTGAAATCAAACTCAAGAAGAATCAATAACCATCGTGTGATTCCTGTGGAGCATGGTTTGTTTACCAGATACAACAATGCTTGATGATCCACATAGAAAACAAACTTGGTGGCAGTTCATCTCAGCATCGTTCAACTGGCGATTGGAAAAGCTAATGGGGTAGTCTAGTTTGTGTTCTCCAGGTTGAGTTAGTACACACCCAATAGCAAAGTTTGATGCATCAATATGCACATGGAAGATTAAATCCCAGTTATGCATTCTCAAGATTGGAGCACTCGCCAAGGCCTTCTTTAATAGCTCATAGGCATGGTCACATTCTTTGGTCCAAATAAAATCAATGAGAAGCTTGTACAATGGTCGAGCTATCTCGACAAAGAATAGAATAAACCTTCGATAATAACCAACATGGCCCATAAAGCGTTGGACTCCCTTATAGTTGGTGGGTGGGGGCAATTCCAGAATGACCTTGATTTTACTCTCGTCAGTGGAAATCCCATTTTTGGACACTATATGCCCTAGAATAACTCCGTGTTTAACCCAGAATTGGCATTTGAAAGGATTTAATGAGATGCGATATAATCTACACCTTTCAAATATCTTTCGTAAACACATCAAGTGCTCGTCCCAAGAGGAATGAACACAAAGATCGTCTAAGAAAGCTTCACAAAAGTCCCTTAGATATTTCTTAAAGGCTGTGTTTATCAATCGTTGGAATGTTGAAGGTGCATTGGTCAAACCAAAGGCCATGACACGAAAGGCAAACACTCCAAACTCTGTGATAAATGATGTTTTAGCTTGGAACACCATATTAGTGAATTTGGGAATTTTCCAATTCCCATTTTTGAATACTTAAAAAAGGGGACATGGATAACATGTTTGTAAGTTTCTCAAAACCCTATCATATGACCTATCGTTGAAAAGCGCTTGAAAAATGGAATCTAAAGAGCTATAAAGCGCTCATTTTGGATTAGTGGTGTTCAAGTTATGGTTAATCCAAACTTTTGACCACGTGTCCCAAACTTGTGGAAAATTCCCATGTTTCGCAATATGGTGTTTTGGTCCTCTACTGCAATTGTGATCTGATTGTAACCAGAGAACCCATCTAAAAAGCTATATGCCTCCTTACCTGCAACTCTTTCAAGCACATGTTCAGAATACGGCAAGGGGTAATGATCCCTTCTGGTGGTTGCATTAACCTTTTTGAGATCAACGCACACTCTGAGTTTCCCATTCTTCTTTGGTACGATGACTATCGGAGAAACCCATTCTGAGTGCTCAATTGGGTATATGAATCCACATTTTATAAGCTTTTCAATTTCCTCTTGTACAATCTTTGCATACTTAGGATTCATTGGGTAGGGACGTTGCTGGACTGGTTTAGCAGTGCTAATCATTGGAATCGTGTGTTGCACCACAGAGGGTGGAACACCCTTCATATCATGATATGTCCAAGTAAATATATCTTTGAATTCCTTAAGAAGCTTCTTGAGTGTAGCTTCCTCCGTTTGGGTGAGGTCTTGATGAGCAATAAAAACTGGGTTAGACTCCTCACCTGGTTCTCCTAGTTCTATCTCCTTAACTACCGCCGGGCCATCGTAGACACCGCTACTCCCATTGGTAGGCGTTCGTTGGGCTTTTGTGTAGACCGCTTTACGTTCCCCTGTGGTAAATGATTTGAAATGCTCGGGTGCGGGGTATAAGTCTACTGGTTCTTGTTGTGCCAGGTTTTTTTCTTTTAATTTCGCATCCTTTTGTTGCTGAGCTAACTCTTGGTTTTGCCGCCTTCTGGCAGTACGACTTAGTTTCGGCTTCTCTTCGATTTCTAATTGGGCGACGTCATGAAGTTGCGGAATACACCACATGACACTTTGGAGTTATTGTCCCCAATTATCCGCTAACTTCCGACGATGAGCGTCAATAGCTCCTACATAACTAAGCCATTCTACAGTGGATCTCTCTTTGTTTATTGCAGTTCGTACATTAGCTCGATAGTGTTGTCGCTTATGTCTCGTTTTCTTCTTACCAAGTTTTTGATTTTTGTTTTTGCTAGATTCGGACTCACTTGGTCGATCTTCACTTGTGTCCCCCTCACTTTCGGATGAACTGCAGGAGGTCACCGTCCTAGGCCTTGAGCACCTTGCTTCCACACTTGGGTGAATATTTGATGCATCCCCCTCATCAGGCTTAGAGTCAGTTTCTTCTTGAGATTTAGACTTAGAATTGCATTGGTCAGAGTCTTCGTCGCTACTTTCAGTGTCAGGGGAGTTTGCCACTTTATTGCCATCAGCAGGAGTCAAGTGCATAACACCTATCATGTTTATTGGCACTAACGGTGGCATATCTTGCCCCTCAGGTGTTACCCAACTTGTGCCTCTATTTCCCCACGTGTCAATGGTTGCCGCTAGGTGTACCCAATCCACGTTATCCGACTCAGTCATACCCGGTAGGACATCCATATAAGGAGAATCTTTCCCATCATCAGTCTCTTTTTTGCATGTATAGCAATACTTTAATGGGGCTGAGTGAATAGTGGTATCCGATCGATTATCAATGATAACCATGCTTCCTAAAGGATGTGCACGACCATTCTGAAGATCAGCTCGAATGACAGAGTCCTGGAATTGTAGGTAGACGTGGTTTTTCAACCAGTCATGCACCATTTGTGCTTCCCTCATAAAAGGACGTCCTAAGATCATTTGATATGACATAGGATGCTTAGAGAAATCCATTACGATGAAGGTATGTCTTACCTTGTATCCCAAGACCTTGATCTTAAGGTCCCTTGACATTCCAATAGGTTTAGCAATAGTTCCGTTTGCCATCTTAACCACTATGTTTGTGACTTCAAGGTGAGGTCTTCCCATAGATTCCCAACAGTTTTTAGTCACAATGCTCACTCCAGCACCACCATCAAGGATTCCCTTTAGAGTTAATCCCTTGGTAGTAATGGGGAGGGTTGCATTAGATTCGTCCCCTTCAAAGTACTGTCCCAACTTGTTAACAGGTATTTCAACGACGACTGAGTCTTCATCTAGGTTGGGTTGTAGATCCCAATGTTCCCCTTCATCTTGAAGCGTGTTGGGTCTATCCATATTTGCAAATTGTGGTAACCCCGCCTTCAGTTCTCCATTGTGAGAAATGCCCGAAGAGCCAAGAATAACTCAGGATCTCCGTATAACTTGGATATGATCGTGGTTCTGATTTCAGAGGACATGAAATCCATTAGTTTGGACACATTCAACGGTACTTTTCGAGATATCGGCCCCTGACTAGGGACTGGTGAAGATGGGATCACTTCCTCCTCGATGGGGTCAGGCATTCTCTCACTAAACATCCTTTCAAGCAAGAAGGGTGGTTGCCCACTTCCTGATGTCTTATCCTCACTTTCTTCTCGAATGATGCTAGGTACAGCTAACGGTTTATGGTTCCTGTGAGGTTGGACTTGCGTAGGAAACACGGTGTCTGGAATTTTGATTCTTCTAGGGTTTGCTGGCTCCAGTTCTCTTTGTGTTTCTTCCACCAAACCCCTTAAGTGTTGCACTTGTTCAATCTCCTCAACTGGGTTTGAATAAGATCCAATCTTTTTCTTGAGGGTTTTTGGCCCACGTGGCTTGTCTTGGGGAGTCTCAGTCAGTTTGGGTGGTCGAGAGGGCATTAATAGACTTGGTTGTGGGGCCAGGGAAGTTTCCTTTTGTTTCCCCTGATTTATGTATTCGCTTGATTCTCCTTCGTTGAGCTCCCGAGTGGGTTCCTCCCTTAAGGTAGTGGCTTTGGTCCCCATGGTTTCTATTGAATCGGAATCATCTTCAGGATCATTCATATACACGGGGTCGTCTCCTGTCCCTATGTTAGTCTTTGAACTAGGCTTGGAGCTCGTGGCATTAAGCGATCTCTTCCGCCGCGTTTTCTTCTTCTTTGCTCGAGCAATTGATGTAGTATCTCTCTCTTCGAGAATGTAGTTTTGATTTTGAAGCATTGACTGTGTAATACATTCGCGGGTACAACAGGTGTGGTTCCTCGTGCCTCGTTGGTGACCTCAACCAAATTCAATGGCGTAATCTTGGGTGCACTAGGATTATGTGGACATTGAGCAATCAAATGATCTATGCCACAACGATTACATGTAAGTACTGGCATTCTCGATGTGCTCCCTTGATTTGGTTGCATTTGAGTAGCGATCTTCTGTAGCCTATTAGGGCACTCCGCTACACGATGCGGTCCACCACAATCGTAGCATTGAAGAGGTGGTCTCCTCGCCAAAGTATTAAGGTTTTACCCTCTTGTGGCGAGAGCAGCCGCTTGATATACAGGCTTGACTTGCCCGAAATGATCCTCCATGTAGTACTGGGGAGTCATTTCAAACGTATCAATCCCATATGAAACAGTGGGGTCTATCTCCTCTTCATAATCCCCACACGCACTATGTGACTCACAACCCATCTGGTTTATAGGGGTAATCCTTGGATGTGGAGGTTGTGGTCCTAGCACTGGCGGTGGTAACGGCACGGACTGGACTACATTCGGGTTCCTTGGAACTATGTGTTGTGACGGTTGCTTGACAGGTGGTGCAGGCATCAGCGCGGGTACTTGAGGTGTGTTTGACCAGGCTAGTGGTGCCTGATTTGCCAACATACGCTTAAGTACTAGGCAATCCTTAGATTGATGGCCATACTTACCACATGCATTGCAATTCCCATTGAATTTGACTCTGAATGTGGGACATTCACTTGTGCTATGTGGTCCTAAGCAAACCGAACACCATTACTGCTCTCTTCTTGGGTACATATGGCTATTTTGAGGGGCTCGATTACCCCTAAAGTATTCTTGGAGAGCCTTAGTAAGGTTAGTCTCACAGACATTTCGGATATCTTGGGCTCCTTGGCAATAGGTTTTACCGTCATTGGCTCGTGCCCAGATACTTGCGAACTAACAGATCTTGTCTCCGAAGACACCTTTTTACCTGCAATCATCAAGTTGTCTTCTAACTGGATTGCATTGGGAGTGACTGCTTCCCACGTCGTAAGACCTCTAATGACTAGGCCATTGTATATGTCCTCGTGGCGTAATCCTCGGATGAATCTATCAAGCAGTTGGTTGTTATTGAAGCGCTCATCGGGAGTGCAGCGAGAATTTAGATGCTATAATCGACTAATAAAGTCTGTCACCGACTTCCCTTCCTCACGTTCAGCTTTTTGGAGTTGAGATGCTACTCCCCAAAGCACACCCTCACGTATGTATTCTTTCAAGAACAATCTCTTGAGAGTGGGATAGTGAGTACACTCTTCAACCCTTAAAGTTCGATACCAATCTCCGGCTTTTCCACTTAAGGTTAAGCCTAAGGCTTTACATTTATGTAGCTCATTGTGCTCTTCCAACAAGGAATCACACACGTGTTCAAAAACTTCAATGTGCTTCCTAACATCCTCGTTACCACTGAAGTTCTGAGTGAGCTTAGCCACTTGTACCGCCTTGCTTCTAGGTTCTCTCTCAGGCATTCCCCACATGTTTTCCGCAATAGATCGTCCGATCGTCTGAGCAAACGCTGCAAGATCACCTAGGTGAGCAGGCATAGCTGGTGGAGGCACTTCTGGGATAGCCTGGTTGACAAGAGTTGGCATCGGTCTTGATATGTATGCAGCTGACGTAGGATATGATATGTGACTAGGCCTAGCTCCTCTTGGATAAGGGTCGTGATAAGGCGGTCGTGGAGCATATGCCATTGGCATAACAAGAGGCGTGGGAGCTACATGAGCATGAGTATAGCAATAGGTACATATGGTCGATAGGCACTGGCACACACTGTTATAGGTACTGTTCCACTAGGTATCGGCGTCGTACTAACTACAGCGGTAACAGGTGCACTTTCCGTCATGCTCATATCGGGGTAGGCATTGTGGATTCCCTAATCGAAAGTTGAGCCAAGGTTGGAAAGCTAAAGTTACTGCTCGTGGACTCAACGTGCATAGAGACTCCAGGCGAAACAACATACGAAGGGTCTATGGGACTCACTTAGGGAGTCTCCAATTGTGACACGGTTGGTTGTTTGGCCTTGCCCGTATCCAAAAATCTCATAGGGCCAGTGGAAACTAGGTTCACTCCCCTATTCTGTCTCTCAAATTGGATAATTCTATGAAGAACCTCACATATCATTTGTTGTTGCTCCAACCAACCTACATGGTATGTGTAACCCGTGTATAGGTCAGTCAGAGTCTCTGTGTGTAGATCATATTCCCAATTTTCATTGAGAAATATCCCATCCAGACTTGGTGTGCCAAATGGTTCTCTTGAAGTGGACGCAATGTCACCTCTTATGGATTGACTTCTAGGGACCTCTACTTTAGGAAGAGCATCAGAAGGTGGTAGCTCAGTAGGGCCTTCATTAAACGAAGTGGGTAGAATATCCACATGGACACTCTTTGGGAGGGGAGGGTCTACATGAGATGTGAATGGCGAATCTACTATCCCTCCTTCTTCGTTTACTTCGCTTGTCGCATGTTCAGAGCGTGTAGCTCTACTAAAGGTCTCTATTAGACGACTAAACATGCTAGATCCAAGTTGTGGGGCCCAAACTGGCATGTTTGGGCTTGCCTCCTCAGGGTTCTTGGTAGGGTGCCCTTCCATGGCTTATGAGTCAGAGGACGAGTCACTAGCCGCTATTCGTGGATCTTGGGTTGCACTTCCTTGGTTCCAGCTGAAGGCCAAGATGCTAACGTGGAGGGATGGTGTGAGCCTGCGTAAACTGAAACGCTTTCTAGTGGCTCAGACTCTAGCACCCGACCAGAGCGTAGATGCATGTGACGTGGGTACCCTATGGGCGTTGGTAACTACCCTTGAAGACCACCCAAGTGGTTTCTTAGGTGTTTTGCAACCCGTTTTTACTTGTTTTTATATTGTTTTTAACCCGTTTTTAACCCCCTTACTTATGGTCGAACTTGGACTAGGGCGTGTGATAGCTTGAGACGAGCGTATCGTTTAAAGGGTCCTAGCGTGCTTTACAGCACAATGTTCGCCTATCCGGAGCTCCTGGGGTCCTCAGAGCAGTCTATTTGCTTGTGGGGGAAGGGTGAAGGCTTTATCCCACATGCTCACTCCACTCCTTGTGGGGGGTGGGCTACATATAGAGTTCCACTTCCCTTAAGCTCTCACTTGAAAGAAAGCTATGGAGGCTCACTCTCCTATATATATATATATATCAAAAGACCGAGGCCGGGGTAGGGGTCGGGGTCAATTGGGGGTTTTTTCTTCTCGGAATTTTTTTCTCCAAATAAAAAATCTATCCTCTCCACACGAGTTTCGTTTCTTGATTTTTTTATTTTTTTATTTTTTTATTTTTTAAAAAGAAAGTTTTCTAGGGTTTGTTTTCTAGGGTTTGGGCTTGGCCGCAGCGCTTGCTGCTCGCACACACAGCGCAGACCTAGGGATTCAGAAAACCCCTCGTTCGTGTTTACGCGCACGCGCACGGCGTAGAAAAACAGAAAACAGACCGCGCGCAACCGAGAAAACCAGAATTGCAGAAACAAATTGCAGAAAACAAAAATTGTCAACACCATACACACAATCGCCTTTCCTACAGTATAAATTTCACTTCACGCAGAAGCCCGAGCTGCAAACTGGAGCTTGGTGCAGGGCACTTCCCCGGCAGCGGCACCAAAAATGTGCGCTTTTATCGCACGAGTCGGAGCTGGGGACTTGCCGAACACCGTATGCGAGCCACGAATGGCTGCAAGCATACAACCAGGAACTAGCAAGCTCAAACAGAAAGCAAAGGTGTGTCACTCACCGCTCAAACCGTCGTCGTGAAGGATTCTCATGTCGTAGTGAAGAAGGAGCCGCCGTCGCCGCTCTACCGCCTCGTCGCCGCCGTGCCGCCACACAGTGCTCGATCGCTCTCTCTCTCTCTCTCTCTCTCACATACGGAGGAGAAGGGGACCGAGAAGATAAGGCAAGAGCACACTTGTATTTAACACATTGAGAATGAGAGTTTTAGGGTTACATTTGACTCTTATATGAAACCTAGCCGTTCACACATGGGCGCCCACACATGGCCGGCCGATCCTAACCCTTATCCTGCTGATATTTAAGGTGCGCCTCTCATCGGCGATCACCCAATCCCTTTATCCTTTTCATGTGGTGCCGACAAGCCCGGCCCATGACTTAGAATACTTAAATTAATTACATGATGACGTAAAACGTAGTACGTCTCAATGTCCGTCATAGGTTAACAAAGTCATCCATGGATATGCTTACACCTATGGATATGCCTTATATGGATGTGCTAGTGGAGATAATGAAGGAAGTTCATCTTCTTCACCCATTCACACTCTTGGGGATGGGGCTCATGATGATATGGGGACATTTCATAGTTTGGACAACATGCATATGATGATCTTATGGTGGGAGATAGTACCTATGCATATGTGGATCATCATGATGTTGTTCATGAAAAAGGGCAATATGCGGATCACTTTGTTAAAAGGTTTATGTGGTTGCTCATTCTACCATGGATATGGTTGAAAATATAGGCCAAGGTGGCAAGGACGGGATTGAGAATTAGTATTTTGATGCCAGAGCCACAATGGCAAATGAAGTGGATGCGGATCAAAGTGGAATTGTGTTGGATCCGGGTGGTCGATTGGAGATTACATTTGAGGATCTACTTGGATTTGTGTTTGATCCGGGTGGTCATTTGGGATCTACATTTGACCTAGACACTCGTGGATTTGTGTTTGATCTGGGTGGTCATTTGGATTCTACACTTGATCTAGACACACTTGGATATACATTTAATCTGGGTGTTTGTCTTGGGTTTGCATTTGGTTCGAGCATAGAGAACATTGGTCTCGATTGGAGTGATGCATGGTTTCTTGGAATTTCGTTTGATCCAGGAGGTTACATGCATTGGGGATACCTATGCCATGGACTTTTGTTGCAATGTGGATGCATTGTCCGTTTTGTAAAGGTTGATACTTTGGTTATGACTGTGACATGTTTAAGGGCTACCATTTTCATTGGGGTTGTATATTCATGTGGTGGAGCCTTTGTGAAGGCATCAAGTACACTTTGTGGACAGTTTTGAAGACCTTTGATGTGATTTACAGCCCTAAAGGTAGTTGGTTACTCTCTTGAATAGGCTTGTTGTGCCTAGGCATTCACACATCTCCGGAAGGCTTTGGATTGCCATGGTGTTTAAAGGGAACTACTTCACCTACATCGGGGAATACTATGTTTATGTATGGATGGGTTACATTGTGGTCATATCATGTGCTTTGAGCACCTTGATTTGTGGCTTTCCATTTGATCCGGGAGGCATTGGGTAGAACAATGTGGTGCAAGTAAGTTGGTAGAAGGTCTGGATGCATTGGAGTATTATGCTATATGCATTAGAAAGTACTTACACTTGAAGATCGACATGGGGAGCAAGTTTTGGGTTGCTTTGAAGGCAAAAGGAGCAGTTTTCAGCCACCATTGGAGGCTATTTACAGCCCTATATTACATGATGATGCTCTCACATGTACATTTGCCATGTCACTCACTTATATGCTTGACAAAATTGATGCTCGAGCACTTGTTTGTGGATGTCTTCGTGGATGTCCAACCAATGTTACAAGGTTTGCATGGCCAAATGTGGGGGCCAAGGAGTAATTGTGTGTGAACATGGGCAAAAGTATATTAGACAATTATAAGGCCAAGTTGTATTATCTTTTAACCACTTTATTAATTCAAGCCTAAGCCTTGCTCAGGCAAGTTTTAATGCAGTTCTTCCTCCCATGTCCTTAGACTCCATGTAAACGATGTCTAATGTGTCTAGACTCCACATTAACGAGTCCCTCCTCCCTCCTTTCTTTTCAAAGATGTGCTCAAAAGGGCAGATATTTATTTGCTTGGCCATTTCACCATTTGTGAAAAATGTGATTAAATGGGTGTCCACCCCTTTTTTTTGGTTGAAATTTTAAAAAGGTAGAAAAACAATTTTCTCTTTGCCATGCTCGAAAGGGTAAAAAAACATTACACAAGTGCAGATAGTGGAAAAGGTGCAATTTAAAGGGTGTTCGCCCTTTTGACCAAAAATTTCCCTTTTGGATGGTTGAAGGGCGGGATTAGGCCACCCTTTCCATCCCCCTTTTTTGTAGTGATACAGGCCGTTTCTCCTTCTTACACTTGGTCTATTTAACACACGTGCCTTAAATTCTTTGGTTTTTTTATTCTCTAGTTTTGTATGTTTGAGAGAGAGAGAGAGAGAGAGAGAGAGAGAGAGAGAGAGGTGAGATACAAGCAATGATGGTTGTAGGCTCCTTGTTGCCACTTGAGGGGCTTGGAGATCTCCACCTTGCTTGAATTAGAGTAGCCCCTACTCTCTCTCTCTCTCTCTCTCTCTCTCTCTCTCTCTCTTATATACACATGCAATACTCACTTTGCAAACATGAGAAGAATGAGATTCTCAAGTAGTCAAAAACACTCAAAGAGACCAAGATATGGATCACAAAAGAAGCGACTCCAACGTAACTCAAGCAAATGCTTGCAAAATTAGCCAAAGTTCGAGCAACTTGCAAAGAAATAAAGATTGCGAGGGCAGAGCGCTCATTGAAAATTTCGGCAAACCCAAACCTAAAAATTAGAACCGACAAACGACGGGGGCTTTGTTAGATGATGATTAGTATCCTGACATTTGGCTTAATCAGATGATTAGTAGAACTTATTTTCATTTGCTGGTTGGGTATTTGGTCTCAAAAGCTACTTTGCCCCCTCTCCCGGTTTAGAAAAACTTTCTCAAAAATAAAAAGGCCTGGTGAAGGAGAGAAAAGTAAGAAGAGCAATGGCTCCGCCGAAAAGACGAAAGGATGCGACCACAGGAGGAGGAGGAGTGGCAGGACGGGCGGTCATGAAAGCATCTCGAAAAGAAAGCTCCTTGCAGGTGGCGAGGCGCCAGGCTGCCCGTTTGCTGCACACCATCCTTCAAGGGGACGCCACCCGGCACGCCACTGCCTCCATCAAGTCCTTGATCTACCAGCCTTCTATCAGGAACAAGAAAGCCACCATGGCTCTCACCTGCCAAACCCTAAAATGTAAGTTTTTTTTCTTAGGAAGGTCTCCATGCACGGAATTGGGCTGTTTTTACAAAGGCAAGTTTTTTTTCTTAGGAAGGTCTCCATGCACGGAATTGGGCTGTTTTTACAAATTGCCTTTGCCTTCCATGTGCTTTGACATGAGAACATAACAACTTTCTAGCAATAGAGGAAGGTCTTGTTTACAGAACACTCCCCGCCCAGCTCCACGTCCATAGGGGCTGGGCAGTATGTTGCACCCAGTCCATCCCTCTGGGGAAGCTCAGATGACCCCCGCTGATGGGCGAAAGCTGTTACCTAACATGTCCAGGGTTTCAACTGTCAGAATGCACAACGGAAATGAAGACAACTGCTGTAGAGAGCAAAAACGCAGATGAAAGAGAGAGAGAGAAGCTGTGTAACTCTGCTATATACACTAGAGAAAATTCCAGAAATATACAATATGAAGTGTGGGGGCAAGGGGCCATTTTATATGGCCCCAGGCTGCTGGTCAGCCAGCCTTATACAGGCCGTCAGCAGCACGACCAGCCCTGGAATGCCCATGACCAGCAACATAAGAAGTCAGCCAGCACACCTGACCAGGTCGAGTACCAGAACTGCAGTTGGCCAGCTTCTGAGGACAGCCGACAACCCTCCACACCTCAGGAAAAATGGGGAAAATACATGGAGAGTGAGGAAAAATGGGAAAACACTAAAACGGGCGGGTACACCCACAATAGAGGCCCTAGTATAGTGTACAGATAAGAGATGATTCCTAACACCCCCTCTCAGCTCCTGGATGTGGAACCAACCCTAGTGAGCTGGAGTGCCGCTGGAGCATAGCCTGAGGTAGAGACTTTGTGAAGAGATCCACCGCATTGTCCTCCGTTGAACAATAAAGAAGCAAGATGTCACCAGCCAAGATCTTCTCACGAACAATGTGATATTGTATCTCTATGTGCTTGGTCCGGGCATGGAAGACCGGGTTCCGAGCAATAGCGATGCAACTCTGGTTATCGCACGGGATTCTTTTGTGGAAACCCAATCTCGCCAAGCAACCTCCGCAGCCCCACAACCTTGCAAGCAGCACCACAAGCAGCCCGGTACTCTACCTCTGTAGACGACAAGGCAATAGTCGGTTGCCTCTTACTGCTCCATGAAACAGCTCCTGAGCCGAGGGTAAAATTGTAGCTTGATGTAGATCTCCTCGTGTCTGGATCTCCTCCTCAATTTGAGTCACTCCAACCTTGGAGTCGAACTCGGTCCTTCGTTTCACCTCCAGTGTCATAGGAGAGTCCAAAATCCTTCGTACCCTGCAGATACCGCAAGATCCGCAATCCTGCATCCCAATGAGACTTCAACGGCGTCTGCATAAACGAGCTCAACAGGCCCACATGAAAGCTAAGTCCAATGCGATGTTCAGCAACGAGATCAATGAACCAACCAGCTTCCGATACAGAGAGGCATCAAGTGGCTCACAAGGATCATTCACTGAAAGCTCTGTGTTTGGGTCCATCGGTGACGTGATAGGCTTGTAGTTCTCCATACCAAAGGTCTCACGCAACTCATAGACATACCGCTGCTGAGAGATAAAGAACCCCCTCTGGGTCTGCCAAATCTCCAATCCCAAAAAGAACTGGAGTAAGCCTAAATCGGTCATCTCAAACTCGTTTGACAAGGCAGCCTTCGTCATTGCAATGTGCTCCACATGACCGCCAGTGAGAATGAGGTCATCCACATAAAGGATGATCAACATGACCATGCCGCGTTCCCGAAAGAGATACAAGTTAGGATCTGCAACAACTGATCTCTGAAATCTAGTTCGTAGAAAGAAGGAATCAATCTTTTGATTCCAAGCCTTGGAAGCCTGCTTAAGATTATACAAGGCCTTCCGCAACCTGTAAACCATTCCCTTTGATCTTGGAGCCTCAAAGCTTGGAGGCTGCTCAACATACACCTCCTCCTGCAGGTCACCATTAAGGAACGCGGATTTCACATCCATCTGATATACGGGCCACCGCTGAGAAGAAGCAAGGACAAGAATGGTCCGAATCGTGGTCATCCTCGCTGTCGGTGCAAAGGTATCCTCATAGTCGATGCCAGGCCGCTGAGCATAACCCTTAGCCACAAGTCTGGCTTTGTGTTTGTCCACCGATCCATCTGACGTATACGTGGTCTTAAAGACCCACTTGACACCAATGACAAACCGTTTTGATAGCCTTGGAACCAACTCCCAAGTTTTATTCTTCTCTATGGCATCCAGTTCCACCTGCATGGCTTTTCTCCAAGTATCCTGTGCAAGGGCTTCCTTGAAGGAAGTGGGTTCTTTGTCCTGCATGATACGAGAGATCAAAGCATAGTTTCCCTGTAAGAGCTCTGTTGAATGACTTTCGTCACGAACTGCGATCTTTGTCGTGCTCTGTGGTTCATTCGGAGGGAAGCACCATAACACCTGACTCCCGAAGAGTAACAACCATCTGGGTACTTGAACATAATGTGGGGCCTCCTCCTGCTGCTTACGGGGTCTGTTAATCAGGTCGGACGGAGGGGTGTATTCACTATACCGAAAGACCGGGGTTGCCCAAAAGCCCTCCAGGGTGGCGCCCTCCTTAGGAAAGTTGGTTTGAGGGAGAAAGCGGTGGAAACATAGAAACATGGGACGGGGAACGGGGACGGGGACGGGGACGGGGAACGGGACGGGAACGGGGCAAAAGGCCGTCCCGGGGACGGTGGAAAAAACGGCAATCTGAAAACGGCATGATATTTGAATTTTGAATAGTACATGAGCATAGTGCCAAGGACTTACCGTGCCGCCCGAAATGCTATGTGGTCATGAAAGAAGAATCGTGCCACCGCCATGTCCACCTCCTCTTTCAATTGAGGGTTCCAATTCTCATCAAGCGTACTTTGGCGTCCCCGGGAAGCGGATGCCTCTCTTGATGAACGAGGTACATGCGGCGTTGATGTCCTCACAAAGGATGTGGGGTCGACGGCCACTTGAGGATTGCGTTTTGCCAACTCGGCCGCCTCATAAACCACAAGCTTTTCAAGGAGCTCCTTCTTCTTCTCGGCCGAAACCTCCTTGCAAAATTGCACTTCGTTGCCGGGCTCATGCAAGAAGTGAGCACGCACTTTGTGGGCACCGCCGGTTCGCTTGTAGCCGCAAAGCTTACATACCCATGGTCTTGAACCACCCCCTTGACCGTATTGTGAGCACTCTACCTCATCCCACCAACTCCATCGATGTACGGCGGGCCTCCTTCTTCGTGATGGAGCGGGTGTTGAAGTAGTGGAGGCGGCGGCGGACCCGGGTTGAGGAGAGGAAGGGGTTTGAGAAGAGGATGCCATAGTGATAGAGACTAGAGTAGAGCTTGAGATGGATGGTAGAGCTTGAGAAAGAGTCAAGATGGAGAATTGGGATGGAGATGTTGGAGAAGGAGAGCTTGGACAATGGAGAGGGTGAGCTTGGAGAGGGAGAGCTTGGATGTTGGAGAAGGAGAGCTTGAAGAGGGTGAGCTTGGAGAGAGAGAGCTTGGATGTTGGAGAAGGAGAGCTTGGAGAGGGAGAGCTTGAGCCTTGAGCCTTGGGTCTTGGAGAGGGAGAGCTTGGAGAGGAGATGGCTTGAGGAGAGCATGGAGGTCTCTTATATAGAAGAAGGGGAGCCATGTGGGAGAGCTTCAGCCATGCGCATCACCAAACGGCTAGGAGAGAGAGCCGTTGAAGCCCCGCCCAACGGTCAAAAACTGCGCAACGGCCAGTTTGACCGTTCCCGTACGGACAGGGAACGCCGTTCCCGGAACGTTCCCGGGACGCGTTCCCGGCGTCCCCGTTGCGCTTCCTGGCTGCCGTCCCCGTTCCTCCGTCCCGCGGGCGTCCCGCCCCCGTCCCAGGCGTTCCCCGTCCCTAGGGTCCGTTCCCCCCGTCCCATGTCACTATGGGTGGAAAGGTCAATTCGTTTCATTTCCATGGAAGAGGAAGGTAAGAGCGGGTTGGGTTCTCTGGCCTAGGCAAAGCATCACATACACGTTTCGCTATCCATTAACAGCAGTGAAAGCGTAAATCTTTTTCAGACCTAACCTATTGGGAGAGGCAGGATTCGAACCTACGTAGAAAACCTTCAACAGATTTACAGTCTGTCGCTTTTAACCACTCGGCCACTGTCCCCGTTCAAAGTAAGCTTTGACTGACTTTCTGAGCCAAGATCGCGATTGGGAAGAGAGAAATCGGTCAATCCACACGTCCTAACCCCTTCCAATGGACTAATCGAACAAGTAGAGGTTCAAGGAATCAAACAAATAGAGGCCATGTTGAATGCCGTCGGTACACCTATGCTCAGAGCTTCTGAGAAATGTCATGGTCTAGTCCCCGGAATACGCTTAGCATTCGAAGTCTTTGAAATAATTGCCTAGAGAGCAAGGCTTCGGTCCTTCTCGATAGAATCGTCAGAAAGCGAATCGACAAAACCCAAGGTAACTTCTCGTTCTCCCTATTGTGGGCGAGGAGGGATTTGAACCCTCGACACCGTGGTTCGTATCCACGTGCTCTAATCCCCTGAGCTACTGGCCCCGTCTCCACTGGATCTGTTCCAGGAACCCCTTCGCCGAAGCAACCTTTCCTCTCCTTACCCATTCCAGATCAGAAAGATGCGGAAACTTAGGATCCTCTCTCAGAATATGCCGACACGGAAGAGATGCCACACTGCGAACAAATAAGACACTTTAGAAAGAAGGAAAGAGGCGTAAAGAAGGTGGTATCGTATCTGTTACGAGGCATAACATACATGTATTCTCGATCATTGAGTTCGGGTATACTTATTGAAGGGAAGTCCATATAATTGAACTGGACTGGGAAGGGAAGTTCGGGTATACTTATTGAAGGGAAGTCCATATAATTGAACTGGACTCGGAAGCAGGTTAATTGATTGAAGTAAACTAAACCGAATTCTCCGTTTTCAAATCAATGAAAAAGCCGAACAAAGCACAAAGTAATGTAAATTGATTGGCCGTTACCATCCTATGTTACCATTCGTGAGCTGTGGTTCGGGGGATCCCCGAGGAATGGCGGACCGTTGTTGTTCTCGAGCAAGAGAGACACTTGGTCAACAATCCCATTGAGTTGGGCATCTTTGTCTCGTAGGTGCCATGCCCAGATCCTTGTGGTACCGATAGGGTCATCACGTCTTATAAACCAATACCCGGTGCAAGCAACTCTTCATCGTTTCCCCGGCTTTTCACCAATACCCGCCATTCAATCTACATACCATTTTTATCATTTTTTCTATACGGCTTTTTTTCGATTACCACCGTCTCGAGGGCGGGCCTATTTAAAAGCTCTAGTCGATCAATTCTCATGTTTGTTTCAGTTATTTTCTCCGGATGCAAGACTCTAACTTGCGACCCATGGATTAACAGTCCACTGCTCTACCGACTGAGCTAATCCGAAACAAGAATGGGTGTATTACTGACCCGAATGAAGCCCTGCAACCCTTTTTTCTCTATAAGGGGGTGATGGGGTTGTGAAGGTTATGAGCCATGACTCATCAATGATTCAATATTGACATTTTTAAACTTCTGGTTTCGTTTTCAATGTCTTGTAACTTTTTATTTATATATTGAGCATTGCTAGGTTGTGAGTCTGAGTCTTACTCATAATTTTGGTTCCTTGTTGAGTTGTTCAATGTTTTTGACGTATACGTAGGCTTAGGGCTGTTGTGCTACAGCTTGCTGCTGCCTTTACATGTGAATCCTTTTTGCTTTGTGGTACCTGACTTCTGGTATTTCGTACATATGGGTTGTAACTTGATCTGAAAACTCCTTTTGTTTATGTAGATCTTCCAATCATCAAGGAAGTGCTGGAGAATAGTGGTCTTCTCAAGAGTAAGAGCAAGGTAGTCTCTGTCCTTGAGCTTTGCAAGGAAGGTACTTCAAACGTTACCAGATCCTAAAATTGAGCTCTTTTGAAAATCAAAAGTTTGGTCATCTGCTGGCTTTCTTTAAGAGATTAGATAATTGGGTGGTTCGATTCATCAGACTTCACTGCATTAGAGACCCGTATTTTTAAAGTAAAGATGTTACATTCTTGATTGTAAATAATTCTTTCTAGAAATTTCATACAGCTGACTTTATGAAGATGAACCTGCAGGTGCATACAGAACTTCTTTATGTTACAACATTTGAGCTGCTATTTGGCAAGGTTTGCAATACTCTTTGACTAGCTAATGTGATTAGGTTAAGAGGCTACACATCCTTATCTTGAAAAGTATCTCAAAGATTTTGTACTTTCTTTACTCATTAGAGAGAGATGCTTATTATCAGGAGCTGGTAGCTTCTGGGGGAGTAGAAGATTTTGTGCTCTCTCGAAAGAACTCTTTACGGGCTGCTTTAGCTCGAATGCTAGCGAAGAGAAATGTTCTGCGTGCTGAAGATTTACTACCTGCTATGGAAGGTGATGTTGGTATGTGTGCTTATCACTTGCGTTCCCTAAGGTTTTCAGTGTTAGACATCGTGTTGCTTCATAAGTGATATTCAAACAATCTTATATATGTGGTGTGAATATGGTGTAGTATACTTGATCAGCTTTGTGAGCTCCTCCTTCCTATCCCTACCCTTCTGCATGATTCTTTTAATGTCATGTGCATCAGTCCCTACCACTCAGATGCATGTATCATGTAGGGGCATACCTGGGGTTAGGATTTCAAAGATAGCAGCCAAATACCAGCCAAATATGCAGAAGAGCAACCAGGAGAAGGAAGCTCAAAGGGAAGGTTGTTAATAGTGGGTTTTGGGCGGATAAGTAGAGGAAGCCAATGACCTAATTAACTTCAATTTCAGCCAATTCTGGGCAGGGACAAACAGTCCTAAGTCGCTGGGCATGGGTGGGCAGGGCATTAAGACGGTGGGCTGCAGCTGTCTACAAAATACGGCAGTGTGAATGCATCATGTGATAACTCAGTGTGAATGCATTACGAACACAATCAATGGACTTTTTGAGTCTATGACTCGACCCCTTTCAGGTTATCAATATAATGAGCAAGAAATGCTTGTTCACATTTATGCACTTTTATATGACTGAGCATTTTGTGTGTAATGTGTTGTGAACAGTGTTTCCTTTGGCAATGACTGACTCACCTCTTGCAGACAGGTTCTGCAAAATTGCGGTATGTTCGTGTGAACACTCTAAAGATGACAGTGGATGAGGCTTTAGAAGCTCTGAGGAAAACTTTTATGGTAAGATTAGGTTTTTTTTTTAAAATCTCTCTCTCTCTCTCTCTCTCTCTCTCTCTCTCTCTCTCGGAGCTGATGTTGCTCTCAGATTTCTATGTTCTTAGTATTCCATGATGAGTTTCCATGGACAGTTTTGTATCACCCCAGTGAGATAGCTATGTTTATGTTTTCTTTCTGTTTTATTTTCCATTCCATGATGAGATATGCCATGGACATTATTGTATCACTTTGGTCTCATAGGCCCATTGGGTCTTTAGTAGACGCTTAATATATCTTTCTTTCTTTCTTTCTTTCTCTCTCTCCCTCTTATTACTTTCTTTGATTTTTATTTTTAGTACCCATGATGATATATTTCATGGACATGAAACCTTTTGGTCTCATAGGTCATTTTGGCCTTTTGTAGACGTTAATACAACTCTCTCTCCCTCTCTCACCGCCTCAGAGTGGAGACAAGTAGAGCTGAGCGCATCTTCAGAGCCGGGAAGCTCGTACGGGCACCCAGAGAGGAGAGGATCTACTGACTATGCCACATAGAGGTTGAGACGGAGGAGCATTATATATGCCGCTGCCCAGTATACTATGAGATCCGCGGGAGGTTCCACTGTCTATTTCGTGAGGGATTCGGTCCACTCTCTAGGATCATTGACTTCCAAGACCAGCGTTGCTTGGGCCTCTTCCTGCTTGAGCTCCGCAGACACAGGGACACCTTCTTGAGACACAGGCCCCAGCCACCCCGCCCCCTCCCTCAGTAGCCAACCATCACCAGTTTCTTCCGGACCGAGGAGGTGGAGGACACTGACATAGTGGATCTTGTGGACCCTCCACGAGCTGCTCTGGACCTACCTCGCCCGAGAGGAGTTACCTCGGACCGAGCCTCTTCACTCCAGCGACGCCCTCGACCCCCCCGTCGGCCACGATCACCTCATCAGCTCCAGATCTAGGACATACTCCACTGCCACCGAGCTTCTTGTATACCCTACGCATATAGGTTGCATATTGAGCCTCTAGCAGTAGTGCTCCATCCATCACACCCCCCCACTAGCTCAGTACTTTCATACTTTATTTCATGTTCATTTTGTCCTTTTTTTTTTTGGACATCCAGAAGACATTGACAGTTGTACATTGATTTGTCTCATAGGTCGAGTTCGGCCTCTAGCAGACGTTAATACAGCTTTCTTTCTTTCTTTCTTCTCCCTCCGAGTACGGGGTTCCTTTTTCATTCAGCATTTTTATGTTTATGATCTTTAGTTTACAGTTTACACATGGATCATATGTAACACTTCTGACTCATAGACCCATGAGGCCTTTAGTAGACATTGATACTATCTTTCTTTCTTTCTCCACTCTTGATCTTTCTGCCCCACTCTCCACCATCACGGCCAAGCTCACCACCTTTTTGTATGATACAGCCTGCATCTCTTTCCCCTCCACACACCACCCTACCACCAAGCCTCCCTATGGATCCTTGCCTCAACATAGTTGGTATGATGACGAGTGCAAGACCACATGCCTAGACACCTTACGTTGATAAAGCAACGGGACAAATCACTGAGTGTCAAGCGGAAATGAGGTGCCAACGCCTTGTTTGTTGTAAGAAGGTGGCGTTTTTGGTCAAATGCGAGGATGACTTTTACCGATCCTATTTGAGTGACAATAGTAGTGAGGCCACCCACCCCCATCACAGATCGAGCCATTTGGCATACCTATGCACAAAAACTATAAGAATATTGCACAACACAAAGATAGATAGATAGATAGCAAAGTGCAAAGCAGCCTGTCTCGTGACCACATCCTCCGTGCTGCTGCTGTCAAACAAGACAACTCCTCTTTGACCACCTATGTAGCCAAACGTCTTGAGCAATTCATTGCGCTCATACTCTTGGTCTTGGTCTTGGTCTTGGTCTTGGTCTTGGTCGTCCTGCTTATCTTCGAGCTGTTGGCTAATGATTGCACCAATCGAAGAATTGGGGTCCGAAGACCTAGAGGCGATCGCTGGGGCCTGTGTGGTGAGCCCCGCTCACCATGGAAGCGGTGGAGGCTGGGGTGGTAGTTTGAGGAGTGGTAGTCTTCTTTGGACAATCCTTAGAAGTGTGTCCTTTTGTATGACAAAAGAAATCCTCCTTGTACTGGTTGTTTCTTCTGGATTGAGCTTACCACTTGTCTTGCTTGCTTGAGCTTCCTGGATTTGAGTAAGCTTGGGCGCATTAGTCGAGTTCTTGGAGCCAGAGGCTCTCGTGCTCTGACCTTGGGAAGACCTCGTTTGGTTCTGGCCTTTCCCCTTGGGGGCGGGTGCCTTGGGAGTTGGGGAGTCTTGGCCATCCTCCATTGTACTTCATCTCAGTGGAGCACGAAGAAGCCTCTCTTGAGGAGGCGTGGAAGCTTGAATTGGATACTTTTTGGGAGGAGAACTCCAAACTCTGCAAGATGATACTGGCAGCCAAGGACGACATGCGGAACAACTTGGTGGAAACAAGCACTGGTCTCCTCTTTCATTCATTGATGCATGGCATGTGGAGAGACATGACAAGGGAACAATCGCTTTTCCTCAAAGTTTAAGGACCAAGACTTATAGTTTTTCTTTTTGAAAAAAAGGGTGGCCTTATGAGCTTCAAAGATCTATATGGGCGAGGATCTCACCCCTTTGTAGGTGGAACACAAGAAACTTGGAATGGTCCAAGTCATGGAAGCAAGGAAAATTGGCAAATGGGCCACTTGCGTGGAATTGTTTTGGGACCCTCCCTCACCCTTTGATATGGACTTCCTTGGTCCGTTTGCCCAGTGGTCATATGTTGGGGGCCCGTTCGCTTGTATCGTGGGGAGCTTTGAGTATGGGTCTAGCTCGGTCACTCCAAGATTTACTTATTTTCACACTGCTGCTCCTAGAGGCCCAAGAGAGGAGCCTCATTGGGATACGGGGTAGGGACAGACTTTGAGTTTTCCATCCCTCCCTGTAGTGGATGGCCCTGATCTCGGACCCTCCCCCTTGCAGTGGTTGGGAGTGTTCACCAAACATGACATACCCTTGGCTATCCATGGCGCTGATGAGAGATCTATAGTGAGGCCATCGAGGGCACCCTCACCCTGCCAGCGGAGTCCATCCGGAGCATCTAGCTAGATATCATTCATACCCTCCAAGGGCATTGGGGGGTGTTGGCGGAGCTCTCGTGTGTATATTCACCGTGTATGTGAACCATTGTTTGTGTCTCCGCTTATGTGTATGTGAACTACACCTAAAGGGCTAAGTGAGAGAGTGTGTGTGTCCACCTTGTGTGTGTGTGTGTGTAAACCTCATCCATGTATGTGTGTCTGAACACCCCTTATATGTGGATAAGATAAGTGTATGTATGTGTCATGTTTCCATATGTGAGTGTGATATGTAAGTGTCAAAAGATAAGGTTTACAACCTACAAAAGCATGTACTTGATTTGAAGTAATATAAGTCACATCATTTTTCAGTCGTGCAAATCATCTCTCACTAAGAGCTCTCTCTCTCTCTCTCTCTTCTCTCTCTCTTACTCTGTAGCAGTGGACAACTTCGATTCCCTTTAGTCTAGCTTTTGCTGCAGCTAACCCTAGACTATGAAATGGTATGAGAGCTAAGGATCTTGTTGTCACCATCGTCATCTATGACAACTTCGCTAGTAGTTTCTCACCCAGCACAGTAGCACTCGAATCCTTCTTTGCTCAAGCTGACGTGTCTTTTCCACCTCGCCCATCAACACTTTTGCTGTCGCTGTACCCATCATTGCCGCCTTTCATCTCTTCGCTGTCCATGTCTGTGCAATGCCTTGCTGCCCATTTTTTATCTTGCCACTCATTGAGTCTGCCTTCTTTCCTTGCGCTTCTTCGCGGCTGCCACGGTCTCTACAGCTGACCGATTCCCTTGTCTCGGTGCACCCTCACCATCAGTTGACCAACAACCTCATCCACATCTGCATCGGCACTCTCCTCAACTGTCACCTGCACCTGCACCTGCAAAAGCCACAGCATCAAAAAGTTTTCCATAATCTGGTGAAAATTGGCTAATTTAAGGTGGCCTACATCCATATTATTTGGAGTTTTATGCAAAACTGAACCATTAGCATCAAATTGAAGTCACAAACACCTTCAATTTTGGGGGTTTTTTTGTAAAATTCAGCAATTAACATCAAATTGACCCCAGAAAACTCTGGGGTTCCCTTCTTCGTCTCTTCCTGGAGCCAAACTCCTGTAAAAATTGGGGCTTTATTTGCCTCACAATTTGAAGCTGTTGGAACCCACGAATTGGCATTTTTACCCAATTTGACCTTTGAACCCAAAATTGAAGACTCCAGCCCTGCAGTTTTGAGAGTCATGGGCTAAATGCCCTAAGCAACTGTCCCATGGAATACATTGACATTATCCTTTCCAGGGCTTTCTTGCCGTGGGCTTTATCGACAACGTGAAGAGCAGGAGTGTGTACATGTGTGCAACAGTTGTGCGGGGAGCATCTCCCAAATTGGGAGATTTTACTAAATATTTATGTTTTTATGTGTGAGTGTCATGGGTGCTCTACACAGGCTGTCCCTTGAAAAAGATTTGTAATTAATGTTCGTTTTGTGTGCCTTCATTTATAAAAGGCTCCGTGTTATCTTGTATCCTAGTTAGGGGGGGAGGGGGTGGGGTGGGGGTGGATGTGACTAAGCGATAAGCTTCGATCATAAGCTGATCAAGGGATTAGCATGGCACGGGAGGTGCGCATGGGTAGGTCACCTCTTTGTAGTGATGTGATGGAGTTGGAGGTTGGTTGCTTCTTTTGCATTCGGGTCTCACCACCTTCACTTCGAAGGGGGGTTTGTTGGGGTTTCGGAGCTCTGTATGTGAATCATTGTTTGTGTCCCCACTTGTGTATGTGAACTTCCCCTAGAGAGCTAAGTGAATGTGTGTGTGTCCACCCTGTGCGTGTGTAAACCTCATCCATGTATGTGTGTGTGAACACGTGCTAAGGTGTGAACACTCCTTATATCTAGATAAGATAAGTGTATGCTATGTGTCATGTTCCCATATGCGAGTGTGATATGTAAGTGTCAAAAGATAAGGTTTACAAGCTACAAAAGCATGTACTTGATTTGAAGTAATAAAAGTGACATCATTTTTGAGTTGTGCAAATCATCTCTCACTAAGAGCTTTGTCTCTCTCTCTCTCTCTCTTCTCTTTCTCTTACTCCTTTGAAGTAATGAACACCTTCGATCCCCACCTTAACCTCGTCTGTGTTGCAACTAACCGTAGACTATCAGGGGGGGAAAGCTTCAAGGTGGCTCCGACTGCTCGTGGAAGCACCGTTGAGGCCTTCCTAAGGATTAGGTGTCAGAGTCCTTTTCTCACTAATAGTGGTGGTGAGCCCACTCGGCATTATAGAACACCTGTGTGGTCCCCCACCGAACAACCCCCCCCCTCCTCCTAGTCGTATGAGGTAGCCTTATTCTCTTACAGCGGCGACGAGCGGAGGGAGAATAACATCGTTTCCCTTTTTTAGTTTTCTTGATTCTCACTCCTCTCTAGGGAGCTGAGTTTATACTTAGCCATCATGGCTGTTTTGTTCGGTAACTAATAGAAGGATCTCTTTCATGGGGAAAAAAGGATCAAAGGTACTTGGTTATTCATTTACTAGTCACCGAGAGGCCTTATTAAGGCTACGGTCCGGCCACGAGGCCCAGCAGGATACAACTCAATCATCCATCATTGACTTCTTTGGACCTTATAAGCTTCCGCCAACATCTGAGGGAATTGGGAGACCATGGATGGGACACCCCCTCCCGTCGGGAGAGTGCCCGCCGGACCTGAGTTATCTGGGATAGGGCTTAGACCCTTCAGAGCTAGATGTCCTTGTTCTCCATGATCCAGGTGCTCTTCTCGACAGCTCCAGATCTGGGACATCCTTGAGCAACATAGAGCAGCTTCTATTAGCAGTCATCTCCTGTCTGTACCATAGTTCTCACAGAGGGCCCTTGTGGGGGGTGTGGCCGCCCAGGAGCTTTGCTTAGTTTTTCCCAAATTTTTTCCCATTTTACTGGTCGTGGGGGGGGCTATCAGTTCTGGCCGCCTGTTTTGTACCTGGTCGACTGCCTGTATGCAGTCGTGGAGATCCCCATCAGCCAGTTGGCTGTCTTATGGCTGACCGACCAGCATAGGGGGGTGGTATATACCACCCCTACCCCCACTTCAGTTTGTTGTATCGGATCTTGTATATAGCAGAGTTTATACAGCTTCTCTCTCTTTCTCTCTTCTGTGTTTGCTCTTCTTCACAGAGTTCTGTGTTGATATTCAGGCTGGTGGTTTCTCTCTTGTGTTTGCTCATCTTCATCGTGGAGTCTTGCTGGGTGTGCTCTCAGTTGTTTGTGTCATATCCGCTGCGTATTCCGACATGGTATCAGAGCCCCAGGTGGCTTTAAGGTTGGAGACATTGGAGAGCTTGCGGGACTGTTTCTTGAAGACCTTGGAGAGCTTGTGGGAGATTTGAAGAGCTTGCGGGACTGCTAGTTTTTTGGTGCTGATTAGAGATCCTGTGGGCTGTTTGGGACTTGGAGATTGGGTAGAAGGCGGCCATCACTGTTGGACAGCCACCTTGCATATTAGTTGTAGCCTCCTCTTCAATTTTTTCCCACCCACCCTCCCTTCACAAGACCAAAGTAACAACCCCAACCCCCCCCCCCCCCCCCCCCCTCGAGATGGCGGACTTGCTTGAGATGACTAAGAAGCACGTGAAGATCCCTACTCTCCCCACGTTCCCGGTGGATCGACACTTGGACAGGACCAACTATGGCATCTGGAAGGTTATGATGGAGTTTGTATTGGAGTCTTATGACTTGACTGATTTCATTATTGGTGGTGTTCCACGGCTAGAGTTGGAGGATAGGGAGCTTTTACCCTTTACTTGGAAAGAACGGGAGGCTCAGACACAGTTGTGGGATCGTGTCAATGCTCGTGTGCATTCTTTCATCTTCCTTAATTGCCCACCACAGGGGATTAATCATATAAAACATGTGACGCTGGCCAGAGGGATTTGGCAGCATTTGGCTTCTGTGTATAACAGGGTATCACCCATGAAGCGGATCTCCTTGGAAGTGCAGATGCGGGTGATGGATCCTGCAGAGTCTTCGATGATGCGGGAGCACATCAACAAGTTGCAGACTCTTCAGCAAGAGGTTCTTCAGGTTGGGAAGGAGATATCTTCAGAGGCCATGGCCATCACTTTGCTGTCTCATCTGACCTCTCAGTACTTAGCTTTCTACTCCTCTTTGATCACCAGCGGCAGGCTCAGCACCATCACATGGGAAGAGCTTGTGCCTATGGTCTTGGACCAGGAAGAGTGTTTTACGAACCCTCCATAGGGTGGAGGTTCTGAGGCCTTGACTGGCCAGCGGTCGCAAGGCCGTAGTAAGGGCAAAGGGAAGTCTTCACAGGAGAAGTCTTCCGAGCAAGAGCCCGACTTGGATCATGACGCCTTGAAGGCAAAGAGGACCTGTAACAATTGTGGCGAGAAAGGCCATTATTGGAGAAAATGTCCTAAGTGGAGCACCGAGAAGGGTGCAGATTCCTAGGTAGTAACCGTGAAGACTCCAGCTTTTGTGCACTTGGAGATTATGGACACCGGTGTTTCAGCTTCTTCGAGCAGGGAGGCGGTTGGACTCACCGCTAGGGACACTCGGGAGTGGATTCTTGATAGTGGTGCTTCCAGGCACATGACTCCTTCTCGAGAGTTATTATAGGATCTTCGAAGCCATGCAGGTCACATCCTGATTGGTGACGAGTCCACTATACCTATTCACAGTGAGGGCAGGTTAGAGAACGTTCCTGATGGCAGAGGGGGAAAGCATTCCTCCCAGGTTCTTTTTGTCCCATCTCTTGGTTTTCATCTGTTGTCAGGGCATGAGGTTTGCAAGACTAGTGTACGGGTGGAGTTTGAGAGAGGAGCATATTGTTGCTCTCCGGGACAAAGCGATAGGCCAGGTTGTTGTTAGCAGTTATCTCCTGTCTGGACATTATCTCACAGAGGATCTTTGTTGTGGGTTTGCCCGCCTTGTACCTTTTCTCATTTTTCCTCATCTCCCCGTATTTTTTTCCTATTTCTTTCTCGTCATGGGGGGGTTCTTAGTTCTGGTCGCCTGGGTGTGTCCTGGCTAACTTGGTTTGCTGGCCGACTGGAGGATTTTTCCCAATTGTGGACTCTTGGCTGTTGTCGGCTGGTTTATAGTTGGCCGACCAGCATAGGGGGGTGATATAAATACCACCCCTGCCCCCACTCCATTGTGTATTGGGTATTGTACCGGATCTTGTATATAGAGCAGAGTTCATACAGCTTCTCTCTCTCTTTCTTCTACTCTTTCTCTTCTCCACACAGTTCAACGTTTTCTAGGCTGGTGGTTCTCTCTTGGGTTTGCTCATCTTCATCGTGGAGTCTTGTTGCGTGTGCTCTCAGTTGTTTGTCTCATATCCGCTGCGTATTCCGACATGGTACCAGAGCCCTAGGTGGCTTGAAGGTTGGAGACATTGGAGAGCTTGCGGGACTGTTTCTTGAAGACCTTGGAGCTTGCGGGAGATTTGAAGAGCTTGCAGGACTGCTGGTTTTTTGGTGCTGATTAAAGATCCTGTGGGCTGTTCGGGACTTGGAGATTGGGTAGAAGGCGGCCATCACCGTTGGACAGCCACCTTGCATATTAGTTGCAGCCTCTTCTTCATTTTTTTTCCCACCCAGCCTCGCTTCACAAGACCAAAGTAACCCCCCTCGAGATGGCAGACTTGCTTGAGATGGTTGAGAAGCACGTGAAGTTCCCTACTCTCCCCACGTTACCCGTGGATCGACAGTTGGAAGGTACCAACTATGGCATAAGGAAGGGAGTCTGTATTGGAGTCTTATGACTTGGCTGATTTCATTATTGTTGGTGTTCCACAGGAGGACGGGGAGCTGTTAGCCTGTTACCCTCTACTCGTAAAGAACGGGAGGCTTAGGCACAGTTGTGGGATCGTGTCAATGCCCGTGGGCGTTCTTTCATCTTCCTTAATTGCACACCACAAGTGATTAATCATATAAAACATATGACGTTGGCCAGAGGGATTTGGTAGCATTTGGCTTCTCTGTATAACAAGGTATCACCCATGAAGCGGATCTCCTTAGAAGTGCAAGTGCGGGTGATGGATCTTGCAAAGTCTTCGATGATGTGGGAGCACATCAACAAGTGGCAAGCTCTTCAGTAGGAGGTTCTTCAAGCTGGGAAGGAGATATCTTCAGAGGACATGGCCATCACTTTGCTGTCTCATCTGACCTCTCAGTACTCAGCTTTCTACTCCTCTTTTATCACTAGTGGTAGGCTCAGCACCATCACATGTGAGGAGCTTGTGCCTATGGTCTTGCACCTGGAAGAGCGTTCTATGAACCCTCCACAGGGTGGAGGTTCTGAGGCCTTGACTGGCCAATGGTCGCAACGCCACAGTAAGGGCAAAGGGAAGTCTTCACATGAGAAATCTTCTGAGCAGGAGCCCGACTTGGATCGTGACACCTTGAAGGCAAAGAGGACCTATAACAATTGTGGTGAGAAAGGCCTTTATTGGAGAAAATGTCCTAAGCGGAGCACTGAGTAGGGTGCAAATTCCTCAGCAGCAACCGTGAAGACTTCGGATTTTGTGCACTTGGAGATTATGGACACCAACGTTTCATCTTCTTTAAGTAGGGAGGTGGTTTGACTCACCGCTAGGGACACTCGGGAGTGGTTTCTTGATAGTGGTGCTTCCAGGCACATGACTCCTTCTCGGGAGTTATTAAAGGATCTTTGGAGGCACGCAGGTCACATCCTGATTGGTGATGAGTCCACTATCCCTATTCACAGTGAGGGCAGGTTAGAGATCGTTCCCGATGGTAGAGAGGGGAAGCATTCCTCCCAGGTTCTTTTTGTTCCATCTCTTGGTTTTCATCTGTTGTCAGTGCATGAGGTTTGCAAGACTGGTGTACGGGTGGAGTTTGAGGAGCATTTTATTGCACTCGGGGACAAAGGGACATGCCATGTTGTATGGGAAGGCGGAGTGGAGAATGGGAATTACAAACTTTCAGCACTCTCTCTTACAGGTTCTCAGTTTGATGATGTGTGGCAGTTTCGTCATGACCACTTGAATGTGGATACGCTGCTCAGTAGGCTTTCCGAGACCAGATGGTGGATGGCTTGCTAGATGTTGGCAGCAGTAGGCAAGAACATTCCAGTTCTTGCATTCGTTAGTTAGAGGAGCCTTTACAGGTGAACTATGCTTTGATGTCTCGTATCAGTCGAGACAAAGAGCCTCCCGCAGTTGAGGAAGCTCTTTCCCAGGGGACTTATAGGAAAGCCAAGCAAGTGGCAGATGGTGACTTGTAGGTGGAGGAGGATGTTGAGCAACCTCCAGGCTTTGAGGTTCCGGGTTGAGAGGGGGTGGTTTACAGGGTCCGGAAGGCCTTGTATGGTCTTCAGTAGGTTCCCAGGACTTGGCATACCAAATTTACATCTGATGATCCTTGTGAGCAAGTTGATGCCTCTTTGTTTCGGAAGCGGTTTGGTTCATTGATTTGGTTGCTGAACACCAGATTGGACTTGAGCTTCCCAGTGGGGCTGTTGAGCTCATTTCCGCAGACGCCTTTGAAGACTCATTGGGACACAGGATCACGGATCTTGCGGTTTCTGTAGCGTACGGAAGATCTTGGACTCTTCTATGATACTAGAGGGGGAACGACGGATGGAGTCAGCCTCCACGGTTGGAGTGACTCAGATTGAGGAGGAGATCCAAACGCGAGGAAATTTACTTAAGGCTATGGTTTTACCCTCGGCTCAGGAGATGTTTCATGGAGCAGCAAGAGGCAGCCAACTATTGTCTTGTTGTCTACAGAGGCAGAGTACTGGTCTGCTTGTGGTGCTGCTTGCAAGGTGGTAAGGTTGCAGAGGTTACTTGGCGAGATTGGGTTTCCACTGGCGGAACCCACGGTTATCCAGAGTCACTTTGTTCGTGAGAAGTTTTTTGCTGATGACATCTTGCTAGAGTTTTGTTCGATCAAGGACAATGCGGCGGGCCTCTTCACGAAGTCTCTACCTTAGGCTATGCTCCGGCAGCATTCCAGCTCACTGGGGTTGGTTTCACATCCCAGAGGGCCTTTGTTGTGGGTGTGCCTGCCCTGTACCTTTTCTCATTTTTCCCCATCTCCCCGTATTTTTTCCATATTTCTGGTCATGGGGGGGGGTTGTGAGTTCTGGCCGCCTGGGTGTGTCCTGGCCGACTTGGTTTGCTGGCCGACTGGAGGATTTTTCCCAGTCGTGGACTCTTGGCTGCTGTCGGCTGGTTTATAGCTGGCCGACCAGCAGAGGGGGATTGAATGAATACCACCCTTGCCCCGACTCCATTGTGTATTGGGTATTGTACCGGATCTTGTATATAGAGCAGAGTTCATACAGCTTCTCTCTTTCTCTTCTGCGTTTGCTCTTCTCCACACAGTTCAGCATTTTCTAGGCTGGTGGTTCTTTCTTGCGTTTGCTCATCTTCATATTGGAGTCTTGCTGCGTGTGCTCTCAGCTGTTTGTCTCATATCCGTTGCGTATTCCGACAGTTGTATGGGAAGGTGGAGTGGAGAATGGGATTTACAAACTCTTAGCACTCTCTACAGGTTCTCAGTCAGGTGTTGTGTGGCAGTTTCGTCATGACCACCTGTGTGTGGATACGCTACAACAGGCTTTCCAAGACCAAATGGTGGATGGCTTGCCAGATGATAGTAGTAGGCAGGAACATTCTAGTTCTTGCTTTCGTCAGTCAGAGGAGCCTTTACAGGTGAACTATGCTCTGATGTCTCGTATCATTCGGGACAAAGAGCCTCCTGTTGTTGAGGAAGCTCTATCCTAGGGGACTTGTAGGAAAGCCATCCAAGTGGCAGATGGTGACTTGCAGCAGGAGGTGGATGTTGAGCAGCCTCCAGGCTTTGAGGTTTTGGGTTCAGAGGGGGTGGTTTACAGGTTCCAGAAGGCCTTGTATGGTCTTCGGCAAGTTCCCAAGACTTGGCATACCACAGTTACAGTTGATGATCCTTGTGAGCAGGTTGATGCCTCTTTGTATCGGAAGCAGTTTGGTTCATTGATTTGGTTGTTGAACACCAAATTGGACTTGAGCTCCCCGGTGGGGCTGTTGAGCTCATTCATGCAGACGCCTTTGAAGACTCATTGGGACGTAGGATTGCGGATCTTGCGGTATCTGCAGAGTATGAAGGATCTTGGACTCTTCTGTGATACTAGAGGGGGAACGATGGATGGAGTCAGACTCCAAGGTTGGAGTGACTCTTGGGGAGGAGATTCAGACACGAGATCTACATTAGGCTACAATTTTACCCTTGGCTCAGGAGCTGTTTCATGGAGCAGCAAGAGTCAACCAAGTTTTGACTTGTCGTCTACAGAGGCAGAGTACCGGGCTGCTTGTGGTGCTGCTTGCGAGGTGGTGCGGTTGCAGAGGTTACTTGGAGAGATTGGGTTTCCCCTGGCGGAACC
This sequence comes from Cibotium barometz, assembly GCF_041138505.1. Taxonomy (NCBI): domain Eukaryota; kingdom Viridiplantae; phylum Streptophyta; class Polypodiopsida; order Cyatheales; family Cibotiaceae; genus Cibotium; species Cibotium barometz. The sequence goes on along the minus strand of NC_141107.1, from coordinate 26,399,314 downwards.
CACGGTCGTTCAGAGTCACTTTGTTCGTGAGAAGTTTTTTGCTGATGACATCTTGCTAGAGTTTTGTTTGACGGAGGACAATGCGGCGGACCTCTTCCCGAAGTCTCTTCCTCAGGCTATGCTCCGGCAGCATTCCAGCTCACTGGGGTTGGTTCCACATCCAGGAGCTGAGAGGGGGTGCTAGCAGTCATCTCGTCTGTACCAGAGGGTCCCTTGTTGTGGGTGTGCCCGCCCAGGAGCTTTGCTTAGTTTTCCCCATTTTTTTTTCCAATTTTACTGGTCCGCCCGGGGGGGCGGGGGGGGGGGGGGGAGGGAGCTGTCAGTTCTGGCCGCCTGTTTTGTACCTGGCCGACTGCCTGTATGCAGTCGTGGAGATCCCCAACCTGTTTTGTATCTGGCCAACTGCCTGTATGCAGTCGCGGAGATCCCCAGCAGCCAGTCGGCTGTCTTATGGCTGACCGACCAGCATAGGGGGGTGGTATAAATACCACCCCTATCCCCACTTCAGTATGTTGTATCGGATCTTTTATATAGCAGATTTTATATAGCTTCTCTCTCTCTCTCTCTCTCTCTCTCTCTCTCTCTCTGCTGTGCGTTTTCTCTTCTTCACACAATTCTGCATTGATATTCAGGCTGGTGGTTCTCTCTTGCGTTTGCTCATCTTCATCATGGAGTCTTGCTGTGTGTGCTCTCAGTTGTTTGTCTCATATCTGCTGCGTATTCTGACAACTCCGCCTCGAGTAGTGGACATTGCCTCTATGTATGCGCTGTCATAGAGGAGGATGCCACAGGATAGCACCACCGACCTTTTCATTGTATATGTAGGCTCCATTGTTATGGTGAAGTTCACACAGGGATCTTACATAAAACTTTTTGGTCTCATTATTCATAGACCCTTTGGGTCTTTAGTAGACATTTATAAAATCTCTCTCTCTCTCTCTCATCCTCCCCTCTCCCCCCCCCCCCTGCCCCCTTTCCAGCTTTAGATTCGAGATATACCCCACCCCATGTGGTGGACATTGACTCCATGCTCCATGTATACTGTATTAGAGGAGGATGACACATGATGAGTCCCATTGGTTTCACTCGCCTCCTTTTCATTGCACATGTAAGATCGCAGTTATCCCCATTTGGTGCTTTTTTTTTTTTCATGTTTATGCTGTCTAGTTTACACACACAACATATGTAACACTTTTTTGTCTCATAGACCCATTGGGTTTTTAGAACACGTTAATAAAATTGGCACTTTTTTTTTCCATGTTTATGATTTCTAGTTTTCACACACAACATATGTAACACTTTTTGTTCTCATAAGACACATTGGGTTTTTAGAAGACGTTAATAAAATCTTTCTTTTTTCCTCTCTCCCCCCAATGTACATGCTAGAAGGTGCTTTAAAAAACAAATCACACCAGCTTGTTGAGGTGTATATGCTAGTAAGACTTCTTGTTTGATTTATGTTTTCTAAACAAAAATTTTGAGTGCATCTCTACAAACTCATCCACATCACAAGCTCTTCAAGTTATACCTTATACCAAGCCCTACCAAACTCTTAGGGTTTATGTGTCCTAAATTGCTCGTGTCACAGAATAGTCTTACTTAGTTCCTCGCTTTGATCTTCTTGATCCATGTACTTGGCATGTGCATCATGCCCATCATGATGTTACTTGACAGGTGGAGCAAGATGATATTGTACCTGGATTGCTCACAGTACCTGCGGGAACAGATTTGCACGCACATTCCCTTGTGTCGAATGGGTCACTAATACTGCAGGTCTGCAATCTCAACTGTGGCTTTCCTTTTTCAGTTTTTCTAGCCAACTATCTTATCACAGAACAGGTGCTCATAATTTGACTTTTGCTATCCATTGCAGGGAAAAGCAAGCTGTATACCAGCTCTAGCTCTTGCACCTGAAGCAGATTGGGTGGTAAGAGATAAACTTGACTGGTTGAGAGAGCCCAGTAGAAGCTTATGAGTAGACACAGACAGGTCTTGTGAGGCTTGAAATCATTTGTACAGTATATCATATCAGATCTGTTGAATTATGAAAGCATTTGAGTTGAAGGCTTTACTATGTAGAGAAGTGAATACATAGATTGGGTCCACACCTGTGATGGGTTTCCAGATCCCTGCTGGCACACATGGCCTTTGATAATGTCACGCTGGGAACCAAAGGATCAATGCATGAACAGCAGAGAATGGGCAAACTCAACATGGTAAACATACAGACCAGTAGACAAGCCACAACTCCATGTGTGACTACTTACCCAAGTAGTCTCCATAGACCAAGCCCAAGGATCATCAGACTTAGAACCCAAAACCCTAACAAGGTTTCATAGATCCGACATCATACACATCGCATGACCGTGATAGATTGTCTCATCACCCAACTTAGATTCGGTACCTCGAACCATCCCCGAGCCTGAGGTCTAATTGCCATGAGCTTGCTTGGTACCGATGGCCCCAACCTAGCCTCCCATACCACTAGGCCGGACCACCCACCTTGCAGCTCCATGGCTATGATGTCTTGTATGCCCCTTGTAGCTCTCTTGTCTACTACCATGTGGATACCTCAATAACTCATAAGTGTCGTCAAGGTCACTTAGATAGCAGTAGCTTGGCTATTATTGGCCCTTGCTTTATTTATAAGCTTTTAGCCATTATTAGCCCTAGGCTATTGATTATAAGCTCTTAGCCAATCTAGACCTCATCCTACTAGCGCCCTTAGCCCAAGTGTGAACCCTCTAGGTCCCCACGTCCTAGCTAAGCCCTAACCCTAAACTGGTTAGTCCAGGTCCCTAGTCCTAACCCTAGGTGAGTCGGGATGTAACATACTTCCCTCCTGTTCAATTCATGTCCTCATGAATGCATAAAGAGACAAGCCTATGTAAGCAAATCCCCTGATCCGAACATCTGTCCATAGCCTTTACTCAAGTCTAGTGCCTCTTATCTAGGTAAGACTCCTCTTGTAGACCCTGCCACAAAGATCCAAAGGCTTACTATCAATCCAACTCTCATCCAAGAGTTGAAGCCCAATAGGACATTCAGTCTTAAAGTGCAACAAGCTCTACCATAACAACCCGAGCACAACTAACTGTCATACCAAATGGCATCTTGCATTAATTGTCAACAAACACTAGTCACTTAATGCACAAACAAGTGTTAGTGCCATGTACTTCCAGTACAATATTTCAACCACAAGTTCTCGCGTGTCCAATTCTCGTGTAAGACTAAAGTAGATTGTGTTTTCACACATAACGAGTAGATACCAACGTCTACTTTAGGGTTAGCATAAAACTTGCCATCAATTTTTGTGTATGTTCCATGTCCTCAAATGCCTAAAGACAACATATGGCTTCCCGCTAGTTTTCACTCCACCAAATTGGAATGAACTTAAGGTCACCAAAGGTCCACACAATCCCATCAATAGAGATCCTTCTATCAGTTGTTTTTGAGTCAGGATTCTGGGGAGGCCTGGAGATTGCTTAGAGAGCACCCCCCGCCTCCAGCCATTACCTCTCCAGATACATGGGGCGAGTATGCAGCCTCCCTCTACACAGTACCATGGCAGCCACCACTACCGAACCCTCCAGAGCCTTGTCCGCCCGCTTCTACCTTCTTCACAGCAGAGATGGTGAGGAGGGCCATCAACAGATTGCATACAGGGAGGGCACAGGATCATGAGGGCATTGTAGCCGAGCATTTCATACATGCTAGAGATATGATTGTAGACTTGCTAGCTCTCATGTTTAATAGAGCCATGTGTGAGGGGTTTCCTGGGACTTGGAGTACTTCCACGATTGTGCTGGTACTCAAGTCTGGAGATCCGAGCCTGTCGACTAACTACTGCACCATTATGATTGGTCACTCGCTGGCCAAGCTATATGCTATTCTTGAGCAAGAGTTGAGCAGATGGGCAGAGAGACAAGGGTCCGAGCTCAGGGACAGGCCGGTTTCAGGAGGAGATTCTCTACTTTGGATCATATCTTTACCCTCAGGGCTATCATTGAGGAGGGCAAAGCACATGGGAGGAGGATCTACTGTGGCTTTGTGGATTTCCGCAAGGCCTTTGACACAGTGCCCAGAGCTAGACTGATGCGCAGGCTGCAAGACTTGGGGGTTCCATGTGAGCTCATTTGGGGTATTATGGCACTTTATGAGAGAGTAGTTGGCAGGTGCGGACTTCAGAGGGTCTCTCCCAGCCAGTACACTCCACTATAGGGGTGAAACAGGGCTACCCTCTCTCTCCGACTCTATTTGGACTATACATTGATGAGATCTTTGATTATATTGGGACACGAGGGGACAGAGGAGCCCAGTTGGCTGGCACTTGGATACCTCTGCTCTTATATGCTGATGATATTGTGCTTATAGCAGACTCACCAGAGGGTATGCTACTATGCAGAGGCACTTGGATACTTTACATGCTTATGCACAGGACAGTGGGCTCTCAGTTAACCTTGGTAAGACCAAGGTTATGGTGTTTAACACTACAGCTCAGTGGGTTTGGAGATCAGCTCCTATTTTCACATATGGGCAGGAGACAGTGGAGTATGTTGACTCATACACATATCTTGGAGTGGTGTTCACTGGGCCCACATTTTCCATGAGGGGGGCAGCAGAGGCCAGATTGACTAGAGGATATGTAGCACTAGGAGGTCTAGAGAGGATGTGCTCACAGGTACAGTTTCAGGAGCCACGCACTAAGCTGTGGCTTTTTGACACGCTGGTCACATCGGCTATGCTATATGGAGTACAGATCTAGGGGCCTAGCCTAGATCGTCACAGTCGATCAGGACGCACATACGATGGATGGAGATCGATGGAGAGACCACTTGTGTCCATGATTTCCAGGATGATTCGGGCTAAGGCCTCGGTACCCCATGAGATTATTAGAGCCGAGATGGGAGCACCACCAATCGTAGTCAAGGCTCTTGCCAAATCAGTGTCCTTCATTCATAGCACGTGGGAGCTTCCCGACACCGGTATGCACGACTTGCTTTAGAGTCCTCTCATCAGCTAGCCATGGAGGGAGACACTTCATGTTGGTATGCGCAGATAGCATCCTGGTTTGACCTCCACGGGTTTAGTTTAGACAGACTTCCACCCTTTCAGTACTCTCTGGAGGCACCCTCTCTCACCTTGACACATTCTGAGATTAGTAGAGTCATTAGACAGGACCTCATTCAGTTGGACACTAGGAGGACATGGCTAGAGCCCTCACAAGAGTTGGGGACGAAGATGGCTTTCTATAGAGACCATCTTCTCCACACCACTGAGGATGAGCTACATGGATTCCCATCTGTCTCATGGATTGAGGTGCGCCATTGGGCAGATCCGCACCTCTTCACATCAGTTAGAGATAGAGACAGGCAGATTTAGAGGCATACCTCCAGGGGATAGGATTTGTCAGATTTGTTGGATAGAGCCAGAGACGGAGGAGCACTACATCTGTCGCTGCACAGCATATTATGAGATTCGAGGGCGCTACCATTGCCTTTTCAGAGAGGGATTTGGAACACTGGCTAGAGTCATGGACTATTGTGAACAGCGATGCTTGGGTTTTTATCTCCTAGAGATCCGCAAGCTCAGAGAGTCCATTATCAGGAGCGGACGCCCGACTGGCAGGGAGTCCACACAGAGACAGATTATTGACTTCTTTAGAGGGACTACTCGGGAGGACACACAACCGACAGCCCAGCAGTGGGCACCCCGTGGGACTCTAGTTGAGAGAGCTATCCAGTTGGGCAGATCTAGACGCCCGAGGGTTTGCGGATCCTCACATCGGAGACGGTGCCTACACCGGAGGATCCAGAGCATCATTGCGAGGCATCGGGCTCGTCCGACCAGGCATCTCACTATGGCAGATATCCAGGCCATCCGGCAGAGACCCATGCTAGAGCTCCTAGGATGATTACGACTCCAGCCATATACTGTTGTACTCACTTACTCACTGTCACTTTTGTACTCCCCCATATTCATGTATTCATGTATCCATGTACTCATGTACCCCATTTTGACTAGTAGCATTAGCTTCCCCTCTACTGATGTATTGTGGGGCTATCTCTTTTCTTTTCCAGACAGTGTATCAGATGTCACATGGTTGTAACTTTGGTCTCATAGGTCACTTTGGCCTTTTGAAGACGTTAATATAACATTTCATTTCATTTCATTTCATTTCTCTCTCTCTCTCTCTCTCTCTCTCTCTCTCTCTCTCTCTTTGCTCCAATGCCATAGCCATGTTTCAATACAAGCCACCATAAAGTTCTAAAGAGTGTAATTTGTCCCATTCAACTTCCCACATCACCAAAAGGTGGAGGGCAGGTTTAACAGTTGGTATTAGAGCCTTGTGGCTGCCCGGTGTGTCCTGCTTCAACCGTCTACACATTTACGTTGTTGCTTGCTACTGTGGCATGTTGCCTACCACAGGTGCCTTCCCATCACTGAAATATTGCCACCTATGTGGCTCAGCAGCCATTGTCGACTCTAGTCCATAAGCGCTGTCTGCCATCGCCAACACTGGAGCGTATGCAGCCACACTTAAGGCAGCCAGCTCACAGCCACGTCAACAACTCTAAAATGCACTGCACCTATTGTTCTGAAGCGCACTAATCACCTGCCCGTATGTGCACCATTTTACCTGCTATCCCAGAAGCCATCACCAAGATTGGCTGCCTCAGCCTTGTGTCAAGCTACCCTTCGCCCTCGTCACGTGCACCCTGCATTGGGGTACATAGTGACACATTGGCATGATCATCAGTGCAGCATTTATACAGAAGTGGAACCTTTTTTTAAGGATTATTTGTCGTACGCCGTGACCCCATTGTGAGCCCTCAATCCAGGGACAGTAAGGCATAAGCTACGTAGGTCAATGTTTGAGCTTTAGAGGTCAATCGGATGTCAGTTCTCTTAACCCCCTTGGAGAAAGCATCATTCAGAAGCATGTAGTAGTCAGACTTAGCATTAGGTTTGCATTAGGATCATTTAGTTTGGCTTGGGCTAGGGCCATGGCATGGCCAACCCTCAAAGGGGCCTCATCCAAGCCATTGGTGGGCTTGGGCAGCCAGTCGGCTGTCCTATCTCAAGCCCATTGGTTGTCTACTAGCCCAACAGCCTGACCAGGGACTGTCGGCCAGCATGATAGCATCCCTTGGTGTAGTCGGCCAGCACTAATGCCTTAGGGCAAGAGTCGGCCAGCAGAGCATGAGGGGATCCAGTCGTGGCAGTTCATCAGGTCGGCCAGCATAAAATCGAGTCAAATAATATTATTTGTCCAAATAGGACTAGCGGACAGAGCATAATAAAAGCCGACTTCATGTTCTCAAGGTATAAAAGCATGCACATCCCTCTCCCTCAGTCATTTAGGTATTCAGCAAAGTGCAGAAAGCTACAGCGTCGAGTCGACTCCAGGCTATTCCAAGAAGCTCCTCTTCACATTCAGCCAACATATGTGCAGTCCTTCAACTATTTGGACTTGCATTAGTGGCTAGAAGAGTCTTCAACAGAGCCTCTGACTAGGTGGATACTCAGCCAACGTACGGTCTGCCTCGTCCTTGCGTTGGGCATTCATATCACTTGTACTCAACATTGTACATCATTCTCCAAAGAATAATATAACCAACAGTGAGTTTGCAGCAGAGGGGGGGGTGGGGCGGGGCGCTTCAGTGGGTATTGGGACCCAATATCTTGTCGTCTTCTACATTCTCATTCTCTTCTCTCTCTCTCCTCTCTAAAGTTGATGCTAAAGATTCTCACAACATAAAGGTATAAAGAAGGCCCGGTTGTGCATTATCACACGATCAAGCTCAGTGCATGTAACATTAGTATCAGAGCATCAAGTTGGTAACCCAACTCGGCTACCTGAAGAAGTGAGAGCATCCAGTGGATGGTAAAACTGCGATCTAGAAAATAAACCCAGGCCTTCACCATGTCGGGAGAGACATCACATCAGGAAGAAAGCCAACAAGAAGAGATGGAGGCTCAAAGCTTCCAAACAGAAAAAATGCTTCCGCCAAGCACAGAAGAGCTCCTGATAATAATGATGGAGCAAATAAATTCTCTGAAGATGCAGCTTGCCGCCGAAAAAGAGAAGCCCAAAGAAGGCATCTCTGATCTGGCACAGGTCCTTCTACATATGGAGAAACAAAGAAGAAAAGATGAAGACCGACGTGAAGAACAAAGAAGAAAATATGAAGAAGCAAAAAGGAAAGCAGAGGAAGAAAAAGAACTGAGACGTGCAGAGGAACATAGGGATAAGGAAGCCACACACAAATATGAGGAAGACCAACGCTGCAGAGAGAAAGCCGATCGAGAGTTCTAGCAAAGACTTGACTGGGAGGCTTTGCACATCCAACATCAGTAAACTATGGCACAGATTCTGGCGGCTCTCCCTTAGCAGGCTCCGAATTCCTTGTCCTCCACCGCCCCTACCACCACCGTCATATGAACCTCTCCAAATTTTAGTAAGTATGATGGTAAGTGTGATCATGCTGCAGTTACTCTATTCATTCATCAATTTGAAGCACATTTTCCTTTAGCTAAAATCACAGATCCACAAGACAAAGTCCATGTAGTAGCACCCCAACTTAGTGGGGAAGCTGTTACTTGGTGGCAGCATTGGTCACAACTTCACACAAACCCTATCACAGGCCAATTCCGTTTTCATTGAAACACCTTTGTGGCTGACCTCAAAGCCCGTTTTCTTCCACCACAGTACATGACCAATCTTGAGGATGAGTTTTACAAGCTCACTCAAGGTGGTTTCCCTGTTTTGACCTATTCCAACAAGGTCATTACAATGGCCCAGCAATTGGGCATATGGGAAGAAGATAAGCTCAAGCAGTTTATTCGAGGTTTAGACATTGCCATTAGCTACCCAGTGAGGAATTTTGAGCCTCAGACTTATGCACGGGCAATGACCCTCGCTTAGAATCAGGAGCTGATGTTGAACGGAGGTAAGCTCAAGCAAGTACAGTCTTCCCCAAAGCCCCAATAGCAGTCATCTACCCAGGGTAAGGGGGCTTAGAACAACAAAGACCAAAAGGACCAAAAGAAAAATTCTACGGGTCAATCGGGCAGTAAAAAAGATTCTACACCCAAGAAGACTCTTGAGGAAAAAGCTAAGGAGGGCATCACTGGAGGTTATCTCCAGCCAGATGAACAGACACGGTAGAGGATAGAGAATCGTTGTTTCTCTGTCACACTGTGGGACACGGGAAGAAAGATTGCACTAAGTTCCAGGCTTAAAAGTCTGCTAAGGCATCCACTTTCATAGTAGCAACCATAGCATCCTCATCCACACCTCCGCCATCAGCCTCAAATGCCGTTTAGCTTTTACCCTCTTTGAATTCAGTGCCACCAGTGGTATTCGATGATAAGCAGGAGGGTGAGACTGAGGGATAGACAAAGGCTCTCATCCGTGCCTATAGCACTGCAAAGGGACAACAGTTCATTGTCCTCTTTGACATGGGCAGTTTTGAGGATGCCAGGCTACCAAGATGAGCTGTACCTTGGTTTCTTATCATTTAGTTGTGGATGGGTTTCATTGTCTCCCCTCTTTTACGGTGTGACATGATCCTTGGGATCCAATGGTTTAGAGTCTAGACAGTATGCACCCATTCTTGATTGGAGGCAGGACACTTTCACCATCGTTGAAGGCTTTCTTGAGCCTCTCATGATTCGCGGGGATCGGAGCATTGCTGGCATTCCACTCATTTCCCACATTCAAGCCCAACGAGCCATCCGAAAAGGAGCAGAGTGTGCGTTGCTATATGTCCGCTCTCGGTCTAATGCAGTTCAAGTAGCACCCGTAGGGGAGCAGCGGATGGCTGGTCTTTTGTCTCAATACAGCAACATCATGCTGCGAGACGACCTCCCACCTAGTAGATCTGAGGACCATCGCATAGAGTTGGTTCTTGGTTCAGAACCTCCAAGCAAGTTCCCCTACCGCCTTTCTAAGGCATTGGAGAGCGAGTTGAGCAGCAATTAGTCCAACTACTCCGGTCCGGATTTATCCGACCATCTTCCTCACCTTTTGCTGCTCCCATTCTGGTTGTCCAGAAGAAGGATAAGTCCACACGCTTATGTGTGGATTACAGGGCGCTCAATAAGCTAACAGTGAAGAATAGATTCCCCATACCCATAATAGAGTACATCCTCGAACGACTCAATGGTGCAAATATTTTCTCTAAGATTTATCTTAAGAGTGGCTACCATCAGGTTCGGATCTTCGAGGCTGACATTTCAAAAACGGCCTTTAGGACCGAGCTTGGCCACTATGAATTTGTGGTGATGCCCTTTGGCCTCACCAATGCACCAGCAACGTTCAACAAAATGATGTCTTGGGTTTTTTGGGATCTCATTGGCAAATGCGTCTTTATCTTCTTAGATGACATTCTTATCTTCTCAAGGACTGTAGAGCAGCATGAGCGAGATGTGGCACAGGTTTTGCAACTCTTGCAAGACAATGAGTTGTTTATCAATGCTAAGAAGAGTGAGTTTGGAGTATAGGAAATCCATTACTTGGGATACATCATCAGTTCTTCAGGTATTAGCCTCGACCCTAAAAAGGTACATGCCATTCTCAGTTGGGATGTTCCCCCTACAGCCCAAGAAATCCACTCATTTGTGGGTCTTTGTCAAGCCTACAACACCCACATGGACAAGTTTTTTGACCTTGCAGCATGATCATCAATGCAGCATTTATACAGAAGTAGAACCTTTTTTTTAAGGATTATTTGTCATACGTTGTGATCCCATTGTGAGCCCTCAGTCTAGGGACAGTTAGGCACGAGCTACGTAGGTCAGTCTCTAAGCTTTAGAGGTCAGTTAGATGTCAGTCCTCTTAACCCACTTGGAGAAAGCATCATTCATAAGCATGTAGTAGTCAACCTTCATTAGGTTTGCATTAGGATCATTTAGGTTGCCTTGGGCTAGGCCATGGCATGGCCAGCCCTCAAGCCATTGGTGGGCTTGGGCAGCCAAGCGGCTGCCCTATCTCAAGCCCATGGCTGTCGGCCAGCCCAACAGCCTGACCAGGGGCTATCGGCCAGCATGACAGCATCCCTTGGTGTAGTCGACCAGCACTAATGCCTTAGGAAAGTAGTCGGCCAACAGAGCATGAGAAGGGGATCGAGTCGTGGTAGTTCATCAGGTCGGCTAGCATAAAATCGAGTCAAATAATATTATTTGTCCAAATAAGACTGGCCGATAGAGCATAATAAAAGCTAACTGCATGTTCTCAAGGTATAAAAGCATGCGCATCCCTCTCCCTCAGTCATTCAGGTATTCAACAAAGTGCAGAAAGCTACATTGTTGAGTCGACTCCAGGCTATTCCAAGAAGCTCCTCTTCACATAAAAACCCGTTTTGCCCTCTCGAAACGGCACAAAACGTTTCTGGCTCAAAACGTTTCGAAACAAAACGAAACCTGCCCATTGAAACGGTGTTTCGCCCAAATGTAAAGTGAGGTTAAAAAAAAAGGGCGGAAGGTTTTTTTTTTTTGCAAATGCGATTTTTGCCGTCGTTTGCGTCCTTGTTTGCTGCCCATTTACCACTTCACGCATTCGATGCTTGTTCTCGGCCGCAACCTGTTGCTCTGCCTCTTCTCCTCATCCACTCCTCCTTTTCGCTCCTTCACTTCTTCTCCTCCACGCCTCCTCTTCCTCTTCCCTTTTCCTCTTTCTCTCTTCTCCTCCATGGTCCACCCCTCCTCGTTCCTCCTCCTCTTTCTCTCCTTTTTTTGTCTTCCAAGTTTCTCTTCTTTTCTTCTCACCTTCTTCCCTTTTCTTCTCACCTCCCTCTTCCCTTCCAACATGTTTCTTTCCTCCTCTCTTCCTCTCCTTTTCTTACCCAAATTTTGAAAATACCAAAAAACCTACTTCCAAAATCATGAATTTCATACCCACTAGTCCCAAAAAATGTATCTTCATCTTTCAGTTGGCTATGTTATAAATTTGGTATGTGTATATAAGAAGTGTCATTTCGAAACCTTTGCATTTCGTCCAAAATAGATGAAACGAAACCTTCGAAACGACGAAACGACGAAACGGATGAAACATTTCATGTTACTATGGCTGAGGGGGGGGCCCTTCAGTGGATATTGGGATCCAATACTGTGTCGTCTTCTGCATTCTCATTCTCTTCTCTCTACTCTTTGAAGTTGATGCTAAATATTCTCACGACATAAAGGTATAAAGAGGGCCCGGTTGTGCGTTATCACGATCAAGCTCATTGCATGTAACAATCGTAACCAGCCAATCAACATTTCTACAGTCAACGCAGCCACGTGGATATACACATCAACATTGGTGATTGACTCCAACTAAACAACAAAAAACGATATATTCAGAGACACATTCAGAGAGAAGCTGATTTGAAGAAAAGAAGAGGGAGCTTGCATCAAATCGTCAAAAAGCAAGAGAAGCAGCAACCTCAACAAATCAAAGACTTCAATCAAGGAGGAAAGTAAATTCAATGAAGGGCTTTTTAATTTTTTGCAAAATCATGTACAAATCAAGCATTAAAGTGTTGCTATAGCATGCTACATCATCCCTTGTTTGGAAACCCTAATTTTTGAAAACCTTAATTTTCGAAAAACCTAAATTTTTAGGGGCATTTTTAAAAGGAATTAGACACTGGGATTGGAAACACTCCTTTGCTAAGACCTTCCTAGATTCATAGCATATCATGGCTACCTACATTTTCGTTGACAAGTTCAATAGGGAAAGTTTCCATACTTGGCAGACTAAACTAAAATTTAGTCTTATGAGGGAGGGCATATGGACTTTCATTGAAGGAAAAGAAAATATGCTCAAGACTGAAGATGTAGCTTAGAAAGCATGGAAGCTTAGGGATCAAAGAGCCTTTGGCCTCATAGCCCTTGGCCTCTTTGATAATTTCATACACCATGTTGTAGATCTCCCTACCTCCAAAGAAGCCTATGAAAAGCTGGACAAGATTTTTGGGACTCAGGCAAACAACTCCAAAGTTTCTTTGCAAATAGAGTTCTATGGCCTTTTAATGCAAACACTTGAGAGATTTGATGCTCATGTGAACAAGATGAAGTCCTTAATGAGCCAACTTGCAGGTCTAAAGGTACAAGTTGAAGATAATGTGGCCTTGGTAGTACTCATAAAGTCCATGCTTGAAGAGCTTTACGAGAACCTCATCACCACACTAAAGAACCTGCAAAATCTTACCTTGGAAGGGGCTCATAGCCTCCTTCATGAAAGAAGAAAGGAAGATAAAGAAAAAAGCAGAGGGGGACAACTTCTCCTTCACAAAGAAGAACTATGAAGGTAAAAAGTGCTCCAGTTGTGGAAGGAACAATCATATAGAGAAGGATTGCTATGCCAAGAAGCCTTGCAAACATTGTGGAAAAACCAACCACAATGAGAACAATTGCTTTTGCAAGAAAGCAAAGGCTAATGTTACACAAAAAGAAGAAGAAGCCTACAAAGAAGATGCAAACTCTGCATAGTATGAAGACTCATGGGTCTTTTAAAGGTTTAGTATACAGAAGTGGCTTATCATTGTACTTTACTCCAAGGACAAAACCGGATACAACATCTAGTGAAACTATGTCACATGTATAGATTTATCCAAATGAAGTGTGTACTAGGATAATGCTTGAGAGGGAGTGTTGGAGAACACGCCTTATCCAAGTAACAAATGATAAGTGTGTGTGAACAACCTCTAAAAAGGCTTCATATGTATGTGTGTGTGTGAACCCCCTCTTAGAGGGGTACCCTTAAATTTCTAGATATTATATATGTTACGACCTTGTGTTTTTCTCTTTGGACAACAAGCAGGTGGGCACGGGCACGGGATGGACAGTGTGAACATGCATCAGTTTGGATATAAAAAGGAAACCCATATATGGTGGCCAGCTCAAGTGTGAAGAGGACAAAAGGGATTTTGAGTTTATAAGGTTTTATAACCTTTGAAGGCTTAAAATAATAATATTTTTGAAGTATGCGCTTTTTGCTATAAACTTTGCTTTCTGGAAAGCGAATGGAATCGTATCCTTGTTAAAAAGGGGAGGGTGGTGGAATTTGATGAATATCGTGTGGCATGGCGCTTCTCTCCATGAGCTGCCTGGAGGAGTCGTATCTAGGCGAAACTTGCAGACATGGGGCTGAGCAGGTTGTGTAGGATTGCTAGACTGGAGGACAGCAAGCCGGCGGCTACAGGATAAGTAGTGTGCACGTGGGCTGAACAGGTTCCCTCACGCATGCTTTCTTTCTCTCTTTGGTGGAAAGCGGTGCAGAGTTGCAAGCTGCTCGCATGTGTATGTAAGCCGGTGGGCGCTTGCGCACGCGTGGGCTGTTAGAAGAGGCACTGCTGCGTATGGACTATAGCCGGGCACTGCTGCATGTATGGGGCTACAGCCGGGCATTGCTGCATGTATGGTGCTACAGCCGGGTGCCCTTGCACGCAGGGGCTACAGGCAGCAGGCTGCATTTAGCAAAGGGGTGCTAGACGGGCTACACATGTGGGCTACAGCCAGGCGGCCAACAATGGGCAGCCAGGCGGGCGTCAGGCAGGAGATTCTCTGTAGCCAGGCGGGTGTCAGGTGGGAGGCTCTGGATTGCAAACCTTGTTTACGAGATTGGGATACAGAGGATCAAGTTAAGATGCACAGGATGATGTTCTTGGAGGGGATGTGTTGTTGCTCTTCATCTTGGACTTATGTGTATTCAGGGATTGCTTGACACGTCCTCTATCTTTCTCTCTCGAAGTTTTGGCAACCGTGATTTGATGGTATATTTGTCATGGAAACAGGACATTGGTTTTCGAGAGGAAATAGGACTTTGGTATCGAGGAAACATGACTATGGTTATGGGATACATGTCCTTGGTTTATCAGATACAGGTCTTTGGTTTCATGTCGAAAACATGTCTTTGGATTCATGTGGACAGGTTCTAGTTTTCTCAAGGTTACATGCAAGCTGTGACTATAGGAAAGATCATATGGTTTGGTACAGCCCTACTGCTGTCTAGGAAAGGGTTTGTGGGATCCATGGTTGAGATGGAGAAGACCTTTTCAAGCAGGGAGATGTCGTACAGGTGTGTCTTCTCTATGGAATGCTTTGCTGTAGTAACGAGAGTTCTTATTTGGAAGTCCTGGGTGAAAGTTTCGAGGGATCCTATTGGTAGAGGATTCTACGAGTTGTACTATGTACTCAAATTTTTGTTCAAGTAAAGAAATAATGCAAGGGGCGCCACTGTGTTTTGGGGCCAATCGATGTCCTTGTACTATTTGCAGGAGCACTCTAGCTCCCCCTGTTTGTTTCCTTTTCCAGGTCCCCATGGGAGTTGGAAGTGTTTTGTGTGCGAGTGTTTGTTTCACCGCCCATCAGATTTCTGAAGGCCCGTTTCATGGTTCCATCGCCGGGATATCGTCGACTCTCCAAGGAGGCGAGCCCGTGGTTGTCAAATCAAAAGCTTCTACATGAGGAAAGTGAAAAGGAAGTACAGGATACAGTGCAGGATTGTGTATCTTTGCCTATATGAGGTGAAGAGAAAAAGCTAAAGATGAAGCTTAGGAGAAAAGACACCAAGGGCAGGAAGTAGTCAGCCAAGAACAAGAAGCAGTTGAAGTGTTATGGTGCAAAAGATGGGTTGAAGGCTATGGCTTTCGGCACTGTCACCGGTGGTATGTTCACGGAGGCTTCATGGGTTCGGAAGGGAGTTTGTTTCTATGTTTAGTAGTGGTGGTCTACTATGCTTCATTGGAGACTTGTGCTTACCACTTGCGTGGAGTGCAAGCAGGGTTTGGGTGCGTGTGGATGTATCAGGTGAGGCTCAGTTGGAAGTAGAGGAACTTGATGAGGTTCTTATTCCTGAGCAGATACTGGCACATAAGGAAAGAAAGGTACAAGGTAAAGTTTCCCGTCGCTATCTTGTGAAGTTTAAAGAACTATTCACTGATGGATGCGAAGTGGATGGAGGAGGGTGACTTAGCAGATGCACCTCAGGTATTGCAGCTTTATCTTGATGCCTTTGAGTTGGAGCCGACTCTTGCTACGGTTCATTCAGGTTCAGTAGAGCATGGGTCTAGAGCATTGCCTGATGCTCAAGAGGGGGGTAGCACCTCCGCTCCCTTGTTATAGGCAGGCTCAGTTTTTCATCTAGGAGTCGCTTGGTGACATCTTTGTATTCACCCGAGATACTGAGGTTGACAGTACATGTGCTTATGGGACTTCTATGATATTGTGTACTAGTCACATGAGATGGTGCTATTTGTGGAGTTGGTCTCCTTTGGAATGTCATGGTTTGATTTAGCTTAAAGTTTGTAGCAACCTGAGCTAACTCTTTGAGACTCTATGAAGGACATAAGTCTTGCGAGCAGTCCTAGAGTTGGTTTGGTTCATATATGGATTGAACTCTATTTGTGTATGTATTTATACACTTTCCGAGGTATTATTTTATTTTGGTACCATTGGATCCTGTAACCCTTGGGAATACATGGGTAATACTCTGGATGTGTCAGGATGAGATGCATGTATATTGGTATGATACATCAAGTACTTTATCATGTTCATGGATGCGTCACTGAGTGCGACTCCTGCGGGATAGCCATGAGACATATGTGGGAAGTACTTCGTGGATGTATAGTTTAGATGCATCGAGTGCTTTCATATGCTCATGTTGTACCTTCAGTCGTGGATATCCATGGGTGTAAGGCTTGCGAGCAACCCTGAGACTGTTATTTCGGAGTGAGTAGAGCATCTTGAGGAGCATATTGTTTGCGAGTGCATGTGTCATGCATATGTTTGTCATATGTAGAATGATGCATGGTTTTGTTTTTGGCTAACACAGGTTACGTGTTTCCACTTGGTTTTAGACTTTTGCTATAGATTCTAAAGGAACAAGCAAGAGTTGCTTGTCACTTCGATGTGACAGTGTGGCCTTATTGTTCAAGATGATTGTTTCATCACCTAGATGCACTGGAGGGGCATTGCTTTGGTCATATGGGGAATCTTTCTTCATTGGATACTTACTGTGTTATTGAGTGCAATCGAGGAAGCTTGCTATTTTTCAAGAGGGGGGTATGTTACGACCCTGTGTTTTTCCCTCTGGACAACAAGCAGGTGGGCACGGGCACGGGATGGACAATGTGAATAGGCATCAGTTTGGATATAAAAAGGAAACCCATATATGGTGGCCAGCCCAAGTGTGCAGAGGACAAAAGGGATTTTGAGTTTATAAGGTTTTATAACCTTTGAAGGCTTAAAATAATATTATTTTTGAAGTATGCGCCTTTTGCTATAAACTTTGCTTTCTGGAAAGCGAATGGAATTGCATCCTCGTTAAAAGGGGGAGGGTGGCGGAATTTGACGAATATCGTGTGGGATGGCGCTTCTCTCCATGAGCTGCCTGTAGGAGTTGTATCCGGGCGAAACTTGCAGACATGGGGCTGAGCAGGTTGTGTAGGACTGCTGGACTGGAGGACAGCAAGCTGGTGGCTGCAGGATAAGTAGTGCGCATGTGGGCTGAACAGGTTCCCTCACGCATGCTTTCTTTCTCTCTCTCTCTGTTCGCTTCTCTCTCTGTGCGCACCCATGCTGATCTGCACGCTGCCAAGATGACCTGCTGAGATGTGCGCCTGCTGAGATGACCTGCGCGCCTCTGCCCGCCTCTTTGCTGTGATCCGCCCTTTTGCCACTGGCTCGCTCTCCGACTCTGGCTCTCTCTGACGGGCTCGCTCTCTTCCAACTGACAAAGCGAAGCTCTGGACTCTCTCTCGCTCACCGACGGGCTGAAGCGCTGGACTCCCTTTTCTCTCACCGACGGACTGAAGCATTTGATGCTCTCTCTCTTCTGCATACTGTCGGGTAGAACTGCAGACAGCTGGAGGACTATTGGCAGGCTGCGCAGGTGCAAACGGTAAGGTGCAGGAGGTACAGTTGGGCAGAAGGTACAGTAAGGGAAAGAGATGCAAAAATGGAAGGATGACATGCTCCGAGAGATTGGCACAACAGTTGCATTGTACGAAGGCACTTTGAAGACATGTATGGCTGACCGCGAAAAAGACATCACAGAAATGCAAAACACTTTGGAATCATGTGAGGCAAAAGTGGCTGCAGGTGAGAAGGAAATGCATTCATGAGCTGAAATTGCCAGTGCCACAAAGAAACAAATTGAGGAAGTCAACCCATGGATTGAAGTAGCAAAAAAACAGAAGGATACACCAGTCAATAAAGAAGAGGTAATGAATGCTACATTGGAAGAGGAAGCCAAGAGACGGGCACGTGCCTTACATGTACGTGTAGTTGGGTGGGAAGATAAGGGAAATCCCCAAGAGGATGCAAACGCTCTTGCAACAAAAATTGGAGCCATTGATGTACCCATTACCGGAGCATGGCGAGTAGGCAGAGATGAAACCAGGGCGAAGATATTGATCATCAAGTTTGATGACTTAGAGAAGAAGAAGGCCTTCCTCTCCAAAAGGATGGCCCTTAAGGGGGAAAAGATTTATTTGGATGAGAACCTTACACCGGCATAGATAGCACACCGGAAGGAACACATGCCGCGTGTGCTTGAGGCAAGGAAAGAAGGGAAATGGGCGGTATACAGAGATGGCCGAGTCATCACTATGTATACGGAGACCCATCAGTGCACAAACAAGAGGCTTCCTCACGTCCGGGGTTATAGATGGGAATCAGTTTTCCGCCCTCAGCCACGCACAGTGGGAGGCACCAGAGGATCTGGAGGAGTGGCAATACTTTACAGGGAGGAGCTTCGTGACAAAATACATGTGGTACATAGAGATGCAGATGCGAGGTACACGTGGGTCCGAATATGCAGAGGGGGGCTCTGCGAGCTATATGTGGCGGTATGATACTTTCCCCCAGCCCACTCTAGGTTTGCACCATCAGGAGAGTCGCTCTATATACCACTATATGATGATATCATGAGGTTTGCCAGCATGGGAGACATATTACTATTGGTAGACTTTAATGCACGTACAGGCACAGAGCAGACATAGTTGTATGATACTCAAGAGGCTATGTACCGGGAGATCACGACAGAGGATGTAGGGTTGCAGAGATCAGCACAGGATGAGGGGGAGATTACAGATTATGGTAGGCATTTTCTCACACTCGAGAGTGCACATGGGTTGGTCATATACAATGGCTTATTGAGATGGCAAGGATCAGATGCTCTCACACACTGGAACTCTAAAGGGGGAGCGAGCACAGTGGACTACTTGATGGGATCTCCTTCATTGATACCTGATGTGCGGGGTTTCACGATTTCCAGTAGGCCCATTGGCATAGCAGCCGATCATGCATACCTGAGTTTCACACTAGTAGGTAGATCCCTGAGAGATGGGCCAGCCACTCATCTACCTAGGTACTCGAGATATCAGTTTACACGTGAGACAGTTGGTTTTATCGGGATGCAGTATCTAATGGCTTGTTCGCTTTAGACCCGCATAGCTCTGTGGACGAGATCACAAGAGGATTGGCAGGTGTTCTACATGCATCCGCCTCATATGCGTTTCCTTGCACTATGATCCCTTCCACCCACCCCCGCAGCACTGCCCCACAGAACAGTTGGTATGATGATGAGTGTCGTGAGACACGAGCACAGCTACATCGTGAGGTTGCCATTGGGTCTCACACGCATAGACAAGCCAGGATGATCTTTCGGCGCCTTGTGCGGAGGAAGAAACGAGCCTATCTGGCTAAGCTAGAGGAGGAGATCTACCAACTCTTCCTGGGGAAGGATAGCAAGAGGGCATGGAAGATGTTTCAGGAGAGACAGCCTGGTACTATGATTACTGCACCTGAGGCATGGCATACTTATGCTAGAGAGCTATATGATGCACCAGGACAGCCCCCCACCCCCCCTCCATTGGGAGCTAGACCGGCTAGCAGCACCTTTTTTACTATGCGGATGGTGCTAGATGCGATAGACAGGTTACAGAATGGAAAGACACAGGATCATGATGGGCTAGTTGGAGAGCACTTCTCATATGCACGAGACACTTTGGCTCCGCTCATCGTACATGTGTTTAATCGTGCCATTTGTGAGGGTTTCTCGACAAGCTGGACAGAGCATA
This sequence comes from Cibotium barometz, assembly GCF_041138505.1. Classification (NCBI taxonomy): domain Eukaryota; kingdom Viridiplantae; phylum Streptophyta; class Polypodiopsida; order Cyatheales; family Cibotiaceae; genus Cibotium; species Cibotium barometz. The sequence goes on along the minus strand of NC_141107.1, from coordinate 26,379,242 downwards.
TCATTGTACCACTCTTTAAGAGTGGGGACCCCATGGTACCAGGCAATTACAGGACGATCATGATTGGTCATTACTTGGCCAAATTATATGGCTCTATATTGGAGTCGGAGCTGAGCCGATGGGCAGAGAGGCATGGTCATCGAGCACATGGACAGGCTGGCTTCAGGAGAGGATTTACTACCTTGGATCACATACTGACACTTCGGGCACTTATTGAAGAGGGCAGGGCACAGAAGAGAAGGATATATTGCTGCTTTTTGGACTTCCGCAAAGCCTTCGATACCGTACCACGTGCCAGGCTTATGCACAGATTGGATGACATTGAGGTACCCGAGGATATGCAGTGGGGGATATATGCTTTGTATGAGTGACAGGGAGAGTCCAAGCTCCAGGCGGACTATCTGATAGGGTGACCAGCACGATAGGGGTGAAGCAGTGATGCCCGCTATCGCCCACCCTCTTTGGATTGTACATTGATGCAGTCTCTGATTATGTAGACAGATTGGGAGGCCCAGGGGCATGCCTGGCAGGGGTGTTGATACCCATCTTGTTATATGCTGATGATATTGTTCTAATCTCAGACTCTCCAGAGGGACTATAGAGACACCTGGATGCATTACAGGCTTTCTGTGCGGATAGAGATCTGACAGTGAACCTTGGGAAAACCAAGGTTATGGTGTTTAACACCACACAGGCATGGAACGAGATCAGAGCCTCAGTTCACTTTTCGAGGGGAGCCGGTAGAGTACGTCAGGTCATATGTCTACTTGGGAGTTACTTTCACAGGACCGCGTTTCTTCCTTAAGGAGGCAGCAGAGCAGCTAGATTAGCTCGAGGGCATGCAGCCTTGGGGGCACTTGAGAGGGAGTGTGCACACATATAGTTTCAGGAGCCACACACCAAATTGTGGCTATTTGATACGCTTTTTACATCGACCCTCCTGTACGGAGCTCCAATTTGGGGGCCCAGTATACATCATAGATCTCAGAGAGGGACAGATGAGGGATGGAGGCAAATGGAGAGACCACTGATTATGATGATTGCCCGCATGATTCGGAGCAAATTATCAGTACCACATGTGATTGTTCGGGCTGAGCTAGGTGCCCCACCAGTAGTAACCGAGGCCCTATTCCAGGCATTTACCTTTTTACAACGGCTATGGGAGCTCCCTCAGCAGAGGTACTCCCGTTTGGCATTGACCTCATCCATACAGTTGGTAGAGGATGGAGATACTCATTGTTGGTACGCTCAGATGAGATCATGGTTTGACCTACATGGTTTGCGGATAGAGGCACTACCACCCTTTCAGTACAGTCTGGATTGTCCATTTTTGGATCTCACCCGCTCAAAGCAAAACCGCGTGATTAGGATGGATATCATCAGAGTGGACACAGAGAGGACATGGACTAGCCCCCTTGAGCCCTTGGGCACGAAAATGACTCATTACAAGAGCCATTTTCTACACCTCTCACGGGATGATTTTATCACCCACCCGGCGTACATGGATGTACACCTATCACATGGGATACGTTGTGCCATTGGACAGATCTGGACCTCATCACACCAGTTGCGGATTGAGACAGGCGATATGTGCATGAGATAGTGGATGACCACATTTGTCAGCTATGCTACCAGGAGGTAGAGACAGAGGAACACTACATTTGCTGATGTGAAGTCTATTATGAGATCTGAGGGAGATATCACTGCCTCTTCCGAGAGGGTTTTGGGCCGTTACGCAGGGTCATGGAGTTTGAGATGCCTGGGATTGTTTCTACTTGAGCTTAGGAGACACAGAGAGACCCTCTTGGTAGACAGGAGGCTGAGCCATGATGTACCTAGACAGAGGACCCTGACAGATTTCTTCGGCACCAGCACCAGCAACCCAGCCCACACACCTCCTGATACCTCCTCCATTGGGCCATCAGGGCACCGACCACGCTCCCAGGGAGTCACCACTGATAGAGCAGTTATCTTATGTCGTGCTCGTCGGCCACGCCCACCAGGATCCCGACCACGGCATCCTCACCATCGCCAGATCAGAGCCATTATTGCTCGGCATCGGAGGCGCCTACCTTGCTTCTACGACCTCTCCATTCTAGACAGCCCCATGGCGGAGATACTTGATCTAAGGAGAGGGCAACACTTCAACTGATCAACATACATGGATCTACCTGATATACATTTTCTAGTATTTTCCAGTATTTTCTACTCAATATGATCTTGGAGTCTTACAGTTCTGTTCTTATAACTGTAGGACAATCAGTTTATTGTACTTTTTAGTCTCATTTAGTTGTTCTCTTTGATGAGACACCAACTTCAGATGTACTCTCAGTTTTGGTCTCATAGGCCACTATGGCCTCTTAGAGACGTTAATATATCATTTCATTTCATTTCATTTCTTTGGTGGAAAGCGGTGCAAAGTTGCAGGCTGCTCGGAGTATGTAAGCCGGTGGGCGCTTGCGCACGCGTGGGCTGTTAGAAGAGGCGCTGCTGCGTATGGACTACAGCCGGGCACTGCTGCTGCATATGGACTACAGCCGGGCACTGCCGCACATATGGGGCTACAACCGGGTGTTGCTGCACGCATGGGCTACAAGCAGGCTGCAGCCAGCAAAGGGGCTCCAGACGGGCTACGCATGTGGGCTATAGCGAGGCGGCCAGCAACGGGCAACCAAGCGGGCGTCCGGCAAGAGATTCTCTGCAGCCAATCGGGCAGCTAGGCGGGTGTTAGGTGGGAGGCTGTGGATTGCAAGCCTTGTTTATGAGATTGGGATACAGAGGATCAAGTTAAGATGCACAGGATGATGTTCTTGGAAGAGATGTGTTGTTGCTCTTCATCTTGGACTTATGTGTATTCAGGGATTGCTTGACACGTCCTCTATCTTTCTCTGTCTAAGTTTTGGCAACCGTGATTTGATGGTATATCTGTCATGGAAACAGGACTTTGGTTTTTGAGAGGAAACAGGACTTTGGTATCGAGGAAACAGGACTATGGTTATGGGATACAGGTCTTCGGTTTATCAGATACAGGTCTTTGGTTTCATGTCGAAAACATGTCTTTGGATTCATATGGACATGTTCTAGTTTTCTCAAGGTTACATGCAAGCTGTGACTATAGGGAAGATCATATGGTTTGGTACAGCCCAGGAAAGGGTTTGTGGGATCCATGGTTGAGATGGAGAAGACCTTTTCAAGCAGGGAGATGTCGTACATGTGTGTCTTCTCTATGGAATGCTTTGCTGTAATAACGAGAGTTCTTATTTGGAAGTCCTTGGTGAAAGTTTCGAGGGATCCTATTGGTAGAGGATTCTACGAATTGTACTAAATACTCAAATTTTTGCTCAAGTAAAGAAATACCGCAAGGGGCGCCACTGCGTTTTGGGGCCAATCGGTGTCCTTGTACTAATTGCAGGAGCACTCTAGCTCCCCCTATTTGTTTCCTTTTCCAGGTCCCCATGGGAGTTGAAGTGTTTTGTATGCGAGTGTTTGTTTCATCGCCCGTCAGATTTCTAAAGGCCGGTTTCAATATATGTATTGACCTTAGCAGTGATTGCATCCTAGAGAGGCTCTAAGTCTGTAAAAGCATTGTACTTGATTGAAGAAATACAATACAAGTCACATCATTTGAGTCGTGCAAATCTATCTTTTTGTCTTTCTCTCTCCCCATTATGGTACTGGTTGGAGCTAGACAGATCTGCATTGCATTCTTGTATACCCTCCGCATATAGGTTGCATACTGAGCCTCTAGCAGTAGTGCTCCATCCATCACACCCCCCCACTAGCTCAGTACTTTCATAGTTTATTTCATGTTTATTTTGTCCTTTTTTTTTTGGACATCTAGAAGACATTGACAGTTGTACATTGATTTGTCTCATAGGTCGAGTTCGGCCTCTAGTAGATGTTAATACAGCTTTCTTTCTCTCTCTCTCTCTCTCTCTCTCTCTCTCTCTCTCTCTCTCTTTGCTCCAATGCCATAATCATGTTTCAGTATAGGCCACCATAGCCTTACACACAACAGCTAACCCATAAGGTTGTGGTTTAACAATAGATTGTGGCTAGCGACTCACAACCCGCTTGTAGGTTCAGTACCTCGAATCAACCCCGAGTATGTGGTCTAATTGCCGTGAGTCTTCTTGGTACCGATGGCCCCAACCGAACGTCCCATACCACTAGGCCGAACCACCCACCTTGCAGCGCCATGGCCATGATGTCTTGCACACCCATGGTAGTCCTCCTGTCTACCGCATGTTTTGGGTAGTCAGAGTCTTCATCCCGTGCATGTCCATCCTGTTTGTGTACGCGCTTGTGTTTGTGTGTGAACAACCCCTAAAAGGGTTATGTGTGTATGTGTAAACTTATTGATATGTATGTGTGTGTGAACGCTTAGGTATGAATACCCCCTTATATTTAGATAAGATAAGTGTGACATGTGTCATGTGTATTTGTGAGTGATTTGTTTGGGTCAAAAGATAAGGTTGTAAACCTTTAAAAAAGGCATTGTACTTGGTGATTGACAGATCAATCCAATCTTGATGAGCATTGAGTCGTGCAGATACTCTCTCCTACAACCTTGTTCTCTCTCTTCTCTATCCCATGGCTCACCATTTTAACATGGTATCAGAGCTAGAGTCTCTTGCGCCGAGCTAATCCGCCTTGTTGCCAATTGTTCTTCTCGTTGTTGCAATGCCGACCACCACTTCCACCATCACCACCAATTGCTGCCCACTGGGTGGACCCTATGTGTCACCATTTGGCCACCCAAATGGTTCACTCTTGCTTTCACACTATGTACATATTGGATTGGTGTCCATGGCTTATGGAATGTGCCTATGCATGTGATTGACACGTGTCATGCTGTATAGTTGGATATGATATTCCGCTGGGACTTGATGTTATCATGCCTGGAATATCTGGAGGACTTGGCTTTCCGTTGGGACTTGTGCCTTTGTGTACATGCCCGGAAACGCCTGGAGGACTTGGCTTTCCGCTGGGACTTGTGCCTTTGTGTACATGCCCGGAAACGCCTGGAGGATTGGCTTTCCACTGGGTCTGGTATTGCATATACTTGCCTAGAAACGCCTGGTATTATATGGTTTCATGAACGGAAATTGCTCATGCCAATGCTGCATTGCATAGCATCTTTATGTGCTTGCCTGCAAATGAAATTGCATGCTGTTTTCATGCCTGCATGACCTATGTGTAGTTCCGGGCTAGGGGACGCCCGCCCGTGAACCGTGCGTGTGAAACTGTCTGCTGACATGGTTGTGTGGCATGTGAACAGGTGGTAAGTATTACCCAATCTAGGCTCAAATAGTCCTTAGGACTAGGCCAATATTTATAAGTGAGTGCGTTCCCATTTCATTAAAGTTTGGGCGCCCAAAAGTCACTTATAAATTATGACCGCTTCCAAGTTCACACTCACTGAAGTCCCGAGGCGGACAAGACTCAATGTCCAGGACCTGATCCTCCCCTTTTACTCATAAATGGGCATCTCCCCATGTCCCTTCACCTGATTGGACCCCAATTCACTTACTTATTAAGAGAAATTCGTGTTTTCTCTTCATGAGGATTTTTGGAGGCTGAAAACTCTGTTTTTCCACCATTTCTCTCCATTTCCAAGCTCTCCATAGCCATACCCAACTTGCTAGGGTGTTTTCCAAGCTTCCAAGAGTGTTTCCAAGTGCTAATCACTCTCCTACTCACTCCCAATGACTGAAATTCAGCAAAACAGCTCTCATTTTTGCTGTAATTTCTGGTCTTTTTGCTGAAAACCTTAATTTCAGCCTTCCTTTCTCAAATTGAACCATAGGGGAAGCTTTCCCAGGGTTCCCTTCATCCTCTTGAAGACTTTTGTCGCGAAGGATTGCGGCAAATCGAAGATATCAACACTTCTAAAGCTTCCAACGCGAAGGCTTCCGCTTGCAACAACTTCTATGAAGACTGGTAAGCTAATTGGACAATGTGTTGTCATTACTTACTCAGTAGAAGGGCAGGACTCCTTGTTTAGCCGCCCTGTGTAGTATTTCTCTTGTCCTATGTGCTCTTGAAGATGTTGCTACCTTGCTTGGTAGAACATAGAGCCAATGGTAGAGAATATGGGCACTGAAGTCGGGCCGGGCATCAAGGCAGCTCCTTGGTGATCTACATCGACATACCATTGTTTTCTAAATGCTGAATTTCATATGCATTGGCATGGAGGATTTGGCAATGGATGCCCGTGAAGCTATGTATTGAATTTCTCCAATAGTAATACAATTTACTCAAGGGAGGGGTCGGCCGTTCCGGCTCATTGTGTGTCTCTTGTCAATTCAGCAATTTACTTCTTGTATTTGAGCAAGTGTCCTTCAAATCTTAGTGTATTTAAGTGTATTGATTAGCATTGTGTTCAACCAAGTTACATTGTTACATTGGTATCAGAGCATACGGTTCTCTTTCACTTCTATCGTGAGAGACGATCACCGTGAACACTAGCTATCTCTACACTTAGAACATTATGGACAGCCATACAATGAATGTTGGAGATGCTAATACAAGAGGCAGGGACAATGAAATGCATGCCTCCAATGCTTTACAGGATGAGCAAACTCATGTGGTGCACAATAGGGAACATGAATATGTGGGACAGCCGTCTCGTGGCAAAGAGAAGATGCAAGAAGAAGAGTCGATAGTCTTGAGGGCTGAACTTACTCGTATGCAGGCTCTTCTCCAAGCACAACAAGAAGAATTGAACCGCTATCGCCGCGAGGATCCATTGGTACATGACCGTCTGAAGACCAAGAAAGCTGAATCTTATATGGATCATGCAATGGCAATGATTGCTCAAGAGTTGCACATGCAACCAAAGGATGCAGCACGTGCATACTTGGCTCGTACCGAGGATGCCTATGCAGAAAAGGCAACCATCCCACATGTCTTGGAATCCCCACAAGTGCCCGAACAAGAAGTTATGTCTAAGAGGATGAATCTCCATGCTATGGGAGAGGAACAATCAGTGACTTCACGCCATGCAGGAATATCTCATGTAGCCCGTGAAGGATACAATGTTTATGGCAGTGGTCAAAATGTATGTCAAATGCCATTGCCGGCTGAAAATGTACATGCACAACACATGCAACATGGGCTGCAATTTTCTGTTGGTGCAGGTATTCCACGTATCTCTCATGCCACTCATGCCTTCGAGTGTGCTCGTGAGGGAGAAGTTATGGCTGAAAATGTATCAATGGATGTGGAGGGGCCAGCCATGCCTCATGCTTACAGGGCACATGTATCTATGCCTTATGCATCACCTTTTGGTCCAAAAATGATGCTAGTCACAGGAGCTGTCCCAATGGACAAACATGGGGGAAAACATGTTGAGATGCACACACATGCATCAAAGTCTCGTGATTTCAAAGCCGGAGACAAATCTGTGAAGTTTGACACATATCATGGAGAATATGATGCATCAAAGGCACTTGCTTTTATTGCCTAGTTTGATATTGCTTTCAGTGATGAGGATTGTTGGGGTAAAGGCACTATGCCCACCCTTATAGTGTGTACAAGCCCATAAGTTATAGTACATAGTACACTTAGTACTTTTAATGTACTAAGTGCACTATGTGTACTAGTGCAATATACATGTGTGATAGGGGAGTCACACTCATTCCCATGAGTTGACTTATCCCCACAACTCTCTCTCTCTCTCTCTCTCCCTTGCTTCTCTGTGTATGTCTCCCACACATGAACTCTAACCCTAATTCATTCTCCCATTCAACTGGTATCAGAGCCAGCATGCAGCTCTCTGCATGTGCAGTTTACTTCCAACATGATGGTGGAGCCAGGCGCCTACAGCAGTGTGTGTGATCGCTGAGATAGCAGGTCGACTAGGGGTTGACGGGCAGAGCTACACGTAGCAAACCACAAGGCAGCATTCGCAGGCAGGCTGGGCGAGCACGTGGCAAAAGGAGGTTGCCCAGCCAACCAGGCGCAGCCAGGCGCCTACAGAGCAGCCAGTCAGACACGGAGTGCAGCGGCTCGCATGTAGCAAGCGTAAGGCTGTGTAAACGTGTAGCGCTACCAGGCGAAGGCGTAAAATCGCTCAGCAGCGAGCGAACACGTCTACAAGAAGGCGGAGCAGGCTTCCTGCAGTCAAAGACAGCGAATCGCCAAGCATTGAGTCCAAGATCGTTGTCTCTGCCGTGTGTGTGTCTGTCCCCGCTGAGGAGTTTCGATGGTGCGCGATTGACAAGGCGGCCTGGAGGGAGCGCTTCGCCCTCTTCTACAAGCTCGCCAGCATCGTCGATGACAGAGACAAGCCTGTCTATGGACCTCAGTTGAAGCTTGTCAGGCAAGCAGCAAAAGTCTCAGCAGTACGAGCTGTTATTGGAGGGCTGTCGACATCAGCCCTGGTGTGGAGATTCAGAAAGAGTCCTCATGCTAGGAGAAGCCTTGTACGCCTGCACCTGCCCTACTACAACAGTAGTATGCAGCAGCACCTCATTAGAGCAAATTCGACGTCCCCCCCCTTTCCTGCAAAACAAATTAAGAGGTATTTGCCTTCAATTTTGGGAATTTCTTATCAATTCAATCAATTGAGCAGGTACAGGTGCCGAATTGCTCAATTTTGAGCAAAATTGGCAAAATTGGGTGACATTGGTCACAATCAGGATCAATTTGCAAGACATTGGATGTCAAAATTTGGGGCTTTTGATGTAATTGTGCAATTAAGCATTCATACATGCTGTATGATGTGAGAAATCGCACATTCGGGCAAAATTGCAGCAAATTGCAGTGCAAATCAAGGGGCTTTTGTGCTGATTGGATTGATTTGCATGCAGGCAATCACATTTGATGCTTTGGGCAATGTGTTGATGCCTGACAAGCACTCAATGTGCCTGTAAATCAAGGGGCTTTCATGTATTGGATGTATATGTGGCCAGGGGGAAGCACTGTGAACACTCTGGATGCCTTCATGTGCGTCAATGTACCATGTATGATCAGCAATTGATCTTAAATCAAGGGGCTTTTCAAGATTTTATGCTTGTTAAGCTTGGCAAAGCAGCAGGCAAGACTTTTATGCCTTGAATCCTCAGAAATCAGCTTGCAGTCAAGGGGCTTTTGCCCAATTTCTGTTCGGGACTGTTGTATGCAGTGTTCGGGACTGTAAAAGTCTGATTTTCACTCATTTGGACAGCCAGGAGAGCATTTATTGCTACTGTACCTGTTGGTACAGATTTGGTACAGCTTTGTACAAGTTTTGGCATGGCTGTACACTGATTTGAGTGAGGAAAAGGTTCAATTTCAGCTGCTGTACTTGCCGGTACAGGTTTGGTACATCACAGGTGAGCACTTAGTACTGTTGTACAGTACTTTGGAAGGGAAACAGAGCACATTTAAGGTGCTGTCCTAAATCTGCAGCAACCAGATTTTGGTGATTTCATCACATAAAGTGGGAGAAAAGTTGCATTTGTGCTTCCGCAGTGGGAGATAAAGCTTGGGAGAACAACTGTGAGCACTTTGTGTGCTTTTGGTGCAGTGTTTGCACATTTTGCAGGGAGTCAGGCATTGACAGGTTGCATATTGCTATGGCAACCACAGGTGAGAGCTCTTCATTGCTTCACATCAAGAAGCTTGAAGGCTCACATAACTATGATATTTGGCAAACCCAGTGCTATAATGTGTTGCTCCAGAAAAAGCAACACAAGCCTATCAAAGAAAGGAGTGTAATGCCCGCTTCTCTTACTGCTGAAGAGTGGGAAGATATGGATGAGCTGGCAAGATCTACTATCATGTTGTCTGTGTCAGACTCTTTACTTTTCAGCATTCGTGAAGAGAAGACAGCTTGGGGAATGTGGCAGAGATTGCAGGACTTGTATGCCCAGCAAAGTGCCTCAAGCAAAGTGTATTGGTTGAAGAAACTCATAGGTCTTCAGATGAAGGAAGGGGCGTCTATGGCAGCCCATCTAAATGAGTTTAATGGTATTGTCAGCCAAGTTATAAATCAAAAGTTGGCAATGGACGATGAGTTCAAAGCTACTTTTCTCTCATGCACTTTGCCAGAGAGTTGGGACACATTCAGGACAGCCACTAGCAATTCGAATGCTATGCTGTCATATGCAGATGTTGAGGGTGCTCTTCTTCAAGAAGAGATGAACAGGAAAAACAACTCTGTTGGAAAGTCCAATGCAATGAATGCACGTGGGAGATCCCAGCAAAGGGGTAAAAGCCAAGAACGGGGAAGGAGCAAGTCTCGCTCCAAAAAGGACTTGGAATGCCATTATTGTGGCAAGAAGGGACACATCAAAAAGCAATGCTACAAATGGAAAAATGATCAAAAGGAAAAGGGAAAAGGCAAAGACAAAGACAAAGATGAAGCCAAAGATGTAAAGCCAAAGAGCAAAAGTGGAGTCAAGATTGAAGAAATCAATGTGTCACATGCAGGTGACAGTGAGGATGAGGTCCTATTCACGTCTTCACTTGATGCCCATTCACTTCTTACAGGAGATGGTCATGGTATGCACTCATGGATCATTGATTCAGGTGCCTCCTTTCATGTCACAGGTTGCAGAGACTTGTTTGTCAGGTATACTGCTAGCAATGAAGGAGTGGTTTATTTGGGTGACAACCATGCATGCAAGATTCTTGGCAAAGGTGATGTGAGGCTTGTGTTTTCAGATGGCTCACAGCTTATGCTCCATGATGTCAGGCATGTGCCTGAGATCAAGAAGAACCTACTTTCTACTGGATAGCTTGATGATGCTGATTATGTTACCACATTTGGTCGTGGAAAGTGGAAAATTAGTAAGGGCTCACTGGTTGTTGCCAGAGGCTCTAAGGTGGACACTCTTTACTTTATGCATGCAGGTGTTTGTCACCATGCTAATGTAAATGTAACCGAGCTGCCGGAAATCTCTATGTGGCATAGCCGGTTGGGACACATGAGTGTCAAAGGAATGGAGCAATTGTCTCGTTTGGGTTACTTGCCTTCTCTAAAGTTTTCAAGTTTTCAGTTTTGTGAGCATTGTATATATGGCAGGCAACTCCAGTGCCCCCACAAGAAAGCTCTTGGACAGAAAGATGCTCAGTTAGAGCTTGTGCATACAGATGTATGTGAGATGCCTCAGCTTTCTTTGGGAGGGGCAAAATATTTTGTGTCATTTATTGATGATGCCACACGCAAGGTGTGGGTTTATCCTCTTCGTTTGAAGAGTGATACATTCTCAGTGTTTCAGAAGTTTGTTGCTCATGTTGAGAATCAAACTGGCAAAACACTGAAGGCTTTGCGTTCCGATAATGGTGGAGAGTATATGTCCAAACAGTTTCAGGACTTTTGTGATGCTAAAGGCATCAAGAGGGACCTCTCTACTCCTTATGATTCTCCACAAAACGGGACAGCAGAGAGGATGAACAGGACCATTCAGGAGAAGGTCCATTCTATGTTGTCACATGCTGCGTTACCTCATGGTTTTTGGGCTGAAGCTGTTATGACAGCCGTTCATCTTATAAACAGGTCACCTAACACGAGGCTTGGTGGGAAAGTGCCAGAAGAAGTATGGACAGGGAAGCCTCCGTCATACAAGCACTTGAGAGTGTTTGGTTGCGTTGCGTACGTGCACATACGCAGGGAAATGCGCACCAAACTTGATCCTAAGTCTCACAAATGCATATTCCTAGGATATGGTGACAGAGGTGAAATGGGGTATAGACTTTGGGATCCCGTGAATAGAAAGATTATACGCAGTAATGATGTCATTTTTGATGAAACATGCATGTATAAGGAGCCTGCAAGGCAACAGGAGCCTGGCAAAGTCATCTTTGATGATGATGGACATCATGGACAACAACCAAGGGCTGTAAATCAGCCATTACAGCAGCAAAACCAGCCCTTAAATGGTGCTGAAAATGGTCCAAATGGACAGCCAGACATGGCAGAAGATATCCCTATGGATATACCACAGTTAGAGGAAATACCGGGCATGATATTTCAGCCTTATGGCATGGAACAGGAGCCACCAATGGGTGATATGCAGGCTGGACAGCAACCTGCAAATGATGGTCATTGGGTACGGAGGTCCACAAGACCCTCCAGAGCCCCTGACAGGTTTGTTCCAGGGGTTGACTACTTGATGCTTACTGACTGTGGGGAGCCCTCATGTTATAAGGAGGCTTTACAGAGGGCAGACAAGGCTCTTTGGGAGCGTGCCATGAAGTCAGAGATGGATTCTTTGCACAAAAATGGTACATGGAAGTTGGTGCATTTGCCTGCAGGCAAGAAGGTTTTGCCATGCAAATGGGTTTACAGGCTCAAAGTTGCACCAGATGCTAAGCCAAGATACAAAGCCAGGTTAGTGGCTAAGGGCTTTAAGCAGGAATATGGTGTGGACTTTGATGAGATCTTCTCTCCAGTGGTCAAAATGACCACACTTAGAGCTGTGTTAGCTTTGGTTGCGCATGATGATCTGGATTTGATTCAGATGGATGTGAAGACTGCTTTTCTTCACGGTGATCTCCATGAGGAGATATATATGCAACAGCCAGAGGGTTATGCAGTGAGTGGAAAGGAGAAGCTTGTATGCAAGCTGAAAAAGAGTCTTTATGGGCTCAAACAGGCACCAAGGGAATGGTATCATAAATTTGATACATTCATGAAATCCCAGAAATTCAGGAGAAGTGACATAGATCATTGCTTATACACCAAGAAAGCTTTGGATGGCAGTCTATTGATCCTCATCTTGTATGTTGATGATATGTTGATTGCCGGGAAATCTCGTAAGGAGATGGATACCTTGAAGAAGAGGCTGCATCAAACCTTTGATATGAAGGATTTGGGTGATGCAAATCACATTTTGGGTATGCGGATACTTCGGGACAGAAATCAGCATGTGTTGTATTTGTCTCAGAAGGAATACATTGGCAAAGTGTTGCAGAGGTTCAATATGGACGGGGGGAAGAAGACTAGTACTCCTTTGCCTCCATATGTGAAACTCAGTGCTATGGACAGCCCACAGTCAGATAGTGGCAGGGCTGATATGGCCAAGATTCCGTATGCTTCAGCTTGTGGCAGTCTCATGTATGCCATGGTTACTACTAGGCCGGACATTGCATTTGTAGTGGGAGTGGTTTCTAGATACATGGCCAACCCTGGCAAGAAGCATTGGGAAGCAGTGAAAGGTGTCATGAGATACCTGAAGGGCACACAGGATATGTGCATTTGCTTTGGCAAACAGGATGCATTAGTGCATGGTTACACGGATTCGGATTATGCCAGTCATCCAGATAACCGGAAGTCTACTACCGGTTATGTGTTTACATTCACAGGAGGTGCTGTGTCATGGATATCCAGGATGCAGAAGTGCACTGCCTTATCTACTACAGAGGCCGAGTATATTGCAGCCACAGAGGCTTGCAAGGAGGCATTATGGCTATCTCGGTTAGTGGTTGATTTGGGTTATACAGGGGATATTCCATTGTTGCATTGTGACAGTCAGAGTGCCATCCAGTTGGCAAAGAACCCTGTCTTTCATGCAAAAGACGAAGCATGTGGATGTGAAGTATCACTTCATCAGAGAGGTGATAGAGAACAAGCAAATTCAGCTTGTTAAGATTCATACGGATGACAACCCGGCTGATCTGTTGACAAAGAGTTTGCCTCCGGAGTGGTTTGCTCATTGCAGACACTTGATGGGCATTGGATGAGGCCAGTTTCAGCCTTGATATGGCCTTGTATATTATCATGTACATGTTTATTTTTTCTTTTCCTTCATTTAAGGGCACTTTGCCTTTAAGTGGGAGGTGGTTGGGGTAAAGGCACTATGCCCACCCTTATAGTGTGTACAAGCCCATAAGTTATAGTACATAGTACACTTAGTACTTTTAATGTACTAAGTGCACTATGTGTACTAGTGCAATATACATGTGTGATAGGGGAGTCACACACTCAATGCTTGAGTTGACTTCCCCACAACTCTCTCTCTCTCTCTCTCTCTCCCTTGCTTCTCTGTGTATGTCTCCCACACATGAACTCTAACCCTAATTCATTCTCCCATTCAGAGGATTTCACTCAGAAATCCATGATCCGGCATGTAAGCATGTTCATGAAAGGCACTGCTGCCCATTGGTGGCTCACGGAGAAGCTCTCACCGAATCCTGTTAGATCATGGAAAGAGTTCAAGGAGAGGTTCTATGCTCAATTCTTGCCTCCCAATGCATTGAATGAGATAACAATGAAGTGGGATTGGGTAAAGCAAAATGAGGGGGAATCGGTAAATGCATATGTACAAAAGTTTTGGAAAGTGCTCTTGGAGGTGTCTCCATTTATGCATGTCACCGAGGCGGAAAGGAAGAGAAGGTTTCAATCGGGATTGCAACCCGTGTACAAAGCGGGATTACAAATGTATCCTGGTCATACCTTACACCAATTAATCGCAGCCGCCACCGCCACCGAGCAATTGGAACTCAAATTGAGTCGATCCAATAAGGCTAAACCCTCATTTCAAGGCAAAGAGAGGGCTGTCCAAAACCTGTAAAATGATGGACAGCCACCTAAAAGGGACCAAAACCAAGCCAAATCAGGTCCAAAAGCTGAAAATAAGTTTGCTAAAAAGCGCCCTTATAAGCCGGCAAACTTTGGTCTTAGTGCTAAGAAGAAGGAGCAATATATGCGTGAAGGCAAATGCTTTACTTGTGGCAGCACTGAGCACATGGCAAGAGCATGTCCAAATAAGAAGAACAAAGCTGAAAATGCTAATGTACCGAAGCCTAATGTGCATATGGTTCCGGATGTGCAGGGCAACACTTCACATGATAGCAAAGATAGGGTTGTATGTAAAGCTTGGGGACAGCTCAAAGATGTTGACCCGCTTTGTTCATGTTTGATGATTGTGCATCGGAGAATTTCATATCCACTCAGATGGCAGCTGCTTTGGGTATTGAAGTGGAGGACATGGGTCCTCAAATTGAAGCAGGGGCTGCCTTTGTTGGTAGAGAAGTGCAGGTCATGCCTATTTTTGGCAAGTTGCGCATACACATTCAAGGCTATGTGGATCATGAGGATTTTCTTGTGGCGCCTTTGAATGGCTGTGATGTATTGCTTGGAAAGCCTTGGCATACACGTATTGATCCGTGCAAGGCTTACAAGACTAACAGGATCACCTTCATGCATAAAGGCCGAGAACATGTAATTGATGCTGGTGAAGAGGGTGATACCATTCCCGTTGTATCTCATGTACAAATTAAGAAAGTAATGAAAAAGAGTGTTTTTGCGTACTTGATTTTTGTACGAGATCATGTTGAGAAAAATAATGTACATGTAAACACTCTTAGTAATGATAGGCTGAAATTTTTGCAAGAGCACAATGATTGTTTTGCTGATGAGTTACCAAATGAGTTACCACCTGTACGACCGGAAGATCATCGCATTGATCTTGTGCCGGGTAGCTCACCACCTAATAGGCCAGCCTATCGTGTAAGTGCATCCCAAAAAGAGGAGATCATGAAGCAAGTGAATGAGCTTCTTGAGAAGGGTTTGGTTCAGCCAAGCTCTTCCCCATATTGTTCACCCGTCCTCTTGGTTCAAAAGAAGGATGGATCCTTTCATATGTGTGTTGATTATAGAGCTTTGAATAAGCTTACCATCAAGAATAGGTTTCCGATTCCACGCATAGACGACATCCTTGACAAGTTGGATGGATCGGCATGCTTTAGCCGAATCGATCTCAAGAGTGGATATCATCAAGTGGGTGTAGTGCCTGAGGATGTACACAAAACTGCTTTCAGGACAGCATTTGGGCTTTATGAGTATCTTGTTATGCCTTTTGGTCTTACAAATGCCCCGGCTACATTCAATAGAATGATGGATCGCATATTCCGTGGGTACAGGAAATTTACAGGTGTCTTCTTTGATGACATCCTAGTCTTCCGAAGACCGAAGAAGAGCATAAAGCTCATTTGGCTATTGTTTTTGAAGAGCTCCATAAGCATAAACTCTTCATAAATGCAAAGAAGAGTGAGTTCTTCTTGTCAGAGATACATTATCTTGGGCATATTGTGTCCAAAGATGGAGTGCGGATGGATCCTGCAATGTTTCAGTGTTGATCGTTCCGGATTTGCAAAAGCCTTTTTGTGTGGAATGTGATGCATCTGGAAATTGCATAGGGGCTGTTCTTAATCAAGAGGGACATGCCGTGGCTTATGAGAGTCGTAGATTGCATGATGCAGAGCTATCTCTTGGCATTTATGAGAAAGAGCTCTTGGCTGTAATTCATGCACACTTACTATATGGAAACATTACCTTCTTGGGGCTGATTTCACTGTGAAGACAGATCACCAGAGTTTGAGGTATTTTCTTACTCAAACTAAGTTGTCAGAGAAGCATATGAGGATGGCCAATTTCCTCTCTATGTTTCATTTTCAGATCTTGCACACCCCAGGAAAGAAGAATGTAGTGGCCGATGCATTGTCACGAAAGCCGTATGTAGCAGCTATCTCGGTTGCCCCTCATGGAGACTTGTCTACCATGCGTGATTTCTATCATACGGATGCTGATTTTGCCACTATTTGGGCTGATTTGATGGCTGGTCATGCACATGCCTCATATGTGATCAAAGAGGGTTATCTCATGAAAGATAATTGCCTATGTGTGGTGTCTGACAGGAGGCAAAAGGTTTTGGATGAGTGCCATGCTCCTCCATATGCTGGTCATAGAGGCATAATGCCTACTACGCACATGATTGAGCGGTATTTCTTTTGGCCAGGTATGCGGAAAGACATAGAGGCACATGTACGTGCATGTATCACCTGTCAAAAGGTCAAATTTGATAGGCAAAAGGCACCAGGTTTGCTTCAGCCATTGCCTATTCCCACGCAGCCATGGGAAAGTATTACAATGGATTTCATTATGGACTTGCCACGTACCCAACAGGGTAATGATGCAATTTGGACAATTGTGGACAGGTTTAGTAAGCAAGCTCATTTCTTGCCGGTCAAAAAGACCATCAAAGCTGAGCATATGGTTAAAATATATCTTGCACAAGTGTTCAAACATCATGAAATGCCGAAGTCCATTGTGGGGGATAGAGATCCCAAGACTACAAGTCTCTTTTGGCGGGCCTTATTTGATAATATGGGCACCAAATTGGACTTCTCATCAGCTTATCACCCTCAAACGGATGGGCAAAGTGAGGCTGCAAATTCAGCCGTGTTGGATCTCTTGAAATGTTATGTGGCGGATCAGAAGTCTTCTTGGGAGAAGTACTTACCGCTTGTGGAATTTGCATACAACAACACGGTGCATGCATCTACGGGAAAGGCCCCGTTTGAGATTGTTTATGGTAAGGTGGTTTTGCCACCCATCCTTCGCACAAAGGATGAGATATTTGCAGCTGATGAGTATGTAAGAGACTTGGATATTGCTTTTGCTCAGGTGCGGACAGCCATTGCAAGGTCACAAGACAAGCATAAAAAGGCTGCCGACAAGCATAGAAGGCAATTGGATGTTAAAGAGAATGATTGGGTATTGCTGAAATTTGAGAAAGCAAGACTTGCAAAGAGGCCTGGCAAAGAGGGTGCATATCCTAAGCTTGCAACCAGGTAGTATGGACCTTTTCGAGTGATCGAGAAGATCAATGAAGTGGCTTTCAGATTGGCATTACCTAGTCATTGGCACATACACAATGCTTTTCATGTGAGTCTTCTTCGCAAGTATGTAGGGCCGGAGCCCAGTGAAATGGTCATTGAGGATCCACCAGAAGTGGATGAGCTTGAGGAGATCTTGCAGCCAGAGCAGATTGTGTATCACAAGGAACGCAAGCTTGCTGCAGGCAAAGTTGTGAGGCATTACCTTGTGAAGTTTAAGAACTATCTTCCCATTGATGCTAAATGGGTAGATGAAGAGTTCTTCAAAGATTGCCCGCATGTGCTTCAGACATATTTCGATGCATTTCAGTTGCGGACAACTGTTTAGAAGCGGGGGGGAATGTCACCATTTGACCACCCAAATGGTTCACTCTTGCTTTCACACTATGTACATATTGGATTGGTGTCCATGGCTTATGGAATGTGCCTATGCATGTGATTGACACGTGTCATGCTGTATAGTTGGATATGATATTCCGCTGGGACTTGATGTTATCATGCCCGGAATATCTGGAGGACTTGGCTTTCCGCTGGGACTTGTGCCTTTGTGTACATGCTCGGAAACGCCTGGAGGACTTGGCTTTCCGCTGGGACTTGTGCCTTTGTGTACATGCCCGGAAACGCCTGGAGGATTGGCTTTCCACTGGGTCTGGTATTGCATATACTTGTCTGGAAACGCTTGGTATTATATGGTTTCATGAACGGAAATTGCTCATGCTAATGCTGCATTGCATAGCATCTTTATGTGCTTGCCCGCAAATGAAATTGCATGCTGTTTTCATGCCTGCATGACCTATGTGTAGTTCCGGGCTAGGGGACGCCCGCCCGTGAACCGTGCGTGTGAAACTGTCTGCTGACATGGTTGTGTGGCATGTGAACAGGTGGTAAGTATTACCCAATCTAGGCTCAAATAGTCCTTAGGACTAGGCCAATATTTATAAGTGAGTGCGTTCCCATTTCATTAAAGTTTGGGCGCCCAAAAGTCACTTATAAATTATGACCGCTTCCAAGTTCACACTCACGGAAGTCCCGAGGCGGACAAGACTCAATGTCCAGAACCTGATCCTCCCCTTTTACTCATAAATGGGCATCTCCCCATGTCCCTTCACCTGATTGGACCCCAATTCACTTACTTATTAAGAGAAATTCGTGTTTTCTCTTCATGAGGATTTTTGGAGGCTGAAAACTCTGTTTTTCCACCATTTCTCTCCATTTCCAAGCTCTCCATAGCCATACCTAACTTGCTAGGGTGTTTTCCAAGCTTCCAAGAGTGTTTCCAAGTGCTAATCACTCTCCTACTCACTCCCAATGACTGAAATTCAGCAAAACAGCTCTCATTTTTGCTGTAATTTCTGGTCTTTTTGCTGAAAACCCTAATTTCAGCCTTCCTTTCTCAAATTGAACCATAGGGGAAGCTTTCCCAGGGTTCCCTTCATCCTCTTGAAGACTTTTGTCGCGAAGGATTGCGGCAAATCGAAGATATCAACACTTCTAAAGCTTCCAACGCGAAGGCTTCCGCTTGCAACAACTTCTATGAAGACTGGTAAGCTAATTGGACAATGTGTTGTCATTACTTACTCAGTAGAAGGGCAGGACTCCTTGTTTAGCCGCCCTGTGTAGTATTTCTCTTGTCCTATGTGCTCTTGAAGATGTTGCTACCTTGCTTGGTAGAACATAGAGCCAATGGTAGAGAATATGGGCACTGAAGTCGGGCCGGGCATCAAGGCAGCTCCTTGGTGATCTACATCGACATACCATTGTTTTCTAAATGCTGAATTTCATATGCATTGGCATGGAGGATTTGGCAATGGATGCCCGTGAAGCTATGTATTGAATTTCTCCAATAGTAATACAATTTACTCAAGGGAGGGGTCGGCCGTTCCGGCTCATTGTGTGCCTCTTGTCAATTCAGCAATTTACTTCTTGTATTTGAGCAAGTGTCCTTCAAATCTTAGTGTATTTAAGTGTATTGATTAGCATTGTGTTCAACCAAGTTACATTGTTACATTGGTGTCACCATTTAGCCACCCAAATGGTTCACTCTTGCTTTCACACTATGTACATATTGGATTGGTGTCCATGGCTTATGGAATGTGCCTATGCATGTGATTGACACGTGTCATGCTGTATAGTTGGATATGATATTCCGCTGGGACTTGATGTTATCATGCCCGGAATATCTGGAGGACTTGGCTTTCCGCTGGGACTTGTGCCTTTGTGTAAATGCCCGGAAACGCCTGGAGGACTTGGCTTTCCGCTGGGACTTGTGCCTTTGTGTACATGCCCGGAAACGCCTGGAGGATTGGCTTTCCACTGGGTCTGGTATTGCATATACTTGTCTGGAAACGCTTGGTATTATATGGTTTCATGAACGGAAATTGCTCATGCTAATGCTGCATTGCATAGCATCTTTATGTGCTTGCCCGCAAATGAAATTGCATGCTGTTTTCATGCCTGCATGACCTATGTGTAGTTCCGGGCTAGGGGACGCCCGCCCGTAAACCGTGCGTGTGAAACTGTCTGCTGACATGGTTGTGTGGCATGTGAACAGGTGGTAAGTATTACCCAATCTAGGCTCAAATAGTCCTTAGGACTAGGCCAATATTTATAAGTGAGTGCGTTCCCATTTCATTAAAGTTTGGGCGCCCAAAAGTCACTTATAAATTATGACCGCTTCCAAGTTCACACTCACGGAAGTCCCGAGGCGGACAAGACTCAATGTCCAGGACCTGATCCTCCCCTTTTACTCATAAATGGGCATCTCCCCATGTCCCTTCACCTGATTGGACCCCAATTCACTTACTTATTAAGAGAAATTCGTGTTTTCTCTTCATGAGGATTTTTGGAGGCTGAAAACTCTGTTTTTCCACCATTTCTCTCCATTTCCAAGCTCTCCATAGCCATACCTAACTTGC
Organism: Cibotium barometz; assembly: GCF_041138505.1. NCBI lineage: Eukaryota > Viridiplantae > Streptophyta > Polypodiopsida > Cyatheales > Cibotiaceae > Cibotium > Cibotium barometz. The sequence goes on along the minus strand of NC_141107.1, from coordinate 26,358,717 downwards.
TAGGGTGTTTTCCAAGCTTCCAAGAGTGTTTCCAAGTGCTAATCACTCTCCTACTCACTCCCAATGACTGAAATTCAGCAAAACAGCTCTCATTTTTGCTGTAATTTCTGGTCTTTTTGCTGAAAACCCTAATTTCAGCCTTCCTTTCTCAAATTGAACCATAGGGGAAGCTTTCCCAGGGTTCCCTTCATCCTCTTGAAGACTTTTGTCGCGAAGGATTGCGGCAAATCGAAGATATCAACACTTCTAAAGCTTCCAACGCGAAGGCTTCCGCTTGCAACAACTTCTATGAAGACTGGTAAGCTAATTGGACAATGTGTTGTCATTACTTACTCAGTAGAAGGGCAGGACTCCTTGTTTAGCCGCCCTGTGTAGTATTTCTCTTGTCCTATGTGCTCTTGAAGATGTTGCTACCTTGCTTGGTAGAACATAGAGCCAATGGTAGAGAATATGGGCACTGAAGTCGGGCCGGGCATCAAGGCAGCTCCTTGGTGATCTACATCGACATACCATTGTTTTCTAAATGCTGAATTTCATATGCATTGGCATGGAGGATTTGGCAATGGATGCCCGTGAAGCTATGTATTGAATTTCTCCAATAGTAATACAATTTACTCAAGGGAGGGGTCGGCCGTTCCGGCTCATTGTGTGCCTCTTGTCAATTCAGCAATTTACTTCTTGTATTTGAGCAAGTGTCCTTCAAATCTTAGTGTATTTAAGTGTATTGATTAGCATTGTGTTCAACCAAGTTACATTGTTACATTGGTGTCACCATTTAGTCACCCAAATGGTTCACTCTTGCTTTCACACTATGTACATATTGGATTGGTGTCCATGGCTTATGGAATGTGCCTATGCATGTGATTGACACGTGTCATGCTGTATAGTTGGATATGATATTCCGCTGGGACTTGATGTTATCATGCCCGGAATATCTGGAGGACTTGGCTTTCCGCTGGGACTTGTGCCTTTGTGTACATGCCCGGAAACGCCTGGAGGACTTGGCTTTCCGCTGGGACTTGTGCCTTTGTGTACATGCCCGGAAACGCCTGGAGGATTGGCTTTCCACTGGGTCTGGTATTGCATATACTTGTCTGGAAACGCCTGGTATTATATGGTTTCATGAACGGAAATTGCTCATGCCAATGCTGCATTGCATAGCATCTTTATGTGCTTGCCTGCAAATGAAATTGCATGCTGTTTTCATGCCTGCATGACCTATGTGTAGTTCCGGGCTAGGGGACGCCCGCCCGTGAACCGTGCGTGTGAAACTGTCTGCTGACATGGTTGTGTGGCATGTGAACAGGTGGTAAGTATTACCCAATCTAGGCTCAAATAGTCCCTAGGACTAGGCCAATATTTATAAGTGAGTGCGTTCCCATTTCATTAAAGTTTGGGCGCCCAAAAGTCACTTATAAATTATGACCGCTTCCAAGTTCACACTCACTGAAGTCCCGAGGCGGACAAGACTCAATGTCCAGGACCTGATCCTCCCCTTTTACTCATAAATGGGCATCTCCCCATGTCCCTTCACCTGATTGGACCCCAATTCACTTACTTATTAAGAGAAATTCGTGTTTTCTCTTCATGAGGATTTTTGGAGGCTGAAAACTCTGTTTTTCCACCATTTCTCTCCATTTCCAAGCTCTCCATAGCCATACCCAACTTGCTAGGGTGTTTTCCAAGCTTCCAAGAGTGTTTCCAAGTGCTAATCACTCTCCTACTCACTCCCAATGACTGAAATTCAGCAAAACAGCTCTCATTTTTGCTGTTATTTCTGGTCTTTTTGCTGAAAACCCTAATTTCAGCCTTCCTTTCTCAAATTGAACCTTTCCCAGGGTTCCCTTCATCCTCTTGAAGACTTTTGTCGCGAAGGATTGCGGCAAATCGAAGATATCAACACTTCTAAAGCTTCCAACGCGAAGGCTTCCGCTTGCAACAACTTCCATGAAGACTGGTAAGCTAATTGGACAATGTGTTGTCATTACTTACTCAGTAGAAGGGCAGGACTCCTTGTTTAGCCGCCCTGTGTAGTATTTCTCTTGTCCTATGTGCTCTTGAAGATGTTGCTACCTTGCTTGGTAGAACATAGAGCCAATGGTAGAGAATATGGGCACTGAAGTCGGGCCGGGCATCAAGGCAGCTCCTTGGTGATCTACATCGACATACCATTGTTTTCTAAATGCTGAATTTCATATGCATTGGCATGGAGGATTTGGCAATGGATGCCCGTGAAGCTATGTATTGAATTTCTCCAATAGTAATACAATTTACTCAAGGGAGGGGTCGGCCGTTCCGGCTCATTGTGTGCCTCTTGTCAATTCATCAATTTACTTCTTGTATTTGAGCAAGTGTCCTTCAAATCTTAGTGTATTTAAGTGTATTGATTAGCATTGTGTTCAACCAAGTTACATTGTTACACTATGAAAGCATGCTGGAGAGACTGAGCTGAGAAGGCTGCTCCACCTGTGGTCACCCCTCTATCCTAAGTGCAATGTAATCATAACTAGATGTCTAGCATCTGTCATCATTGATTGACATTGTAAACCACCATGAGTAAGACCTACGGGTACTTGGATGGTCATCATAAAACAGCTTTGTGAACACTGAACAGTAATTAGAGCTAGCATTGACATCATAGTAGTCATGGATATTTTGTTGAGGGAGGGTGTTAGAAATACACCAAAATACCATGTGACATTGGGGATATGGACATCTGGTCATTAGGTTTATAGCCAACTTGGTGTGAACAATCTCTTAGTTAGAGTCAAAAGATAGGGTTTGATGCCTATAAAAGGGTATAGTACTTGGTGGTTCATTCATCTCATTCTCATTCATTCATAATACAATCACCTTGTTTTGTGCCCAATTTGCTTTCTCTTCTCTCTCTTCTTCCTCCTCTTCAACCATGGAGAGATTTCATCCTCCATAGCTCCATGGTTGAATCTGTGATTGCCAACATTGATGAGATCTTGAGCTTCATTGGTAGATTAGGTGGGGCTGGTCCCACACTGGCATGCATACCGATCCCCCTACTACTTTATGCAGATGACATCGTTCTCCTTTCAGATTCAGCCGAGGGGCTTCAGAGACATTTGGATGCCTTACTGGATTTTTGCACTTTGCGGGACCTCATTGTTAACCTTGGTAAAACCAAGGTAATGGTCTTCAATACCTCCTGCCCCTTCACATCTTGATTGAGCTTCACATACAAAGGGGATCGTGTGGAGATTGTCTCATCCTATGTCTACCTTTAGTCACTTTTAGAGGCCCACGCTTCACCATGCTTCCTCCAGCACATGCCAGAGTGACACAGGGATATGCAGCCTTGAGTGGCAGTGTTTCCAGGCACATTTCTAGGAGCCCAGGAATCAAGATGAAGGATTGGCATTTTGACACCCTCGTCACACCAGCCTTGATGTATGGAGCAACCTTTTGGGGCCAGGTTTATCCGATGAGGATTGGGAGCGAGTTGAGAGGCCCCAGGTCATGATGTTCTCCCATATGATCCGCAACTAACCATCAGTCCCCATAGGTACCCGAGGCTTGCCCTAGAGTCCTCGAGACAGCTAGCACTCGAGGGACACCTTGGAGTATGGTATGTCTAACTTTCCACTTGGTTCTCCTCATGGACCGCCTCCAACGCTTTCAGTACTATTTGGACTCCCCTTTTCTCCAGCTCTGATGAGGACACCAACCGGGTTAGCCAGTGAGATCTTCTTACCCTTTGCACCCATTGCACATCGATCATACCTTCAGAGCGTCCACTGAAGATGCAATAGAGATCACTTCCTCACGCTCACCGAGGATGGATTCATCTAGCAGCTGGGCTACCTGAGTGTTCACTTGTCCCATGCCATGCGGATTGCGATTGGCAAGATATGGGTTTCATCCCACTGCCTTAGAGTGGAGATTGGTAGAGCTGAGCACTTATTCAGAGCTAGGGAGCTCATACGGAGACCCAGGGAGGAGAGGATCTGCCGATTCTGCCACACAGAGGTTGAGAGAGAGGAGCATTACATATGTCGCCGGCTCATGCGCATATCTGTTTCCAGAGCCAAAGACGAAACAGTACCAATAGCTGCCCAAAACCATCTTCAAAACACGGCTGTACGGCTGTGCTGCCACGTGTGGAAGCTGTACGGCTGTCAGTACAGCCAGCAGTCAGCCAGATTTTGGAGGTGGTTAGCAGATGCAAAACACGGCTGGTGACCAGCTTCTGAACAGTAGAGAAAGAAGTTTTCTACTGCTGCTGTGCTGTGTGCAGCCAGTCGAAAGAGAGGAAAGAAGGGCAATAGCCCTCAGTACGGCCAACAGTGAAGAGTGAGAGAGAGACAACTGCATTCGGCCTGTGAGTGTATGTGCATGCCCCAAAAACAGCCCCCCCTCCACCTTTTTATGGAGTCGACCAGCTTCTTTTGGCTATGCTTTTCCTTTTGTGCCAAAAATGGCTTGGCTGCCAAAAATATCTGCTTTTTATGCTTTTTCCCAACTTGTTGCCAAGCTGTAGCTAGGCGCCTCCTTCTGTCCATGGGTACATGCCCAAAATAATAATATGTCCGCCCAGCTTTTAATGATGTGTGAACACAATGACTTATAAACCATATAGGTCACTCAAATGAATAAAATCCCATGATGCTCGTGTTGTGTAGCCGTCTTTTAGGTCAATCCTTGTTGCCAGTGAATGCTTCAGTTTCCTTTTGTGGAAAATTCCCGTTCTCACCTTGGTTTTGTTCTGTGTGTGGGCTTGCCCCAAAACACTGATCAAGAGTGAAGGGACCAAATGGTGACATCCTCTCCGTCTTATAAAATAGTTGTCCGCAATTGTAAAAGCTTGATACGATTGGAATACTCTTCAAGTGTATTAGATGGAGTGCCAATTTGTAGTAGGCAACCATAGCCATACAAAAGCAATAAATTCATAATGCTGGCATTAAAGCCATAAATCTAGATCCATAATCCGAAGTCAGATACGGGCACAAGAGTCAACCGTATAAAAAATATTCATAAATCTGTAAGTAGCTTTAAGTACATGCAAAAAGAAAATTAGCAGAATACATAGCCACAAAACATCTTGCCATGCCATTGGACTGCATAAGGGCACCACCCCTATGATCCATACGCATGCCCAAGCTTAACATGCTTCACATGTCCATCTCTTCATAGGTTATGCATAGAGATCCTGGTTCTCCATAAGTATGTATGCGATTGATAGTTTTACAAGCATTTCTACCAATGATAGAAATCCATAGAAAAATCCTCGATCCATGAGATATCCATGAGTTTCTCAAGTCCATTGCATCCCAAATAAAGGGAGCGAAAAACATACTCCATCCTAGTAAAGGGAGCCAAAGAGCTGTGTATGAAGCCCAAGAATCACTTAGCCAATGATAACCATGTAGATGTGTGAAACCATCATATATGTATAAATCGTCGAGCAAAGATATGCCAAAAACTTAGTCCATAGTCGTTGGACATATTCGTGTGAAAACCATATAAACCAAGCTTTTCAACCATTAACAGTGTTTACCTAAAAAAATTCAAGGCAAACAACACACAATTCTCCTTGTATGGGCATACAAGGCTTAAGTATACTTAGCTTTTCTTTGCCAGGCGTCACCATATCCATAAGATATATCTCCATATAGCTTGCTTGTAAGCTTGATTTATAATCCGCAATATTCCGTATGGAAAGAGTGCTGAACATGTGCACATAAAGCCAGCTCCATATTTTGAGGATGAAATCTATGAATCTATAAATCCTTAGCCAAGCTGTCTACTGCACATGCTCTTGACACATGACTGCTTCCATAAAATTGTTGGTCACTGTGGTCCCCAATTGTGATCTTTTCTCTTCCTCGTTGCTGGAAGGAAGCCTCTGCTTCCGAGAAAGCCTATGCTCTGATACCACTGTAATTGGTCGGGGACCCGGAACCATAGTCACAGGGAATGAGCATTTTTTAGACTCGGGAATGTTGGGGATGGTAGCATCTTCCTGTTCCCATTCCCGTCCCATGTCACTCTATAGTCACAGGGAATGTCCATTCTCAATCTTTTCCATCCCCGTTCCCCATCCCCATTTCGCGTCCCATGTGACTATGCCCGGAACAAAAGATAAAAGACACTTCGAATACCAAACAGAGTATGAACATAGCAGGAACCCACAACAATATAAAGATAGGACACTAAGCCGAAACGGCCGGCTCCCCATAGGAACTTCTTTATTCAGTAGAAGCTTTACAAGAACTCAAGGTGAGGGTGCATATAACACCGGATTTTCCACATAGCATCAACAAGGCTCATGCCCAGATGTGTTTCCAGAGCCAAAGACGAAACAGTACCAATAGCTGCCCAAAACTGTCTTCAAAACAGTCCCGAATCTGCCCGTCGCATGGCCAGGGCTGAGAGAGAGAAAAGGGCGAGTCTCTACTACACGTGTGGAAGCTGTATGGCCAGTGTGCTGCTGCTGTACTCCTACTATATGGCTGTCAGTACAGCCAGCAGTCGGCCAGATTTTGGAGGTGGTTAGCAGATGCAAAACACGGCTGGTGACCAGCTTCTGAACAGTAGAGAGAGAAGTTTTCTGCTGCTGCTGTGCTGTGTGCAGCCAATCGAAATAGAGGAAAGAAGGGCATTAGCCCTCAGTACGGCCAGCACTGAAGAGAGAGAAAAACAACTGCAGTCTTCCTGTAGGTGTATGAGCATGCCCCAAAAACAGCCCCTCCTCCACCTTTTTATGGAGTTGACCAGCTTCTTTTAGCTGTGCTTTTCCTTTTGTGCCAAAAGTGGCTTGGCTGCCCAAAATATCTGCTTTTTATGCTTTTTCCCAACTTGTTGCCAAGTTGTAGCTATAGGCGCCTCCTTCTGTCCATGGGTACACGCCCAAAATAATGATGTGTATGTCCACCTAGATTTTAATGATATGTGAACACGCTGACTTATAAACCATATAGGTCACTTAAATGAATAAAATCCCATGATGCTCGTGCTGCGTAGCGATCTTTCAGGCCAATCCTTGCCAGTGAATGCTTCAGCTTCCTTCTGTGGAAAATCCCCGTTCTCACCTTGGTTTTGTTCTGTGTGTGGGCTTGCCCCAAAACACTGATCAAGACTGGTGAAGGGACCAAATGGTGAGAGTGGCTCGCTTGGAGGGAGTGCTTCTAGGCTCACTTCTAGGAATCCAATACCACAAGCTAGCTTTTTAACGCCTTAATGCGATTGGCTAGGATGTAAGGAACTTCGTTTTGGGATCTAGGAGGATTGGAGGAGGATCAAGGACCTGCAAGTGAGGCCATTCCTATCTGTCATGGTCTGGGGAAGGGGGAGGACGGCCGAAAATGTCAGAAATCAGTGATCACTGATTAGGGAGCATTCCGAGTGCTGAGGTGGTGCCATCACCTTCAATCTAGCTTCCACATGTTGAGGTGGTGCAATCTGCTGTATTCTGCATTCTGGGTGCTAGTTTGTCAAAATCCTGTTGCATTCCACATTCCGGTTGCCGTTTTGTCAAAATACTGATACTTTTGAGGGGTGATTACTGCTTTTAATGCTTGCCAAATGGAGGACCAGGATTAACCCTCCCACGACCCCTGACAATGACGGAGTAGGGAAAGCCGTCGAGAGGCCTTTCTCGGGAGGAAGGGGGGTGATGATGTTCTCATGTACGATTCGGAGTCAGGACTAAGCCTCTGGTGCCGGGCGAGATCATAGTGGCTCGGTTTGGAGCAGCTCCATTGGTCTTAGATCCCCTCTCCTGGACTGCTACTTATACACTCCATTTATATACACTAGAGAGAGACTGCCTCCTAAGGTTGGGACTCGAGTTCTCCAGAGAGCTTGCACACTATGGACACAGCAGATTGCGGTACTCCCACAGCACTAGATAGTTTGTCTCACGTAATCTTCAGATGGATCACCTCCCCTCTTTTGATTACAGCTTGGAGCGCGCCCCCCCCCCCCCCCCTCTCCCCTTCTTGGATCTCTTTCAGCAAGAGATCATCTCCATCATCCCTCTAGATTTGATTTGGCTCCACATGAGTCAGATCTGGCTAATCGCATCACAGGTTCCTACGAAGCTTCACTTCTACAAAGAGTTTTTCCTGAGAGTTACAGAGGACAATTTCGTTGAGAAACCTAGATACCTCTATAGACGCATGTCTCATGCCATGAGGATTGCAATTGTCAGAGGAGAGTATCTTCCCATCAACTTTGGATTGAGGCAGTGAGAGCATAGGGCGTCCTACAAGAGGAGTATACAAGTGAATTTGGGCATGTTCATAGATTTATCTAGGTATATAATTCAGCCGTATTAGCGGACATGCAGATTTCACATTGTGAAGTTTTCGTCCGAGTTGCAGCCAGTAACCAGTTGATATTGTGCTTATTCTTTCTATCTTTAGCGGTGCATTTGTCCTATCAACTACTTATTTGCTGTACTAATTCTTTCTATTTGCTACTTCCCTTAGTGCTAGGCTTCATTATGGCTGAGTTTGCCGTGCGTCTTCGGAGGTTTGACAGAAACTCAGTACGAAGGGCTTTGTGTGAATATATGCTCTTATGTGTGGGTGTGTGTGTGTGTGTGTGTGTGGAGTGTGTGTGTGAGAGCATATCTTGATACAGTTTTCTACACCCACTATTGGGCACTAATGACGCTAGTCGGGATGTCGTAGTATCTAGTCCATACTATGCATAATGGAGTTGATAGTTATATAGGCTTGTGGGTTGACTACCATGAGTATATAACATGCACGTTCCTAAAAGGTGAATTTGGGCATGTTCCTAGATTCATCTAGGTATATAATTCAGCCGTATTAGCAGACATGCAGATTTCACATTGTGAAGTTTTCATCCGAGTTGCGGCCAGTTGATATTGTGCTTATTCTATCTTTAGCGGTGCATTTTCCCTATCAACTACTTATTTGCTGTACTAATTCTTTCTATTTGCTACATCCCTTAGTGCTAGGCTTCATTATGGCTGAGTCTGCCCTGCATCTCCGGATGTTTGACATAGACTCAGTACGAGGGCTTTGTGTGAATATATGCTCTTACGTGTGTATGTGTGTGTGTGTGGAGTGCGCGTGTGAGTATATATCTTGATACAGAGTTCTATACCCTCTATTGGGCACTGATGACGTTAGTGGGGATGTTGTAGTATCTAGTCCATACTATGCATTATGGAGTTGATAGTTATATAGTCTTGTGGGTTGACTACCATGAGTATATAACATGCATGTTCCTAAAAGGTGAAATTTGGGCATGTTCCTGGATTCATCTAGGTATATATGCACTACTGGGGAGACAGAGAGAGGAGCACTACTTGGTTACATGTTCAATCTTATGAGATACAAGGAAGATTTCATTGCTACTTCAGAGAGGGTTTTGGCCCTCTTTCATGGGTTATGCACTATAGATGTTAGAAATGTTTGGGTATGTTCTTGACAGAGCTGTGCCGTTATAGAGATACCTTGATGCAGCTGTGTTCAGGATTAGCAGGTTACTACTCAGACCTCCATTACAGATTTCTTTAGCTCCACGTCGGACGCTCAGTTGCGGCAGCTCTAGAGAGAGCAGACAGATGCACTAGATTTCGACACGACAGTGCCTTTTCACGCACTGGTACTACCTGTGGTGTCACCACAGAGACGGCTGTGAGCTGGCAGCCCTGCCCTCAGAGATCCAGACCCTCTTCCCTTCGGATCCAGGTTAGGGATATACTTCAACGCCAAAGAGATGCACGGACCTGAGAGGTGGATGTTTAGGCTATGTACTCTTTTTATGATGAGGATGATATACAATTCCCTTTTTTTGGAGTGCACCGACCCATTTTACATACACCCATAAGTGGATCCTCCCCCCACTCCCTTGCGATGTCGCCCCCAGCTGTAGGTAGCGAGAATCAAACCCAAGATCTCTGCTTTAGACTTCAGCTCTCTAACCACTACACTACGCAGCAGGGGACATGACATATGATTCCCTCTTCTTCTTGGATGCATTAAAGTCATTTGTACTTGTTGGGTCCATATAGTACACGTGGACCCTTCAGTTGGGGTGTTTTTTTTCTTTTTCCATGTTCCAGTTTTTAGCTTATTTATGGCACACCTGTACTACTGCTTGGTCTCAAACACCTTAAAGTTTTGTCGTAGACCATAATTTAATCTTTCTTTCTTTCTCTCTCAATGTTAAGTTCTCTTGTTGCTGTCAATGTGATTTAGTGCAGTAATTTACTAATTCTTGATTAAGCACAAAAATGCTTCCACCATAATACCTGACCCTTGTGACCTCTCCTTATGTTAGGTGTTCTCTCAGTTTTGGAGGTGTGGCAGAAGGTGGGAGGGCTGGGGTTGTACTGTTGGTTTAGTGCTTTGCCTTATAATGACCATCTGAATTTCCTATTTGTGTATCTCAGGTACTGGATGCTTGTGCTGCGCCTGGGAATAAGACTGTCCAGTTGGCCGCTTTAATGGGAGGGAAAGGAAAAGTTATTGCCTGTGAAGTGAATGAGAAACGGATAGGACGGCTTCACGAGACTGTAAAACTTGCTGGAGCCTCTAGTATCCATCCATGGGAACCTTATCAATAAATCCTGCAGATTCAAAATGATAGAAATATATATTATTATAATAAGATCAGAACGTAAAATTATCAAAAGGCTTCCTTAAAAGCATACAGATGTGAAAGTTTGGCACCAGGATTTTTTGAAGCTTGATGTTAGCAGCTTGGCATTATCTCAAGTAAGATTTCACAAATTTTGGGTATTGGTGAGAATGTTGGCCTTCTTTAAACTTGGCCGAGAGGGCATGATGTGGCTGTAATCAATCTGTTGGTTTATGAAACAGGTGAAGGCGGTTCTTTTGGATCCATCTTGCTCGGGCTCGGGAACGGCTCATCGACGCTTGGATCACCTTCTTCCGTCCTTTTCAAATATTAGTAAATCACAAACTGGAATTCTATTAATTAGAATCTGATTACCCTAAGCTATTTAATTATTGTGCAATAACACGAAGAGGTGCTTTGTCTCTAGATCAAGACCCGGGTGCTGTGGATTTGCAAAGACTTGAAAAGTTGGCATGTTTTCAAGAGAAAGCCCTTCGGTTTGCTTTATCATGTATGCAAGTTTGTGTTCTTATGATGGCATACAAAATTTCATGGGAACTTCATATGCCATGGACATTATTGTATCACTTTGGTCTCATAGGCCCATAGGGTCTTTAGTAGACGTTTAGTATGTCTTCTCTCTCTCTCTCTCTCTCTCTCTCTCTAAGACAATAAAGGCCAGCTTCTGCTAGAGAAATTCTTCTCTTGCTTGGGTGAGTTATATATTATGTATCTAGGTGTCGGGATTCAAACTCGCATTTTCTTTTAGAATCTAGACAGTGTGTTGCTATAGCCACTTGGGCAAAAGGGCTCACCAATGATGGTCACTGAAGTCTGCTTTGCATTACAGTAGATCTGATGCCTTGATGGAGAAGACTAATTTTTATCAGACATTGTTGTGTTGCAGTCCCTGCTGTGGAGCGTGTTGTGTACAGTACTTGTTCGATCCATCAACGCGAGAATGAGGATGTTGTAAAGGCTGTCCTTGATCATGCATCTAGCAATGGTTTTCGGTTAGGATATCCTATTCCAGAGTGGCAGCAGCGTGGGCTTCCAGTTTTTGAAGGAGGTGACTGTGCATTTGCAATGCACTTCTAGGCATTGCTCACACAAACAAAGACCTTGCGTTGTATGCTAATTTGAAGTAGTATTGGCTTGTATGCAGCTTACAACCTTCTACGTATAGAGCCATGCGAAGAGATGGATGGGTTTTTTGTTGCCCTTTTTGAACGGAAATCAAATGTGGCGGTTGAGTGCACTGTTACAGGTTTCTTGCATTCAAATTCAGAGAAGAAGGGAGGTGAACTTGATAAATCCTCAAAAAAAGGAAAAGAACACAAACGCTTATGGCAGCAGAAACACAAAAAAATGTCTTGTTAAGGAGTTTTCACAATCTTAAGTGAGTGATCATCGGGGCAGTCTGCTGGTGTAGATTGGGCGCTCAGCAGCCTGCTCATCAACACATTAGACAGCAGCTGTATTTGCCTACATTCAATGATATTGAAATGATTGCAGTTCAACTGAAATGTATTGGGAGTGGAAAAAAGCAGTTGGTTGATGCAGAGCCATCTGCCTTGTTTCCAGCCTTCACATTGTCCTCTCTCCTCCTCTTTCATCATTCTTGACTTGGACATACGTGTACGGGATCAGTATTGTCCAGTCTTCTGGTGACAGGTGTCTTCTTGTATCTCAGTGTCGGCTTTCTTGGACCAGTTGGTTATGGCAATAGGGTGAGTGTAGACCCTACTGGCTTATATAATTGGTTGCATCGAAATGAGCAAGTCTGCCATGGCGGCCTCCACTCTTCTCAGGTACCTATGTTTGTGGGATGTAAGGAATCCTGGCTAGCTCAACTTGGGTCTTTTGCTGAGTTCAATGCTCGATTGTGATTAAACTTGTTGCTGCTCTTCCAACAGTTATGCTGAGAGTTCAATTCAATTCTGCTTTGCTAGCTCTCCCATGTTTTGGTTTTCCACAAGCTTTTTATCCTCTAGGTATCATACCCAAGTATTAATGTAGGGTGGAATGTATCTAGAGCTACTGTCTTTAACATTGTTTATAGTTGCTATTTTCTTTTACCCAGTAGAATTCAGCAGGCAATGAAATCAGCAGTTGGAGAAACCCATTAAGTTGGCCACGGTAAAAGGAAAATTTTTGAAAAGTAAATGTTTAATCCAAAATTTAAATTGTGGTGATTTACATAATGTCAAGCCTATGTGTCCTATCTTTTGGAAATTAGAAAGGGAAATGTCGTGTTTCAAGTTGTAAAGAAATGTGAGTGTGCAATCAAGGATATTTACACTAGTTTAAAGAACTGTGGGAGGAGGAAGGGCAGGCACTATTTATCTTACCCCTTTGTCTAGTGAACCACTTGGAGATTGGAAGTGGTTTCAGATGGACATTGTAGGGACTTAAAGAGAGAAATAAAAGGGGAGGTACATGAAATGGAAATGGTATTTGCATTTATTAAGTCTGTTACATCTTGTGTTGGCTTGAGGGCCTCAATGTGGACTCGAAATTGGGAGTGAGTGGAGTCTAAGCACTCATAAATTACGTGGGGTATTGTGTTGGCAAGGTTGCTTGGCCATAGCCAAGATGGGGCTGTGTTAGTCTATGCCTTTGCTTTTAAGGGTAGGAAGCACTTCTTTAACTACACATGTTATGTAGCGTGCCATGCCCAAGCGTCGGAAGATGTCATTGTGGCCACCAAGTTGGTCGCAACAATGTGCATGTTGATTGCACATTTGCAACAAGACAATTCTTAGGAGTGGATCTAAGTGCCAAGCTTGTTCTTTAAACATTACATGTTTTGTACTATAAAACCCCAACCAATGAAAGAGTTTGTGCTTATCTGGTTGCAGTCGACCTAGAAATATACTTGAAAAGTCGGTGGTGTTGGAATGCACCCCAAAATATCTTGTATGTGGCCTTGGGAATATTGGGCATATGGTTCTATGCTTTAAAAGCCTTCTCTAGCTATAAATATTGGCCATGTCCACACTTCCAAGGCAACCATGTGTTAGTATGAAAGGAACCTTTTGGTTGCACTCCATTCTAGACAATGGGTGTCCTTTTTTAGCTACTTTCAGATTGGGTTGATGTGTTTAACTCTTAATCACATTTGTCCAAGTCTATTTATAAGTTGCTATCTAATAATTTTTTAGAAGTTTTCTCCCGCTCTCTACTTCGTTATTATATTGAGCTCTTGCATCAACCCTAATCACTTGAGTTCTTCATTCACCATGATTAAACCTTGTGAAACAACTTTCTTAAGCCACCATTAATTCCAACATGGTATTAGAGCCAAGATTCTCAATATTTATGCTTTTTTTGCTTAATCTTTGTTATCATAATTAGTGATTAATTAGTGAAAACTACTTTTCATTATGTTTTAAAGCTTTTGCCCCCTCTTCTTCTCTACCCATCAATAGTGGAGGATTGAATGCTCTCTTCACACACCTTCATTAGCCAAACCACCACATGGGGATTGATCTCAACTCAACGGCACACTGGTTGGTATACTCAATGGTGTAGACCATGAATAGATAGACAATTATTTGCGCTTTTTGGACCATGGCGAACATGATGGTGGGCTTTGTTTTTTTTAAAATCGCTCACAGCAGCAAGTTTCACCTTTGTAGATGTCATTCAGTTCTTTTGAAGAGTCTCTCTTAAGAAGAGTATAACAACATTGTTACAACTCTTACCAACTTGCCAGCACCTACACTCATGGATGTTGAAGCATCTTTACTAGGAGAGTTCAACAAAGTCGAGCAAAAGCAAGGCAACATGAAATGGGCTTTCTTCCACAGATGAGGTTTTAAGAAGTTTGGTTCAAAAGATCCCTTCAAAGGTTTATATCAGAAAAAGGAATTCTCTAAGAAGTCTTGTAGCTTCTGTGGAAAACCAAGTCATGAAGAGGAAGATTGTTTCTTCAAAAACAAAGCACAAAAGGTAATTCTTACAAGTGAAGATAACTCAAGTGGACAAGAAGCAAGATGAAGAAAGAGCTCAACATAATTGCAAAGTAGAGAAAGACTTGTAAATACTCATTAGATAGCAGCTTATAAATAGGCTTGGTATTAAAGTGATTAAGAAAGTTATTAAGAGTGAATCACATCTATCTAATCTAAAGGTAACTTAAAAAGGGCACCCATTATGTGGAATGGAGTGCAACCAAAAGGCTCCATTCATACTAACCTATGGTTGTCTTGGGAGCGTGGACATGCTTAAAACCTATTGTTAGAGAACCATAGAACCATATGCCCAATATCCCCAAGGTCACATACAAGATATTTTGGTGTGTATTTCAACACCCTCCCTCAACAAAATATCCATGGCCACTATGATGCCAATGCTAGTCCTAGTTATTGTTTACAATGTTGGTTATGATGACCATCCAAGTGCTTGTAGGTCTTATTCGTGGTGGCTTACAATGTGAGTTATGATGACCATCCAAGTGCTTGTAGGTCTTATTCGTGGTGGCTTACAATGTGAGTTATGATGACAACTGCCAGACTTCTAGTTATGATTACAATTCAACTTAGGATAGAGGGGTGACCAAAAAGCAAGGTTAAGCTCTAGCTAGTCTAGAAAGCCCAGTCGTCTTGAACAAAATCTTCCTCTACGGAGGTCTCTGCTTCTTCTCCACTTGAGTTATCTTCACATGCTTAACCCTAATCACTTCACTTCTTTATTCACCAATGATTAAACCTTGTGATTAGCAACTTGCGTAAGCTATCATTAATTTCAATAGGTGTCATTGTTGTGCTACCTTCGTATTCAAAGGTAAGTTAAACATATATACATGCATGGATTCTTTGCAATTTTTTGTGAGCACCAGCCATGGCGATACCTTTTTAGGTTGAAGATAATGATTTCTATACGTCTAATATATATGATCCATAATTTTTTGTGGTGATTGCAAGTTTGCATGATGATGACAACCAACTCAAGCCAATGGGTTTGGAATCCCTAGAAACCTCATTGAAATACGAATTTCTTGAACTATCTTCATTTGTTACATATCTTTTCTTCATTAATTAGGTGTAGGCCATTTAATAATATACAATGAGGGTTTTGATATCTTTATAAGACTATCATAACTCCCTTCTTATGATGGTGTTCTTAACATTGAAGTGTAGAAAAACAAGCCATCTAGAGCACGAGATTTTGGAGACTTTTGGTAGATAAAATGAGTCACTAATATGTATTGCCACATATTGGTAAGTCTTTGCAAGGGCTGATCCTCCAAGTTACAAGATATATGTATATTAAACACAATAAGATAGAATCAAAAACTTTGGCAAACGTTCCATTTCTTCTCCACTCGAATGAGGAACATGGAACACGAGGAAGGGTAAAGAGGTAAATATCTAGGACTGCCTTAGCTAAAGGAATCCACAAGGGTATTCGCATATAATGTGCCCTCAACTACACGAGCCTGCAACCTCAAAGCCAAGCCGATAGAGAAAAAGTGTCATTGGAAATCACACAACCCAACTTTATGGGGCGAGAAATCCCAAACCCTGAAACATAGGGTTTGGTATAACCACTCGCTTACGTTCTACCGCCACATGAATATGCAGAAGACACGCTTAGAATAGTGTTTGAAATGGGAAGGCAAGTTGCCACACAAACATAATACCTAGGAAAAACAAAGCCAATCCACATCTCAAGGATGATGACTAAATTTGATGGAATTGGAGATCTCTTTCAGTATCTAGAGAAGTTTGATCAAATTTGTGAGACCATGGGAAGAATTGATGAGCCCACTAAGAGCTTTTCATTCTGACTTTGCCTTAATGATAAAGTAGGCCAATGATTTAGGTCTCTAAACCCGCAATGAAAAGTATAGCCGACTACGAGGTCTTGAGGAGACACATATTCATTGTGGCCCAGTGGAGTCAGATGGAGCCCCATCGCACAAATCTATAATGTTAAGAAAGAGGTGGGTGAAACAATGCAAGACTATATTGCTAGAACCAAGTATCTCTACATGAGATGTAGTGCCCACCACCACAAGAGACTAGACGCAACACCCATGAGAGACTAGATGACGTATTGCTCATTGATCTATTTTTGATGGATCTCACGAGCAACAAGCAGCATGACCATCTCTACAAATCCAAACGCTATGTTTTTCATGATTGTTGTCTCATGAGGCAATAGACCTAGTAGACAATCTGTAAGATAAGGATGTAAAAGTCGTCCATCCAAACGAAAAGATAAGAAATGCATCATCCAAACCCTCAATAGCTAAGGGTGCCCAACCAGCGCTAGTTAAAGTCTTAGTTAAGGACATGAGCATGGATGAGTTAGGAGAAAATGTGCTCAACCGTTAAGGCCAACTAGTAGTGGTAAAGCTAGCAGCAAGGGCTATTAAAAGATGCAAGATTCACACCATTTTTAACATTTGCAAAGCCTTGGAAAATGTGCAGCTTGTTTGGTGAAAAGTACTCCTACATCAAAGGAGAAATTGCAGGTTGCAGTCTTCTTACGAGACGGTTCTGCAGAGTTGATCAAACTGCCCTTGGATTACAGATTCAACATTAGTCACTTTCGCCTTTACAGACTCAAATCTGCATCAACTTCTAACCTGTTGTTGATGCCACGTCAGCTTCCGATCTGCTGAAGCCACATCATCTTGTGAGGTGATGAAGCCATGTCATCTTTCGGCCGCTAGAGCTAGTTGAACCAGCTACCAGAGCCAACTGCCTAGATCATTGTCGACACCATCCATTGGCAACCGTCACTTCATTTGGCTGTTGACATTAAAAATGCTAACATTGTATATTTGACGTGTGCGATCGTTGCTTGTCTATAAAATGCATGCCACGGGATTACTTATGGAGATTGCATGATTAGATTAAGTGTTTGCACAAACCTAGGTGGCCCTGGATAGCCATGGACCTATATTTTAAGTATGGCTAGCAAGATGTGAAGGCTAGGGGCCAAGATAAGGGTCAATTTGTATTCTCACCATTCATTCTCTTATGCAACTAATAGAGTGCTCTTCTTATCTACTCTTTTGCTCTCTTGTGTGTCTTGATTGCTTGCCTAATTCAATTAGAGCTACTATATGTTCATTGTGTATGTGAGTGCATGTGAGAGAGGGAGATGGAGGGTCGAGCTTCCATTGGAGTGCGGCAGCAACATTGGAGTGTGAGAGATTAGCTTCTCGGTTTGAGCTGTTTTATGCTCCTCCCGAGTGCAATTGGGCAAAGCCCCACGACCTTGGTTAGTTCTTGGACTCTTTCTATGGTGCAAGGGCTTTCCATAAAATGGTGCTGCGGGGAATAGCTCTACCGCATAGCCACATTGCTTTTTTGATTGCGTTTGTGTATGAATGAATTCTGTTATATTATTGTTTTCTATTTTTTCAAGAATGGTAGAATGAATTGTTGAAAATTTGTCCATTTTGTGGCATTGTTGTTGAAATCTACATTTTTTACAATTTCTATATGTTCAATTTCTAAAAATCTAACACATTTTTTAATTTCTACATGTTTTTTGATTTTTACATGTTTTTCAATTTTCGTAAGTTCTACAATTTGTGCACTTAGGTTAATTCTTCTCCCACATATCATTTGTAAGTTCAATTTTTTATTTCTGCATTTTTTTGGTTTTTTAAAATTTTTTTTAAATTTTGAAATAAAAAAGTAGTCGATTGAACATTAAATTGAAAGAATTAGGTTAAATAGACTACAAAATCGGTTCCCTAACATAGTGTTTATCCCAATTTCGACTCCTTACATGGAGAAATCGAAATACAAATAAAAATTTGGAAAAGATTGGTAATACACATAAATTTCTATGTTTTCTGCACATTCTACAATTTTGCATTAGTGTAATTAACTCAAGTTAATTATATTTAATCCTCTCTAATTTGGAGCATCTTGATTTAATGGCCACATTTAATACGTGCAGGCTTTTAGGTCACTAGCCCAAGAAGTCCAAAAGTGTGTTTTGAGTGGCTGGACGCATTCAATGCATGCAAGTCCCAAGTCAAAGATTCTAGGAAAACTCCTTTTCGATAAAACCAAAAATCGAAACCGTAAATTGAAAACGTAAAAAGTAAAAAATAAAAAGTGAAAAGATTAGGGGGTTAAAAAAAGTATAGAAAATTTTCGAGAAGTGCATGTACAAACTTGCCTAATATATATTTTAGAGTGTTTGCGATCATGTTGACACAACTTGTGTGACACCCAAAAAATTTACATTTTTACATAGTTGAGCTTCCTTAACTGCATTTTTACATAGTTGAGGAGCTTCCTTAACTATGGGAGCCAGTGCTGAAAAAATACACTAGTTCTGGTGTGACGGGTTAAGAAAAACAACAAACGTATTCGAAAAAACTTTGGACAATCCAAATTCTTTTCATAATTAAAAATAAATAAAAAATTTTCAAACTTGTCAAGGGCATCTTCAGGATCTTCTAACACCCTATATTCACATGCACCTATGATATAGGCGTGTATTAGAGACATATTTAGACGATCGTGCATCTATCAAGCTAGGTACGTATACTAGTCTACACTGGGCTTAGGACTTTCGATCGAAACCCAGTTTAGCATTATACAAGGACATGTACTAGGGGCCAGTGATACTTCCTCAAATTTTGAGTTAATGGAAGGATCCCCAGTCCTAAGAAGTGAGAACCTTAACCAAGTCTCACACCAGTCAAGCCAGCTACCAGTCTTTTTGATCGCATAGCTAGCTACCTCAGAGAGGTTCGACCTCAACCGCTACCTCTGAACCAAATCTTACGACTTATAGACCATATGATGAAGGAGATGAGGTTAACTCCAGAGAGACACCTGGTGTACTCTCATCATTGCAAGAAGGGAGTGTTCACGTTGACATCCCTATCCATATAGCTTCAGTTGCACCTGTTCCATTTTGACCATTAAACCACTCCCTGCACAAGTGCTTATGCTCGATGGTAGGACATTAGAAGAAGTGCAGGCAGTAGAGGCACTAATCTAGGTTGCGAGAGAAAATAAATAAGAGACTTTAAGTGGCACAACAACGATTAGCAGGCCCAATAGCCCAGTATGCCCAAAACGAGTCCCAAGCCAGAACTGCGCAAGTAGTGCCTGACAGTCTTGACACAAGCAATAACATTGCGTCTACCCTCGGGGAAAGAGATAGGCTTGCAAATCATGGAACAATGTCTTCTCACAAATGATTTGGGAGTATGACGCATTAATAGAGACACTTGTGGATTTTGCCACAAGGCTAAGCTTTTGGTGTTAGTTGAGAAGGGATTGTCCAATCAATATCTGGGGCCGCAATAGAGGAGGAATGATTGCAGGGTATCTGCACGATTGCATATATAGGGTTGTTAAACATGAAAGGATTCAAAGACTTATGGTGTAAGCTAGGACATCCAAAACAAGAATGCCCACAATGAGCCAAATGATAACACATCTTGTGAGCCCACAACGGATCATACTTTTGTAGTATCACCAAGCTATACCATGGACCAACCCACATCATCTGCTAACCCACAAGGCCATCCTACAAGGACTCAAGAGCATACTAGCATGAGCTTCACCTTCTTAGATCCTAGAGCTACCCTCGCCCAAGATAATACTAGTACACTGCCTCACCTTCTTAGATCCTAGAGCTACCCTCGCCTAAGATAATACTAGTACACTGCCTCATCCAATGGGGCAAGCATCACACCAAGTATGGCACCTATGTGACTGACGTAGAATTGCCTTTGAGCCACATGCCCATGATTACCACATGGAACCACCTATGCCGCATGACATATCTAGTATTACCATTCCTAGAGGGGTCACATCTCATTCTTGTGCACCTATGAAGCATCCCTTCCCTAGAGTGAGTGTGCTACCAACTCTTGCGAGACTGGATGCACCTAATGTCCACATGACTAAAGCACCTATTGGGGGCCAATAGGATACATACCTTATGTAGCACATCTACCCCCACTAGGGTTTAGAACAATGCATCCTCCATGAAGTGCCACATGTTGTACCTCCACCTACTCTTATCATTTCTCTTGTTATGTAAGCACCAACTCTACCCATAGACCTAGTTATTTTTGCACAGGCCCTGGGAAGAGCGGTATAGCGGAAAGCATAGCACCTGTTGTTGTGAGAGATGGTGATTGACAGAGCCATGGAAAGACTACCCAGATAGCCAAGATAACTCATAAATTCACTGGAGATGGTGATCCTATTTGATCAAGTGTGTGAGGCCCCAGGAGAAAAAAATGAGGTTTCAAAGACCAATACCTTTAGTCTAACATTAGATGGTAGGGCTAGGGATTGGTATAGAACTCTCAGGGTCGAGGAACGCTTAAACTTCACTGCTCTTAGGAGATTGTTCTTGAAGCAATTTGTGCACGAAGGAGTCTTATGGGGTGTAGCTTCACAACTACACAAAGCCAAGAGGGAAGGAGAAGAGTCGGTTAGAGATTTCATTAGCCATCTCAAGCATTTGAACTCTCGTTGCCTTCCACATAAACACTATTCAAATAATCAATTGTTGGATAGATTCATCCATGGCCTTAACCATGAAGCGATCTATAATGGCTTAGTTATTAGAGGGATCACTACATGGAATGAAGTCACAAAAAACGCCATCCAACTAGAAGATAATATCATGGTCAAAGGAGCTAAAAGCATTGGATTCTAAATCTATTGCTTCTAGAGTCACGGGACATAGCATTTCTACTATTAAACCCCTTACTAAAGGAAACACTTTAGCAGAGATGAATTTCATAGATTTCATGAAAGCACTCCAAGAGGGAATGAAGGCCAATAGAGCCCTCGAAGACGTACATATATACCCAAGGAGAGAGCTTCAATGGTGCTCAATCTACCGGCAAGGACATTCGACTAGTGTGTGTCCAGTCCTAAGGGCACGCTATAATGGTAATTGTACTTTTTGTGGATGTTATGGTCACGAGGCTTCACAATGGCACACGTTTGCAAACCCTTGCTAATTATTCTAGGCCTCAATAGTTGGCTTTATCGGCCCCATCAGATCCATAAGCCATAATGCCTATGGCAACATATCAACCCAATGCTGATCAAACAAGACGATAACCTATTGCAATGGGGATTTGCAATACACAAAATGTGTCATTACCTCCACCAATTTTGGGACCTCAACCTCCGCCCCCAAGGATCATCGAATAGGTTCGAGGAACCTTTTGAGTATCTAGACTATGAGGTTGACTTGGACAGTGCCTCACATGTCGTTGAGGACTCCACAGAGCTTCATCCGAACTATTATTATGTAGTGGATGGGAGAGGGGGAGTCAAGCTAGTTTACCAACTTGCTGGGGTGGCGATGGGCAGGGGCCCAGACATTAGTGCCACAGCTAGAAGAATGCTTCTTCAATGTTACCACTGTCAAGGTCCCCATCAAGTTTCGGAATGGCCTTTGAAGTTTCCTCAACTCAACCAAGGAGTGTCCTCAAATATGCCACCGGCTACTTGTAATCGTTGTTTGTGGCATAGATCATTGGAATAAGGACTACCCCAATAAGATTGTGGTGACAAACAAGCCCACAAACAAGACCCATCATCACACCCCTAAACATAATTGGGGCAAGTAACCAAACTCAAAGGCATATCCTTAAAAATATAAATCACACACCTTTGAATAATATCACCCAGCTACAAGCCCAAAACCATGTTCTCAAGCAATGATCCGTGGCCTCGGTAGCGGAATCTAAAAAGAAGAAGAAAAACAAGAGAAAAAAGTTGGTTAAAAATGGGAAAATAAAGGAAACCAAACAAACAAATTTTGGGATGCCTCAAGAGCCAGTCTTCATTAGGGACTTAGATGAGGACTCGGACTCCTTGGACACAAGGTCTGACTCTAAACAGGGTAGGGAAATACCCTCCAAAACCAAGATAACGGTAACCACCCGATTGAGTGGAGATCCTGAATTTTGAGAGCTCTCCTTAATGGAGAACTCAATTTTGGATTACCACCATTTATTGACATGCATAAGGTACGTCCCCAATATACAATTGAGACACCTTGAGTTGTATCCAAATCAATAGTTCCAGTGGAAGAAGAAAATATCAAATCTATGGTTAAAATTCCACTTAACAAACTGGGACAATACTTTGAAGGTGATGAGTCTAACGCACTACTACCAATCACTGCCAAGGGCATCACAGGAATGTGAGTCCTAGATGGTGGTGCGGGAGTGAGCATATCACTAAGAAATGCTGGGAGAAGTTGGCCAACCACGCCTAGAAGTCTTAGACATCATTGTCAAGATGGTTGACGGGACTGTCCTCCAAACCTATTGGCATGCTACGAGATTTTAAGATCAAGGTTCTCAAACATCGGGTTAAACATACCTTCATTGTTATGGACTTTTCCAAACAACAAGAATCATATGAAATGATCTTAGGATGCCCATTCATGAGAGAGAAGAAAAGATGGTACTACATGATTGGTATAAGAACCATGTCTATCTCCAATTTGACGATTCCATCATTAGGGTTGATCTTGTGACTGGCTGCATATATCCTATGGGTAGTGGAGGACTTTTTGAAAACCGTTTAGATGCCACTACTAATTAAGTTCCATTGCAATACTACTATACTTGTAATAAAGAAGAGACTAATGTAGGGAAGGATCTAGCCCACAAGGATGGTGACAAACAAACTATTGAGCTTGAGGATGGTCTAAATTGGATACATATGATGGCCACAATTGATAGCTGGGGAGCTAGAGGATCTACATGGGCTACACATGATGGTGTGAGGAGCTCCCTAAGGTTGTCTCTATGAATGATTCATGCTCTACATTTTGATACTAAGGGGATTGGTTAGAGTGAACTTGATTCCACATGGCATGACTCCAGCTCAAGCACCAATAGTGGTGAGGGGTCTAAAATAGAGATTGAAAGAGCAACACTAACTCCTCAGTCATCACCACATGAAAACAAAACACACAACATCCAAAGAAACTGCACAGCAGGGAGTAGCTCTGAATCTAATACGGATTGCCAATCTGAAGAAAGGGATGAAGTCATTAAACACCAAGGAGCATCTCCTAAGATGGTAGAGGCATAAATGTTATGTAGTGAATCATCATAAAAGGCTACAAAGAAAGAACAACTATTGCTGGCCTAGTGGCTCCAATACATGGTGTAGTTGACTTACATAAAAATTTTATAGAAAATTTGGGAGAGGAGTTACAAAAGGTCAAGTATTGTAGACCACACCCAATTGATATAGCTAAGGTGAAAGTTTCCAATGAACCAAAACCGAGTTGCTCAGTTAGAAGGAAACAAAATTGTGAACTTGCATAGAAGGAATGAGAGGCTAAGCCTACAACTAAAGCATCTAACGAAGGAAAGGAAAATGAGCTTGATTTGCACCCAGCACACCTGAGCATTATAGGTCATATAACAAAGGGGAACGCAAGTTAGTGTTTGATAGTGAGAGTGGAGGAGTCTATGTGACGGGCCTGCAGAGGTCAAGAAGTAGACTTGGCTGAACTAGGTGAAGATCCTAAACCTGTCTAAATAGATGAGGACTTAAATAAGACTGAGGAGGCAGAACCTGTAGCTCTCCTTAAGGAGTATAGCGATTGCTTTGCATGGACATACCATGATTTAAAGGGAGTTCCTTCTGCAGAGGTGGTACAACACACATCTCCTTGGTACCCAAAGCTAAATCGATCCAATAGCGACCCTATTTAATGAATCCCAAATATGCAAGCATTGTTAAGGAAGAGATCAATAAAATCGTTGAGTGTGGATTCATCTATGATATTGAACACTTAGAACGGGTCTCACCCATTGTGGTTGTGCCCAAGAAGAATGGAAAACTTAGAGTGTGTGTTGATATCAAGAAAGTGAATGCTACCATGTGCATGGATCACTACCCTTTGCCATATTCAAAAAATGTGCTTGAATGAGTTATGGGCAGGGAGTCTTATAGCTTTTTGGATGGATACTTGGGCTATAATCAAATTTTGCTTGCACTTGAGGACCAAGCCAAAACAGCCGTTGCTGTCACTGAACATGGTGTATATGCTTACAGAGTTATGCCATTTGGTCTAACACAAAGTTGAAATTGGTTGCACGCCATTTAAGATGGTGTATGGACTTGAGGCAGTAATGCCTTAGGAGTTCATGATTTCTAGCTTAAGGGTGGTTGTAAAGTGAAAAGCTTGATGGTAATGAATAGGTTGACTGATTATTTGTTTTAGAATAAATTACGGAGGAAAGACAAATTGTAGTGCAAAACATGCTGACAGAAAAGGACCGAAGAAATAAGTGGTTTGAACAAAATCTCAAGGATAAGGAGATCAAGGCAGGAGATCTTGTACTTATGTATGGGGTCTGCAGTGAAAAGAAAATGCTTAAATATACTAGAAAGGGACTATTTAGGTTTTGTGAAGTTACTCCACAAGTTACTATATGTACTGAGACTCTTGATGAAGTTGGAAATTGTTGATTTCTTTAATGGTAGTAAGTTTAAAAAATACTACGGACCTCTTACCATAGAATCCTTACGTGCTTCTCATGACAAGAAAGCCGCTAAGAAAAGGGCCGCTCAAAAGAGGACCCACACCCAAGAGGAGGTAAGGGAAAGACGAGCCAAACTTCGACAACATCGAGAAGCTATTCTGGGATCCACACAAGCCTTTGTTGGAGAGGTTGAAGGAGACACAGAGGAGCACATAGCACCTCTACAAATATCCATTCAATTGCCTAGTCCTTATGGTAAAGTGCTTTATAATGCATGACTTGATACAGGGGTTAGTCATAATCTAATTTCCTTCAATGCATGGAACCAGTTGGGAAAACCCCAACTCGTAGATACCTCTTTAAAGGTGAAAGGTGTCCATGGTAGGAATACCAAGGTTCTTGGACTATTATAAATAGAGACATACTATGATGGCAACAAATACCTAGTGGTAGACTTTCTAGCTATGCCTATAAGAACATTACCTGAACTGGTAATACTTTCTAGTTATGCCTATGAACATTACCCAAACTAGTAATACTTGGTCACACATGGATACAAGGTGCAAGATGTATGATTGACTAGTCGACACGGTGTGTCTCTGTGGGTGAAACCACAGCTGAACAACCTACTCATAAACCCCTCCCACCTCTCACTATTATCAAGGGATGCAACAAGGAAGAAGCATCAACATCCACAAAATCTACAGAAACTCCCTCCACTTCAGCGTCCACTATTAAAAAAACTCTCAATTCTTGTACCTCCACACAAAAAACACATGCATATCAAAAGAACAAACAGATACGATGAGCTATAAAGTGGCAACCCAAATATACCTTGAAATGGGTTCCCAAGATTTCTCCATCCATACCACCTCAACCGACCAAGCAAGGAGGACCTCAACACAAGAATCTGCGCGCATGAAGTCCAAGTAACAAGCTACCCCAAAATGGATCCCCAAACGCTTATTAAAAGCTCAAGGTTATAATGAGGGTAACCATTGTATTTGGATACCAAAATATAAAAGTATACCACTAGTTTCACTACCACCACTTATAAATTTCCAAGTCTCCTCAGTGAATTGATAAAAGCTTCAATAACTCAAATGCCATCAAAGGGAAATCTATTAAAAAGAACCATCACCACCAATTCCCAAACAAGTTTGGATCCCAAAATGAAACCCTATCACATGAAACATGGTGATTGATGGTGAAGCTTCTACATCACTAAAGGTTAGAAACCATTATTGGATATCCAAGCCCTAACCCCATTGATTTCCCTAGAGCGATCCACTACGTAAGTGCTAACTCCATTTCTCATTTTTATACTACTGGAAAACCCATAAGCTTCATCTAGTCTTATGAAAGCCCTTTTGCCGCCATTAAAGCTAGAAGTTGACATGCCATAACAAGGAACAAAGGGTGCTCCTAGCCAACAAACACTGATGGAGCACAGCTGGAAGGGATGGTTACAAAAAACCGACAATACCTTCTGAGAGGTCAAGGTATGATAGAAAGTAAGAAGGGGGGCTTATGCTAATTTCATTACGTTTATCCTTCACATTTTGATCCCCGATATAAGATCATTTCCATATCAAGAAGGAGCCTATTGGAAAAAAAGCTAACCCATGATAATATAGCTTGAACCAACAGTGTACAACAATATAGCATCTCTACACATACTAAAAATCCGACTAACCATACAAATAAATTTTTTTAAAAAGATAAGGAGTAAAAGCACATGTCAAAACAAAAGAATGAAGTACAAATCTATGCTATAGGCTGTGGGCATGGACTTTTCACCGTGGACTGACATGAGTGATCCTATCTGGGACCTGGATTACCAAGAATGGTACTATTGAAGGGCAGCTAAGTATTCCTCCTTTCCAGATCCACTCACACTATTTTTATGCACCACTAGTAGGGGAGAGATGTTGTGGAGCCAACTTTGTGGACATGTACTATCTATAGCTCCATCCCCTTGCACCATACATTACCTATAGGCATCGCATGTTGTACACAGTGTCCTACATTTGTTAGCACTGTAGAACTTATTTTAGGTGCTATGGGATAGGACTATTGCAATCCATGGTAGGAGAGACACCAAAATTACACAATCAGGTGAGTGTACATTACCCAATGGGAGGACCCTATCAAGCTAGAACTGCACAGGAACAACTTGTAGAGTAGGGGAGGAGGGAAAGTACTTATGGACTTACACCTCATTTTTTAGAGTAATATTTCCAGCTCCTTGTCTCTTCTGGATCATGGTGGGTAATTATAGCTTAGCTCATGATAGCAACTTATTTCACTTACCTATAGTACCCATGCCATATCATAGTGAGGATGTGCTTAGACCATTGTCTAGTATACCAGAGGACACATATATATATGAAGCACACCCAAGTGAGGGTCAAAATCAACCTAGTGATGACTAAAGAATCGGAGCATTCTTATGAACTATGGTTATTTATATGAGCTTGCTAGATGAGTTTGATTTACAAGATATTGAGGTACAGTCGTGTGTAGACCAGATGTGTAGACCAGATCTAGATTTACAACATGCAGTGGACATGCAACCTCGATATGGATAGGATTTTCCTCATTGCCTAGGTGTATTCTAACCCATCCTCACCTTTTGCTATTGTTTCAATCTTTTTTTATGATTCTCCATTTAGTGTTTGTTTGAGTGCTTGCTTCTTTCATTGTTATTGTTAAAACCCTAAGATCTCTCTAGATAATTGTTATACATAAACATGCATAAATGAGGCATAAACTCATCCACTCGACCACCCCCGAGCCCAAGGGATGCACACATGAATTATAATGAAGTACATCATACCTTTACCTTGATGTCCCATACCATCAAGAGGTATAACTCGAATCCAGTAGCATGTACCTATAGTGTGAAATGGTAGGTGAGTAGTTATGATCCTCTACACAGAGAGCATAACATAACCTAGCCTCAAGATAACATCAAGAGACCATAGCCTAAGCCTCCCTTGAGTGTGCCCCATGCCTCTATTATATAGGAGGGTCCTCAAGTGACTCTTGACTCTCCATTTCACATGTGTGACCCTTGGATGCCTGACCCTAACCTTAACCCTTAAGGTTAGTCCTAACCCATGCTCCACTAAAGCTTGTTTCCATGCTCCCATGCTCACAAGCCTAATGTGGGTTAGCCTCCTAGTATATGCACACATAATGTGCATATAACAGTTATGTAACTAGTCTATTAATTTTCTAGTTATTACTTGGATAACCATTTAGGCTTTGGTCCTAGTTCAATCCTCCCTGAGATTGACCTTAGAGTATGCCAAGTACTCCACCTTCCTTAGTGCATCCTCTTTAGTTAGAATAGAGCCTTCTAGGTGAATTGTGAAAGTGAAACTAGTTTCGGACAAAAAAAAAACAAACCAAAAAAAAAAAAAGCAAAAAAATCCACAAGAAGATAACCATCATCATGTGCAATCTAGGTAGGTAGGACTTTTGGCTCTTAGTAATGGAGCAGCCTTGATCTCCATGGGATGGGACCTTGTGGCTAAAAAACTATTAGAAAGGGCTTTAAAAAATAAAAAATCCATTGTTATGGGGAGGTACTTAGTGGTTCTTAGATACTTTTGTATATATGAGATCTCTGAACCATTGCTTGCATCTCTGTAGGGTGGTGCCCTATTATATTTTTAGAAACAAAATGAACCCTTATAATAATCACTTAGCAGTTTCATTTATGAGACTAGATAATAGCTAGAGCTGGTTTCACCAAAGTGATAGTATGTAAGGTCATAAACTAGAGGCATGTTTTTTGCTCCATCTTAGTTTAGATTGAATTTAGACCAACCTTAATATTACCCTTGTATTAACAAGAAAATTTGACCAATGGTAAACATCTTTCATCATTGCTTAATTGATGTTAGAATTATGCTTGATGTTTCCATAAGAACACCTTACTTGTTGTACCATGTTGCCTTGCAAACCTTCGACATTTCCAATGCTAACATATAATAGTCTCGTTCATGATAAATCCTCATCAACATATTCCGAGAACAGAATCTCCATCAGGAAGGGGGGCATGTTAACCCTCATTGGACACCTCTCCAGCGTTGCCATCCATTGGCAACCGTCCCTTCATTTGGCCATTGACATTAAAAATACTAACAATGTATATTTTACATGTCCGCTTATATATAAAAGGCACGTCACGGGATTAATTATGGATATTGCATGATTAGATTAAGTGTTTGCACAAGCTAAGCGGCCCTGGATAGCCATGGACCTATATTTTAAGTATGGTCGGCCAAGGTGTGAAGAGCTGGGGGGCCAAGACAAGGGTCAATTTGTATTCTCACCATTTATTCTCTTCTGCAACTAATAGAGTGCTCTTCTTCTCTACTCTTTTTCTCTCTTATGTGTCTTGCTTTCTTGCCTAATTCAATTAGGGCTACTATATGCTCATTGTGTATATGTGAGTGCATGTGAGAGAGGGAAATTGAGTGAGAGGAGAGTCGGGATTCCATTGGAGTGTGGCGATGGCGTTGGAGTGTGGCGGCTCCATGGCAACATCATTTCCTATATGAGAATCCCATCAGAAGCATTCAACAAGGTGAGTGACACATCTTGCCCATGAAATTGGGAGCTAGTTTATGGAAGATTAGCTTCTCGGTTTGTGCTGTTTTATGCTCCTCTCGAGTGTGGTTGGGCAATGCCCCATGACCTTGGTTAGTTCTTACACTCTTTCTATGGTGTAAGGGCTTCGCATCAGCCATCTGAGTTAACCTGTAGAGTAGCATCTAACAACCAGCGACTTGTTGGATATTCATCGCCTATTGCCAACATAGCTTTCCAAATTCTAGAGTCAACATTCAACGTTTAGCTAGGTTTACTCATTTTCCTAGGTTTGGATGGGTTTCCTCGTTTGGCGAGGTTTACCTTCTTGGCAAGGTTTACTAAAGTTAGAATTAGCTTTCGAAGTCAACTGTCGAAGTAGGCTCTAGCTGTCGGAATCCAAAGGCAAAATCACTTGCCTGTTCTACTGATTCAATGGCACCCAACTTGAGTAGCCTAAACTTGGAGGGAGCTGAAAAACTCGATAGTAAAAACTATGCAACATGGTAGCTGAAGATGGAGTCACTATTATTCTTCCAAGATTATTTTGGGAGATGGTTTCTATGCAACATGGAAGCTGAAGATGGAGTCACTATTAATCTTCCAAGGTTGTTTTAGGAGATGGTTTCTATGGAGAGACCAATTGATCTAACTATTGAAGTAGCCCTAGAAAAATGGGACAAGAAGGCCATGTTTACTATCCACGTGATAAAGTTGAGAAGGATGACATCCTGAGCCATTTGAGGGAGGTGCTGACTCTCCCAAAGAAGCTTGGGACAATCTGAAGAAGGTATATGAGTCTAAGAGCACTTCAAGACAGATTGCCTTGAGAGTTGAACTCACAAATGAAACAAGGAAGTCTAATGAGAATGATATAGACTTCATCAAGCGGGTGAAAGACCTACATTAGTAACCGATACAGTGTGCGACACAAGATGTTTGACAACAAGCTTGCTACAATCATCATAAATGGGCTGAAGGTAGGCTATGAAGGTCTTGTTCAAGGCCTCATAATTCTGAGAGAAAAACCCTCACTTAAAGAAATGGAGCAGATCCTTAGGGATGAGGATCAAAGACAAGAAGCTATGAAGAATATCCATGGTAGTAGCAGCAGTACTTCAGTAAAGTCCACTTCACAACAACCTTAAGTAACAATGATAAAGTCCACTTCACAACAACAAGAGGTAGTGGAAGATCAAATAATCAAAGAGTACGAGGAAGACATAACAAATACCAGTCCAACAACAACAACAATGATCAAGGTACTCATGAAGGTACTTATTCTTCTAATGGTAGAGGTGGCTATTTCTGTAGAGGTAGAGGTAGAGTTAAAACTTCCCATAACTCCATTCAATGTTATTACTGTAAAAAATATGGACATTTTGAGAAAAATTACAAGAAAAAGCAAGCTGATCTGAAGGGGAAATCAGTCAGCTATGCTAAAGATGGAAGCTCTCGAAGCTTCACAAATGCCAACACTTTTCTCTCTATTGAAGAAATCAAAGAGTCAAAAAGAAGCCCCAAAGGTTAACATAGCATAGAGATAAAAATTTAGACTTGAACAAACATATTATGCTCTCTTAACATCCCTGATGTAGCATGATGAACCCATCTTCTATGAGGATGCATGTGATAAGAAAGAATGGACATATGCAATGGACAAAGAGATGATTGCATTACACAAAAATCACATTTAGGATCTGTGTGAGCTTCCACCCAACAAGAAAGCAATAGACTGTAAGTGGATCTACAAACTGAAGTACAACAAGGAAGGGAAGATAGATAGATACAAAGTAAGACTTGTGGCTAAAGGTTTTGCCAAAAAAAGGGGGTTGATTACAAAGAGACCTTTGCACTAGTAGCCAAGATGAATTCTATCAGTTACTCCTTTCTCTAGCCTCTCTTCATAAGTGGAAATTATGACAAATGGATTCCAACAATGCCTCCCTCAATGGCCAGGCTTAAGGAAGAAGTCTACATGCAGTAGCCTGTAGGTTATGTCAAAGTAGGAACATAGCATCTTGTTTGCAAGCTGTAGAAGAGTTTATATGGTCTGAAACAAGCTCCAAGAGCTTGGTATGGAAGAATTGATGAGCATCTCAAAGCTCAAGGTTTCAAGAAGAGTAATGTAGATTATATGTTCTACTACTACATGGTGAAGGGAAAGGACATTGTTCTTGTTCTTCTGTATGTTGACGATCTGATTTTGCTAGGAAGCAATGAAGCCATGGTTATAGCTATCAAATCCAAACTCTCAGCTCAGTTTTAAATGAAAGATCTTGGATACTTGTATTATATCCTTAGGATTGAAGTAGCCAAGACCACCAGGTGGTGTCTTCATCTCTCAGTAAAAGTACCTCTGTTGTAGACTATTCTCAAGAAGTTTGGTATGGAGACTTGCAAGCCAGTGTCTACACCAATGGAATCCACTCTGAAGCTAACAAAGGACCAAACTCTTAGCTGAGTTTTAAATGAAAGATCTTGGATACTTGTACTATATCCTTAGGATTGAAGTAGCCAAGATCACCAGGTGGTGTCTTCATCTCTGAGTAAAAGTACCTCTGTTTTAGACTATTGAGAGAGAGAGAGAGCATGTGGGCTGTGTGTTTATGTGTGTGTGTGAGAGAGAGATAGAGAGAGAGAGAGAGAGAATCTAAGTGTCTGAAAGGGAGCGTATGTGTATGAGGGCGGAGAGAGTCTGTGTGTGTGTGTGCACGGGAGTGTGTATACGTGTGTGTGTGTGTGTGTGAGAGAGAGAGAGATAGAGAGAGAGAGAGAGAGAGAGAGAGAGAGAGAGAGAGACAGCATATGTGGGTGTGTACCTAAGAGAGAGAGAGAGAGTTTCAATATATGTGTGAGGAAGAGAGAGATGTGTGTGATTCATAAAATTGCATGTTTGAGAGAGAGAGAGAGAGAGAGAGAGAGAGAGAGGGAGAGAGAGGGAGGAAGGGAGGGAGGGAGGGGGAGAGATTTTCAATGTGTGTGTGTGTGTGTGTGTGTGTGTGTGTGTGTGTGAGAGAGAGAGAGAGAGAGAGAGAGAGAGAGAGAGAGATGCATGAAACTACATGCACAAATGTGCAAACACATGTACACATGCATATTCATAGCAGTGTTCATCCTAATAATAAAACAAATCAAGGACAAACACAACTCAAGATGAGTGTGCAGACACACATTCACACATAAGTCCTTTACATTCAAATAGAAGCTTGCAAGTTGGTACATAATGCAATTGAAATATTTTTTGGGATGGTCTCACCAGGTTAAGTTTGAGTGTGTACACACACATTCACATATAATCGCTCACATTCAAATAGAAGGTCAAGTGTTAGTATATAATGCAAGGCTTTTATATATTATGGAGACTATCTCCACACTTTGAGACGTGGTTGTTGTGGAAAATAAGAAATGGAGATTCGAGACAAGTTCGAAACAGTCAACAAAAGTGGCGAGACTGCTGTGGAATGCCTTCATGCCGTAACAATGCATAAGGATTGAACTAGTTACAATTTAATCACATGTGGCAAATAAACTTAGATGCAGTTTGTACTTACTACTCACCCAAAAGTTGTTTTACATTAATGCAAAACACCATGGTTCAATCAGGCATGCCCTGAGACTATGGTGAACCCACTTATTTCTAATACGAGAGAGAGAAAGAGAATCCTTGAGCAAAGAGGGAGAGAATGCATACATGCGTATGCCCAACACCATTTGTCAATGATGCTAGAATAGGAAGATATTATTAGATCTTCCCACACACTAAACCTTCAAAACACATATGCGCTTCATCAAATTTTCGTAAGGTTTTAAAAAAAAGCCAAGCCTAATTAATTATGTCATGTGCATGCCACATATACATTGCTAGTCCAAGGCAAATACCTCATTTGGCAATTGATAAACAACATGTTTAGGATTTAAAATAGGAATCAACAATTGTTTTCCCAGTCGATAGTATTTCTGGTATTTTATGTGATTTTTTTTGGCATTTATTGCTATGGAATTCTCATTGGAGAATAGATTCTACTAATCTGGCTCACGAACTAGCTCCTTTAAGGCCCTATATAAGGCAAGGCATGGTTTTGTATCATTTATCTCATCTTTGTCTTCGTTGGGGATAGTCATAGAATTAGGATTTAAAGAGTTAAGATCACGTTTTGGGAAGGCCAAGAGTCTTCCAAGATTTGTATAGTCATACATACACTTCTAGTAATATGAATATATAATAGATTTCACCACTTTTGGTAATATGGATATATAATAGATTAGGTGAAAATGCAGCTTTCCTCTCTCTATCTCTTCTTCATGAATTACATCTATGTGTTCGTATATGAAAGGTACTTAGGTGCTGAAAGAAGACATTCATAAAGGCTAAGTGCTAATGGTGTCCCAAATGAAGGATCACAATTCAAGGAGAGTAACGTAGACAAGGTAGAAGATCCCATGAGGTTGGTAGGTGTTCAGCAAGACCCAAGGGAATGATGGCCCTCAGAGTTTGCATGTCAGTTTGGGCATCCTCAAAAGGCTTTGAGGAGATAATACTCCATCTTTGATATGTCTTCGGTCTTACTAGTACTCAACCCACGCGTTGCTATGGCATATAAAAGACATTAAGAAGCGAAATGCAGGAATGGAAGCCAGAATACAAAGGATCAATCGAAGTGATTTTTTCCTCTTATTTTTTAGAAATCCAAGATTTCTCTTTTCTCTCCTCTCCTTGTGCCTTGGTTATCCATGGTTAATATGTAATAGATGTGATTCTCATGCATTGAAATGGTGCTCAACGCCTTGGAGCCCCTATTATAGTTCCTAATTCTCTCACTATAGCACAAGGATCTTATCTGAAAGATAGGCAGTGAGAGAAATTTATTTTTACAGGTATAATTTCTATTATATTCTAAAATAGGAAGCCCCTAAGTTCTTTATAGACATCCCTCATAAAATAATAGAAACCATTACTTACTATAATAGAAAATTGAACAAAGAAAAGATTCATACACCATCAATAGCATACCAAGGTTATATACAATGGATATTCTGATCAACAAGAATTTTATACAACATTCTGCCCTTATATATGTGTAAGCTTCAAAATAGCTTTTTTTAAAAACAATTTGCATTCTTTGTTATAACATTACTGTGTTTATGAATTTTTACTATTGTGCAATGAAGTTAGGGGTATTGGGCTTCATGAACTTCTTGATTGTAAATGATGCACTTAAGAGAGGTAATCCAATATACTAGAATAGTGAAGAAGATAAACTGAGGATAAACATGAAGACATCCCTAGTGATGTTTAACTCAACTAAATGGAAAAAAAAAAGGCTCGACATGAAAAACATCTTCCTATCTAAGATAATATGCATGAAAATAAATCGTGAAAATTAATATGGTTAATAAAAAATAATGGACTGATTTGGGTTAGGTATTGTTCCATACACTCATTTAAAGTGATAAAGCCACAAACCAAATAGGATGAGAGCTTTTACTAAACTAATTACATAGAAAGTTTATCCTATAGTTTGAAAGTGATTGAAGAGAGCTTTATGTTGGTAAGGCCTTTAATAAAAAATTTTGATAGAATTAACAACATTAATGTTGGTAAATCCATCAATAAACAAGTGATTGAAGAGAGCTTTATGTTGGTAAGTCCATTAATTAAAAATAATTGATAGACTCGAAAACATTTATAACTGATGACGTTGACCCTAAAATGCCAGGTTTCTAGGAGGAACAAAGTGTACAGAAAAAGAAAATGACTATGTGATACTTGAGTGAGATAGCTACCAGCTTAAATGTAGCACTATCACTATTGATGCTCTAGTACATAAGGGAGGTGGGTCATCAGGCAAGGAATGTTAAGCAGAGTCTTACTTGGGAGAGGGTTGTGTGCATGCCAATAATTAGGCAAATAGAGGAACTAAACCATCTAGTCTTGTAAAATGATTTATTGGCTTCTTAGATTCAAGGGGTTGATTTGGTTCCTTATAAGTCTTCTTGGGAGGAGAGCTACACAAGGTGTGCTGGCACCATATTGAAGGGTAGTTATAAATATCATGGTGGCGTAAGAGAGAAAATGGCGTAGTTTTGTATTGGAATTATGACACATACATGGTGTGTGGATAAATCCATTATTAGTGTCTCTCGTGAAATAAAACTCTCTTTTTCAAGATCTCGAATCTTGGGCTTATCCAATATGTCTTCCATAAAAATATGCATTATGAGCATTTTGCAAAATAGCCGTTTTTTAGTCTACAATCAACACATTATATAATGAAATTTTCTTAATATAACCTTGTTTGAACAAATGTGTTTGTGAAAAAGCTCACAAACAGAGAGTGATGGCGCTTCGTGAAGGTCGCGACCTCCGCTAATCCTCTGCGTATCTTCTGATTAACCTCCGCTAATCCTCTACGTATCATCAACCATCAGTCACTTCGAGCGCTCTGTCGAGGCCGGGGCAGTCTGCATGGCCGCCGCGTCAGGCTTTCCTCAAAAACCTAATGTGTGGCAGTTGCATGCGCCCTCATTACTTCAGTTCAATGCGCCGTCTCGTCCGGTCGACCTCATCGGTGCTGCTCCTTCTCCTTCGTGCTTCCCGTCTCCTCCTCAGGCAGTTCACGAAGCCTTCCATGGCCTGCCCATGGAAGCCGCTCTCAAGTCACATGGTGTTGTCTCCGGCCCAGCCCTGAATCTCCCTCCTTCGCTGGCGGATGCCCACGGTCCTTCGTCATCTGATCGTCTCTGTAGCGGGGGCATTGGTGCTGCTGGAGCAGGCATATTGGAGGTAAGCCCTCAGTCACTCTTCCTTCTTCTCAAATCCGAAGAATACAGCATGATCTGGAGAATAGGGCTCTTATCGGTTTGCTGGCGGGTCCTAGACCCCCAGCAGAGTCTATCAGAAGTTGGATTCGACTCCAGTGGGGTGCGATTGGTGCTGAAGTGGAGACCATCCAAGCCCTTCCTAAAAACCACTATCTGTTTGTTTTCAAGCTCCCGCATATGGCGTTTGATGTCCTCAGCAGAGGCCAGTGGCTCATCCGTAATCCCCCCCTCAGCCTTTTTTGCTGGAACAAAGATTTCAATCCTGAAGACTCTGCCTTGGTTAACTACCCTGTCTGGGTAGAGTTTCCTAATCTGCCCCTCCACTACCATAATCAACTAGGAGTCATTGGTTCGAAGCTGGGGAAAGTTCTGGGAGGAAAACCCCGCTCGGACTATGTTGGCACCCTCAAGTTCTCATAGAAATGGACATTTCGCTGGATCTCCCCTCAGCTATTGATATCTTCACCGACGATGGTGAACACTTTGAGCAAGCCATAGTGTACAAATACCTCCCATCCGCCTGTTTTCACTGTGGTGCCACTGGGCACTTCGTTAGAAACTGTCCTCGACTTACCTCGGTCAACGCCCCTTCCCCCCAGCTTCTCCAGATGCCACCCCTCTTCAGCAAGCCCCTAAAGCAGCTAGAGTCACCCCCCCTAAGAGGGCGACCAAAGAAACCTGGCAGGATGCTTCTAAGACCAGGGCTAAATCTGTTAACAAGTTTGCCCTCCTAGCTTCTTTGCCAGAGTGGGTTGACTCTGAGGTTGAAGAGTCTCTTCTCTCGGGCTCTAATGAAGAAGCAGAGGTGGGCAAATCGCTGGAAGATCAGGTTAACGAAAATGATCAATCTGCAATGCGAGAACTGAATGTTAATGTTCTGGCGGGAGACACCTCTGCTTATAAAGGCAAGGAAGTACAGGTGGAGGGGGCTGGGCTTTCCACTCCTATGGAGATTCACAAAGACCACAAAAGACCTATGCAAGCTGCTTCACAGGCTTCGCCCATCAGAGTTCAGTCTAAGAAATCCAACAAGAAGTCCCATAAATGAGGATTGTCTCTTAGAACATCAAGGGGCTGTCAAGCCCCATCAAGGCCAAGAAGCTGAAACAGTGGTTCCGCTCTAACAAATCGGAGATAATAGCTCTGCAGGAGGTCAAAACAAATGGCAACGATCTTTTTAGCCGTCTTAAGGAGGTCTCTGAGGATCATAGATCGCTTAAGGTGGTGCAAAAAGAACTCAAGAAGATCTGGGTGAATGCATTCAGTAAAGCGCACTCCCCTGTCGCGGCCTGGTCTCAAGCTCTGAGGGAGTCCCAAAAAGCTCTCTCTGGTTTTAGGAAAGAGGTTACTATCATAAGAAGGAAAAGGAGAGAAGCTATCTATCTCCAGCTTATGGAACTTGAAGCCAAGAACAATGCTGTAGCTGAGGACCAAGAAGAGATCACCAAGCTAAGGGCCCATATTAGATCTGAGAAGGAGCTTTGCCCACTATTATCAATACGGGAGTGATAAAACTTATCCACAAACGAGGGCCTAAGGATCTCCTCGAGAACTGGAGGCCTCTGACTATGCTGAATTCTGTATACAAAGTGCTCGCCAAAGTGATAGCCTACAGGATCACTCCCAGCTTAATGAAACACATCTCAGCAGAGCAGAAAGGATTCATCCGTGGAAGAAGACTCATTGAAGCTGTAATTTCAATTTGGGAAGGAGTAGAGTATGCTCGGGAGAAAGGGATTGACTTTATTTTTGCCAAAGTTGATTTTGACAAAGCCTATGACAGGCTGGAGTGGAGCTTTGTATTACTCAGTTTGGAGAAGATGGGGTTTGGCCCGAGCTTGATCCAGTTTGTTAAAACCCTCTTCGGCAATGCTTCAGCTAGAGTGGCGCTAAATAACTCAATGTCAGATGTTTTTCCTCTGGCCAGGTCAGTCAGACAAAAGGCTGTCCTCTTGCTCCTCTGATGTTTGTGCTATCTGTGGATAGTTTGAATTGTATGGTGCAAAGATCCCAGAGTTTGGGGCTAATCAAAGGTATTCCCTTACCTAGCTCAAATGGTGTTCAGATTCTTTCTCAGTTTGCGTACGACACCAACGCTTTGCTCATCAATGATCAGAATTCTCTCCTGACCTTCTGGAAGGTGCTGGACACCTTTTGTTTAGCATATGGCTCTAGGGTCAATCATACAAAAACGGGAGTGTTCTCTGTTGAAGGAAACCTCCCAATTTGGCTGGTTTAGCAGGGTTGTCAGAGCATTCGAGCTGGTGAAATATTTCGGCTGCTAGGCATTCCTATGGGTTTCGGAGTTACCCTGAAGCAAAGGTGGGACTGGGTAGTTGATAAATTCAGGGGCAAGCTGAATAGATGGATGGGTATGCAGCTATCGTTAGCGAGCAGAGTGCTGGTAATCAATTATTTTTTAGCTGCTTACGTCCTTTTCTTCATCACCTGTTGGAGACCCCCAGACTCTCATCTAAAGGAAATTGAAAAATTATGTAGGAACTTCCTTTGGTCAGGAGACCCTTTCAGGAGAGGAGCTGCCAAAGTTAAATGGGAATTCTGCTGCCTTCCCACGGACAAAGGGGGATTGGGGGTAGTAGATATTCTCGCTTGGGCTGACCGTCTTGCTGTTAAATCCATTATTAGAGCTGTCTCTCACCCTGAGGAATGCTCTTCCCTTCTGCTATTCAGATACTTTGACCAATTCTCCTTGGAAAATTTCTCAAGTTGGAAGGATCTGCCTTGGATTACTATCTTGATAGGACATGAAACTGTCAAACCTAAAGGGTCTGAGCTTCTTTGCTCTTTATGGAAAGCTTGGAACAAATATCATGACAAGGTAGGGGTTGTGTGGGAAAGCAGACACAGCTACTCTATCAGAGCTTTGGACTGTGGTTTCCTCTTAGACCAGTTCCTCCGGTGCCCAGCATTTCAATACGTACTGCCCTACGTATTCACAAGAAGGGCATCAGAATATGGGCAGATGTGTAGCAATTTCCCGCCCATAGGTGGATGACCAATGATGAACTGTTGTTAAAATTCTCGCTCCTTCCTTGGGAAGTGAAGCTGGTGCGGGATCGTATCAGCATCTTTCCTGAAAATGAGGCATGGCAGATATCAGTCTCCGAGCCCGTTTCCCTCAAAGGCTTATGCTGGAGAGGAGGCATAGCTTTCTGTCACCCCCCTCGTGTGCAAGCAGTACCGTCTACCCCTATACATGTGGCTCTCAACAAGAGATGGTCAGTCCTTTATGACAGGCGCCAATGGAATTTCAAATTCCGCTCAATTTGGTCTAAAGAGATTCAGCCTAAGAAATCTGTTATATTGTGGTTGATTATGCATAAAGCCATTTGGACAGGTGACAAGTGTAGGAAATGTGGGCTCTCAGATGGGGTGTGTGTTAGATGTAAACTTAGCATTGAAGATATTGGGCATTTGTTCAGAAACTGTCAGAGATCTGTTGACATATTGTCACCGGTTTGGTTTGCTCTGGGCTGCCTGCCCTTTGCTAAACAACTACTTCTAGGGGATACGGTTGGGGTGCTCTCACGGTGTTGGTGGGCCAGAGTCAGAGCTGAATTCCTTTGCTTGATTTGGAAAGATAGATGTGCGACTGCTTTTGAGGCTGCTTACCAAGTTCCAAATCTGAGAAGTTTGTTTGCTGATTTTCATGTGCAGATTTATGACTTCCACTTGGTACAGATGAGACTGTATACCACTCAAGATGCAGTACTTAGAGAATCTCCAATTCAACCAAGCAATCCGGTCCAGGTTCAGCAGCTTGCGCTCCAAATGAAGACGGAGGAGGCCATCCGTTTTGTGTCTCTTCTGCAATCCAAAATTGAAGCTATACGATAAGAGATTTGTAATTGTTATGATTGTGGTGCTGTTTCCCAGCCAGACTTTGTAATTTTTGTCTCTCTTAATTAAATCTTGCGCTTGTTGGTTAAAAATAAAAATAAAAATAAAAATATATATAACCTTGTTTTGCTTGAATTCTTGAATGATTCAGCTCTCCAGGGTTAAAACATGCATGCATATCTTTAGCTCTCCAGGGTTGAAACATGCATGCATATCTTTTTTTAAATTCCATGTTTCATGTTTTTTTTACAAGGGACATTTTACTAGTTGAATCATTTTTCATGCAGGTATCACAAGACTTTGTCACTAATCATGAGAACCACGCAACATATATGATACAACCAATAATGTGAATCCCGACCATTCTGACGCATGTCGCCAAAGAAGGTGAAGAATAATACGATGTAGTGTTGACGCCATAGAAGTCTCTGACAAGGGTTAACATAGCCAAGGAACATGCATGAAGCGGCGAGCGAAAGCCATCCAAATGCACGCCACCGCCATCGCTTCGCGCGAGGAACGTGTAAGAAGCGACGAGCGGGAGGAAACACACCACTGAGACAGCTTCGCGAGGAAACAGCTATCAATGCATGCAAACCTTAGGTAGATATACATGTGCTAAGCTTAGAAATATAAAAAATAATAAATTAGTAAAAGCAACACCAAAAAAGTTTTGGGGTGCATATTAGTTCCGTTGATGCATGACATAAATGCATAATGATAGCACATATATCGTGGGTTGTTTATTGGGATGGAGAGCAAATTGTAGGCGATGCGCATGTGTGGTATGGCTTTCTTTTTTCGATTTTTAATTAATATTTTTGGGGATGCAAGAGTCACAATTGGTCTATTGACTTAGAGTGCCAAAACAAGAAAAAATAAACTTATAACCCCAAATCTATGACTTCATGTTATGGGTTTTGCTAAGGACTATATTTTGTCATTTTTTATATTTTGGCACTTTATTTTTTCTTTGAGTTTATTACAAAAATAGGTTGATGAGTACATGGAATGTTTGTGTTGTGTCTCTAATTTTCTTAAGTATGTTTTAGTGTTTTAGAGTGTAACAAAACACAAGCACCTAGACAAAGTTTGAAACAAGTCTTCCACTTTTTCAATTTGGATGCTCTCTCAACAATCCTAGACTCATGTAACATCAATGAATTGATAA
This sequence comes from Cibotium barometz, assembly GCF_041138505.1. Classification (NCBI taxonomy): domain Eukaryota; kingdom Viridiplantae; phylum Streptophyta; class Polypodiopsida; order Cyatheales; family Cibotiaceae; genus Cibotium; species Cibotium barometz. The sequence continues at coordinate 26,317,183 of NC_141107.1, read as the reverse complement.
AATCAATTTTCAAGGTTGTATTTGGCTCCCATGGACTCTCTCTCTCTCTCTCTCTCTCTCTCTCTCTCAAACACATGCGTACGCGCACGCGCACACACACACACACAAATGCATGAATAATGATATCATGTTGTCTCTTTAATCTAGCACTGGTTTTGGGTTGGGAAGATAGAAAATAATTGTGATGATTGCTACACAAGTAATGTAGATCACAATTTTTCACTCCCAGTTTGATAATGAGTCACAATCCATAGTTTAGAATGATTTACGATGAACTTGTAATTTTCTAGTGCTTAAAATTGCCTCTCTCTCTCTCTCTCTCTCTCTCTCTCACACACACACACACACACACACACACACACACACACACACACACATACACACACAACTTCTCTCATCTTTTCACCACAACCCTAACCACACCTTCTCCTTGTGTGCATTTTGGTCTCTCACTGAAACGCTTATACTTCTTCCCCATGTATAAAAGCTGCCAGTAATGTTGGCTTGAGTGCAGAATGCCACAAGTAGAGTGGGAAGGGCATATAACTTCTTTTGAAGTGATCAAGGATTGATTCCATACAGGCACTAGGGTCTCGCTTTTACTCGTGTGGTGGTGGTGGGCCATGGCACAATCAACCTACCCTAAGCCTTATGAAAACTTGTCCTTAGCAACCCTAGTAGTCTAAGTTTTAATCTTGGGAGCCCATGCTTTGATATGTCCGCGATGTCCCAAGCACCATATCACATGATGTACCTCTTGGCCTCTCCCACATTATGTTACCCATGCTAAAAAGTCTCTCTCTCTCTCTCTCTCTCTCTCTCTCTCAAGCCATGGTCTTGCATGATATAAAAGCCCTCTAGGGGTCATAACAAGGGCGTGTTGAATGGAACAAGAGCTCGTGCTCTCAAAGGGAGAAGAAAGATAGAAATAAAGCTCAAAGCAGAAATGGAGTGGTTCTCATGATTAGTGACAAAGTCCTTTTTTATTTTTGTTTTAAAAACATCATATTAAAATATTCAACAATGTATGTGAATAAAAAATTTCAAAGGTTTATTTGAAATACTATAATTAGTTTTATTTGAAATACTATAATTGGTTTTATGGAAAAGTAGTATCAAATTTTAACTTGAACAAAACAATAAATAAATGTCTTGAATTATATGAAGATTTAATCATGATTAAAGAACAATGCATGCCCATGATATGCTTAGAACAAAACAATAAATAATAAAGATTTAATCATGATTAAAGAACAATGCATGCCCATGATATGCTTAGAATACATGTAATAAATTTGTCAATTGTAGCCTCAACAACTAAAAACGAACCAAGTTAACCCGACACAAAATCAAATGAATTGAACTTAAAAAACCCTAACTTTAAAAAAATCATGTTCCATTTCATTTTCATTTGTTCACATATGCTTTTGTCATTTTCTTCTCTTCACTAGTGCAAGGAGCAAAAGAGTAAAAAGAAAGGAGCAACGTAAATTGCTAAGTGGAGCAAAGGTCGAAAAATATTTATCAATATTGGAGCCTCAAACAACAAAACAAAAAGCCCTCTAAAGGGCCACGACTACGGTGCACGAGCATGCCCTATTTATAGCCCTCGTACGGCTTTCTTTTGTTATTCATGCAAGTGTAATGCTAGGATTTATTGTCAAAAAATGTGTGTTATGGATTCTTTGTTGAGACACTGAGCATGCACATAAAATGGCTTGTTTTGAACTAGAGGTGCTAATTGAGTCAATGGATGGTGTTTTATGTGTGAGAGGGTTAGGGGCTGCAAATAGCTTGTTTTTATGTTGTTTCTCTTCTCTGCCGTTGTGTCTAAATTGGATTTCTGTATTTAAAAAACCCAAAAAGGAGTCTTCAAAAGCTATGGACACAGAATTTACACAAATAAATTTGCTCAAAGACTTTAATCGAACATCAATGGAAAGGAAAATTAAACAGAATAATCAACATAGCACTACTACCTTTTACACATGGTTTGCTTGCATGTCTTTATTGCAACATGCAACTAGAATCTGTGAACGTATATTAAATAGAGATATACTATTGCTATCCTAGTAAAAGGATGAACATAACTAGATTTGTGATTCATTTGGGGGTGCATGATCACCTCGTTGGGAAGGAGAGTCCATATCCAAGCAAAATATAGTTCAAAAGTTGACTTCTTGAATGTGTAGAAGTGAATACACACTCCTGGTCCAAAACTATTGAATTTTCTATTAATCTTGAGATGATACTCATGTCTACAAGTGGTAGAGACAAAGAGACTATGGATGATGATAAATTTTAAGAGGTTTTGATAGATAACAAACCTTTGTCTAAGAGAAAGTGGTAACCAAAAATAAGAGGACGCTTGTCTAATTCATATCACTCTTGATTCACACAAGGAATCAATCTTATTACATACTAAAACTAGTTATTTGTTGGTTTGAAGATTGAAAGACGTATGCAAATGGCTAGAAGGGATGTTGCAAGGATAGACACAGTGGATTGGAAGCTATACTTGAATTAAAAAAGAGGTTAAAAGATATATTCTTCCATAGCATATTATTCCCTAGATAGCTAGATGCAAAACCTCATGTGTTGAAAATGTTTTTAATTGGGCTAGGTTTTGGAGCTGACCTTACATCTGAGAATCAATATTGGGGAGCAATGAATCCACTTTTTTCATGTTCACTTTAAAAGAGACTAGATAACAATGGAAGCACGTGTATTTGGAGCACATTTTTAGGGATGTCCTCAAAATCACTACCTAAGAATTCAAAGTAGAGAACATACAAGCTCAACTTGAGCTCTAAACACTACTAAACAATGTGATGAGAAAATTTGGATTCTCGCATGCATAATTCAAGGGTTTCATGGCTGACGAGGCCAATGCAAATTAGCATGCTATTAGAATTATGTTCAATGGTGTGCAAGGAGTAATCTTGATCGTTTCATTAGAAACAAAGTATGGTCTAGCACACTCCTTTATATATAAAAGCTAGAGTTCCAAGAGGAACATAAGGTGATGTGTCATCGACGAAAAAAATGCCCTAATCAAAGATGGCTACTAAGCACATCAAACATAATTTGACAATTTGGTCTACTACATGTTGTTCATGCCAAGGAAAGTAATATTTCTGCACTTGAGACATTGTTGTCATGGTAGGAAAGCAGACATGCCCATTGGGAAAGATGGGCTTTTATAATAGAGCGCTAGAGGTGTGTTTATACCAGTTTTCAATTCCATGTTTCATGTTTTTTTTACAAGGGACATTTAATTGGTAGAATCTCTCAGAATGCACAGCGGAAATAAAAACAACTGCTGTAGAGAGCAAGACACAGATGAAAGAGAGAGAAGCTGTGTAACTCTGCTATATACACCAAAGAAAATCCCGGAATCTACAATGTGAAGTGTGGGGGCAAGGGGGCCATTTTATATGGCCCCATGCTACTAGTCGGCCAGCCTTAAACAAGCCGACAGCAACACGACCAGCCCTGGAATGCCCATGACCAGCAACTGAAACAGTCGGCCAGACACCTGACCAGGTCGAGTACAAGAACTGCAGTTGGCCAGCTTCTGAGGACAACCGACAACCCTCCACACCTCAGGAAATATGGGGAAAATACATGGAGAGTGAGGAAAAATGGGAAAACCCCAAAAACGAGCAAGCACACCCACAACAGAGGCCCAAGTATAGTGTACACACAGGAGATGACTGCTAACACCCCCTCTCAGCTCCTGGATGTGGAACCAACCCCAATAAGCTAGAGTGCCACCGGAGCATAGCCTGAGGTAAAGATTTCGTGAAGAGGTCCGCCACATTGTCCTCCGTCCAACAACAAAGAAGCAAGATGTCACCAGCCAAGATCTTCTCACAAACAAAGTGATATTGTATCTCTATGTGCTTGGTCCGGGCATGGAAGACTGGATTCCGAGCAATAGCGATACAGCTCTAGTTATCGCACTGGATGACCGTGGGCTCCTTTTGTGGAAACCCAATCTCGCCAAGCAACCTGCGCAGCCACACAACCTCGCAAGCAGCACTACAAGCAGCCCGGTACTCTGCCTCTGTAGACGACAAGGCAATAGTCGACTGCCTCTTGCTGCTCCATGAAACAGCTCCTGAGCCGAGGGTAAAACTGTAGCCTGATGTAGATCTCCTCGTGTCTGGATCTCCTCCCCAATCTGAATCACTCCAACCTTGGAGTCGAACTCGGTCCTTCGTTTCACCTCCAGTGTCGTACAAGAGTCCAAGATCCTTCGTACCCTGCAGATACCGCAAGATCCGCAATCCTGTGTCCCAATAATACTTCAACGACGTTTGCATAAACGAGCTCAACAGTCCCACAAGAAAGCTCAAGTCCAATCTAGTGTTCAGCAACCATATCAATGAACCAACCAGCTTCCAGTACAGAGAGGCGTCAGCTGGCTCACAGGGATCATTCACTATAAGCTTCGTGTTTGGGTCCATCGGTGACGTGATAGGCTTGCAGTTCTCCATCCCAAAGGCCTCAAGCAACTCATGGACATACCACTGCTGAGAGATAAAGAACCCCCTCTAGGTCTACCAGATCTGCAATCCCAAGAAGAAGTGGGGTAAGCCTAAATCGGTCATCTCAAACTCCTTTGACAAGGCAGCCTTCGTCATTGCAATGTGCTCCACATGACCGCTAGTGAGAATGAGGTCATCCATAGAAAGGATGATCAACGTGACCATGAAGCGTTCTTGAAAGAGATAAGTTAGGATCTGCACTGATCTCTAAAATCCAGTCCGTAGAAAGAAGGAATCAATCTTTTGATTCCAAGCCCCGGGAGCCTGCTTAAGACCATACAAGGCCTTCCGCAACCTGTAAACCATCCCTTTTGATCCTAGAACCTCAAAGCCTGGAGGCTGTTCAACATACACCACCTCCTGTAAGTCACCATTAAGGAACGCGGATTTTACATCCATCTGATATACAGGCCACCGCTAAGAAGAAGCAAGGGCAAGAATGGTCCGAATTGTGGTCGTCCGCGTTGTCAGTGCAAAGGTATCCTCATAGTCGATGCCTGGCCGCTCATCATAACCCTTAGCCACAAGTCTGGCTTTATGTTTGTCCACCGACCCATCTGACGTATACTTGGTCTTAAAGACCCACTTGACACCAATGACAAACCGTTTCAAAATGGCCTCAGAACCAACTCCCAAGTTTTATTCTTCTCTATGGCATCCAGTTCCACTTGCATGGCTTTCCTCCAAGTATCTTGTGCAAGGGCTTCCTTGACGAAAGTGGGCTCTTTGTCTCGCATGATACGAGACATCAAAGCATAGTTTACCTATAAGAGCTCTGCTGAATGACTTTTGTCACGAACTCTATGCGATCGTCGAGGTCCGTCCTCTGTGATTCATTCGGAGGGAAAGCTCCGTAACACCTAACTCCCAAAGAGTGTCTAACAACCACCTGGGTACTCGAACAGAACACGGAGCCTCTTGCTGCTGCAAGGGCTCAGCTCCAGCCGGGGGCTCAACCTCCTCAACTGACTAAGGTTGTCCAGCTAGAACAATCGACTGGGAATCATCATCAGAATCATCTCGTTCTCCACGAAGTGGTGGCTCATCAACGGTGGAAACTGAAACATGCTCATCAAAAACCACATCTCTGCTAATGACAACCTCGTTCCGCTCTGGATCATACAACCTGTATCACTTGGAAAGAGAGTTATATCCCACAAAAACAAGCTTTTGGGATTTTGAGTCAAGCTTCCCCCTCTGCTTCTTTGGAATGTAAACATATGCATCACTCCCAAACACACGAAAATGGGAGACATCTGGTTTCCTACCAAAATACGCCTCAAAGGGGGTCATGTTCAGTACTGAAGTCGTTGGAGAACGGTTGAGGATATGGACAGCCGTAGCCACAGCCTCTCCCCAAAGTGGATGAGGAAGATCACGATGCTCCAACATTGTCCTCGCCATCTCCACCACAGTCCTGTTCTTACGCTCAACTACTCCATTCTTTGAAGGCAAACCTGTATTGGCCAGCTCCCGGCTTGATGCCATGTTCTGCACAAATGCATTGGAAGAAAACTCCCCTCCTTTGTCAGCCCTAAGAGTCTTTATCTGCAAGCCAGACTCTTTCTCCACCATCACATGCCACTCCTTGAATCGAGCAAAAGCTTGGTCCTTCTGAGAAAGGAAATAAACCCAAGTGAATCTGATACAATCATCAACAAGCAGCATGAAATACAAAGAACCTCCCAAGGATGGCGTCTGCATAGGTCCACACAAGTCAGTGTGTACCAACTCCAAAGGTTTCGAAGCCCGCCTGGAAGCCTGCTTTGGAAAATATTCCCTGTGCCACTTATCACGAATGCAAGAACTACAGCGTCCCTGCCTGCTGCTAACATTTGGCAAGCCAACCTCCATCTGGTCTCGAAAAGCTCACTGCAGCGCATCCACATTCAAGGGGCCAAACCAAAAGTGCCACAAGTCACCAATCTGAGAGCCTGTAAGTGAGGAGAGTGTTGAGAGTTTGTATATACCGTTCTCCACTCCGCCTTCCCAAACAACCTGGCCCGTCTCTCGGTCCCGTAGAGCAACAGAATGCTCCTCAAACTCCACTCGGAAGAAGCCAGTCTTGCAAACCTCATGCACTGACAACAGATGAAAACCAAGTGCGGGGACGTAAAGAAGACAAGAGGAATGCTTCCCCCCTCTGCCATCGGGAATGATCTCCATCCCGCCCTCACTGTGAATTGGTATGGTGGAATTGTCGCCAATGAAAATGCGACCTGACTGCTGTTTAAGATCCTATAAGAAATCATGGGAAGGAGTCATGTGCTTGGAAGCACCACTATCAAGAATCCACTCCCGAGTATCCCTGGCGGCGGTGAAGCCAATTGCCTCCTTCCTCGAAGAAGATGAAGCATCTGTGTCCAAAATCTCCAAGTGCACTAAGGCTAGAGTCTTTGCAGCTGAAGCTGAAAAATCAACACTCTCCCGTTATTCTGCTTGGGACACTTCCTCCAATAGTGGCCTTTCTCACCACAATCGTTACAGGCCCGCTCGGCCTTCAGTTTCTCACAGTCTGAATCGAGCATCTTCTCAGAAGACTTCTCCGATGAAGTCTTCCCTTTGCCCTTGGCGTTGTTGTTACGGCCTTTCGACTGTTGGCCAGTCAAGGCCTCAAAACCTCCGCCCTGTGGATGGTTCGTAAATCACTCTTCCTGGTCCAAGACCATTGGCACAAGCTCCTCCCATGTGATGGTGCTGAGCTTGCCACTGGTGATCAAAGAGGAGTAAAATCTTGAGTACTAAGAGGGCGAATGGGACAAAAACGTGATGGCCATATCCTTTGATGATATCTCTTTCCCTGCCTGGAGAACCTCTTGCTGAAGAGCCTGCAACTTGTTGATGTGCTCCCACATCGTCGACGACTTTGCAGGATTCATCACCCACATCTGAACTTCCAAGGAGATCCTCTTCATGGGTGATACCCTGTTATACAGAGAAGCCAAATGTTGCCAAATCCCTCTGGCCAGCGTCATATGCTTTATGTGATTGATCACCTATGGTGTGCAATTCAAGAAGATGAAAGAACGAACGTAGGCACTAACACGATCCCATAACTATGCCTAAGCCGCCCGTTCCTTCCGTTTAGAGGGTAACTCCCCGTCTTCCAACTCCGGTTGTGAAACCCCAATAACAATGAAATCAGCCAAGTCATAAGACTCTTGGCATCGTGATTGATGGTGCATATGTGGATTTATCTATCATGGAAACAGGACATTGGTCTTTCATGAAGAAACAGGACTTTGGTAACAAGGATACAGGCCTATGGTTTATGGATACAAGTCTATGGTTTATCAGATACAAGTCTTTGGTTTCGTGTGGAAAGCATGTCTCTGAATTCATGTGAACACGTTCTAGTTTTCTCGAGGTTACAAGCTGTGACTGCAGGAAGGACATATGGTTTGGTACAGCCCTCCTGCTGTTTGGGGAAGGGTTGTGGGAATCCATGATTGAGATGGAGAAGACCTTTTCAAGCAGGGAGGTGTTGTACAGGTGTGCCTTCTCTATGGAATGCTTTGCTGTAATAGCGAGAGTTCTTATTGGGAAAAGTCCTAGGTGAAAAGCAAAAAGGGATCCTATTGGTAAAGGATTCGACAAGTTTTACTTTGTACTCATATTTGATCAGTAACGAAATACCGCAAGGGGTGCCACTGCATTTTGGGGCCAATCGGTGTCCTTGTACTATTTGTAGGAGCATTCTAGCTCCCCTATTTGTTTTCCGGGATATCGTCGACTTTTTCAAGGAGGCGAGCCCGTGGTTGTTGCATCAAAAGCTTCTATATGAGGAAAGTGGAAAGGAAGTACAGGAGACAGTACAGGATTGTGTGTCTTTGCCTATATGAGGTGAAGAGCAAAAGCTAAAGATGAAGCTCAGGAGAAAAGACATCAAGGACAGGAAGTAGTCAGCCAGGAACAAGAAGCAGTTGAAGTGTTATGGTGCAAGAGATGGGTTGAAGGCTATGGCTTTCGACACTTTGTCACCAGTGGTATCTTCACGGAGACTTCATGGGTTCAGAAGGCAGCTTCTTTCTATGTTTAGCAGTGGTGGTCTACTATGCTTCATTAGGGACTTGTGCTTACCACTTGGGTGGAGTGCAAGCAGGTTTTGGGTGCCTGAGGATGTATCAGATGAGGCTCAGTTGGAAGCAGAGGAACTTGATGAGGTTCTTCTTCCAGAGCAGATACTGGCACATAAGGAAGGAAAGGTACAAAAGGTAAAGTTTCCCGTCCCTATCTTGTGAAGTTTAAAGAACTATTCATTGATGGATGCGAAGAGGATGGAGGAGGGTGACTTAGCATATTCACCTCAGGTATTGCAGTTTATCTCGACGCCTTTGAGTTGGAGCCGACTCTTGTGACGGCTCATTCAGGTTCAACAGAGCATGGGTCTGGAGCATTGCCTGATGAACACTCCACTTCTATAGCACCTCCACTCCCTTGTTAACAAGCTCAATCTTTGTATTCACCCGAAGGTACTGAGGCTGACAGTACATCTGCTTATGGGACTTCTATGATATTGTGTACGAGTCACATGAGATCGTACAGTTGGGTATGGTTCACAGTCAGCTGCACCTTGAACTATAACTGCAACTATGGATGGTTTTTGCCTTTGGAACTAAGGTATGACTGAGGAAGATTGATCTTTGTCATATGGTTCTGGCTGTTCTTGACCACAGGATCGGTCAATTGGATTCTGAGATGATGCTATTTGTGGAGTTGGTCTCCTTTGGAATGGCATGGTTTGGTTTAGCTCAAAGGTTGCGGCAACCTGAGCTAACACTTCAAGACTCTATGAAGGGCATAAGTCTTGCGAGCAGTCCTAGAGTTGGTTTGGTTCATGGATATATGGATTGAACTCTATATGTGCATGTATTTATACACTTTCTGAGGTATTATGGTATTCTGGTGCCATTGGATCTTGGTACCCTTGGGAATACACGGGGTAATACTCTGGATGTGTCAAGATGAGATGCATGTATGTTGAAATGATACATCAGGTACTTTACCATGTTCATGGTGTATCACTGAGTGTGGCTCTTGCGGGGTGGCCATGTGTAGAGTGTGTAAAGCATCAAGAGGGACATATGTGGGAAGTACTTAGTGGATGTATAGTTAAGATGCATTGAATGCTTTCATATGCTTATGTTGTACCTCCAGTCGTGGATATTCATGGGTGTAAGGCTTGCGAGCAACCCTGAGACTGTTTTTTTGGAGTGGGTAGAGCATCTTGAGGAGCATATTGTTTGCGAATGCATATATGTGTCATGCATATGTTTGTCATATGTAGAATGATGCATGGTTTTGTTTTTGGCTAACACACATCACGTGTTTCCACTTGGTTTTAAACTTTTGTTGCAGGTTCTGAAGGAACAAGCAAGAGTTGTTTGTCACTTCGATGTGACACTATGGCCTTATTGTTCAGGATGATTGTTTCATCACCCAGATGCACTGGAGGGGCATTGCTTTGGTCATATGGGGACTCTTTCTTCATTGGATGCTTACTGTGTTATTGAGTGCAATCGAGGTTGCTATTTTTCAAGAGGGGGGTATGTTACGATCCCGTGTTTTTTTCCCTCTGGACAACAAGCAGGTGGGCACGTGACGCACAGTGTGGACAGGCATCAGTTTGAATGTGAAAAGGAAACGCCTATATGGTGGCCAGCCCAAGTGTGAAAGGGCACAAAAGGGAATTTTATTGTTTATAAGGTTTTTAAACCTTTGATGCTTAAAAATATTTTTTAATTTTAATTTTTAAAAGCATGCGTTTTTAAACCTTGGCTTTTGGCGTTTTTGAGAAAAAAAACGCATCGTTTCTTTATATAAGGAAGGTGGCGGAGATTCGTAGGTGGCCATGTGTGGAGATCGCCGTGTGCGAGTCGCCTGTGGGAATCAGTTCCGCTAGGCATGGGTTATAAGCGGCGGGTGGCGCTGCTGCACTTATGGCTACAGGTGGCGGGTGGTGCTGTTGCTGCCGCCGAGTGCTGCTGCTGCCATCGGGTGCTGCTGTACTTGACCGCATGGATTGCTGCCGGGTACTGTTGTGGCTACCACCACTACTGCATGTGCTACCGCCGCCGCTAGATGCTAATGCTGCTACCAGTTGCTGCTGCTACCGCCAAGTGTGCCGCTGCTGCTGCCAGGTGTGCTGCTACCGCCGGTTGTGGACTACAGACGGACAGTATAGGGCAGCCAAGCAGGCAACCAGATGGGCAACCAATGATGGGTAGCCAGGCAGGCATCAAGAAGGAATTTCTCTGCAGACAATATGGCAACCAGACGAGTGTTAGATGGGAGGCTCTCTACGCCAAGTGGCTGCATGTGTGGAAGCAGTCAGCGTGGGTCTCTCTCTCTCTCTCTTGAAGAAGGTGAGCTGAAGGACGCACCGAGGGACTAACAGCCAAGGGGTCTCTCTCTCTCTCTTCGCAAGCAGGCTTTGTTTACGAGCTTTGGATACAGAGGATCAAGTTAAGAAACACAGGATGATGTTCTTGGAAGAGATGTGTGTTGCTCTTCATCTTGGACTTATGTGTATTCAGGGATTGCTTGACACGTCCTCTATCTTTCTCTCTCAAGCTTTTTCGCATCGTGATTGATTGATTGATTCAAGCAGGGAAGTGTTGTACAGGTGTGCCTTCTCTATGGAATCCTTTGCTGTAATAGCGAGAGTTCTTATTGGGAAAAGTCCTGGGTGAAAAGCAAAAAGGGATCCTATTGGTGGTAAAGGATTCGACAAGTTGTACTTTGTACTCATATTTGATCAAGTAAAGAAATACCGCAAGGGGCGCCACTACGTTTTGGGACCAATCGGTGTCCTTGTACTATTTGCAGGAGCATTCTAGCTCCCCTGTTTGTTTTCCTTTTCCAGGTTCCCATGGGTGATGAAGTTTTTTGTGTGCGAGTGTTTGTTCCACCGCACGTCAGATTTTTGAAGGCCGGTCTCATGGTTCCATTGCTAGGATATCGTCGACTTTTTCAAGGAGGCGAGCCCGTGGTTGTCGCATCAAAAGCTTCTATATGAGGAAAGTGGAAAGGAAGTACAGGAGACAGTACAGGATTGTGTCTTTGCCTATATGAGGTGAAGAGCAAAAGCTAAAGATGAAGCTCAGGAGAAAAGACATCAAGGACAGGAAGTAGTCAGCCAGGAACAAGAAGCAGTTGAAGTGTTATGGTGCAAGAGATGGGTTGAAGGCTATGGCTTTCGACACTTTGTCACCAGTGGTATCTTCACGGAAACTTCATGAGGCAGCTTCTTTCTATGTTTAGCAGTGGTGGTCTACTATGCTTCATTAGGGACTTGTGCTTACCACTTGGGTGGAGTGCAAGCAGGTTTTGGGTGCCTGAGGATATATCAGATGAGGCTCAGTTGGGAGCAGAGGACCTTGATGAGGTTTTTCTTCCAGAGCAGATACTGGCACATAAGGAAGGAAAGGTACAAGGTAAAGTTTCTCGTCGCTATCTTGTGAAGTTTAAAGAACTTTTCACTGATGGATGCGAAGAGGATGGAGGAGGGTGACTTAGCAGATTTTTTTTTTTCCGAGAAAAGATCCTTTCATTAGTTATATAAAAACGCCCGTAGGGCTACAAAAGATCTCTCCTGCTCATAAGAGAAGCAGAGCAGTGAATACAACAAGGCAGCCCGGGAGACTCTCCCTAGGTGCTGCAAAATACAAGCATCAGTACAAAGGACTGAAGGGCTAAATCATACGATAGGGGGGGGGAAAAGCCAAACAGGTGGCCTGTAATGCCAACGGGGGGATCCCGTGTGTAAGGTATAGAAGGGGCTGCTGCGCCAAGTGGTGTGAAAGGCCTGGCGCCGCAAGATCGCCTCATCCAAGTCGCCCCGGATGCGGTCATACTGTCCTCGCAGGGTGTGGATCAACTCCTGCCAAATCCCCCGTACAGTCTCTGCTGGTGGCTCCAGTCTCCCCTCAAAGGCCGTGAAACACCGGGCCCTCCAGGTGAACCAGATGGTGAGGCTGCTGAGGAGCTCCCATTGTAAATCCCTCTCCTATGTCCAGCTGGCGGACGAGAAATCCGGTGCCGGAACCAGGCGAGGCTGGCCCCTAATGAATGTGATGGCCTGACTGTCTTGCTCCATCTCATAGCCCATAGCAGGCCCTGACGAAGTCGACCAAGCAACGGCACCCCACGTAAACATACCCTCTGGAGAGAGGGGGGCCAGAATACGCAGCATCCGCAGCCAAATCTGCTGCGCCTGAGGGCAATCCCAAAGGCAATGTCGCTGTGTCTCCATAGGGTGGCCGCATCGGACGCAGGCCGCCGGAAGACCGCTGTAAACAAGCCAGGTGCCAACTACTGAGCCCGTGTGGGCGACCAGCCACCACTGGAAAGTCGAGATCCTGCGGGCCTGTCGACTAGCCCAGAGCCGAGCCCAAAAATCCTTCAGGAACTCCTGTGAGAGTCCCTGTAGCCGCCAATGCCCCGCTCAGCTGGAGAGACCATCCTCCTCGCCGTCAAAATATGCCGCCCCAGCCGAACTGTATACTGGAAAAAGGTGATCTCTGTGGCCTCAAGGGATGCATAAGGATCATGCCACTCGTACTCCCCAGGGTCCCACTGTAGCCGGGTCAAGGGGCGCGCTGCATATGCCCATATGCGCCAATCCGGGAGCACATCGACAGGGTCGGGATCAATATGCCACTTCCGAGAAGCGGCGGCCACTACCCGTATCCTCTGAAAGGTGCACTCTGCAACCAAAGGCGACTCCACCTCCACTCTCTGAAGTCTGCCCTCGTCCTGAATCTCATAGTAAAGGCATCTTCCATCCTCAGTGCAAGCTCTGACAGCAATCAGGATCTCCAACTGTGTAAAGGCTCCCATCCACCGTGGGGCCACTAGCTCGAAAAGCGTGAACCACTCCTCTGTGAGTGCCTCCTGAATATCATCCCTCATAATCAACCCCCCTCTGAAGTGACTCAGCCTCTCCACCTGGATCTCCTCTGGGAGACTGCAGAAGGCCTGCCAGTCTCCAAAATTACGTGCTGGGCCTGCCGCTAAAGGTCCCCAGGCTAGACGAGGCCGAGAACCCAACATATGACCCTGCTCTGTGCGAACCGCTGGGCTCCAGATGAGCGGCTGTCTGGCCCGCTCCTCATCACAAGAAGGAGGCCGCTGAGAGAGCCCCGGTCTCAGGAGCTCCCAAGCTCTCAGGATGCTCAAAGCAAATCTGTCCTCCCATCCTCTACTGAGGCCCGTCCTCCTCATCTCTATGAAGATCCAGCGAATCTCTGGTGCCCAAGTGCCCCCTGCTGGGGGAGCCCGAGCCTGCAGCCGGTGCAAGAGAAGCTCCTTCCACCGCTCAGCGCCTGGAAGCAGCCCCCGAACAATAAGCTTCCCCAATAAGGCTCTACTCTGATCGACTGGATCTATAATGCCCAAGCCTCCCTGAGCCAACGGAAGTGTAATAACTGCCCATGCAACCTTTGCCCGGGCTGGCTGACCGTCCCGCCCAGACCAAAGAAAGTTCCTGATCAGCCTCTGTACCTGGCTGATGCAAGAGCTCGAGAAGATCCAGCAAGACGTAATGTACCACATGGTCGCTAACAGCACCTGATTTGCCACCACCACCCTCCCAGCCAAGGATAGTCGAGCTGTACTCCAATACAAAAGCTTCTTCCGAATGCTCAGAAGAAGCGGGGCAATCTGCTGCTCAGGTGAAAAATCTAGTCCAATCTGGCATCCCAAATACCGCACTGCTGTGCCAGGAGGAATCCATCTAAAACCGGGGTCCGGGCTCCATGCCGGAGTGGGAGCACTACTGATCCAAAAGGCCATTGTCTTGCGCCAATTGATCAATGCTCCCGAAGCTGCACTAAAAACCTGGAGCGACTGCTCTGCCCGAAGAAGATTGGCCTCTTGGCCATGCAAAAATAAGCCCGTGTCGTCTGCAAACTCTGCATCGAGCAGGTCCTCCCCCCTGACTGGGAGCTGGAGTCCTCTCAAACCAACCTCCTCTGCCGTCAAATACATGCTCATAGCCTCCGCAAAGAAGAGAAAAAGAAAAGGGGCGAGGGGACACCCCTGACGGACTAATCTGGTCAGCTCAAACCTCGGCTCCCGTCCTCCTGCAATCAACACCTGGCTACGAGCTGTGGAATACAGAGCCGCCACCCCTCTGATCCATCCTGGCTCAAAGCCCAGGCGAAGCATAGTGCCCTCTAAGAAACCCCAATCAACTCTATCGTATGCCTTCTCAAAATCGAGAAGCATCACGACCAAGTCCTCGCCAAGAAATCTAGCTCGGGCCGTCGCCCCCAGAAAGTAAAGATGTTGTCAAGGATACTGCGTTCCTTGACGAATCCTGTCTGGGTAGCATGAATCAACTCCCCCAGGAAGGGCTGGATCCTCAAACTCAAGGCCTTTGCTAAGACCTTGTAAACAGTATTGAGGAGCGTAATAGGCCTCCAATGCCGAATATCATCTGATACTCCCTCCCCCTTGGGGATAAGAAAGATCAAGCCCTCTGAAAAGCTCTGTGGCATCACCCCAGTGTCCAAAACATACTGAAAGCCCCTGCGGAGGCCTGGCCCCAAAAGGTCCCAATAGCGCATAAAAAAGGCCGGCGTCAGTCCGTCCTCCCTTGGGCAACTATGTCGCGGCAGGACCCTCAAGGCCTCGGCAAGCTCAATCTCTGAAAGAGGCGCACCAAGAACTGTACGCATACGATCTGTGACCCTCCTCTGCACATGGGCCCACACAGCCTGTCTGCAAGCATCTCGATCCTCAGTGGCTGGCTCTGCTGAAAGCAGGTCTCTATAGAATGCAGTGGCAATGGCTCTGATCTCCTCGGGCTCAGTAGCTACCGATCCATCCGGTCTACCAAGCTGACGGACTCCTGCTCGAGCATGGCGGTGTCCAGTGATCTCAAAAAACTCCCCAGTCACTCTATCACCAAGCTGCGTCCACTGAGAGGCCTAACGACGATAGTAAAACTCATGTCTCTGCTCCTCTGCCTCTCTAACCTCCTGGCGTGCCTGGCTCAGCTGTGACGCCTCCCACTCACATGCAGGCTGCTGCTCCTGAAGGCGCTGTAGCGAAGCAAGGCTGCGTCTCAGCCGATGCTCCCGCTCGCGAATCTCTCCCAGCCGTGTCAAAGCTGCAGCGTGCAAAAAAGAGCTAAGCTCGATGAGTCCCTGGGCACACTGGCCTGCTGCATCCTGGTCAGAGCACTGACTATCATGCCAAATCCTCTCAATGTCCTCAGCAAGACTGGGATCTGTAAGTACCCTCTCTGGGATCCTCAACTGCAAGCTGGGCTCCCGTGTCCTCTCCTCCAATGTCAAGATAACTGGCGAATGATCTGAAAATGATGTGCCAGCGAGAATGCCGACGGAGCCCCCTCGCTCCCCTAACCAATCGCCCACATAAAAGCGATCAATCCGTGATAGATTAGTCCCTCCCTGCCGGCGATCCGACCGAGAGGAACTAAGACTGTCCTGAGAGCGGGAGAAGGCCCCATGCTGCCATGCATCAGTGATCCTCAGTGACATGCAAAACCGGTCCCAAGCTGCAAGCTCCGTGCCGTGCACTGTAACATGACTTCCTCCCACCCTATCGGCCGGGTCCTCAAGCATGTTGAAGTCTCCCCCATCACACCAATGTGCGGCCTCTGGCAATGCATCCGTAACCTGGGTCCAGAACTCTGCTCTGGCACTAGCACGATTGGGCGCATAGACGTTGAGCACGCCCAATAGCTCATCATGCATCCTCAGAATGACATATTGTGCTCTACCAGCAGGCACAATGATCCCTCGATCCACAATGGCCTGCCGCCGTACATCTGCAATGACCATGCATACTCCTCCCTGTCCACCCAAAGGACCAAACCCTGCAGACCAAAAGGTGTCCCATCTACCAGGCATCACCGAACCATATCCCCGGATCCTGCTCTCACCCAAGTGGTGCTCCTGCATCATCAAAATATCAATGCTGCCACCAACCAGGCATCTCTGAAGCTCCTGCCTCAAGCAACCACGATAGCGTATAAAATGTGCTCCGCCAAGGCCCTGTACATTCCATGAGATGATCCTCATGGATGACCTGCTGAGGTGGATGCTGTCTCAGCCGTACGGCGGGCCTTCGCAAGCGGCTTGGATGGAGAGTAGTCCCCATCCGAGCGGCTGCGAATCTGCCCACCTGGTGTACTGCAAGAATCACGGATCAGGCGCCAGTGGCTGTGGCCCATGGCGACTGCCTCCCGCTCTGACAGAGCAACCTCGTGTATGCATACATATCCAGGGTCGCGTGCTAAGTCTGCCACTATGCGAACGACCAAATGACGAATCCCTGAGGCATCCACACTCCCGGGATCCAAGAAAAAATAAGCCAACTCCCATAGTCGGCCTATCACATCTGTCACCTCCAGATCGCTCACATGATGAGAAAACTCAACTGCCTGAGTCTTCAAAGTACTAAGAGCGAGCTCTAGAGTCCACTCCCGGTCGCAAGGGCCACATAGAGGGAACGAGAAGGCCACCGCTGAATCAAGTGCCTCCTCCCCGCGGGCCGGAGGTATCACTACATGAACTCGGATGGGTGCTGGCTCATGGGGGCCCTCTGCTCCAAAAAGCCGTGTGAAGGCGTAATCAAAAGCCTCCGAGCGCTGTCTAATGCCGAGGCGACTCAGCCGACTGCGGATAGATGATATCCTTGAAGCCCGAATCGGCATGGTAGGTCTCCTCTGTGGTGCTCGAGCGAGGTCGGTGCTCAGCGCCCTCCGGACTGCAGGTGAGCGCCAGGGGACTGCCAGGGCCTCCCGGGAAGGTGAGGCAGGCGGGGGGGGGAGGAGGGGGGGGCGAGGGGGGTGGAGATGGAGCCGCTGCCGAAACCGGAGCGGGATGAGGCGAAGGTGGAAGCGAGGCGGTGGGAGGGGACGGGGGTGGGGGGGTGAAGGAGGGGGTGCTGGCATCTCCTGGTCCTCAGTCGTCGCCGCAGGGGTCTCCTCCTGGAGAGGAGCAAAGCTGTTCCTCACGGGAACCCAGTGAGGCTGAGACTGTGGCTGCTGCTGTAGCGGTCTCTGAGTGTGCTGCTGCGGCTGTCTCCCTCGGCGGCGCCCCTGTCCAGGCTGCCACTCCGAGGTCTCTGTGGCCTGAGCAGGTGTCCCGGAGGCAGCCTGCCGAGCCGCATCTGGGGGCGGGCCATCAGGGGCCTGCTGCTGTGGTGAGGGTCGGGGTCTCCTGCGAGGGCAGGCCTTAGCCAGATGACCGACCTGCCTGCAAATGAAGCACTGGTTCGGGAGCCCCGAGAACTCCACTCTCTGATCAATCCATCCCCCCCCTATCCTAGGTAGCTGAATGACCTTAGGAAGGGAGGAGATGTCAGACACCAAAACTCTGACCGAAGGTAGCCCAGCTGCTCTGGCCACCACTGAAGCTGCTGTGGAGCCAGTCTCTAGTACCGAGCCCACCAATGCTCCTAGCCTAGAGAGGAGCGGAAGATACTCCTGGCGGAGTCCAGGGAAGCAAACTGTAACATGAAAAAGGCGCTCTCCCTACTCAGCCGCTGCTGGGTCAAAGCCATGCTGCCAAGGTCTGAAGAAAGCCCGAGCACCCCTGATGTCAAGGGGACTCATGGCAAGGACCTTGGCCACGCTCTGGACTCGAACTCGATCTGGTAATGTCCACGGCCCAATAGCTGTACGTCCAGGATCTTGCCCACATCTGCAAGAAGGCGGGCCTGGAGAAGATCCCGGATCTCCCCTCTGCTGGGGCGAGTGCAGATGGTGGAATGAGCCTGGAGGCGTTCCACCTCTGCGGTGAGGCTCGCTTCCTCTTCTGGCGAAAGAGAAAGCCTGATGGGGATGTCCTCAGGGGCGGGCGAGTGGGCTGCGGATCAGTCCCTCTGAGGCGGGGCGGGAGGAGCCTCCATCAGTGTCTGAAGCTATGGCGAAGGCGAGGCGAAAGCGGAAATCCTGCAAGAACCGAGCTGCACACAGAGAGGCGGAAGACGAAGGCCGGAGAAAAAACCCCCTGGGGGCGGAAGTCAGCAAGAAAAAGGAGGGGGGGTGAAGCGGCTAAGGAGAAACCCTGGGGGGGGGGGGGGGGGGGGCGGGAGCTGCGCGCAAGAGGGGAGGGGTGGAGAAAGAGCGGGCGGAGGGGGGGGGCGGGGCGCTGCAGAGTGAGGGTGGGCGCGAAAGAAGGGGGGGTGCAAAGGCGAGGAGGGGCGGCGGGCAATGCAGCGAGGGAGGGGGGCGCATCAGCGAAGGCAGGCGGGGGGGGGGGGGGGGGGGGGGGGCAAAAGGAGGGGCGGCGGGGAGGCGCGAGGAATGAGGGGGGGCGCGAGGAAAGAGCAGGCAGGCAGGCGGGGGGGCGCAGGTGTGCAGGTAGCGCGAGCAGGGAGGGGGGCGGGAGATTCAACGAGCCGAGAGTCTCGTTAAGGAAAATTATTTTTCAGTGTCCCCAATTGGTGACTTAGCAGATTCACCTCAGGTATTGCAGCTTTATCTTGACGCCTTTGAGTTGGAGCCGACTCTTGCGACGGCTCATTCAGGTTCAGCAGAGCATGGGTTTGGAACATTGCCTGATGCTAAAGAGGGGGGTAGCACCTCCACTCCCTTGTTACACAGACAGGCTCAGTTTTTCATCTAGGAGTCGCTTGGTGACATCTTTGTATTCACCCGAAGGTACTGAGGCTGACAGTACATCTGCTTATGGGACTTCTATGATATTGTGTACGAGTCACATGAGATCGTACCATTGGGTATGGTTCACAGTCGGCCGCACCTTGAACTATAACTACAACTATGGATGGTTTTTGCCTTTGGAACTAAGGTATGACTGAGGAAGATTGATCTTTGTCATATGGTTCTGGCTGTTCTTGACCACAGGATGGGTCAATTGGATCGGTCAATTGGATTCTGAGATGATGCTATTTGTGGAGTTGGTCTCCTTTGGAATGGCATGGTTTGGTTGAGCTCAAAGGCTGCGGCAACCTGAGCTAACACTTCAAGACTCTATGAAGGGCATAAGTCTTGCGAGCAGTCCTAGAGTTGGTTTGGTTCATGGATATATGGATTGAACTCTATATGTGCATGTATTTATACACTTTCTGAGGTATTATGGTATTCTGGTGCCATTGGATCTTGGTACCCTTGGGAATACACGGGGTAATACTCTGGATGTGTCAGGATGAGATGCATGTATGTTGAAATGATACATCAGGTACTTTACCATGTTCATGGTGTATCACTGAGTGTGGCTCCTACGGGATGGCCATGTGTAGAGTGTGTAAAGCATCAAGAGGGACATATGTGGGAAGTACTTAGTGGATGTATAGTTTAGATGCATTGAATGCTTTCATATGCTCATGTTGTACCTCCAATCGTGGATATTCATGGGTGTAAGGCTTGCGAGCAACCCTGAGACTGTTTTTTTGGAGTGGGTAGAGCATCTTGAGGAGCATATTGTTTGCGAATGCATATGTGTCATGCATATGTTTGTCTGTAACGCGCGGAAGCTCTGGGTAGTCTTCTTTCAGCCTTAAACACTCTTGAAGACCTTCTGATGCAAAAACGCACCATGATGCAAAAACGCAGGTAGAGATAGAGTAGAGAGAGAGAGTGAGAAGTGCTGGAATTTCAGTATATACTATGTACAAAAAAGGTACAAATCTGTACAGCCATGGGCTGCCTTCATAAAAAGGTTCCTAACCCTAAATTCTGTCCCCTATGGGACCTCTAAGTGACCCACACCCCTAGTGGGTGGAATGCTTACAATGATGAGCATCTATGCTTTATATAGGGGTCTTGGACATATTTTATGCTGGCCGACTGCTGGTCGGCCAGTCATAAATGCATAAAACATGTTTAATGCTGCCGACTGGTCCTGATGCATGCGCTTCTCAGCCGCCTTGTATTCTGGTACAGCCGACCACTCCAATGTGCAGCCGACAGCCCTGTGTGCAGCCAGCAACACCCTTTCCTGTAGCCGACAACCATCTGGTCTTCAGTTTGCTCTCCATGCCTGTCTCCAGTCTTCACTGCCCAAGGTGATCTGTGCTCTATCATCCTGATTCTACTCTTTATCTGGCTGCCTCTTCTGGTTCTAGCCCTGAGAATGTCCATGGCATCTGTGATGCACATGACATCCCCCTCTGCTAAACTTGATGACGGGAATCCAACCTGCTCTTGGATGACTGTCATCATCCCAATCCTGTTCCGAAGTCCCTCTGTCATCATCCATCCCTGGCAAACCTTTTTTCTCTGAAAATCCGTTCTGTTCTCCAAACCACTCTGTCTCTGATGAAGATCTATGCATCTGGTCTTCCTCTAGTCCACAATCCATTCCTGCCCCTGGCTTTGAACACGGTCTTGGTCTGGAACTGAGTCTGGCACTCTCACATCACCCTTGGAGGATCAACCTCCCTTGGGACCGTTCCCTTAGAACCCATCTGGCTCACGGAACTGCCATCCCCATCTGGCACTGTGGAACACCACCAACAAACCTCCTGGGAGTTCTTCCCGATCTGTGTTCCCGCCTTGGGCTTCGAATCCGTGTACTTTCCTGTACCTTGGACCTGTACACCATCATATGGGACTGAATCAGTGTTTAGCTTGGCTGAGCCTGATGCTCTGATACCAATGTAACGCGCGGAAGCTCTGGGTAGTCTTCTTTCAGCCCTAAACACTCTTGAAGACCTTCTGATGCAAAAACGCACCATGATGCAAAAACGCAGGTAGAGAGAGAGTAGAGAGAGAGAGTGAGAAGTGCTGGAATTTCAGTATATACTATGTACAAAAAAGGTACAAATCTGTACAGCCATGGGCTGCCTTCATAAAAAGGTTCCTAACCCTAAATTCTGTCCCCTATGGGACCTCTAAGTGACCCACACCCCTAGTGGGTGGAATGCTTACAATGATGAGCATCTATGCTTTATATAGGGGTCTTGGACATATTTTATGCTGGCCGACTGCTGGTCGGCCAGTCATAAATGCATAAAACATGTTTAATGCTGCCGACTGGTCCTGATGCATGCGCTTCTCAGCCGCCTTGTATTCTGGTACAGCCGACCACTCCAATGTGCAGCCGACAGCCCTGTGTGCAGCCAGCAACACCCTTTCCTGCAGCCGACAACCATCTGGTCTTCAGTTTGCTCTCCATGCCTGTCTCCAGTCTTCACTGCCCAAGGTGATCTGTGCTCTATCATCCTGATTCTACTCTTTATCTGGCTGCCTCTTCTGGTTCTAGCCCTGAGAATGTCCATGGCATCTGTGATGCACATGACATTGTCATATGATGATGCATGGTTTTGTTTTTGGCTAACACAGATTGCGTGTTTCCACTTGGTTTTAAACTTTTGCTGCAGGTTCTGAAGGAACAAGCGAGAGTTGTTTGTCACTTCGATGTGACGCTATGGCCTTATTGTTCAGGATGATTGTTTCATCACCCAGATGCACTAGAGGGGCATTGCTTTGGTCATATGGGGACTCTTTCTTCATTGGATGCTTACTGTGTTATTGAGTGCAATCAAGGACGCTTGCTATTTTTCAAGAGGGGGGTATGTTACGACCCCGTGTTTTTTCCCTCTAGACAACAAGCAGGTGGGCACGGGCACAGGACGCACAGTGTGGACAGGCATCAGTTTGAATGTGAAAAGGAAACCCCTATATGGTGGCCAGCCCAAGTGTGAAAGGGGACAAAGGGAAATTTTATTGTTAATAAGTTTTTAAACCTTTGATGCTTAAAAATATTTTTTTATTTTTATTTTTAAAAGCATGCGTTTTTAAACCTTGGCTTTTGGCATTTTTGAGAAAAAAATCTAGATTCATGTGAACAGGTTCTAGTTTTCTCGAGGTTACATGCAATCTGTGACTGTAGGAAGGACATATGGTTTGGTACAGCCCTCCTGCTATTTGGGGAAGGGTTGTGGGAATCCATGATTGAGATGGAGAAGACCTTTTCAAGCAGGGAGGTGTTGTACAGGCGTGCCTTCTCTATGGAATGCTTTGCTGTAATAGCGAGAGTTCTTATTGGAAAAAGTCCTGGGTGAAAAGCAAAAGGGGATCCTATTGGTAAAGGATTCGACAAGTTGTACTTTGTACTCATATTTGATCAAGTAAAGAAATACCGCAAGGGGCGCCACTGCGTTTTGGGGCCAATCGATGTCCTTGTACTATTTGCAGCAGCATTCCATTGCCGGGATATCGTCGACTTCTTCAAGGAGGCGAGCCCGTGGTTGTCACATCAAAAGCTTCTATATGAGGAAAGTGGAAAGGAAGTACAGGAGACAGTGCAGGATTGTGTCTTTGCCTATATGAGGTGAAGAGCAAAAGCTAAAGATGAAGCTCAGGAGAAAAGACATCAAGGACAGGAAGTAGTCAGCCACGAACAAGAAGCAGTTGAAGTGTTATGGTGCAAGAGATGGGTTGAAGGCTATGGCTTTCGACACTTTGTCACCAGTGGTATCTTCACGGAAACTTCATGAGGCAGCTTCTTTCTATGTTTAGCAGTGGTGGTCTACTATGCTTCATTAGGGAGTTGTGCAAGCAGGTTTTGGGTGCCTGAGGATGTATCAGATGAGGCTCAGTTGGAAGCAGAGGAACTTGATGAGGTTCTTCTTCCAGAGCAGATACTGGCACATAAGGAAGGAAAGGTACAAGGGAAAGTTTCCCGTCGCTATCTTGTGAAGTTTAAATAACTATTCACTGATGGATGCGAAGAGGATGGAGGAGGGTGACTTAGCAGATTCACCTCAGGTATTGCAGCTTTATCTTGACGCCTTTGAGTTGGAGCCGACTCTTGCGACGGCTCATTCAGGTTCAGCAGAGCATGGGTCTGGAGCATTGCCTCATGCTAAAGAGGGGGGCCCTTGCGAGCAGTCCTAGAGTTGGTTTGGTTCTTCATGGATATATTGATTGAACTCTATATGTGCATGTATTTATACACTTTCTGAGGTATTATGGTGTTTTGGTGCCACTGGATCTTGGTACCCTTGGGAATACACGGGGTAATACTCTGGATGTGTCAAGATGAGATGCATGTATGTTGAAATGATACATCAGGTACTTTACCATGTTCATGGTGTATCACTGAGTGTGGCTCCTACGGGATGGCCATGTGTAGAGTGTGTAAAGCATCAAGAGGGAAATATGTGGGAAGTACTTAGTGAATGCTTTCATATGCTCATGTTGTACCTCCAGTCGTGGATATTCATGGGTGTAAGGCTTGCAAGCAACCTTGAGACTCTTATTTTGGAGTGGGTAGAGCATCTTGAGGAGCATATTGTTTGCGAATGCATATATGTGTCATGCATATGTTTGTCATATGTAGAATGATGCATGGTTTTGTTTTTGGCTAACACAGATTACGTGTTTCCACTTGGTTTTAAACTTTTGCCACAAATTCTGAAGGAACAAGCAAGAGTTGTTTGTCACTTCGATGTGACGCTATGGCCTTATTGTTCAGGATGATTGTTTCATCACCCAGATGCACTGGAGGGGCATTGCTTTGGTCATATGGGGACTCTTTCTTCATTGGATGCTTACTGTGTTATTGAGTGCAATCGAGGACGCTTGCTATTTTTCAAGAGGGGGGTATGTTACGACCCCGTGTTTTTTCCCTCTAGACAACAAGTAGGTGGGCACGGGCACGGGACGCACAATGTGGACAGGCATCAGTTTGAATGTGAAAAGGAAACCCCTATATGGTGGCCAGCCCAAGTGTGAAAGGGGACAAAAGGGAATTTTATTGTTTATAAGGTTTTTAAACCTTTGATGCTTAAAAATATTTTTTTTATTTTTATTTTTAAAAGCATGCGTTTTTAAACCTTGGATTTTGGCGTTTTTGAGAAAAAAAATGCATCGTTTCTTTGTATAAAGAAGGTGGCGGAGATTCATAGGTGGCCGTGTGTGGAGATCGCCGCGTGGGAGTCGCCTGTGGGAATCAGTTCCGCTACGCATGGGTTATAAGCGGCGGGTGGTGCTGCTGCGCAGGAATCAGCCGAGTGCTGCTGCTGCGCTCAGGTGGGTGCTGCTACTGACGGGTGATGTTGTACTTGAGCGCATGGATTGCTGCCGGGTACTACTGTGGCTACCACCACTACTCCATGTGCTACTGCCGCCAACTGCTACCGCCGCCGCCAGATGCCAATGCTGCCACCAGTTGCTGTTTCTACCGCCAAGTGTGCCGCTGCTGCCGCCCTACCAGGTGTGATGCTACCGACGGTTGTGGACTACAGACGGGCAGTATAGGGCAGCCAAGCAGGCAACCAAATGGGTAGCCAGGCAGACGTCAAGAAGGAATTTATTAAGATGGAGAAGACCTTTTCAAGCAGGGAGAGGTTGTACAGGTGTGCCTTCTCTATGGAATGCTTTGCTGTAATAGCGAGAGTTCTTATTGGGAAAAGTCCTGGGTGAAAAGCAAAAAGGGATCCTATTGGTAAAGGATTCGACAAGTTGTACTTTGTACTCATATTTGATCAAGTAAAGAAACACCGCAAGTGATGGGACCAATCGGTGTCCTTGTACTATTTGCAGGAGCATTCTAGCTCCCCTGTTTGGTTTCCTTTTTCAGGTTCCCATGGGTGATGAAGTGTTTTGTGTGCGAGTGTTTGTTCCACCGCCTGTCAGATTTCTGAAGGACGGTTTCATAACGCCAGAGGAGAAGTTTATTGGCAAGAAACCTGATTTGTTTCACTTGAAAGTTTTTAGATGTATTGCATATGTGCATGTGCCAGATAAGTTGCGTACTAAGCTGGATCCAACGGCAGAAAAATGTGTGTTTATTGGGTATTCCCTTGAGCAAAAGGGATATAGATACTATAATCCTGCTACACGTGAATTGAGGGTAAGCAGGGATGTTGTATTTGATGAGATGAGTAGCTGGTATGCTGCTGAAAAAGATGCTGTTGGGACTGATGTAAGTGGAAATGTGGTTGCACAGAATGCAAGTCAGCAATCACAGTCATTGAGTAGACCAGGAGAGTCCTCATCCAGCGGTTCTATTGATAGACCATGGAGTGGCAAGCTGCGTCATAATACTAGTCCCGGAAATGTAGTTGGTACATCACATAAAGGCAAAGAAAAAGTTGTTAAGCCCCTTGGTATGCCTGATATTTTTGCAGGGCATTCTCTTGTTGATGGAGAGTCTAGTGGCTCGGAGAGGAGCCTTGATGAGGAGCTTGGGATTCCAGCAATGAGGACACTTGGTGTGAAGAAGGCTAAGGAAGCCATCAATGCAAAGTTACGAAGAGCTGGAAGAGTCAAAAACCTATGCAAAGGTTGACTTATGATGGTTATGTGACACATCACTATGCTTATATGACAAAAGTTGTGCATGTTGTAGAACCCACATGTTTTGATGAGACTATTGGAAATGTGTGTTGGGAGAAAGCTATGGATGAGAAGATGAATGCATTGTATGGAAATGAGACTTGGGATTTGGTGCCATTGCTTGAAGACAAGAAAGCTATTGGTTGTAAGTGGGTGTATAAGGTGAAACATAATAGTGATGGTAGCATAAGCAGATACAAGGCTAGATTAGTAGCCAAAGGATATGTGCAAACACATGGAATTGATTATGAGGAGACATTTACCCCGGTTGCAAATATGGCAACTGTGAGAGCTGTGATTACGGTGGCTGCAAGGATGTAAAAAATGCATTCTTGCACGGTGACTTGCAAGAAGAAGTGTATATGGAACAGCCACCTGGTTTTGAGGATACAGGTCACCCAAAGTATGTATGTAAGCTTCGTAAGGCTTTATATGGACTGAAGCAAGCTCCACGAGGATGGCATGACAAGATTGCTGAGTATCTTGTCACTATTGGTTTTCATATGGCAGATGCACATCACCCCTTGTATGTGCGCAAGAGTGATAAGGGTATTGTGATCATCACCATCTATGTAGATGATCTTATTGTTGGGGGTGACAACTTGGATAAGATTGAACATGTGAAAAGTCTTCTCAAAAGGCAGTTTGAGTGAAGAATCTGGAAGATCTATGCTACTTTTTGGGAATTGAGATCATTTGCACATCTAATGGTATTTACCTGTCACAGAGACAGTATGCATTGGACATGTTGTCCAAGTATGGGATGGCTGATTATAAGTCAATCTCAGTGCCATTAGATCAAAATAGTAAGCTTGGTGCGGATGCAAGTTATGTGTTTGAGGATCCCACTATATACAGGAAGATTGTGGGGAGTTTGATCTATGTCATGATCAACAGGCCAAATTTGAGTTACACTGTTGGCTTAGAGAGCCAGTTTATGCAGGTTCCGTGCAAACCACATCTTGATAGTGTACGACGCACACTTCGGTATTTAAGGGCCACTATTGATTATGCATTGTTTTGTGTAGCAAGTGTACCATTGGAGCTATATGGGTACACAGATGCAGATTGGGCAGGTAGCATCTCAGACAGGAGATCTACCAGAAGATTTATGTCTTCATTGGAGAGTGCTGCTGTGACATGGAGCAGCAAGAAGCAACCCACAGTTGCCTTGTAAAGTATAGAGAAGCTGCAGTGGCAGCATGTGAGGTAGCTTGGTTACGCAAGCTACTTGCTAATTTGGGGTTGCATGTGGAGAGAAAGGTTATCATATATTGTGACAATCTTAGCAGTATACAGTTGTGGACTACACCGACTAGTCCACACCTACCCACTCCACTTAGTGTGTTCACATTATGGACCGCTTGTATATACTCCATTATGTGTATTAGTCACTTTATCTTCTTTATAGATCTCTTTTGTTGTGTGAAGAAGAAGAAGAATTTTCAGCCTCACCTTGTGTGTTCTCTTCTAAGGTTTGTGTGAGTGTGTGTGTGCTTGCAAGAGCTGAAGCTCTCTTCTCCCCTGCAGCTTTTCAATATACCCACAAATAACCGGATGTCATCAGCAGTCTGCGGAATCTCCCAATTGACTCTCTCGGCCACTTTGGCTGGATCTAGATACACAGTTGGACAAGGAGCCTGAAGAGATAATGCTAAGCCTACAATCGGACCACAAGGAGGAAGATGCTCATCAACTCTGTTAGTTGTGACAGTTTTTTGGGAGTTGTAGCCCCAGGTTATAATGACCAGTTTTCCACAAGTTATGTGATGGTAAGCATGTTGCATTTTGTGCCACCATGTGTGATCACTCTGGATTCCAATAGGTAAGTGCCGCGCAAGGTCACAATCAGGGAGTGTATAACCCACTTGGAATTGGAGCAACAGTGAATGGATGTTTCCTTGTGCTCCAAGTTAAGCAAGAGTGGATGTCATGTGCATCAATTGATGGGATGCCACATGGACATGATTCTCAGCATTAGCACGTTTAAGGGTAATTTTTGGGGCAGAATTGGAACAGCTAACGCACCCAAGAAGGACCCCAAAAGAGCCAAGAGCCAAGACCAAGAGCACAGGTGTGGAGCCAGTTAGACGATTGGACAGTTGGCCAGTTGGAAGTGCCAACTACAGTGATGTGTGCTGCCCACCAATCCTTGACTCGCCAACCAGCAAATGTGCACCTATTTAAGGATGGGCTAGGGTCGACTCATTCATCCAAAGCCAGTTCTGCAATGCCAGGTCCTAGAGCAACAAAAACAAGTGTTGAATCAGCAATAGCAACGTTCACAGTTGCACAAGTCTTGGAACAGTAAGTCATCTTTTGTTCATGCATTGTAAACATTAACACTAGGGTTTAGGAGTCTAGATCTGGGTTTCCAGCATTGTAATCATTGTATATATTCATCAGCGATATACATCATAGATTAGGTTGTAATGCAAGCCTCTCCTCTTCTACTGTGCGTTTTCAGATTGTTCCTGTAATTAGCATTGATTAGCCTTCTAGTCTGTGTTTAATTAAGGCATAATCAAGCACACTTCCACACACATGTAACAGCCATAAATAGACACTTAGAGGTCTCAGCAAGAAATTAAGGAACACCTAGCCTTTGATAATCTAAGATCCATAGCTTCACCTACGGGATTTCCTTCAAATAATTTACCCCAGATCGAATGAGATAACTTCAAAAACATTATTGAAAAACGATCTTGATTGCAGTGTTATGTACGAGTGTTACCAAACACTAGAGCCGATCCTTCACATTTGTCACGGGAAGAGGGTGGAGGGGGGCTTTCCAAGTCGCAAGAGGAGTGCTGGGACCAAACACCTCGCCCTGTATAGATCCTGAAGAAAAAAAAACATGAAACACAAATATTGGAATACCACAGACCAGGGCCTTGCCATTTTCATGACTTCAATATCGCATCAACAAATCAAAGTAGTAAGAAATGACCTGTACAATCTTCTCTTTGACCACTTCAGTATACCTGCAATCTTGCCTGGGTCAGCATCTGCAGAATGCTTTTGCTGTTGAATAGTGTCGTTTGGGTGAAGTTCCCCTTGGAATTCAAGGCTTCTTATACAATAACAACTGTCCATGAGTGGGGCCATACCTGGCTGCCCATTAACCATAGGCATGCAATTTTATTCATCCAATGCCCTGCCCACCCCATGAGCCACCTGATATCTGTGAAGGCCCTTAGCTTGGTTTCACCATGGCAAAGCTCGAATGCCTTGAGCAAGTACTTTGACTTATATTGCAAGCAGCTTGATCTCCCACAACAACACTCATTTCAGGCCCTCCCAAGCTTCTTTCTTGAATTGGCACAGTTCATTGATCTGTGTGCACAATTACAGAAATGAACACATGTGCATTTTGAATACCAGCGCTAAGCCAGCACTACTACTAGCCAGCATCATTATTTACATCAAGCCAGAAAAATTGATTAATGCATCTGGTTCTTAGGGCCATGTTGCCATGCAGGCTGGAAGCAGATAGCAAAGAGGCCTGCCCATACATATCAGGTGGGCTTGGCATACTTTGAAGTAACTGCTTTGCCTCCTTTAGATACCCAGTGCGGGCATACGTATCAGCGATGCAGTTGTAATGCTTGATACTTGGGGTGACACCATGGTTTTCAATCATACTTTTGTAGTAGTGATAAACCTTATCACGTTGACCTGCATGCCCACATGCTGAGAGGACACTTGCATAAATCGACTCATCCGGTACCAAGCCTTGTAGCTGCATATTCTCAAAACATTCAGCAGCAAGATTGGAATCCCCACATAGTGCATACCCTGCAATCAGAGCACCCCACGACACAACTCTCTGGTTTCGTGAAGTTTTGAACACATTAAACGCCTCCTTTGTGATCCCACATTTTACATACATATCTACCAGGGCGTTCTCAACAAATGCATCTGATTCAAGTTCATTTCTGATAATTTGATCATGTACAAGCTTGCCCTGACATGTGGCTCCTATCGAGCCACATGCTTTCAAGATGGAAGACATGATAAACTGATTTGCCTCAACACCTATCTGTTGCATTTTGCCGTACAATTGAAGGGCTAGAGAGCCATTACCTTGCAGAACACATCCAGCAATCATGGCACCCCAAGACGATATGTCTCGCTGTTCTAGATCCCCGAACACTTTGTATGCCTCCTCGAGGTCCCCACATTTGGCATACATGTCAACAAGGCTGCTACCAATGACCACATCCAGCTTGAGTCCACTTCCGACCAACTGATTGTGAACCCATTTGCCCTCACTTAAGGCACCTATTGTGCCACATGCTTTTAAGGTGCATGAAAACACATAAGTGTCTGGCCTGATGTTATCTTTTTGCATCTTCTCAAACAGGTCTATCGCAAGAAAGCCGTGTCCATGCTGGGCATATCCGGCCATCATTGCACCACATGACACAACATCTCGACTTTGCAATCGATCGAAGACATTGCGTGCCTCCTTTAAGCTCCCACATTTGGCATACATGTCAATGAGGCTATTCCCAATGACCAAATCCAGTTCCAAACTGCTACCTAAAATCTGGTTATGTATCAACCTGCCCTCCTGAGAGGCCTCCACTTGGCCACATGCTTTCAAAACACACGACAAAGAAGCTTTGTCTGCCTTTATGCCCTGCTGCTGCATTTTCTCAAAAAGCACAAGGGCAGAAAGGCCAAGTCCATTTTCAGAATGAGATGCCATCATCGTAACCCACGACACAGCATCTTGATTCCCAGATTTGCTGAAGATTCCACATCCCTCATCTAGCTTACCACATCTTGCATACATATCAACGAGGGCATTCCTAATGACCACATCAGAGTCTAAATTGCTTCGAATTATCTGATTGTGTATCAATTTGCCGTGTTTAAAGGCTCCTAAACCACCACATGCTTTCAAGGTGCACAGGTACATGACTTTGTCTGGCTGAATGCCTTCATTTTGCATCTTCTCCAAAACCTTGAGAGCAAGAAGATCCTGCCCATTGTGCACATATCCTGCAATCATTGCACCCCATGACAGCATATTTGGGGTCAACAGCTTGTCAAAGACGTTCCGGGCATCCTCCAACGTCCCACACTTTGCATACATGTCAATAAGAGTGTTCCCAACTACCACATCTAATGCAAGTCCACTTTTAATGATCTGAGCATGTATCAACTTGCCATGCCCCAAGACTCCCAAGATGCAACATGCTTTCAGAATGCATGAAAATATAACCATATCTGGCTCTATCTCTGCACGCTCCATTTCCTGGAAAAGCTTAAGGGCAGGAAAACCATGGCCGTGCTGGGTATAACCTGCAATCATTGCACTCCATGAAACTAAAGAGCGATTTGACAGTTCATCAAACACCTTGCGTGCCATTTCTAAGCTGCCACACTTGGTATACATGTCAATAAGTGTGTTGCCGATCACAACGTTTGATTCAAGTCCATTATTGATGATCTCGTTATGTAACAGTTGGCCTTCCTCGAAGGCTCCAATGTTGCCACAAGCTTTCAAGATGCATGGAAATGTGAATTCATTGGGCTGTATGCCCTCCTTTAGCATCCTATGATACAACTCAAAAGATCCGGCCACATTTCCATGCCTGGCATGTGCTGAAATTACTGCATGGTAAGTGCGCATGCTAGGTTCCAAGACCCTGCAAAACACTAGATTTGCTTCCAAGAAGCTCTCATTCAGTACAAACAAAGGAATGAGATGGTCTGCTAGAATGGCCAACGAGGCTATTTCCATGCTGGCGATGATGGAGTGCAGGGACCTGACATGTGCCAAATCTTCCTTTGATCTCAAGCCCCGAAGGAGGCGGCAGACATGGCTAGGAAGCAGACGCATTCCTTGCATGTACATGAGTACCATGCTTTGAAGGGCCTCCTCCTCCATGAGTTCAACCTTGTGCATGTAACCAACATTTCAATGACTTACACGCAAAGCTTCTGCAGCTTTCCATGATGATTTGAATTCAACCATCAACCTGGGCTTTGCAGGCTCGGGATGCATATCAAGCTCCGAAGCTTGTTGTGTAGCGGCCGCGTCCCACCAGCGGCGCGGCGCCTATTTCCACGTCGGCAATCCCTGGAGTTTTTCCACGTCAGCAATTACTTTGCACGTGCGTGCTACGTGCCTTCTTTCTCTCTCCTGTGCGCACCCCCACCCCCTTCCTAATGCCAAGCAGCTAACCATGGGCGCATACTATCGATACACACTATGCAAAGCTTCTATATGATTTTTAAAAAAAATTAAAGAATTTGCCATTCAATGATTTACTTGTAGACTACATGATTCTACATCCAAAACGATCAAAGGTATATCAAAATGTGCTGATGCGATATGGTTGTCCGATGGAGTTGGTTAGTGGACAGATGTAGTCACTTTGATGCATCATGCAATGCCAATGTACCTAGTCTCTTCTCTCTCTCTAGGGCCCTTATAAAGGCCAGATCCACCCGAGTTCAAGTCCCACCATTGGTCGTATATGCCCTCGTGTTGCATTCTACCGACGTTAATACCTCCTCCCTCCCTCCCTCTCTCTCTCTCTCTCTCTCTCTCTCTCTCTCTCTCTCCTCCCTCCTCCCTCCCTCCCTCTCTCTCTCTCTCTCTCTCTCTCTCCTCCCTCCTCCCTCCCTCCCTCTCTCTCTCTCTCTCTCTCCTCCCTCCTTCCTCCCTCCCTCCTTCCTCCCCCCTCCCTCTTTTCCTCCCTTATGAAGAAAAGCATCTCTCTCTCTCTCTCAAAAGATTCTCTCATGCATGGGTTAGTAGTAGGAAGGAGTGGCAAGAGCAAAGGGCAGAAGCATTGTTAGCATAGGAATAAAATCAACCTTTAAACCTAAGGCATGTAGAATCTAGTACTAGCAACGAGACAAGTAGTCATCCTCCAACCTGTATCCTTGAACTTTTTTCATTTCCTAGTTTGTCTTGCTTTCTTGCTTAAGCAGTGTTGCCAAGGATGGATCAATTTAGACCTACAGAATATAGACCTTCACTAAAACTCAACTTGCCACAATGACCATACCAAGAGCCCACAAACACACACCCATTAGGTAGTTATGCCTACCATTATAACTATCCAAATTGCATTGTATCCCTTAGGGCATGGATTAGACAAAGGGGTAAGACAATCGTCATTGTAAAGGCTTCCCTCACTTTTGTGCAGCCTAGAGTGCAAGATTATCCATTACCTCAACCAACTATGTAAGCACCTATGGTTTCCAACTAGGCACAACCCTAATCAACTATACTCATTTTCTAAGCTATGAAAATTTCTAGTGGAATGCCACAACAAGCACCGTTCCATTATGTGGCACCTACAAGAGGAAAGTTTTTGTGACAATAGTATAAGCTTTCAATGCCCCCGTGATTTAGCGTAGAAGTCCCAAATGCCTACATAGGGCACTACCCCTAAGCTGTTTCTCTCTCTTCCTAAGCTATGTGGTGTGCAGTTTCTCTCTCTTCATAGAAGCTAGTTACCTGTTAAAAAGAACAAGAACTAGTGCATAGGGGTATGCCACACAAAAGGTGTAAGAGCCCATAAGGATACTTGTTTTCATAAGGATACTTGTTTTCATAGGGGCAACTAGGTTTGGTACATAGCATACATTGGTTGATGATGGTCTCTACAATTTGCTTATTATTGAAATCCTTGGAGTTGTATCTCTTTTGTTGCCTTTTCATCGAGGATGGTGAAACGTTTTGAGTCTCGAGGTACCAGATAGCTAGGAAGGCCTATGGTCCATTGATCCAATAATGTATAGGGCTAGTGCGTCACTGTATCTAGTTTCAAAGTATGCCATTTGTAAATTTTGATTTTAATGCATGTAAGATTCACAAGCCATATCCTTGAAAAAGTTTTTATGGATGAAAATATAAACAATCCATTCACAATTAATATAGATCCATCCATAGATAGGACTTCCTACTACGATAACATGTGTGCGGACTCTATTTAATAATACTATGAAACATAGTATGTGTAGCCCTATTTGGGCACCTGTTTGTACATGTTTCCCTTCATTGCCCACTTACATGTGCAACAACCCCAATCACAATCAACATTAAATACAATATAATGAACATTTGCTCCTAATGATTGACACTTAACCTTCGCCATAGCACTTAATTTCTCGTAACTCAAAATGCGTGTTTCCAAGAAGAATTTTAATCTTTAAAAAATAATACAAAGCATGGTCAAGCTTCGCTTGCATCGTCATCCTCTTTTTCTTTGCTCCCTTTGGGAATTTGGGCAAGGCTTTAACCTCTTCTTTCCTTCTACAAACCTTCTTGCGACGGCCAGCCTCAAAGAATGGCTTCGCACGGGTAAGTGAATTCCCAAACCCGTCATCTCGAGCTCGTAACTCATGGGGTGGGTATGTCACCAACAAGGCCCTTGATGCTTTGGCTTGTTGCACAGACGCATGCATTTGAAGAGCCAAGTGCTTAGTTAATGCTAGAAGATCATTATCACCATCTGAAACAACACACATGGGTTTAGTTCATTCATATGTTATGTATGGAGACTGTCGATCAGATAAAGCATCCACACATACCACAAATCAAGAGGGTTTCACTGATAATTTGTTGTATTCTTTTAGATAAATCCTCATGATATGATTGTCTGCCTATAGAAGAAGATAACATTAGGCACAATAGTTTAATCCCATGGTTTCACATACGAAAGTTGGATAACATACCATTAGTTTTGTCATTGCCAAGGCTAGGAGGCGAATTGGAATTACCCATGTCAGTAGCACTATCAATCCCCATTGACAAAACATGGCCTGGTGGAAAAATATAACAGTTTAATGATCGCACACCAATGTAAGACATCAAAAAATAAATTTAAAAAAACACTCACATGAAGTATTCCCATGACTGCTACGATACAATCCCATAGATCTAGCAATCACGTTCGATTGTAGTCCATTTGCCATCAACACCTTTGCTTGGTGCTTGCAAAGGTTTCCTCTCATCGCCCACTCACAAGAGCAGCATGCCCAATCACAATCAGCATTGTCTACCTTGTGCCAGATTTCTCGCCTGCTTTGGCTCGTAATGAGGGCATGCTTGCGCTCTTCATCTATGAACTTAACATCTTCATCAGGAAAATGGCTTTTGCACGTTGCATTGAATTAGATACAACATCAATAATGATGAAATTCTTCTTGAAGCCTGCCTCTTTTAGCATGTCATGATACCAATACTATGAGTGGCAAGGGCCAAGCAACTTCTGTAGTAAAAGCCAGTCAACTCGTCGACCATGTGGCTAGTTAAGAATCGAGTTTTAAGAACTCCATGATATTACTCAATGCTCCCATTCGTCTCTTGGTTAGAATGAGGTAAATTCCTACTTGCTCGGACCCACATCCCTATAAAAAGAACACAAACACAGTGGTACATGAATATTTAATGTGAAACATTTCATTAGAACAACTTGAAGCATGATATATTACCTGTGGAATTCATCCACTGTTCTTTGAAGTATTTGATGAATAATGCTTGGTCCTTGTATGTTTCCAAAAATGTCTCTAGATGTCCCATGGCCTCCTTCTCACTACTTGCTTGTGTGCCACATGTTTTTCTTTGCATGTTCATGATTACTCCCAATGATCTAAACATTTCAGCTCAAGTGGAAACACCTAACACTTTCTTGATCAGGTTTTTCAACCACGATCGTCGAACATGCCAAAGACATAGGTAGATTAGTGTCCCAAACACCTCCCTGCACCAAATATGACATACGAAGAGCAAGTTGCATTACTCAAAACGTGTGTAATCACATGTTAAAGAGACATGTTGCAACAGTGGAAAAACACATGTTAAAGAGACATGTTGCAACAGTGGAAAAACACATGTCCAAACTCACTTGATAGCTTGGATTTCCGCTTGTGCATCATCCACTATAAAAGCATTGGGTTGCCAAGACTTATTGGCATCAAAAATCCGGTTGCCAAGACTTATTGCCAAGACTTATTGGCATCAAAAATCCGGTTTCTCAAAACAGTTAACCAAATTTTGATATCAACCATGGAGCAAGACGACGTGATGGCCCATGCAACTGGAACACCATTTCGATGAGCATCGAATACCAATAAGGTATATAAATGGAACTACAACAAACATTTGTTAATAATAATACGAAAATTTGAAGTATTATGAAATGCATTACTGTAATCCCAACGATGAGTACACACCTTGTACTTATTCGTTTCCGAAAGTAGCGTCCATGGCCAATAAACCATCATGACCATGGGTGTTCATCATGTGAAGTTGCCAACTATTTTGGACTCCCAAAACAAATGGTTGTCTCTTGGATTCATCAAACAATTGATAGAAAAAAGTTTGACTCTTATTTGCCAATACCCAGTTGTGTACACTGCGTGCATCATCTTGATCAGTTTGGAGTGTGATACATTCCAACTTGCTTTTGCAACATTAAGGATGTCTCGCAGTGTAAGGAAAGTATCCCAAGTTGCCCGAAGGTTCCCTTCCTTTGCATTGCTTTTCACCAAATGTAATGATGCTGCAACACTTGGGGGGTGAATCCTTTATGTAGCATGTCACAAATCCATGATTCCATTGTTGCAGATAGCCATGGAGCGAAACACAACTTGTTGAGGAAGGTCCCGTGTATTGCGAGCCATGGCATACATTACCCTTTGAATCGACATGTTGGTATTGTATGTAATTCAAGCGACATACCCATGGCCATAAGTACAATTGTGAAACAACAAAATGACATTGGCAGCCAACTGCGTAGGATTGTGATTCCACTCTTTGCTTTCGGGCTCTCATAGACGGTTCGTCATCACGAGCATCCACGGGACCGAAGACACACCAATATCTAATAGAAACACACATGGTGCAGTTGTTATTAAAAAACAAAGTTGGATTTTGTACTTTTAAAACCAAGAAAGTCACAACTGTGTAGTTATGCATTAATTTGAAACTTACCCGATCGATGACAAGAAACTATCTTTGGTCGGAAATTTTAATAAGCCTGCCTCATTGCTTTTCTTCCAATGTATTCAAAAATTTGTGGGGGCATCTGATCTGATAGACTCGCCATGCTTGAAGTCGGCCATGCGATCCCAAGGAATGTATGCTATTTGTTGGATGTCAAATTTTGATTGAGGATTCAAAGAGGTTTCCCATACAAGATTTTTTTTATCAAACGGACCAGGTGGAGGTGTTTGAACATTGAGCTTGTGAGCACGTGAGGTCGGAGGTTGACTCTTCAAAAGCGAAACTAGACTCATAGCAGCAGGTAAGGTGGTTCGGATTCACCACACCACCCCACACAATACAAGATTTTTTTTATCAAACGGACCAGGTGGAGGTGTTTGAACATTGAGCTTGTGAGCACGTGAGGTCAGAGGTTGACTCTTCAAAAGCGAAACTAGACTCATAGCAGCAGGTAAGGTGGTTCAGATTCACCGCACCACCCCACACAAGGAAAGGTACTACACCACCCTAAAGCAACCACAAAAAGATCAAGATTATATAATATGAGTAAAAATAATAATATGTGTCTGAAGCGTGGGGATCTTTCTCTTACCCTCACTCTCACAAATCTATTACAACACCTCATGATTATTTTTATAAAGTTTCACAAAGGATTTCTAATGTATAAGTATTAATGTACAAGGCGTTGTTTGTTGGGCATGTGTATTACCCTCTACACAGTAGTCTCCACAGTAGAGAAGATAGGTGCCTACCCCACTGCTAGCTATTGTATTGCCTGTGTATTGCCCTCTGCTAGCTGCTGTGGATTGCCTGTGTATTGCCCTCTACTAGCTGTTGTCTCTCACAGTAGAGAAATAGGCGCCTATCCCACTATCCCAATGGACCCCTCTCAGCCTCTCATTACGAAATGTATCCTGAAGTGGTGCCGTCTCATTACGAAGCGATGCGGTCACAATTCACGGTCGCAAAGTGATTGCCAACGTGGAAAAGCTCCAGGGATTGCCGACGTGGAAATAGGCGTTGTCTCGCTGGTGACCTAGACACACGACCGCTACATGACAAGCCTCGGAGCTTGAGATGTATCCCGAGTCGGCTTTGCACCAAACTTCGAAACCAATCATGCACTATATCACAGTCACCTGGCAGGGGCAAATGATTGTGGAAACAGACACCTATAGAGAAAAAGGAAATTTTCTTTTGCATAGAAAAATAGAAAAGGTAGTGCAGGAATAGCTTTACTAAGAGTTCGATTCTAGCTTTGGTCTGGGTTTTTGGGCATTGTTGCTACCGTGTAAAATGGTCTTCCTCTTCTTCTTCTAACTGCTTGATGTATTTCAACTCACTCTAGCTGGCTTATGATGCCATGCTACAATGCAGTGCTAGAAAAAAACAGTCAAAGGCTAGCATACAGAGAAACCTATTTGATTGAGGTAAGAAGATTTTTTACAAGGTTTCAAAATTAGTATGTATCTTCAGTATACTAGTGGCATGACCCGTCCGTCCCTCATCACGGGCAAGAGTATTCTTGCATGCATGCATTAACAAAAAAACTCATCCTCGGAGAAGAGTAGAGAAGATAAGCCTTATATTTGCAGCCCATTTTGGGCCTCATGGTCCTGCATAGAGGAAAACCTATTTGATTGAGGTAAGCAGGTTTTTTACAAGGTTTCAAAATTAGTATGTATCTTGATTATACTAGTGGCTAACGCCAAGAGTATTCTTGCATGCGTTTTTAAAAAAAAACTCGTCTTCAGAGGAGAGTAGGAGATAAGCCTTATATTTGCAAGCCATTTTGGGCCTCATGGTCCTCAACTTGGCAACCTAAATATGAGCACACCAAACCCAAACTTGACATAACATCTAGAATTCCAACCCAATATAGTGGTGATAATATTACACACTTGAGCAAGCATTAAAACAATCTTCGAGCCTATACCCTTCGCCTCCATCTATCCAAAAAATATGTTTAAGATAAAATAACATTATCTATTGCAAGATATAATTTATGCCGAGAAAAAAGTAAAAAGATAAAACCTTACAAAATTCATTCAATGGATCAATATTTGAGAACGAATGGCGTTTGAACAGGCTTGTAGATAGCAAATCAAAAAATTTTGTAATGTCCAATGCCTATGCACTGAAAATCTAACTTATTAGGCTTTTGATAGTCTACAAACATTACGTGTACATGAAGTTGATCCGTAATCTTTTGCAATCTGAGCTGATAAATTTCAAGGAGCCCAAAGCTGTCATTATAAGTGTCTCGACCATACAAACCTAGCAATATTCTAGGTTCCAAAAAATAAAGATACTCCCTTTTAACACAAAAATCAATAATAATTTATATTTACATAAAACACAAAAGCTACATAAAAAGCAAGTTTCTATACTATAGTTCGATCATTAGAGATTGTGTTGCTTATCCTTTCCAAAATGGGTGTACAATTGAGCCATGAAAATTAATTAGATTATGGTAAACAATGATGACTATATTATAGCAAACGTCGAGAAGAATACCTTCAATATCTTTTTCATCACCATACATAAATGTAAATAATCTCCTTGCCACATCCATCCTAAGCAATATACCCATGATATGAAATACGACACTACATTACACTAATCATTTACATAAGATTTTGAGCTCTCTCTCTCTCTCTCTCTCTCTCTCTCTCTCTCTCTCTCTCTATGTGCATTCAGTATTTCGAGTCAATAAAGAAAAATAGTTGCTTATCCAAATGTTTAAAAAAACAAACACGAACTCACCAAGCCCCTACAGCCATCTCAACAATTTGAACCATCCCTTGAGCAATAGATGGAACACTCCGTATTGTGGATCTGTATGGTGGCTTTACCTCTATATCAATTCAATATCACCGCCGCCAAGGGTAGCGCTAGTGTGAGAGATAAATTAAAGAAATTTTACCATCTAACTCCTATTAAACTTCATGTCTTCGCATCACAATAAAATAATTATTGTTCTAAAAGAAACATCAGTCAACTTGAAAAGCATGCACACTTTCCATAACATAGATTGCATATGTCACATCTTTGCAAACATTCTCCTTTCAAATGCTTAATTGACTAATACAAAGATATCTACGAATGTAGTCTCTGGCATTTTTTGGCTGCTGTATCAATAGCTCATTCTCTACCTTTTGGGCGTAGAATATATTTACATTCTTCTTCATGGCAATTGCAATACCTCTTTGTGGACAAAATTGACTATGAAAACTTCGTTTGAACTTTCTATGCTGCTTTCATGTTCCACAATACCCTTTACACACTTTCACTGCATCAGATAATCTAACACGTGACATAACAACATATAATTGTCCATGTGTGAATACTTGTGTGGCTAAATAAAGTCCCAACACACTCAATGTTTTTCCTTGGGACTTATTTATTGACATACCAAAATCTATCCTCACAAGAAACTGTCTCCTTCTCATGTCAAAAGACAATTGAAGCATAGTTGGTATGAATGTTATCCTAGGAATAAAGACCACATTGTCTCCTTCTCATGTTAAAAGGCAATTAAAGCATAGTTGGTATGAATGTTATCCTGGGAATAAAGACCATGTCTCCAATGTTTGTACCTATAATAATTTCTACTTCTATCACCTTTGAGTGAAATTTCTTGCATATCAGTCTGGTACCACTGCAAAGTCCCCGTGGAGGGTCCAAATTACGGAGCAGCATGATAGGAGCATTCATCTTTACAAGCAAGCGGTGAGGAGGGTATCCACCACCTAAATTCAAACTATTCAAGTACTCAATTGGATATAATATTCTCTTATTCTCAGAAGAAATAACCGTATCTACACTGAGGTATTCTCTTTCAAGACTGGGTAATGCACTCAAGGCTAGTTCATTGATCTCATTGACCTCTAGATTTCGTGGTGCAAGAATAGCATGGTCTTTGAAGAAGCATGCATAATCCTCCACTCTTTGATTATCTTTGTACACCCATTCAACTAAACTCAAAAGGGAGTTCCCAGGGATCAACATTCGTTTAGTGGGAATTACCACTCTGCGCCTTGATTGTTTGGATGGCCTATAGAGCCATCTCCAATTTGTAAAGTCCATTTGACAAATTCTTGTTCTCTACAATCGTAAGCACTCTGTCTGACGACCCACATGTTTTGGTGGGAATTACCACTCTGCCTTGATTGTTTGGATGTCCTATAGAGCCATCTCTAATTTGTAAAGTCCATTTGACAAATTCTTGTTCTCTACAATCATAAGCACTCTGTCTGACCCACATGTTTTGGGTGAGCTTTAAAACATTCACATGTCTCCAAATATATGACTGGCACAACGTTGCATCAACAATATCCTCACATGAACCCTTTGCCACAAATGGGTAAGATTTGCCTAAAGTCACGATCAAGGAGCATAACTTTCCTGCCAAACACAATATCACTTTGCATAATGTCTTTTTAAGTCCTATCCACTGCTTCATAGGCATATCGATGCATCATTAGAGGCTCATCCCAAATGATCAACCTTGCAAGCTTCAACACCTCAGCCAATGGGCTATTACCTTTGATACCACATGTGTTAGAAGTATTGAGAACCAATGAGATTTTGAAACATGAGTGTATTGTACGACCATTTGAAAGTAACAATGCAGCTATTCTAGACGATACACATGCCAAAGCAATTTGATTCTCTCCACGTAATCGAGATGGAAAGGCATTATAAAGATATGGTTTGCCTGATCCACTTGGTCCATAAGGAAAAAAACATCACCATTGTTTAAAGAAATAGCCTCAAGGATAGTATCAAATATCCTTGATTGACAACCATGGATATAGACAAATTAGCCTGTTGAACTGAATCAAACATCATCTCTTCTAGTAGCAACACTTGATCTATCAGGAATAGGCAACCCTTCAAAATCATGTAACTATTTTCCATATTGTTGTAAGAGCTCTTGCATGTGCAATAGAGCTTGATTCTTTACTATATAAAGACAAACACTAACATCAGTACACGCCCTCTGTATAAGCCATGAAA
This sequence comes from Cibotium barometz, assembly GCF_041138505.1. Taxonomy (NCBI): domain Eukaryota; kingdom Viridiplantae; phylum Streptophyta; class Polypodiopsida; order Cyatheales; family Cibotiaceae; genus Cibotium; species Cibotium barometz. The sequence goes on along the minus strand of NC_141107.1, from coordinate 26,275,344 downwards.
AAAATCATTTGTTCCAAAGTTGTATGGGGGATAAAGGCTCATAAAAAACCAGTATAATGACATAGTTGATACAGTTGGAATCTTGTTTTATGAAATGCAACTTCTTAAAGACACATATACCACTCCTCATCACTCTCCAGCCTTCCTTTGGCTTCACATGCAGCCTTAAAATAGGGATACAAATGTCTATCCATCGTTTGTACATCCTCAAAAGATTTACAGCCCTTACACATTGTGAGTAACATGCGTAGGTAGTATTGCTCACCTGCACTCGAGCTAACATTATATATACGTTCAATCATATTTTTCCTTTTTCTTTTAGTCCATGATCGAAGAGCTGAATTTCACACCCACTTGCAAGGGAAATCAACATATAGCAAGCTATTAGCATCTGCATGCAACTCATTAGCTCTAAACCATTCGGTGAGGGTCGTTCTTTGGTTTCTGTCACAACTAGTTACATCACACAAATCATCATGGTCATTGAATATCACATTATTTTGCATCAGAAGATGAACACGCAACCTTTGTATATCAGGCTTTTCATTATGCAAATCATATTGGTATAAGCGCTAGCATGCCTCAGACGTAGACATGTATCGTGCATCTAGATATTGGTATAAGCGCCAGCATGTCTCATACGCAGACACATATCGTGCATCCAGATATTGGTATAAGCGCCAGCATGTCTCATACGTAGACACATATCGTGCATCCAAATATTGACTAACCTCGTCAAAATACTTCAATGCTGTAATGGTAGAGTATAATTCTATGTTAATATGCACTTTGTATCTTATAGAGAGAAAAGGGTTATAAGGAACAAACCATTGACTATCCACCCTATGATCCTTTACTTGGATGAAACTACCATCGTCTTGCCGCATGTAAGTTGGATACCCATTGTCATCAAACGATAGTAGTCTCGAAAAACTTTCGAGGATAACGATGTTTGCAACTCTCGTTAACCATGTAAGGAGAGTGCATATTTAGCTCCCCACATGGTCCATAACCAGTACAATGACTGTTTAGCTCCCCACATGGTCCATAACCAGTAAGGAGAGTGCATATTTAGCTCCCCACATGGTCCATAACCAGTACAATGACTGTTTACGTTGTGCAACTTAGAAAACATCACCTTATTTGGAAGTTTAGACATACCAAAATATCAGAGTGAGCAATCTTAATCGGTTTACATCCACTTTCCAATATTAATAAGATATATGCATGTGGTAAGCCTCTTTTTTGAAATTCAATAATAGAAACAAATCCCAGTACCCTTCCAAATAATTCTTTTTTCACCAATAAGTGCATTATATCCTTATGCTTCTCATAGAACACACGTGCCATCAAGTCAGGTCGATCTTGGGTAGCCTGACCCGGCAATAAAGCATTACTTATTTCATCCCACTTAAAATTGCAAGTAAAGGTATGTATCAACAATGTACTGTTGCAAAAGTCGACCACCGCCCAGAAGCCAGGGATTTGTATCTTCCTTTATCTATAATTTATATGCATAATATTGCCTTTGACTTCTCATTTGAACCTTAAATATTCCTACCATGGAGTGGAATTCCAAAATGCCAACCATCCTCTCTTCGAGGAAACAAAAGAACATATAATAGAGGCATATATGAACGATGCAAGTTAGATATTCTTTTTATAGCACCTCTGTGAGACATTATTTGAATATCTCTATGACCTACATGAAAATCATCTCCTTGACCTGGCATGATAGCAATGAGATGACCATTCTCAAATCTGCATGTGGACTGGACTGTAGCATTTTTCTCATTCTACGAAATGCACATGCATACGGATTGTGTTCATACATCATTATTTTTAACCTTTCGAGCACATTATGATTTAAAGAAGGCATCCCATGAAGTATATTCTCCAATACATGCTCTGTGTCATACACATACAATTGGGAAAATTGAGGAGTTGCATCTTGTGTTTCATCAAGTATTACAGAGCCAACACGATGATAGGTAGTACCATGGATTCAAATTTTAAATACACCTCCCTCCTAGTGAACTGATTATCTAAATGAGCACCCAATGAAATGAATGTTAAGACTTGCTAAGAGCGTATTCCTCACATATATATCTCCCAGTGAAATGAATGCTAAGGCATTGTTATAAGAGTATATATTCTTCTTGTATTCCTTACTGGCATTATTATTACCAAGCAATAGATCAACCAATATAGGAGGAAGATTTTTCAATGGCAACAATAAAGAGATGTTCCCACTTAGTAACAATGTTTTCCTACATATTGTCGAAGCTTTCTTGACACCTCACATTTCCAAATTATAGGTGGCTCATTTAAATCAAATAAAATAGGGCCTTCAGCCATATCTCTATATGCCTGAATATTCGGATGTTCATTGATAGGTGCTTGAATAACCATAGCAGTAGGAGTTGCTCTATTACCCGAATCCAAGTGGATTCGGGTAATAGAATTCTCTATGTTGCTCATCTTTGAACCTTCCAATAGTTTTGATTTCATTTACATTAAAGTACTCCATTAAATTACAATCAATTACTAATTAGTTGATAACCTCTCTCTGTCTCTCACCTTTCTTTTTTGTGACCCTACTCTTAAGGATAGACTCCGCACATCAAAGAGAGAGAGAGAGAGAGAGAGAGAGAGAGAGAGAGAGAGAGAGAGAGAGAGAGAGAGAGAGAGAGAGAGCAAGAAAAAAACATAGAACTATAAAGTATGTTGAGAGATAAAGAAAGAAAGAGCGAGAGAATAAAATAGAAAGGGAGATATAAAGACTTTGAGAAATGGAGAATTCATTAATATCGCCCAGAGAGTCAAAGCATAAAAGTTGAATACAATTTTATCCTAGATAAAAACATCATACTCTCACAAAATCTCTAGGCAACTACCCTGATTTCCAACATATGGCTCATCTTCTTCATAATAGCATTGAGTTGATTAACGGATATCTTTAGACTTAACACTTCTTGAGCCTAATGCCTGTACTTGCCCTTTTAAAGAATTAGCTTGTTGTTTACATTCCCTAGGACATCCACATAGACGCTCCCAGATTTCAGTATGCAAATTTTTCATAAAGGAAATTATGTCTAGTTGGTTGGCCTCTATGCGATCGCTACTATGAAGAACGCGATGAAAATGATGTGTCAACTCATCTCTCATTATATCTCCTCTTTAAGTGCCACTTCCACAGACCTCATCCCAAATGGCATCTACGAACTCCTTGCAAACAACATGATTTTTCTCAGTGCGCTCGCATATGTCCATAATAGTCTGCAGACGTTTAGCGCTTAGCTATCCTGATGGAGACCTTGACCAAGCAAGGTGTTTTGTAGCATGGACATTCATCAGCTCTAGCAGGGTAGACAAAGTTACATCAGAATTGGAAGGTCCACATGCGTCCACTACGGCATTTGAGCCGTTGTTATCATTCAAGATCTCCATTTGCTGAAATCCAAATTAAACATCTTTAGGCTATGCAAAATCTCTTTGTATCTTAGTCTTTCAACATGTTTTATGACCCTATATACCAACACTATATACATGTAGATACCTCTTGGTTGCAAAGAGGAAACAATGTATACTCTTAGCGAGGCTTATAATTTCCTCTCTAAAAGCCTAATATTAGCAACTGTAATGAAGTTCTTTACTTTGCAAGCACATTTCTCTGATGTTTAAAGATTAATATAGTCAAATTACTAAAATAATTACTAAAAGCCTAATATTAGCAACTGTAATGAAGTTCTTTACTTTGCAAGCACATTTCTCTGATGTTTAAAGATTAATATAGTCAAATTACTAAAATAATTTACATTTGAATATGCTCTCAGGTCATATATTCTCTCTCTAGAGCTTACTCTACAATCAAACACAATGGTCTGATAATTGAAAAGTTTCTAACCAGCCTTGCCACTAAGGTATTGAACACTATTTATGTGCACACACTAAGGTATTAAACACATAAAAATACTTTATAACAAACATAAAACTATAAAACATGTTCGGGAATAAAGAACATAGAACATGTTTGGCAATAAAGAAAGAAGAGCGAGAGACATATCAAGCATAGTCTTGCCAAGCACCATATCATTTCCAAACAGTAGTGGAAGTGCAGCAGATATCTCTTTCATTAAACCCATTTCTCTTCCTGCCGCACGTCATTGGAGGGCAAACGATTGTGCCAGATCTATTTTCTCAAGTACCATAGCTGTCCCTTGTTGTTCTAGTAGAGTCCACAACTACATTGACTGCGATCTCGTCCACTTCTACTTTTGAAAGTTTCTCAGCTCGTGCTTTCTTCACTGTTCTCCAGATAGAGCCCGCACTCTGTTGGAATTAGGGTTGCAGGAATGCACACACAACTTCAAGAAGATGAGGAAGCTTGAGCACAACACAGTAGTGTATTATGAGTGCCAAAAATGAAAGATAACAAGCCCTAGAAGATAATGGGCGTATATACAATGCACGGGGGAAAAAACCTCCTAGTGAGGGAAAAAGTGCCCCGGCGGTCCTAAGTGTGTTCACACACATCACTACTATAATATGGTAACAAATCCCCCCTGGAGTGATGCGGTGAACAAGAGCTAGCACTCATGTATAGGGAAGTGTCTAGCTATGTGGACGAATCCACAAAAGGGAGTAAGCCCAAAGCTTTGCGAAAAGCTTCGAACTTCTCACGAGGCAGAGCCTTTGTGAAAAGGTCTGCAAGGTTATCCTGTGTTGGCACATAAGCCAAACTGATCTCTCCTGCAGAGAGTCTCTCCCTGACATAATGGTAGTGCACCTCAATGTGCTTCGTACGAGCATGGAACACTGGGTTCCGCGCAACTGCCAATGCGCTCTGACTGTCAGTGAAGATGGTGGTGGCAGATGGCTGCCCAACACCCAAATCAGCCATGAGGCGTCTGAGCCACACACACTCAACCGTAGCTGTGAAAGCTGCCCTGTACTCAGCTTCACAACTAGAAGTGGCCACAGTAGGCTGCTTCTTGCTCAACCATGATATGCATGAGCTTCCAAGCATGAAGCAAAAACCACTCGTGGACACGCGTGTGTCATAACAACCAGCCCAGTCAGAATCTGAAAAAGCATGTAAATCTGGCGGCAATGATCCCCCCTTGGGATAAAACAACCCAAGATGCCGAGTACCACTCAAATAGCGAAAGATACGCTTCACTGCCTGCCTATGCTTAATGCCTGGGCTATGCATAAATCTGCTCACCTGTGAGACTGCAAACTGAATGTCTGGCCTCGTAATGCATACATAAATGAGGCAACCAACAGCTGTCTGATAGAGTGTGACATCAAAGTGATCTCCAGCATCATGAAGACTCAACTTCAAACCTGTCTCCATTGGAGTAGCAATAGGCTTGCAGTCTTCAAGGCCAAATCTCCGCAACAATGTTTCAATATACTTTGTCTGACACAAAGCAATACCTCCATCACACTGCTTAAATTGTATCCCCAAATAATGATGCAAATGCCCCAAATCTGACATCTCAAAAGAGGCATTTAAATCAGCCTTAAAATCAGCAATATGACTCTCATTTGGTCCTGTGAGCAGCATGTCATCGACATAGAGAGCAATGATTAGATGTACACCATCCACACGTTTAGCATACAAAGTGCTTTCTGTTGGACTATTCTGAAACCCATGTGCAGTCAAATATGCATGTATTTTTTCATACCAAGCTCGTGGAGCTTGCTTTAAACCATATAAAGCCTTTTTTAACCTGCACACTTTGTTTTCCTGCCCTCTTTGAACAAAACCACGAGGCTGCGATACATACACCTCCTCATGCAAATCTCCATTTAAGAACGCAGTCTTTATGTCCAGCTGATGTACATTCCAACCATTATGAGCTGCTAATGCACAGATGCTACGAACAGTGGTCATACGACATGTGGGAGCAAAAGTCTCATCAAAATCAATGCCCTTCTCTTGAGCATAACCTTTTGCAACAAGCCTAGCCTTATGGCGATCCACTGTGCCATCAGGCTTACGCTTCAATTTGTATACCCACTTAGTGCCAATGGCCTTCTTGCCAGGAGGCAAGTCACATAAAGACCATGTACCATTCTTCATAATAGCATCGTATTCTGCTTGCATAGCAGCCATCCAATTTTCTGAACTTTGTGCCTCATCAAATGAAGCAGGCTCACTTTCATCGCACATACTAGAAACAGCCAATGCATAACAATCTGACGCATAAGAGGCACCATGAGAGCCAGAACGAGTGCGACTAGACAAAGGGGCATCCAACTTGCTGTCACGCAAAGTCTGCACCAGCCATCTAGGCATGTTCCTAGAGCCCTCAATCTCTTGTCTCTCATCCTCAAGTGCATCATGCACATCTGCATCAGATATAGGCTGATCTGTGCCATCATTTAAAACCTGCATAGGCTGAAAAACTGCCTCATGAGGTATTGCACTTGACTGTGCACCACTGAAAAGAGGCAACAATGTATCATAGACATCACGTGAGCTGATATCTGTCTCCTTAGTACATGAAACCAAGGGCTGAACTGCATCTTCCACAAATACAACATCACGGCTAACCAAAATGCGCTTTGTCTGTGGATGATACAAACGATAGCCTTTGCTCTCAGCACTATATCCAACAAAAATACATTTGACAGCTTTGTCATCCAATTTTCTGCGATGTTGCACAGGCACTAATGCATATGCCAGGCAACCAAAAACACGTAAATGGCCAACAGATGGCTTGCGGCCATGCCAAGCCTCATATGGAGTGACAACCTGTAATGCTTTGGTGGGACACCTGTTTAGTACATAAGTGGCACACATGACAGCCTCAAGCCAAAAACCATGTGGTAGACTTTGACTCTTAACCATACATCTTGCCATTTCCATGAGAGACCTGTTTTTTCTCTCAGCCACACCATTTTGCTGTGGTGTATACGGCACTGTACATTGGTGTTTTATCCCACGCTCAGCCAGAAATGCATTAAATTCTGAAGACATATACTCCCCCCCTCGATCTGAACGGAGGGTGCCCATCTTACTTTCTGACACATTTTCAGCCATAACCAAAAACTGTTTGAAGCACAAAAACACTTCGGACTTTGCCTTCAAAGGATATACCCATGCATGCCTGGTAAAATCATCAATGAAAGTCACGAAGTAAAGGTAGTTTCCAAATGATGGAGTTTGCATGGGACCACAAACATCACTGTGAACAAGCTGCAATCTGCGTTCAGCTCTCACTGATCCATCTTTGGGAAAGGAAGCACGCTGCATTTTACCCAATATGCAGCCCTCACAAACATGCTTGACAGGTGCCTCAAGCTTAGGCAAAGAAGACACCATTTCAGATTTCTGCAGGCGCAGCAAACTTGCAAAATTCAGATGACCAAAACGTGCATGCCACAGTTTTGCATTTGAAATAGCCTGCGTATCCATAATAGCACATGCTGAATCCTCTACACATTTGCCATCCATATTGAGCTTATACAGCCCTCGACATAGTGAACCAGATGCTACAATGATGTCACCACAAGAGAGATCATGAACAGTACATCTGTCATCCACAAATTTTACAACCAAACCTGTTTTGGCAAATGCGGAGACTGACAGCAGATTCTTTTTGATCCCTGGCACATACAATGCATCAAAAAGTGTAAAGGTGTTGCCATTTGCAACATTCAGCACAATCTGTCCAACTCCTTCAACGGGATAAGAGGAGTTATTGGCACAAGTGACAGTATTCCCTGTGGGAGCAGACTCAAGGAAAGTGAATAAACTGCGCTGCGAGGTGATATGCTTAGTGGCACCACTGTCAAAGTACCATACATCTGAATCTACTGCAGACATACATGTGTCATGCAAAGATGGGTCATAACTGCACTGCGCATTGAATGCCCATTCTGTATCTAGCACAACATTAGCAGATTCATTGTTAGAAGGAGAGGCATCTGCAACAGCCATACCAGCCTCTTTCTTCTTAGCCTCTTTCGCAGCCAGCTTAGGACACGCTTTGATGACATGATCATTTCCCTTACAGTACTTGCAAAATGTCTTCTGTTTGTCACCCTTCTTCTCATCTTTGTCTTCCTTCTTTGGTTGCGCAGCATTTGCAGATTTCTGCTTACTAGAAGAAAAGCCAGCTTTACCTTTCCCGCTTCTCTGACTAGCAACGAAAGCTTGATCTGCGACACGCATAATATTCCTGTTTTGCCTTGACTGGTCTTCTTGCAGCAAAACAGAAACTAACTCCTCAAATGATAAGGCATTGGGATTGCCTTTCATCATCAAGCGAAGAGTGGAAGCAAAACCCTGATAAGAATCTGGTAGACCATTCAAAACAGTCTGCACAAGTGAACTGTCAGACAGGATTTCATCTGCAGAAATGAGCTGCTCTTTGAAATCCTTGATCTTTGTCAAAAAGCTATCCATAGAATCACCTTCGTTCATATGCTCACTCTCCAACTGTTTTCGGAGATAAGCAACACGAGCCTCATTTCTTGCCTGATACAATGTGGCAAGTACATCCCAAGCATCCTTAGAAGTCCTGCAGGAGCGAATATGTGGGATAATGGTACGTTTGACAGACAGCGCAATCAAGGCATGAGCCTGCGCATCTCTACCATCCCAACGAATCTGCTCTGCTGAAAGTGGTGGTTCTCGAACAGCTGCTACAGCACTTATGCCTGCACCATCATCAACAGTACCTGTTTCTGATGTGTTTGCAGCATTCCCAGCCACAATAGGACGTGCATCAATACCCTGCACAATGTTCCATAACCCCTTTGCTACCAATACATGTCGCATCATATATGCCCACAATGGATAGTTGGTGCCATCCAACTTATCCTCAGCAGCCAACATGCGGAATACATCATTGTTGTCAGCCATGGCCAATGACTGTACTACTAGATGTAAATGCTGTCTGTAAGAGGTAAACCTGTATAAAATCGACCTGTGCTATGTAGCACAGCCCAAAACAGACGAATGGGCACCTGTCCTGCAGATTTCAATCTTGACAGAGAATCTGCACAGTAGGACGATTTTGCCTGCGCAGTACTTGGAATGCAAAAACGGAGGGCGAAATGACCTCAGATCAAAATTTTGAAACGACCAAGCCCTACGGGCTTTCCCATGGCATATACTAACCTGCAGACGCTCGTGAAACCTCGTCGCAATCGGAGGAGATGAAGCGGCAGGTGTCGGTGATGCTGCCCGGGAGGAGGAAGCCTGCTCTGATACCAATTGTTAGAATTAGGGTTGCAGGAATGCACACACAACTTCAAGAAGATGAGGAAGCTTGAGCACAACACAGTAGTGTATTATGAGTGCCAAAAATGAAAGATAACAAGCCCTAGAAGATAATGGGCGTATATACAATGCACGGGGGAAAAAACCTCCTAGTGAGGGAAAAAGTGCCCCGGCGGTCCTAAGTGTGTTCACACACATCACTACTATAATATGGTAACACACTCTACTTGCGTTGGAGATATATATATATAGGCAAATTGCCTATTGCACGGAGACATAATTATTTATATTTCCACTTGGTCTACTATCTTTGCTTGCTCTTGTTCAAGCATCTTAGGCTACCCAAGTTAAAAAACAAATTCTCTTTTGCATTGATTTCACCTCTTCACTTCCTTCTACATTGTCAACCAAGCATATCAAATCTCTTTTTGCTTTGAGTGCATATCCTGACACAAAACTATTGTTGAAAGCATCAATGAGCATGAGATCTTGCATACAATACAACCTAATACACTGATTGATGAGAGTGGCCTTGTTGTATCGCAAATAAGTGATGGCATCTAAACCTTTCACTCTGTCATAGTCTTGATTTAAAAGAGCTACGTTCAAGACAGGACCTACTAAGGCATAAAGCATCTTCCTTACTTAAGAAAACCAGCACACTGAAGAGTTGGGCTGTACCACTACATGGTGCATCTCTCACAAAATCTATTGTGCCCATAAATAGTTTATTCCATCCCTGTACATTGTTTAAGGCTTCTTGTAAACGCATAACATTAGTGATCTTTAAGAATGCAAGAAATACATATTGTGAGAGACTTGTACCACCAGTGATAGCCATGATGCCATTTAATAACTGTGAGATCCTCTCCACACTTAGAAAATTAGTAAAGGTAGTGCAGGCATGGCTTCACTAGAGCTCGATTCCAGCTTTGGTCTGTGTTTTTGGACATTTGTTACTACCATATAAAATGGTCTTCCTTTTCTCTTTGGTCCAAGTTTTCAGGCATTGTATGCCACTATGTAAAATGGTCTTCCTCTTCTTCTTCTAGCTTGATGTATTTCAACTCACTCTAGCTGGCTTATGATGCCATGCTACAATGGGTGTGAAGAGAGAAGGAATGGTTAATGGGTCAACCATTCCCTCACTGAAAAATGGGTCATTTGGATATTGTTTCAGTTAAATTTTAAAGTCATGTTTTTATATTAGGAAAGAAATGTATGCCCACGGGATGCATGTGTGAACTCTATTTGCATCTTTTGTTGTGTTGTGGGTGTGTAAAAAATCAATAATATCAATTATGGGTCATTTGGATATTGTTTTAGTTAAATTTTAAAGCCATGTTTTTATATTAGGAAAGAAATGTATGCCCACGGGATGCATGTGTGAGCTCTATTTGCGTATTCTACCCCGTTGTGGGTGTGTAATGAATCAAGAATATATATTATGGGTGCGTGAGTTCACACTAGCTCCATGGGCCTAGTGGAGGGTGGCAGGCTAGATCTAGGGGACTGGATGGGGTCCAGGTTGTGCCTATGGATCTAGTAAAAGTAGATAATAGATACACTATCAAAAAGTGGTGGTAGGGTGGACTCGAAGAAAAACTTAGAGAAATGGGTTTTAGAATATAGAGTTGAGTCAGTCCTAAAGGAATAGAGGTTGTCTCCTTCATGATCAAGGAGTAAGACATTGGTTGAGCCTCGGGGAGCCACCGACCGCCTCTTACTTGCGGGAATCATGGAGGGGACACGTACAGGAGGATCACATGCATTTCCTAGTGTAAGGAGTTTCTACATAGTGGCAATCCGCGTACATGCTATCTATATTTAGGTGATGGGGTCCTCATAAATAAGGTCACTTTTTCAACACTCCACCTTGAACTAGTAATCCTAGAACCCTCCTTACATAGGTCGTGCAACTCAATTACATGAAGAAGGACTAGCCTAAGGCCTCCAACTATTACATGCTAACAGAATGAAAGACACTAACCTTGACCTACCAATTTGGCTATAGGACACTTTAATCATAGGTAGGAGACACCCCACATGAATAGGAGTTACAACTAATGCTCTTAAAACCACTCACTTACTCATGACATTACATATATAATAGCCTTTGATGAGCATTACACATATCAATGCACATGATTACAATCTCTTTTTACTCATCTAGGCAAGGAACTCTGACCAAAAACCCAGTCTAAACACTATGTTCATATGTTTAATAAAGTACGACACTTTTAAGATTTTGTTGCTAATGAATTAAAAAATTGATGAAGCACAACTTAGTGAAAAGTATGTGAATCTTTGAGATCCCTATGACATTATCATAGAAGCACGTGTGAATGTCATAACATCTAAGCTAATTGAAGACAGTAATGTAAAAGCCAATGAAGAGATGTGAATGAAGCCTATAAACATGAGCCTTTTAGTTCATGTAAGCATGCCCCTACAAGAGTCCTTTAGTACCCCTTAAGTCATCAACCTTAACTAAGACAAACAAGATTGCACACAACATGCACCTATGCAAATGAGCATTATGTTTTATAGAATATATGTAAATTTTATTGTATTTATGTTTATGGTGTGCATGATTTAGAACTTTTTTAAGTAAATTTATTTTAGTGATTTATATGTTATGGTGGCATGCTTTTTTGGCTCTATAAATCACTTTGGACTCCTACACTATTGCAAGATTCTACTATGGGTAAGCTTAGGTTGGTTGGAAAATTCATTTGTTTTTTATATTTTAAATACTATGGAGCAACTTTCATACAATGACTAACCAAAACTCAAAATCCAAGGGGCCTCACTCTACATTTAGAGGGTAGTAAAAAATAGGTACGTATACATGGTTTTTAGGAATATACACATCAATCCCTATATGCATACATTTTTTCTAAAAATGCACACTTTTTTCACATTTAAAAAATGTATACATTTTATTCATATGAATGTTTCAAACACTTATTGTATGTTAAATACACTAGTACCTCTAATAGAATAGGACTTCTCCTATAAATCTAAACATTGTAAATGGACTTTCTTTAAAAATGATGTCATGTGCACACACATTATATCATACCTTTCTTTTAGTGAAACTAATACCTAATAGAATAGGACTTCTCCTATAAATCTAATAGAATGTATACATTTTATTCATATGAATGTTTCAAACACTTATTGCATGTTAAATACACTAGTACCTAATAGAATAGGACTTCTCCTATAAATCTAAACATTGTAAATGGACTTTCTTTAAAAATGATGTCATGCACACACACATTATATCATACCTTTATTTTAGTGAAACCCTTGTGCTTAAATAGTCCTCAATTTTCCTTAACTAAATCCTCTAGTTCCTTTTCTATGATACAATGAATTATATTGGCTTTCATTGGCATTAGGATTAACAACAGGTAGCTTTACTAGTCACAGTGTCATGCTATAAGAGAATAATAACGTATTTAAAAAAATGGTGCGGGCATCTTACAAAAGTGATGGACAACGTTAGTTAGAGTGTTCAACAATGAATTATATTGGCTTTCATTGGCATTAGGATTAACAACAGGCAGCTTTACTAGTCACAGTGTCATGCTATAAGAGAATAATAAAGTATTTAAAAAAATGGTGCGGGCATCTTACAAAAGTGATGGACAACGTTAGTTAGAGTGTTCAACAATCTAATTAATGCTTGGTACTAATTAGGTTTGTGATTCTTATAAAGTATCACCATGGTAGATGATCTAATTTGGTGCGTGTTTTAAGAAGGTTTTTTGAGTGTTTTGATTGGGAATAGTAACATTTTCTTGTATATATTTTCATGGATGTACTAGAAATTAACTATGGTGTCATCTTAAATATTGGCCTTTCCTTTTTTGACCTTGTAATGTGGTGCCTACATGCATGCACATACAAATGTACTTATGCACACACAAGTACACTTGTATGCACACTATTATATTATCGTCATTTAAAATGCTAAGGATTGTAACAAAATGTTGAATAATTATATAGTGAGACAAAGGATCTTTTGCAATGCTAATCATAACTATTAGCAATTAATTCAAATTTTCTTTTTCACTTTGTATCCAGTAGTGCCTTCTTTCTACTTAGACATACTCATTCTATTTTCACAACTTCTCTCATATTAACAAGAGTGTTTGTACACCTTCCATTGAACAAAAATGCGCAGTCGTTTACTAAGTCTCACCTTTCACTAGGAAAATCTCCTTATACTTCACATCCATATTTACTTTACCCTTACAAAACAACTTTGACGTGCAAGGTTTTGCATGTGAGCCTTGCTTATGGCAATGAGCCCCAATTCAATAGGAACTCATAAGTGGCCCCAAAAGAGCTATGCATTTTCTAAGAATATCAATCCATAGATGTTGTGATAAGTACCAATAATATTGTCAATTCTTCAATATCCTACTTTGTACAATTTGTAAAGCTTTAGAAGTGTTTCCCCATATAAAGGATTGCAGGAGGTTTTGGCATCATTGAGAAAGTGTCAAATAGTGTCTAATATAAAGCACTACAAGAGGTTTTTGACATCGAGAAAGTGTCCAATAGATTAAAATTATTTTCTTGGCAAGGTGGATCCTACATCATTTCTTTTTGAAATATTTTAGGGTGGAGCCTTGCATACGACTTAGCCCATTAATCATACAAAATTTATTATCTTTGTAAGTCGCATAAGTAGAGGTAAGCTTTGCTAAAAATAGGACTAAGGGGAGAGACGAACCAATCAAGTTGGGTTTTCTCTTATGCATACAATGATGAGGAAAACTTTAAATGAAGGCAAAGTCTTGTATGAGGCTCCACCTTTGGTTTTTTTAGAATTGGTATGTGATATCTTCGGGAGAACAAGGAGAGCCTCTTTTTTTTTTAGGAAAGACCTGGAGAGGCTCTTTTTTTTTGTGAGGAAAGCTAAATTTGATTTATTATGAATATGAAGAATTACATCACAATTGGTTTAACCTCTATAGATTAGGGACTCATAGTTGTCCTTTAGTGAGTATCCTTTTGAATTTATTTCCCCTTGGATCCCTCTTGAGGAGGTTTGTTGTTAGCTCTTCAAATATCCTCATAAGCCTTCCAATTTGAAGTGTATTCTTGATTTCTTTTTGATCACGAGATTGTTCCTGTCTTCCCTTATTGTTTAATGGTCATTGCCCTAATCCAACGATACATACTTTTTTGTGGTGGGTTCCCTGGGAGGGACCATTTCGCGTTATTTTTTCAGACAATCAATTGGTATTTAATAACTTTTTGAGTCCATTCCATGTTGGCTTGACCATTTGACCAAGTTGGCTTCACCACTTGACCAAGTTGGCTTGACCATTTGACCAAGTTGGCTTCACCACTTGACACTCCTAGAAGAGGTGCATTCATTCTTCATTGGTTCTATTACATAAAGGGCAATATGAATTTAGTTCCATCCATTTACTAATTCTACCCCTTGTGGACCTTTGAGAGTAAGAGATTTAGTTTGACAATACCTATAGCTTTCCATAACCTCTCTGTGCACTTGACCCAAGCAATAAGGGGATCCCTAGAGTGCCATTTACTTCCAATTTCAAATGTCAAGTACTTATTGTTTTCCTCCATCTCATTAGTCTTTAGCTTTTGTTTTGATTGAAGACTCTCTGCTAGTAGTAGGTGATCCAATTGTGCATCTGTTTGGCATCATTGTGACAATATGAGAACTGATCTAGTCGTGCATCTGTTTGGCATCATTGACGATAGGAGAACTGGGCCATTTTGTCTAGATAGGGTCTGTGAAAGCTCAAAGGAGAGCATACTCCTCTATCTAAGAGCATGTGATCTATTGCAAACTCCAATGTAGTCCATTCGAGTCTGGTCCTTTACTGTCCCATATATCTCACCCATCTCATGATGCCTTTTTTATGAAGCTTTTTTTGTTTTTTTCAGGTTATGGAAGATCAATGCCCAAAGGTTTTCCATTATGTTCAATGGTGCTAGTAACCACAAGATACTTTCCTTAACAATCCGTCATGGCCATGGGGAAGGTGTTTCTCAAGTAGCAGCAGGTGAATGATGACCTCCTCCTATTGCTTCCAACTGCTGTGCTAAGGTGTCACACCATGATTTCATTCCATAGAAATTCATGTTCTAGCTGCTGAGGTGTCACGTTGCTAGGCCATGACGGAAGATCAATGCCCAAAGGTTTTCCATATGTTCAATGGTGCTAGTAACCACAAGATACTTTCCTTAACAATCCGTCATGGCCATGGGGAAGGTGTTTCTCAAGTAGCAGCAGGTGAATGATGACCTCCTCCTATTGCTTCCAACTGCTGTGCTAAGGTAACACCATGATTTCATTCTATAGAAATTCATGTTCTAGTAGCTGCTGAGGTGTCACGTTGCTAGGCCATGAGGAAAACGCCCATTTACAAAGTTTGGAGTTCTTGAGAAAGCATGTGACACATGATACATATAACATTTGCACATGATATGTGATACATCAGACACGATGCAGTGATTGGCTATGATAATGAGGTTCGCTCTCTCTCTCTCTCTCTCTCTCTCTCTCTCTCTCTCTCACACACACACACACACACACACACACACACACACACACACACACACACACAAACCACGATTGTCTTGGCCCTAGGGCCAAGCTACCATAAAAAAGAAACCCCATCTTTGCTGGTAGCTTAGCCCTAGGGCTAAGCTAGATTCTCTTGTGTGTGGTAGCTAGATTTTTTTTTTGTTTCTTAGAGCCATTCTCTCAAGATTGCATGGTAGAATGGCCCTTGGGCCCATCTATGCATGTGCATGGCATGAGGGACCCTTGCAAGAGAATCTAGCTTGGCCCTAGGGGCAATCTACCATGAACAAATCTACATCATCTTTGTTGGTAGCTTGGCCCTAGGGCCAAGATGGATTCTCTTGTGTGCTGTAGCTAGATTCTCTTGTGTTCCCTAGAGCCATTCTAGCTTAGCCCTAGGGCCATGATACCAGCAAAGATGGTGTTGCTTCATTGATGGTAGCTTGTCCCTAGTGCCAAGCTAGATTCTCTTATCTGTAGTAGCTAGATTCTCCTACGTTTCCTAGAGCCATTCTCTCAAGTTTGCATGTTAGAATGGCCCTTGGGCCCATTTATGCATGTGCATGGCAAGAGTGACCCTTGCAAGAGAATCTAGCTTGGCCCTATGGCCAAAATACCAAGAACAAATCTACATCCTCTTTGTTTCTGGTAGCTTGGTGCGAGTGCCAAGCTACCATCAACAAATCTACATGATCTACCTGGTGTTGTTTTAGTAGATTGGCCCCAAGGCCAAGCTACTAGCAAAGAGGATTGTGAGATCCCTGTTCCCACCGCGCAACGGATTCGGGGTAGTAGCAGCGGAAGTAGCACTTCTTGCGCGAGGCAGGGTCCCACACTCGGGGCCTCGTCCACGGATATCCGGACAAAAGACTAATCCGTCGGTTTTTCCAAAACCAGACCCGGAAAAACTTCCCTTATCCGGAAAGCACGGGCGATTCCACCAGGATAATTTTTACTCTAACGTAGTCAAAACTCTTACTGATCAAACAGATCCGACTGCATCTATAAAGATACTTGGTCAGATCAAGGAAGAAACTTGCACTTGGATCTATGGGATCAACGCTTTTTTCCCCACCAAGGAGGCACAGCCGTTGATTCCTATCCATAGAACAATTACTATCCGGGATTTACTTTATCTATCGTAATAACAGAAATTGAGTCTCGATTTACGGATCCATCAGTCCAGCCTAACCCCATCCGATCCCATGGGTTAGCCAACCGCCCAACCACTGTAGTGATGGGATCCAATTTGGAATTTGGTTAGGTTTTGTCCCGGGTACCAAGGAAAAGAGTTCCAAGGCCCCCTAGCCGGAATTTCATGCAAACATAAAACTAGCCACACCACTTACACACCCAATATGAAAATTGCCTTTTTCTTAGCATCAGCTAACTTTAAAACAATCCTTTAATAAAACCATAGTACCACTGATCACAATCTCCCAAATTATCCAGTTGATTCATAATTTCCCATCATTCCTTCATCAGAGTATCTATGGCATCATTGGCAACTAGAACGCTCACCACCTGTCCACACAGGGGCCGTTTCAATAGTTCCTAGCCCATAATACTCAACAATATAATCACTTATCAAGATGGACTCTCGTTGAAGATCAGCAAGATCAACCAACAGATCCATATAAAAGAGCCATGGACTCATCCGTTGAGGACCAGCAAGGTCAGTCAACCAGATCCATGCCCGGTTCCAGAAAACAACTCTTACTCCTTGTTCCAATATCTTCCTCGACGCACGCGTGGGTATCCTGGGCGACCCAGAGCCCGAGCACCGTATGGTCAGCACCCTCTAGGATCCTTCGCAGGTGACCTAGCGCTTCACTCATAGGCCGCTTCCTTGGTCCCTCATCCACCGTACCGGAAGCTCACCATTTTAATCGAACCGAGGCTGGTCAAGACCTCGGCCGACCTTGCTACGCGAGACGTCCTCCATTGACTCTCCGTCAGCAGTTGCAACTTTATCAGTTAGGTCTCCACGACCTTAATCACAAGACGGTCAAAATGCTTTCCCAGCATTCTTGACATAAAACAGCCATTTACAAACAGCATTTACAAACAGTTTACAAATACAATTTCTATATTAACTCTCATTTTTCCACATTATCCTCATGCAATCCACATTACTTATTCCACATTTCATTTATATGTATACTCATCCAATCATATCATTTTCCATCTCTTCACTTCAGATTCCTTCACATCACATATCATATATTCACATCCATATCCACATCCATACATCCACATCCACATCCACATTCACATCCATACATCCACATCTACATGCTTATCTCCATTTTCACATCCTCATTTATACATCCACATCCCATATCCACATTCATACATACACATCCATATCCACATCCATATCCGCATTCATACATACACATCCATATCCACATCCACATGCATACATTCATTATCACGTCCTCATTCATACATCCACATCCACATACATACATACATACATCCACATCCACATCCACATTCTCATTCACATCTATACATCCATATCTACATGCACATTCACATCCATACATCCACATCTATATCCTCATTCACATCCATACATCCACATTCATGCATCCACATCTACATGCCTACATCCATACATACAAATCCACATTTACATCCATGCATCCACATCCACATCCTCATTCATATCCATACATCCACATTCATACATCCACATCCACACCCACATTCACATCCATACATCCACATCTACATGCTTATCTCCATTTTCACATCCTCATTTATACATCCACATCCCATATCCACATTCATACATACACATCCATATCCACATCCACATGCATACATACATCCACATCCACATTCCCATTCACATATATACATCCATATCTACATGCACATTCACATCCATACATCCACATCTATATCCTCATTCACATCCATACATCCACATTCATGCATCCACATCTACATGCTTATCTCCATTTTCACATCCTCATTTATACATCCACATCCCATATCCACATTCATACATACACATCCATATCCACATCCACATGCATACATACATCCACATCCACATTCCCATTCACATATATACATCCATATCTACATGCACATTCACATCCATACATCCACATTCATACATCCACATCCACATCCACATGCATCTTATCATATCTTATCACTTCCCATATCTTTTATGCATACCTCTATGCATGAAATTCAATTATGCTAAAAGTAACACTTTTATAATAAAATATTCAACTTTTATGCATACCTCTATGCATGAAATCCAATATGATAAAAGTAACACTTTTGATATAAAAAAATTATCCTTTATGCATACTTCTATGTATGAAAATTAAAAATGATAAAAGTAACACTTTTGATATAAAAATTTTCCTTTATGCATCCTTCTATGCATGAAAATTAAAAATGATAAAAATAACACTTTTAATATAAAAAAATTATCCTTTATGCATACTTCTATGCATGAAAATTAAAAATGATAAAAGTATCACTTTTGATATAAAATTTTTCCTTTATGCATACTTCTATGTATGAAAATTTAAAAAAATGATAAAAGTAACACTTTTGATATAAAAATTTTTCCTTTATGCATACTTCTATGCATGAAAATTAAAAATGATAAAAGTAACACTTTTGATATAAAAAAATTATCCTTTATGCATGATATTAAAATTCAATTTCTCCATGATTATAATGAAATTCTTTCAATTAATCTAGGATGATAATTCCTAGAATATGGTAGGAAGTCCTCTTTTTATGCTTTGAATGAAATTATTTTATGCATAATTTTTATAAAAATTTTGCCATAGCTCCGCTGCTATGACTGATAAATCTCAATTTTTTCTAAGGGATAAAGCTTATCATTAAGGAAATAATTAAAATGATCTCTAATTGGATCATTAATTTATAGTGGATTGAATCATCAATATGCATAAACTAAAAGCATAGAAAAAAGCCATTAAATTGGCCTCAAGCATAGCTTAATCTTGGGTTAAGGAAAAGCTTTATGAAAAGCTTGATTTGGATTGAGAACGGGTCATGAGTATGACCATTTCTTGAGTGAGAGAGAGAGTTTACATAAAAATCATTAGAATTTAAACATAAATGAAAATTAACTTCAATAGCATTTATTAACTTATGTAACTCTTCACTACTATTCAAACTTCAATAGTATTTAAAAAAAACCATACCAATTAAACTTCTCAAGCTTGAGAGGGGTTGAGAAGAGAGAAACATTGAGAAATTATAGAAAGATCAATATTCACTAATTACCTTACAACTTGCTTGATTCTTTGTTCACGGTAGAGGCCCCCAACCAATCAATTGGTTAAGTATGTTGATGGAGCCACTAATGGGGATTGAAGAAAGAGGGAAGCTCCAAAAACTAGTGAATTATTAAATGAATTCACAGTTCTTGGCTTAGGTGGAGTAGAGTAACGATGCATAAACACTAACTATTTTTCAACAAGGGGGAGGCTTCTATTTATAGGAAAAATTGAGCTCCTAACCAAACAAACTGATTCTAGAATTTTCTAAATCAGTTTGGTCAATATTTGACCATTTTTAGGTCAGTTAAGCTAACTTTTTGGAACTAGACTTGAATGAGGAGAGAGGAGAGATGAAATATCTCAATTTTTATGAGTTTAAAACTCATTCAAGCATGTGAAATATGCACCTCCTTTAAAGAACTCCCCTTCCTTACATATGTGTCATAATGGAATCATTTTAATATTGCTCATAGTTTTTTTTTTACTAATAAACCTTGTACATTTTCAACTCTTCATCTTATGTGAAATATGCACCTCCTTTAAAGAATTCCCCTTCCTTACATATGTGTCATAATGGAATCATTTTAATATTGCTCATAGTTTTTTACTAATAAACCTTGTACATTTTCAACTCTTCATCTTATGTGAAATATGCACCTTCTTTAAAGAATTCCCCTTCCTTACATATGTGTCATAATGGCATCATTTTAATATTGCTCATAGTTTTTTACTAATAAACCTTGTACATTTTCAACTCTTCACCTTATGTGAGCATTTACTCATTTTTGGGTATCTTCTTTTTTTACAAATTTGGATTTATCTCTTCCCTACACATGGATTGATGCTATTGGCCCATAGGAACCTTAATTGGACCATAGTCTAAAGATTTCTGAAAATCTAGACCCTTAGACTAAGGTTCTTTATACCTATTTCCAATTAATTCCAATTGCACATTGGAAAATTCTTTTTGAATTTCTATTTCAGGGGAACTCATCTGAATTATAAGAGATATTTTTCTATCCAAAAATATTCAAAATCTGAATATTCTCTCTCTAGAATATTTTTCTCTCTCTAGGCTAAAACAGATAGAAACAAGGTCTTTATATTTCTGAAGAGGGTTGATTACAGGGGAAGATACTAGACATCAAAAAGGGGTTGGGGGAGGAATCTTACATTCTACCCCACTTAAAAAACGCGAGATGTCCTCATCTCGCAACTTGTGATAATTTCGCAAGATTCACGAATATGAGACTTAGAGAAAAATTTTAATCAAGATTAACCACCAAGAAATGTCTTAAAGAGAGCAAGATTCAAAATAAGAACAAGATTTAAACTTTATTCATTCTCGGAACTTATACAGTAAAGATAGAAGAACTCTTTACACTTCCATAAGCCCGTCCATCATATGATCACAAAAGCAGTCCTCACAAGCTGCACAAGTATAAGGTAACTCATCTATGGGAATGATTCTGTGGGTTATTGCTGCGCCTATCTCAGTGGTATGAGGTGTTCTAACAAAAGGACCTCTGAGAGGCAAGCCAAAAATGGGGTAAAGGCATATCTTCTCATGAGGAAGAAAACACGCCAGTAAGAAGACCCGCTCAGAAAACCCAGGATGCCTTGATCTCATGACGCAGTAGTATCGGGGACCCAAACCCAAAGCTTCAATAACCATGGCCAAGCGGACATTGTTACGAAAGTGCTGCTGACCCCAGGGTGTTACCCTAGTTATGTCTTGATAGGTCCGCCATTTTGTCTGCGCTACAGAAGTTCCCAAGTGAGGGAAAAGTGAGCGCTCATACTGCTCTATAAAATCTTTCTTCACAGACTCCCTTGCGTCTTGAAGGTGAGAAATCATTAGGGATAAAACTAGTTCTTGTTGCCAAGCCATGAAGGAGATTAAGAAAGAAAGGAGATCGATGGAAGTAAGATTACTGTGAGCGACAAGTAAAAGTTACGACTTATATAAAGGAAGGAGCTAGCGTAACTTAGAAGCCAACGGTAACTTGCCACTGAAGTTTTACCGTCTTTCCATGATTTGGGTTTGACACAATTTTCTATAGAAGGCATTAAGAATTTTGAGATGAAGAGATAAAAGAAGCTTGTAGGCTAAGTCACCTACTTTCATTGAATTCAGATATAAGGCTCACAATATCTGGAGGATAACTTCATATACTCCCCAAGAGATAAAGAACTTCTTTTGGGCCGTACTCGAATGAAGACCAAAACCTTGATATCCAAAACATCGATTCTCACTTCTGAACTCATTGTTCTGAATCCTTAAAACAGGTGGGACTCTTGAGAAGTATTCTAGGAAAAGGGTCTTCCTTTGTTAAACAGAACTTTCTTTTATTTTAGAGAGGGAATAATTATAAGATCAGAAAGGGAGATTCTTACTCCTGTATACCTCGAAGGCTGGGGAGGAATCTTACATTCTACCCCACTTAAAAAGTGCGAGATGTCCTCATCTTGCAAGGTAGAGGACAACTCTTTTTCTTAACATCCAATTTTATTTTGGGGTTCCTTATATTCTGGTCAACCCAGCAGAACACTGGGATAAATATCCCTTATATAGAACTCATCATTAATATTCAGATCATATCATTCATATCTTTAACATGATAATGGTCCATTAGACCGAAAAATTTCCTTCTGAACATTCCTCCACGGGAATTTCAGTCAAGCAAGTTCTCAATTTGTCATCCCTTAACTTGATCTACTGATCAAGTGTTAACAGTAACAATTTGACAGCACAACCCACTAATCTCATAGTGATTTGCTGAATTCATTATCATCATTCCAGTTATGAATATCATCACTGGGACTCGTCCCATTCATCCTCATTGTGGTTTTGTTCAGATTTTTATATTTCAACTAATTTCAGAAATCATCATTTTTCAATCAGAATTTTCAATCAGAATCCAATTCAATTCATCAATTCTCAAACAGAATTAAAAATCATATCAACCACATTCGAATTCATCATGTGGATAGCATTAACGCTTATAATTTCAAGTCTTAGATTTACTCGTATATACTGTCAGTAAAGAGCTGCAGTATACTCTCGGTATATACGGGTAGTCGTGGCTCTTGGAATTATAAGGTAAATACCATCATGTCTAGGCCTCAAGCAAGTCAGGGATTCTATATAATTGCGGTACTTCCATCTGAAGACCCAATTACCAAATTACGAATTTCAGTTTGAATATCAAATTGTATGAATTATATCACACAATTACAACCTTTTTGTGCTTCTTGATAAATTTTTGACATATTTGTCTTCTCAGTTGATCTTTATTAACCAAATGCTCTGATACCAACTGTGAGATCCCTGTTCCCACCGCGCAACGGATTCGGGGTAGTAGCAGCGGAAGTAGCACTTCTTGCGCGAGGCAGGGTCCCACACTCGGGGCCTCGTCCACGGATATCCGGACAAAAGACTAATCCGTCGGTTTTTCCAAAACCAGACCCGGAAAAACTTCCCTTATCCGGAAAGCACGGGCGATTCCACCAGGATAATTTTTACTCTAACGTAGTCAAAACTCTTACTGATCAAACAGATCCGACTGCATCTATAAAGATACTTGGTCAGATCAAGGAAGAAACTTGCACTTGGATCTATGGGATCAACGCTTTTTTCCCCACCAAGGAGGCACAGCCGTTGATTCCTATCCATAGAACAATTACTATCCGGGATTTACTTTATCTATCGTAATAACAGAAATTGAGTCTCGATTTACGGATCCATCAGTCCAGCCTAACCCCATCCGATCCCATGGGTTAGCCAACCGCCCAACCACTGTAGTGATGGGATCCAATTTGGAATTTGGTTAGGTTTTGTCCCGGGTACCAAGGAAAAGAGTTCCAAGGCCCCCTAGCCGGAATTTCATGCAAACATAAAACTAGCCACACCACTTACACACCCAATATGAAAATTGCCTTTTTCTTAGCATCAGCTAACTTTAAAACAATCCTTTAATAAAACCATAGTACCACTGATCACAATCTCCCAAATTATCCAGTTGATTCATAATTTCCCATCATTCCTTCATCAGAGTATCTATGGCATCATTGGCAACTAGAACGCTCACCACCTGTCCACACAGGGGCCGTTTCAATAGTTCCTAGCCCATAATACTCAACAATATAATCACTTATCAAGATGGACTCTCGTTGAAGATCAGCAAGATCAACCAACAGATCCATATAAAAGAGCCATGGACTCATCCGTTGAGGACCAGCAAGGTCAGTCAACCAGATCCATGCCCGGTTCCAGAAAACAACTCTTACTCCTTGTTCCAATATCTTCCTCGACGCACGCGTGGGTATCCTGGGCGACCCAGAGCCCGAGCACCGTATGGTCAGCACCCTCTAGGATCCTTCGCAGGTGACCTAGCGCTTCACTCATAGGCCGCTTCCTTGGTCCCTCATCCACCGTACCGGAAGCTCACCATTTTAATCGAACCGAGGCTGGTCAAGACCTCGGCCGACCTTGCTACGCGAGACGTCCTCCATTGACTCTCCGTCAGCAGTTGCAACTTTATCAGTTAGGTCTCCACGACCTTAATCACAAGACGGTCAAAATGCTTTCCCAGCATTCTTGACATAAAACAGCCATTTACAAACAGCATTTACAAACAGTTTACAAATACAATTTCTATATTAACTCTCATTTTTCCACATTATCCTCATGCAATCCACATTACTTATTCCACATTTCATTTATATGTATACTCATCCAATCATATCATTTTCCATCTCTTCACTTCAGATTCCTTCACATCACATATCATATATTCACATCCATATCCACATCCATACATCCACATCCACATCCACATTCACATCCATACATCCACATCTACATGCTTATCTCCATTTTCACATCCTCATTTATACATCCACATCCCATATCCACATTCATACATACACATCCATATCCACATCCATATCCGCATTCATACATACACATCCATATCCACATCCACATGCATACATTCATTATCACGTCCTCATTCATACATCCACATCCACATACATACATACATACATCCACATCCACATCCACATTCTCATTCACATCTATACATCCATATCTACATGCACATTCACATCCATACATCCACATCTATATCCTCATTCACATCCATACATCCACATTCATGCATCCACATCTACATGCCTACATCCATACATACAAATCCACATTTACATCCATGCATCCACATCCACATCCTCATTCATATCCATACATCCACATTCATACATCCACATCCACACCCACATTCACATCCATACATCCACATCTACATGCTTATCTCCATTTTCACATCCTCATTTATACATCCACATCCCATATCCACATTCATACATACACATCCATATCCACATCCACATGCATACATACATCCACATCCACATTCCCATTCACATATATACATCCATATCTACATGCACATTCACATCCATACATCCACATCTATATCCTCATTCACATCCATACATCCACATTCATGCATCCACATCTACATGCTTATCTCCATTTTCACATCCTCATTTATACATCCACATCCCATATCCACATTCATACATACACATCCATATCCACATCCACATGCATACATACATCCACATCCACATTCCCATTCACATATATACATCCATATCTACATGCACATTCACATCCATACATCCACATTCATACATCCACATCCACATCCACATGCATCTTATCATATCTTATCACTTCCCATATCTTTTATGCATACCTCTATGCATGAAATTCAATTATGCTAAAAGTAACACTTTTATAATAAAATATTCAACTTTTATGCATACCTCTATGCATGAAATCCAATATGATAAAAGTAACACTTTTGATATAAAAAAATTATCCTTTATGCATACTTCTATGTATGAAAATTAAAAATGATAAAAGTAACACTTTTGATATAAAAATTTTCCTTTATGCATCCTTCTATGCATGAAAATTAAAAATGATAAAAATAACACTTTTAATATAAAAAAATTATCCTTTATGCATACTTCTATGCATGAAAATTAAAAATGATAAAAGTATCACTTTTGATATAAAATTTTTCCTTTATGCATACTTCTATGTATGAAAATTTAAAAAAATGATAAAAGTAACACTTTTGATATAAAAATTTTTCCTTTATGCATACTTCTATGCATGAAAATTAAAAATGATAAAAGTAACACTTTTGATATAAAAAAATTATCCTTTATGCATGATATTAAAATTCAATTTCTCCATGATTATAATGAAATTCTTTCAATTAATCTAGGATGATAATTCCTAGAATATGGTAGGAAGTCCTCTTTTTATGCTTTGAATGAAATTATTTTATGCATAATTTTTATAAAAATTTTGCCATAGCTCCGCTGCTATGACTGATAAATCTCAATTTTTTCTAAGGGATAAAGCTTATCATTAAGGAAATAATTAAAATGATCTCTAATTGGATCATTAATTTATAGTGGATTGAATCATCAATATGCATAAACTAAAAGCATAGAAAAAAGCCATTAAATTGGCCTCAAGCATAGCTTAATCTTGGGTTAAGGAAAAGCTTTATGAAAAGCTTGATTTGGATTGAGAACGGGTCATGAGTATGACCATTTCTTGAGTGAGAGAGAGAGTTTACATAAAAATCATTAGAATTTAAACATAAATGAAAATTAACTTCAATAGCATTTATTAACTTATGTAACTCTTCACTACTATTCAAACTTCAATAGTATTTAAAAAAAACCATACCAATTAAACTTCTCAAGCTTGAGAGGGGTTGAGAAGAGAGAAACATTGAGAAATTATAGAAAGATCAATATTCACTAATTACCTTACAACTTGCTTGATTCTTTGTTCACGGTAGAGGCCCCCAACCAATCAATTGGTTAAGTATGTTGATGGAGCCACTAATGGGGATTGAAGAAAGAGGGAAGCTCCAAAAACTAGTGAATTATTAAATGAATTCACAGTTCTTGGCTTAGGTGGAGTAGAGTAACGATGCATAAACACTAACTATTTTTCAACAAGGGGGAGGCTTCTATTTATAGGAAAAATTGAGCTCCTAACCAAACAAACTGATTCTAGAATTTTCTAAATCAGTTTGGTCAATATTTGACCATTTTTAGGTCAGTTAAGCTAACTTTTTGGAACTAGACTTGAATGAGGAGAGAGGAGAGATGAAATATCTCAATTTTTATGAGTTTAAAACTCATTCAAGCATGTGAAATATGCACCTCCTTTAAAGAACTCCCCTTCCTTACATATGTGTCATAATGGAATCATTTTAATATTGCTCATAGTTTTTTTTTTACTAATAAACCTTGTACATTTTCAACTCTTCATCTTATGTGAAATATGCACCTCCTTTAAAGAATTCCCCTTCCTTACATATGTGTCATAATGGAATCATTTTAATATTGCTCATAGTTTTTTACTAATAAACCTTGTACATTTTCAACTCTTCATCTTATGTGAAATATGCACCTTCTTTAAAGAATTCCCCTTCCTTACATATGTGTCATAATGGCATCATTTTAATATTGCTCATAGTTTTTTACTAATAAACCTTGTACATTTTCAACTCTTCACCTTATGTGAGCATTTACTCATTTTTGGGTATCTTCTTTTTTTACAAATTTGGATTTATCTCTTCCCTACACATGGATTGATGCTATTGGCCCATAGGAACCTTAATTGGACCATAGTCTAAAGATTTCTGAAAATCTAGACCCTTAGACTAAGGTTCTTTATACCTATTTCCAATTAATTCCAATTGCACATTGGAAAATTCTTTTTGAATTTCTATTTCAGGGGAACTCATCTGAATTATAAGAGATATTTTTCTATCCAAAAATATTCAAAATCTGAATATTCTCTCTCTAGAATATTTTTCTCTCTCTAGGCTAAAACAGATAGAAACAAGGTCTTTATATTTCTGAAGAGGGTTGATTACAGGGGAAGATACTAGACATCAAAAAGGGGTTGGGGGAGGAATCTTACAAGGATGTAGATTTATTCATGGTAGCTTGGTCTTAGGGCCAAGCTAGATTCTCTTGTGTGTGGTAGCTAGATTTTCATGTGTTCCCTAGAGCCAGTCTCTCAAGATCACATGGTAGAATGGCCGTTGGGCCCATCTATGCATGTGCATGGCAAGAGTGACCTTTGCAAGACAATCTAGCTTGGCGCTAAGGAAACGCTACCTAGGGCCAAGCTACCATGAAAAAATCTACATCCTCTTTGCTCATAGCTTGGCCCTAGGGTGAAGCTACCATCAACAAATCTATATCATCTACCTGATGTTGCTTTATTGATGGTAGCTTTGCCCTAGGGGCAAGCTGCCCGCCAACAAAGAGGATGTAGATTTGTTCATGGTAGTTTGAACCTAGGTAGCTTTGCCCTAGGGCCAAGCTAGATTATCTTACAAGGGCCACTCTTGCCATGCACATGCATAAATGGACCCAAGGGCCATTATACCATGCAATCTTGAGAGAATGGCTCTAGGGAACACATGAGAATCTAGCTACTACCACACACAAGAGAATCTAGCTACTACCACACACAAGAGAATCTAGCTACTACCACACACAAGAGAATCTTGCTTGACCCTAGGGCCAAGCTACCATGAACAAATCTACATCCTCTCTGTCGGTAGCTTAGCCCTAGGGGAAATCTCCCAAAGCAAGAGAATCTTGCTTGACCCTAGGGCCAAGCTACCATGAACAAATCTACATCCTCTCTGTCGGTAGCTTAGCCCTAGGGGAAATCTCCCAAAGCAACACTAGGTAAATGATGTAGATTTGTTGATGGTAGCTTGTCCCTAGGGCCAAGCTACCAGCAAAGAAGATGAAATTTGTTCATGGTAGCTTGGCCCTAGGGCCAAGCTAGATTATCTTGAAAGGGTCACTCTTGCCATGCACATGCATAGATGGGCCCAAGGGCCATTGTACCATGCAGTTTTAAGAGAATGGCTCTACAGAACATGTCAAGAGAATCTAGGTTCTACACACAAGAGAATCTAACTGGGCCCTAGATGGCCCTTGAGCCCATCTATGCATGTGCATGGTAAGAGTTACCCATGCAAGAGAATCTAGCTTGGCCCTACCATTAACAAATCTACATCATCAACCTGGTGTTGCTTTGGTAGATTGGCCCTGGGGCCAAGCTATAAGCACAGAGGATGTAGATTTGTTCATGGTGGTAGCTTGGCCCTAGGGCCAAGCTAGATTCTCTTGTGTGTGGTAGCTAGATTCTCCTGTGTTCCCTAGAGACATTCTCTCAAGATTGCATGGTAGCTAGATTCTCTTGTGTGTGGTAGCTAGATTCTCCTGTGTTCCCTAGAGACATTCTCTCAAGATAACATGGTAGCATGGTGGATTTGTTCATGGTGGTAGCTTGGCCCTAGGGCCAAGCTAGATTCTCTTGTGTGTGGTAGCTAGATTCTCTTGTGTGTGGTAGCTAGATTCTCCTGTGTTCCCTAGAGACATTCTCTCAAGATTGCATGGTAGCATGGTGGTAGCTTGGCCCTAGGGCCAAGCTAGATTCTCTTGTGTGTGGTAGCTAGATTCTCCTGTGTTCCCTAGAGACATTCTCTCAAGATTGCATGGTAGCATGGTGCTTCGGCCCATGTATGCATGTGCATGGCAAGAGTCCCCCTTGCAAGAGAATCTAGCTTGGTCTTAGGGAAATGCTACCTAGGGCCAAGCTACCATGAATAAATCTACATCATCTTTGCTAGTAGCTTGGCCCTAGGACCAAGCTACCATCAACAAATCTACATCATCTGCTTGGTGTGTTGCTTTGTTGAGGTAGCTTAGCCCTAGGGTCAATCTAGATTCTCTTATGTGTGGTAGCTACATTATCCTATGTTCCCTCGATCCATTCTCTCAAGATTGCATGGTAGAATGGCCCTTGGGCTCATCTATGCATGTACATGGCAAGAGTGACCCTTGTAAGAGAATCTAGCTTGGCACTAGGGCCAAGCTACCTTGTAAGAGAATCTAGCTTGGCACTAGGGCCAAGCTACCTTGTAAGAGATTCTATCTTGGCCCTAGGGCCAAGATACCATCAAAAAAATCAAATCTACATCCTCTTTGCTAGTAGCTTGGCCCTAGGGCCAATCTAGATTCTTTTATGTGTGGTAGATTCTTGTGTTTTTCCTAGAGCCATTCTCTCAAGATTGGATAGTATGCAGGTATGGAAAGAGTAACCCTTGTTTGCAAGAGAATCTAGGTTGGCCCTAGGGCCAAGCTACCTTGTAAGAGAATCTAGCTTGGCCCTAGGGTCAAGCTACCAAGAATAAATGTACATCCTTTTTGTTGATAGCTTGGCCCTAGGGACAAGCTACCAAGAGTAAATCTACATCCTCTTTGTGCTGATAGCTTGGCCCTAGGGACAAGCTACCAAGAGTAAATCTACATCCTCTTTGTGCTGATAGCTTGGACCTATGACTAAGGTAGATTTTCTTGTGTGTGGTAGCTAGATTCTCATGTGTTACCTAGAGCCATTCTCGCAAGATATCATGGTAGAATGGCCCTTGGGCCCATGTATGCATGTGCATGGCAAGAGTTATCCTTGTAAGAGAATATTTGCTCGTAACTTGGCGCTATGGCCAAGCTACCTAGGGCCAAGCTTCCATGACCAAATCTACATCCTCTTTGCTGGTAGAGCTACCATCAACAAAGCAACACCATATTTAATGGTAGATTGGCCCTAGGGCCAAGTTTCCACCAAAGATGATGTAGATTTATTCATGGTAGCTTGGCCCTAGGGCCAAGCTAGCTTTTCTTGTGTTCCCAAGGGCCATTCTCTACTCCATCTTTGCTGGTAGATTGGCCCTACGGCCAAGCTATCACCAAAGATAATGTAGATTTATTCATGGTAGCTTGGCCCTAGGACCAAGCTAGTTCTCTTGCGTGTGGTAGCTAGATTCTCTTGCGTGTGGTAGCTAGATTCTCCTATGTTCCCTAGAGCCATTCTCTCAAGAGTGCATGATGGAACGGCCCTTGAGCCCATCTTTGGATGTGCATGGCAAGAGTGACCCTTGCAAGAGAAGCAACACCATCTTTTCTCTAATAGCTTAGCCCTAGGGCTAAGCTAGATTATCTTGTGTGTGGTAGCTAGATTTTTCTTGTGTGTGGTAGCTAGATTTTTCTTGTGTTTCCTAGAGCCATTCTCTCAAGATTGCATGGTAGAATGGCCCTTGGGACCATCTATGCATGTGCATGGCATGAGGGATCCTTTGGCAAGAGAATCTATCTTGGACCTAGGGCCAGGACCTAGGGCCAACCTACTTTGTAAGAGAATCTAGGTTGGCCCTAGGGCAAGGCCCTAGGGCAATCTACCATGAACAAATGTACATCATCTTTGTTAGTAGCTTAACCCTAGGGCCAAGCTAGATTCTGTTGTGTGCGGTAGCTATATTCTCTTGTGTTCCCTAGAGCCATTCTAGCTTGGCCCTAGGGCCAAGCTATATTCTCTTGTGAGCGGTAGCTATATTCTCTTGTGTTCCCTAGAGCCATTCTAGCTTGGCCCTAGGGCCATGATACTAGCAAAGATGGTGTTGTTTCGTTGATGGTAGCTTGGCCTTAGGGCCATGATACTAGCAAAGATGGTGTTGTTTCGTTGATGGTAGCTTGGCCTTAGGGCCAAGCTAGATTCTCTTGTGTGTAGTATCTAGATTCTCCTATGTTTCCTAGAGCCATACTCTCAAGTTTGCATGTTAGAATGGCCCTTGGTCCCATTTATGCATGTGCATGGCAGGAGTGACCCTTGCAAGAGAATCTAGCTTGGCCCTATGGCCAAGCTACCAAGAACAAATCTACATCCTATTTGTTGCTGGTAGCTTGGTGCGAGTGCCAAGATACCATCAACAAATCTACATGATCTACCTAGTGTTGTTTTAGTAGATTGGACCTAGAGCCAAGATAGATTGGGCCAAGCTACTAGCAAAGAGGATGTAGATTTATTCATGGTAGCTTGGTCTTAGGGCCAAGATAGATTCTCTTGTGTGTGGTCACTAGATTTTCATGTGTTCCCTAGCGCCAGTCTCTCAAGATTGCATGGTAGAATGGCCATTGGGCCCATCTATGCATGTGCATGGAAAGAATGACCCTTGCAAGATAATCTAGCTTGGCCCATCTATGCATGTGCATGGAAAGAATGACCCTTGCAGGATAATCTAGCTTGGCGCTAAGGAAAAGCTACCTAGGGCCAAGCTACCATGAAAAAATCAACATCCTCTTTACGCGTAGCTTGGCCCTAGGGCTTGGCCCTAGGGCGCGAAGCTACTATCAACAAATCTACATCATCTACCTGGTGTTGCTTTATTGATGGTAGCTCTGCCCTAGGGGCAAGTTAAACCAATAAAGGGGATGTAGATTTGTTCATGGTAGCTTGAACCTAGGTAGCTTTGCCCTAGGGCCAAGCTAGATTATCTTGCAAGGGCCACTCTTGCCATGCACATGCATAGATGGGTCCAAGGGCCATTCTACCATGCAATCTTGAGAGAATGGCTCCAAGGAACACATGAGAATCTAGCTACTACCACACACAAGAGAATCTTGTTTGTCCTAGGGCCAAGCTACCATGAACAAATCTACATCCGGGGCAATCTACCAAAGAAACACTAGGTAGATGATGTAGATTTTTTTATGGTAGCTTGTTCCTAGGACCAAGCTACCAACAAAGAAGATGTAGATTTGTTCATGGTAGCTTGGCCCTAGGGCGAAGCTAGATTATCTTGCAAGGGTCACTCTTGCCATGCACATGCATAGATGGGCCCAAGGGCCATTTTACCATGCAGTCTTGAGAGAATTGCTCTACGAAACACAAGAGAATCTAATTGGGCCCTAGATGGCCCTTGGGCCCATCTATGCATGTGCATGGCAAGAGTGACCCATGTAAGAGAATATAGCTTGGCCCTACCATCAACAAATCTACATCATCATCCTGGTGTTGCTTTGGTAGATTGGCCCTAGTGCCAAGCTACTAGCACAGAGGATGTAGATTTATTCATGGTAGCTTGGCCCTAGGGCCAAGCTAGATACTCTTGTGTGGTGTGTGGTAGCTAGATTCTCCTGTGTTCCCTAGAGACATTCTCTCAAGATTTCATGGTAGCATGGTGCTTCGGCCCATGTATGCATGTGCATGGCAAGAGTCCCCCTTGCAAAAGAATCTAGCTTGGTCTTAGGGAAATGCTACATAGGGCCAACCTACCATGAACAAATCTACATCCTCTTTGTAGCTTGGCCCTAGGACCAAGCTACCATCAACAAATCTACATCATCTACCTAGTGTTTCTTTGTTGATGGTAGCTTGGCCCTAGGGTCAATCTAGATTCTCTTATGTGTGGTTGCTACATTATCCTATGTTTCCTAGATCCATTCTCTCAAGATTGCATGGTAGAATGACCCTTGGGCCCATCTATGCATGTACATGGCAAGAGTGACCCTTGTAAGAGAATCTAGCTTGGTACTAGGGCCAAGCTACCTTGTAAGAGATTCTAGCTTGGCCCTAGCCACCATAAAAAAAGCAAATCTACATCCTCTTTGCTGGTAGCTTGGCCCTAGGGCCAATCTAGATTCTTTTATGTGTGGTAGCTAGATTCTCGTGTTTTCCCTAGAGCCATTCTCTCAAGATTGGATAGTATGCAGGTGAATGGAAAGAGTAACCCTTGTTTGCAAGAGAATCTAGGTTGGCCCTAGGGCCAAGCTACCTTGTAAGAGAATCTAGCTTGGCCCTAGGGTCAAGCTACCAAGAATAAATCTACATTCTTTTTGTTGATAGCTTGGCCCTAGGGACAAGCTACCAAGAGTAAATCTACATTCTTCTTGTTGATAGCTTGGCCCTAGGGACAAGCTACCAAGAGTAAATCTACATCCTCTTTGCTGATAGCTTGGACCTATGGCCAAGGTGGATTTTCTTGTGTGTGGTAACTAGATTCTCATGTGTTACCTAGAGCCATTTTCTCAAGATTGCATGGTAGAATGGCCCTTGGGCCCATCTATGCATGTGCATGGCAAGAGTGACCCTTTCAAGAGAATCTAGCTTGGCCCTAGGGCCAAGCTACCAAGAATAAATCTACATCCTATTTGCTGATAGCTTGGCCCTAGGGCCCAAGCTAGGATCTCTTGTGTGTGGTTGGCTAGATTCTCCTATTTTCCCTAGAGCCATTCTCTCAAGATTGCATGGTAGAATGGCCCTTGGGCCCATCTATCCATGTGCATGACAAGAGTGACCGTTGTAAGAGGATCTAGCTTGGCCCTAGGTCCAAGCTACCTTGTAAGAGAATGTAGCTTGGCCCTAGGCCCATCTATACATGTGCATGGCAAGCGTGACCCTTGCAAGAGAATCTAGCTTGGCCCTAGGGCCCTAGGGCCAAGCTACCATTTCTAAATCCGCTTTGCTCTGATAGTTTGGTCCTAGGGCCAAGATACCATCAACAAAACAACATGATCTTTGTTGTAAGAGAATCTAGCGTGGGCCTAGGGCTAAGCTACCAAGAACAAATCAACATCTTCTTTGCTTGGTAGCTTTGCCCTAGTGCTGCCAAGCTACCATCAGAGCAACACCATCTTTGCTAGTAGATTGGCCCTAGGGCCAAGCTGCCAGTAAAGATGATGTAGATTTGTTCATGGTAGCTTGGCCCTAGGGCCAAGTTATATTCTTTTGTGTTCCCTAGTGCCATTCTCTTAAGATTGCATGGTAGAATGGCCCTTGGGCCCGTCTCTACATGTGCATGGAAGGAGTGTCCCTTGTAAGAGAATCTAGATGGGCCCTAGGGCCAAGCTACCATGATTAAATCTACATCCTATGGCCATGCTACCATCAACAAAGCAACACCATCTTTGTGGTATATTGTCATGTGCCAAGCTACCATGATTAAATCTACATCCTAGGGCCAAGCTACCATGATTAAATCTACATCCTATGGCCATGCTACCATCAACAAAGCAACGCCATCTTTGTGGTATATTGTCATGTGCCAAGCTACCAGCAAAGATGATGTAGATTTGTTCATGGTAGCTTGGTCCTAGGGCCAAGCTAGATTCTCTTGTGTGTGGTAGCTAGATTTGTTCTTTGGTAGCTTGGCCCTAGGGCTAATCTATATTCTCACATGTGTGTGGTACCTTGGTCCCAGGGGGCACTCTAGATTATCTTGTATTCCCTAGGGCCATTCAATTAAGATTGCATGGTAGAATGGAGCTTGGGCCATTCTTGCAAGCACAATGTGCTTTAGAATGGTCATAGGGACATTCTCAAGCACCTTGTGTAGGTACAATGGCCCTAGGGCCATTCTAACTACAAAAGATGCTTGAGAATGACCCTATGGTCATTCTCCACTCCCTTGTATCAATTGTTGGTAAATTTTAGAATGGCACTTGGGCCAATCTCTACATGAGCTTGCATAAAATATTAAAATATTAAAATTATGAAGCACGCTATGGATGGCTTTTGTAAGATTCCTCCCTCCAGCTTTTAATATGTAAAGGTGTAAGAACCTCCTCTTCTGTTCTTGTAATCATTCCCCTCTCTGAAATGGAAGAAAGATATTGTTTTACCCTGTTTTGGCCTAGAGAGAGAAAATGTTTAGAGAGAGGTAATTCAAAATTGAGATATCTTTGGATATAAAAATTCTCCTAATGTATAAAATGGTTTTCCCTAAAACAAAAGTTCAAAATGAACTTTCCAATGTGCATTAGGAATTAATTGAAAATGGTATAAGGGACCTTAGCCTAAGGGTCTCCAGATTTTCAGAAATTTTTGGATTATGGTCCAATTAAGGTTCCAAGGGGCCAATTGGATTAATCCAAGTGTTGTGATGAGATAAGTCCAAAGAATAATAGAAAATACCCAAAAATGAGTAAATGCTCACATAAGATGAAGACTTGACTGAGTACAAGGTTTATTAGTTAAAAATTAAGAGATATTACTAAAAAAATGAGATATTTTAAAGAAATGATGCATTTTTGACACCTTGGTAAAGAGAGGGGGACCTTTGAGGTAGGTTCCTTTTTCACATGTGTGGATGGGTTTTTTAATTTAAAAAAATGTGATATTTTTATCTCTCCTCTCTCCTAGATCAAACTAAATAAAAAAGGGAGCCAAACTGGTCCAAATCTTGTCCAAATTGAGTCAAACTGAAGCTGGAAAATTCTAGAACCCAGTTGGACTTGGTTAGTGGCCTCCCTCACTTATAAATAGACCCTCATTCCTTTGTATTTTCATATTGGAGCTATACCATGCCAATATTATCTTAAAATAATCATATTTCTATTATCCCTTAAATTTTCCTCTCTTGGGAGCTTGGAGCTTCTCTCTCTCTCCAACAACTCGTGAAGTTGCTCTTCTCCTCTTGGTGGACCAATTGATTGGTTGGGTGCTTCACTGCTAATAATAAAGAATCAAGCCAAACTTGGAGGTAAAATTGATTTATATGGTTTTTTTCAAATGATCTCAATGACTTTCTTCTTCTCAACCCCTCTCAAGCTTGAGAAGCTTTCAAAATGCTAGTTTTTATTCAAATCAAGCTTTTCCTAAGTTTCTTAATGTTTAATTAGCATTAAGTTAATCTTTATGCTTAATTGTAATGCTTTCTTTAAGTAAATCTCTCTCTAAAAAAAGTAGCCATCTTTATGGCTAAATCTCTTGGAAAAGGATGCTTCTCAATGATAGTCTCTTAATTCAAATCTAAACTCTAGGCTCGATGAGCTAGAGGATAAGAATTGATATTTTCATGATTTTGGATTAGTGAAAATAATGGTAAATCCTTTTTAGATTGTTTATGAGTAAATAAAGATTACTTTAATTCATTCTAAATGAGAAAAGGATTATTCTAGTAAATTGAAAAAAGAGGAATGTCTAAATTAACTTAATCTAGTGGAATAATCATAATTATGTTTATAGTTATGATTAAAATCATGATTTGAATACATAGTTTAATTTTAAGCATAAAAGAAGAACTTTTATCATATTTTCATTACAAGCTTTTATTCTTTTAGGAAAAATTAAGAATTATCAGTAATAGTAGCGAAGCTATGGTAAATTTTTCAAAAAATAATACATATCTTATTTTTATGCATAATGCTAAAAGAGGACTTCCTACCATATTCTAGGATTAGACATCCTATGCAAAAAGAATGATTTTCATCATATTCATGAAAAATATTTTTTTAGTATTTATGTATAAATAATTAATTAAGAGAATTTATTTTTATGTAAAAAGAGAAATTCCCATGATATTCGAGATCCAAACAATTAAATGTTAAAAGAGAAATTTTTGGCATAATTCAAATTATGAGTATTTATCAAAAGTGAAATTTTGAGTATTATCATTTTTATTGAGAAAGATGGGTAGAATTGATTTTTATAAATCCCATGAATCTTTTATTCAAAAAGAAGAATATTGAATATATCTTAGTTGAGAAATTTGAGAAAGAATGTGAAAATATCCATCGAGAAAACTTGGATAATTCTTATTCAGAAAAGGGAATCTAGAATCCCTGGGAGGATCGAGGGTCCAATAAGTAAACGGAAGTTTAGAATTAGTTCTCATTAATGAAGCTTAAGGAATGAAAATACAATACGTAAATGCTCTTTCTGAGTTTTTACTATATTCAATTCTGATAAGGTTTAATTTTCCTTTTTAAACCTTCAACAACACTCTCATACTTAGATTTAATGAGATCAAGAAAAAGTACCTTTAACTAGGTCAAGCAATTGGTAGAAACTTAGAAAAGTCCTATCAGTATCAAAAGTAGAGAAACTGTACTAAAAGTGGATGTGATAAGATGTGATGTGGATCTGAATAGATGTAGATGGATGTGATGTGGATCAGAATGATGTAGATGGATGTGATGGGATGTAAATGGATGTGATGTGATGAGATGAGATGTGATAAGATGTGAATGTGATGTGATGTACTATGGATGGGATAAATGTGATGTGATGTGGATGGAATGAATGTGATGTGATGTGGATGGATGTGAACGAGATGTGATAAGATGAGGATGGATGTGACGAGATGTGATAAGATGAGGATGGATGTGACGAGATGTGAATGAATATGATGTGATGTAAATGGATGTGAATGGGAGTGATGAGATGTGAGTGGATGTGATGAGATGTGAGTGGATGTGACGAGATGTGAATGAATGTGATGTGATATAAATGGATGTGAATGGGAGTGATGAGATGTAAATGGATGTGATGAGATGTGAATGGATGTGATGAGATGTGAGTGGATGTGATGAGATGTGAATGGATGTGGTGAGATGTGAATGTGATGTGATGTGGATCTAGTTAGATATGAATGGATGAGATATGGTGTAGATAGATGCGATGTGATGTGATGTGGATCTGGGTAGATGTGAATGGATGTGAAGTGATGTAAATAGATGTGAACGTGATGTGATGATATGTGGATGTGAAGTGAATCTGAATGAATGTAGATGGATGTGATGTGATATGAATGGATGAGATGTGATGTAATGTGATGTGGACATGGATAGATGTGAATGGATGAGATGTGATGTAATGTGATGTGGACATGGATAGATGTGAATGGATGAGATGTGATGTAATGTGATGTGGACATGGATAGATGTGATGTAATGTGATGTGGACATGGATAGATGTGAATGGATGAGATGTGATGTGGATGGATATGACGTGATGTGGTGAGGATAGATATGGATAGATGTGATGAGATGTAATATAATGTGATTGGATGAGAATGGATGAAGGACGATGGGAATACATATGACTGGATGTGGAATAAGCAATGTGAATTGATGGAGAAGAATGTGGAATAACGAGAAATGATGTGGAACAATGTGGAAAGATGAGAGTTTGTTAGAAACTATATTTATGAAACCTGTTTTTAAATGACTGTTTTATGTCAAGAATGCTGGGAAGCATTTTGACCATCTTGTGAATGAGGTCGTGAGACCTAAGAGTTAAAGTTGCAATAGCTCACGGAGAGTCAATGGAGGACATCTCACGTAGTAAGGTTCGGCCGAGGTCTTGACCAGCCTCGGTTCGATTTAAATGGTGAGCTTCTGGTACGGTGGATGAGGGACCAAGGAAGCAGCCTATGAGTGAAGCGCTAGGTGACATGTGAAGGAGCCTAGAAGGTGCTGACCATACGGTGCTCGGGCTCTGGGTCGCCAAAGATACCCACACGTGCGTCAGGGAAGAAAATGGAACAAGAAGTTAGAGTTGTTTTCTGAACTCGGGCATGGATCTGGTTAATGTGTGGTAGCTTGGTCCAAGTGTCACTCTAGATTCTCTTGTATTCCCTAGGGCCATTCTCTCAAGATTGCATGGTAGAATGGACCTAGGGCCATTCATGATGCAAGCACAATGTACTTTAGAAGGGCCATTCTACCTACACATTGTGCTTGAGAATGGCCCTTCAATCCCTTCTATCAATTTTTGGTAAATTTTAGAATGGTCCTTGGGCCAATCTCTACATGTGCTTGCATAAATTTTAGAATTTTCCTTGCGCCAATCTCTTGATAGAATGGCCCTATGGCCATTCTATCACGCAATCTTAAGAGAATGGACCTAGGGAACACAAAGACCCCTGCAAGAGAATCTAGCTTGGCCCTAGGGCCAAGCTACCATGAACAAATCTACATCATCTTTGCTAGTAGATTGGTCATAGGGCCAAGCTGCCATCAACAAACCAACACCATCTTTGCTGGTAGATTGGCCCTAGGACCAAGCTACCAGCAA
Organism: Cibotium barometz; assembly: GCF_041138505.1. Lineage (NCBI taxonomy): Eukaryota > Viridiplantae > Streptophyta > Polypodiopsida > Cyatheales > Cibotiaceae > Cibotium > Cibotium barometz. The sequence continues at coordinate 26,235,463 of NC_141107.1, read as the reverse complement.
AATTGATGTAGATTTGTTGATGGTAGGGCCAAGCTACATTCTCGCATATGTGTGGTAGCTTGGTCCAAGGGTCACTCTAGATTATCTTGTGTTCCCTTGGGCCATTCTGTCAAGATTACATGGTAGAATGACCCTAGGGACATTCTTGTTGCAAGCACAATGTACTTTAGAATGGCGCTAGGGAGCATAAGAGAATCTAGATTGAACCTTGCAAAAGAATCTAGCTTGGCCGTAGGGCTAAGCTACCATGAACAAATCTACATCATCTTTGTTGGTAGATTGGGCATAGGGCAAAGATACCATCAACAAAGCAACCGATCTAGAGTGACCCTTGCAAGAGAATCTAGCTTGGCCCTAGGGCCAAGGGCCAAGCTATCATGAACAAATATACATCATCTTTGTTGGTAGATTGGTCATAGGGCCAAGCTACCATCTTGTGCATTGTAGAATGGCCCTAGGGCATACTCTCGAATGGCATGTTGGGGATAGAGAATGGCACTAAGACTTTTTTGTACCATACACCTATAGTTGATTTCTAGTGTTATAGAATGGCCATGGATACTTTCTACCAAGCCGATTTTTTATATATTATTCTTACATGGGGTAGAGAATGACACTAGGACCATTGTATAAGATGGTGCCAGGGAAATTTTTACATTCAAATTTTGGCATTTGAGGGTAGAGAAAGGCCTTCGAACAATTCTAACATGCTCTAGGGGTTATAGAATGGACCAAGGGTCATTCTTCTATGCACAATAAGCTTTAGAATTAACCCAATGGACAATTCTAACTTTCACCAATGGTCAAACCAAGGTTACATAATGGTCCTAGGGCCATTCTTCAATGGACAATGTGCTAAAGAATGGCCTTAGAGGCATTCTTTCTAACATATTGTGCATAGTAGAATGGCCCTAGAATGGTTCCAAGGTGGGAGGCCACTCTATCATGCGTAATCTTGATATTCCATGCATGCAAGGTATAGAGAATGGCCCTGGGACCATTTTAGCATGCACCAATAGTTGGAAGAAGGGGTTATAGAATGGCCCCAGGGCATTTCTAACATGACCATGATTTCTTCATGTATAGTGAGCTTTGGGTTAGCTTACCGTCCATAATGTGCTTTAGAATTACCATATGGCCATTCTTTATTACACATTGTGCATGGTAGAATGGCCCTAGGGCCATGCTAAATCACATTGTGCTTGTTGCAAGAATATCCCTACCATGCATAATCTTGACAACTTATGCATGCACGAGTAGAGCATAGCCCTAATAAAATTCTAACATTCACCTATTTTGGCACAAGAGGTATAGAATGGCCATAGGGCCATTTTGCCAAATGAGCATGCAGGGGGGTAGAGAATGGCCCTAGGGCCATTATTCCCAATAGGTATGTTGGGGGTATAGAACGTACTTTTTAATATGTTTTGATTTTGAATTGATGACATTAGCGCAGCAGGGGTATGGTGTAGCATCGATTGCATGTCATTTGTCGTTATATATCTCTAACGATATGGACTGCTTGTTTTTGCAACCCCAAGCAATCAAATAGGTCTATTAAATACATGTGTTACATGATATGTGATAAAGGATGATCCTTTTGGTACCCCCATCTTCCCTATTCCAATTGATGAGATGTTAAAGATAAATAGTGTAGCATTTATGGTCCATGCATCAACTATATAAGGAGATGGTCTTGGGCTATTTGTGCACACTCCTCTCACAAGGGGTGTAACTATTCTCCACTATACGGAGGAGATAAGTATTATCACGATGATTGGAAGAAGTTGTGCAAGGTGTATCATAGGGCTTTGAAGTACTCATTTCAAGAGGATCCCAAGGTAGATAGTCCAAATGATATGGTGTATATTGTTGGTGATGTAGAGTATGGAAATGTGGCAAGATATATAAAGAGCTCTCATGGCATGAAGATGAGACCAAATTTATGTTTCACTCTTGTCCTAGAATTACCACCTTGATGTATAGAAAACATAAATGTTAATTCAGGTGAGCATGGCTACATATGTGTTGAAACCTTATGTGATATTCATGTCGAGCAAGAGCTGCTCCAATTTTTGTTTTATATGGTGTGTTTTATTATGGTTTCAAATGTAAACTGTTTATTTCAATTTTATTTCTTTGAAAAAAATTAGAGGTGTGAGAAAAATCTTTGTTGATTATTTTTGCATGCACATGTATAGAATGGTCCTAGGACCATTCTAGAATTAACTAGATGTTGACACAAGAGGGTGGAGAACGGCCCTAGGGCCATTCTACTATCCACAATGTGATTTGAAATGTCGTCCCTAGGGCCATTCTACTATCCACAATGTGATTTGAAATGTCGTCCCTAGGGCCATTCTACAGCACATCATGGATTGTTGAACTGCCCTAGGGCCATTCTTTCAAGCACATCATCATGGATTGTTGATGGCCCTAGGGCCATTCTTTGTATAGGTAGAATGGCCCCAAGGCCATTCTTTGTATAGGTAGAATGGCCCCAAGGCCATTCTACCATTCACAATGTTGATGTTTTATACATGCACATGTAAAGATTGGTCCTAAGACAATTCTAAAATTCACCAACACTTGACACAAAAGAGTAGAGAATGTCCCTGGGGCCATTTTGGGAAGCACAATGTGCTTTAGAATGGCCCTAAGGCCACTCTACCATGCACAATGTGCTTGAAATAATGGACCTAAGGAAACTCTAACATGCACAATGTGCTTGAAAGAATGGATCAAAGGACATTCTCTACTCTTTGGTGAATTTTAAAATGGCCCTAGGGCCATTCTATAACACATTGTGCTTGCAAGAATGGCCCTAGGGCCATTCTACCATGCACATTCTTGATGTTTTTTGCATGATCATGTAGAGAATGGCCTGGGATCATTCAACTTGACATTTTATGTGGTGTTTAGATTTTTGTGATAATGAAGTGTCACGAGTGTTTTAATGTTGCAAATGATATGAACATTATAAAGATTTGAATCGAACAGGAACATCTGATATTCACTAAGAAGTTACGATATTCCCACAAATGAAAATGCTACTGAAGTTGTGGAGGAATTAGTTACATGCGATGAGTGAAAATGCTACTGAAGTTGTGGAGGAATTAGTTACATGCGATAACGAGAGTTGTACAATACAAGACATGTCTAAGAAATCAATGTTGACAGTGGTGTTGGGATTTGAATGGATTTCTATTGAAGCGTTGTATTCAACCATCAACGTTGCACCAATCCACTATGTATGATCCAAATAGATATTTTATACTTCGACTTGGATGCATAATTTTTTGCAGATGTAATGTTGGGATCTGGTCAACGATAGGATAATGTTATTCAAATGGTGAGAGCTTTGCAAAAAAAAGCAAGGAAAAGGCTTCCTTTTTTTGCCATTTGGAGTCAACATGCTTGTTACACTTATGAGAAAAAGAAACTGTTTAGGCCAAACAGTCCAAGTGTTGAGGCAATGTTTAAGCCATTGGAGAGAATGTCTAAAGCCTTTGAATGTGATCCCAGGAGGACCGTTCTTGTTGATGACTCTCCATATAAAGGATGTGTTACTCCTGCTAGTAAAACTACATCTTCCCATCCAAGTTTTATATAGATAAGAAGAATGACAACATTCTTTTGGGGAATTACTGCCTTACTTGAGGATGATGTTGAGTGATTGACTCTAGCTGTTATGTAGAGTGATTGACTCTAAATGTTATGAACCAACTCCCAGTGTCAAATGACCATGAATTTTTTAACCTTGTTAGTGGTGTTGTTAATTATTGGAAAGAGTATAATGTGAAATGGTCATAATTAAGATTCAATACAGGTAGACTTTCTCTTGCAAAGAAATTATAGGACATTTTTGAGGGTAATGAAGAAGCAAATTAGGTTGATACCAGTGGTCGAAGAGGTGATAAAGGAGCTAAGATTGGTTGTAAGGAGTATGCAAAACCTCAGCCGTAGTTCATCTCAACCCACAGAAGATGAAATACAAGATACATGCTAAAAGAACGTCCACCCACACATTTTTTTGGGTTGCAAAGGAGGAACTAGCATGAAGGCTCAGTCTGCGAAAGAATTTATTAATAGATTGCTAAACGATTATGGTCTCTTGAATATCAACAAGTAACACAGAGGTACCACTCTATTTAAAATTTCCACCGCGCAATAGACAATAGAATATAATGTATCTGTATTCTAACTCAAGCGACTTATTTTGTGTAGGTTTATCTAGGCTTATGAATTGACCAAATAGGTGTTCTCAAAATAATAATAACTTGCATAGGATCAAGAATTTTGAACTGATGTAGTACTTGGAAATTTAGAACTCTAAGCAAAGAAATGTATAGACGTGAACCCTCACTGACAGTGTTTGTAAGGCGTTTTTCCAAAGGAGGGAAATCATTATGTTACATTACTCCTAATATCGCAAGACATTTTCCAATGTATTTAACTTGCTCTTAATAAAGCGTTAAAATTTCTATTCACGACAATATTCAACCCTTCTAAACAAGAGTTCTCTTAAACTTTAGTGTCTATTTTGTTGGAATGGATCATAAGTCGGAGTGCATCCTCCTCTAAGGGGCTCCTTTGATTTGAATAGAAGAAGAAATTCTCTTGATGAATTTATTTTCTCCACAACTTTAAATCTTCATGGTAAGAGTTGTCTTAAACTATATTGTACTTTTTGTGGTATTTTGAAGTAGTGGATCTCGGAGTCTATCCTAGTCTAAGGGGGTTCGTTTGATTTGAATATAACAGATTATGAAAGTTTCTCAATGAGTTTATTAAAGTAAGTTATGTTCACTGAAAACCTTAAACCTTTGTGGCAAGAGTTTTCTTAAACTTTGGTACACTTTTTGTGGTATTTCATTCGATTGGAATATGAGTCGGGGTGCATCCTACTCTAAGGGGACTCCTTTGATTTCAATACAAGAACAATTTACAAAACTTTAAGGTTTAATGTAATCATGTAGCTTTTTATATCAAGTCATGTAACACCATTTTAATCACTGTTCATGATCGAGAGACAAAGTATGTAATGGAAGTTTATTGAAAGATGCTTGATGGAGATTTGTACATATATAATACGTCCGTCATGATTCTCTATAATTATGTACTCACTCGAGGCCATGTATAACTTTGGACACATTCTAACATGATCTACGTGTCTTGTTTTCTTATTGCATTAGAGAATGGCCCTATGGCACTTGGACAGACCTTGTGCTTCACTAGAACACAGTGCCCATGGTAGAATGTCCCTATGGCCGTTCTCGAACCCCTTGCACTTTACAAGAAAAACAGTGCGTATGTTGGAGTGGCCCTAGGGCCATTCCATATCCTTTATGCTACATTCAAGAAAGAGTGTGCATGATGGTAGAATGGACCTAGGGTCATTCAATAATCTAGCATGCATGGTAGATGTAGAGTGGCCCTAGTTGGGACATTCTCAACATCCTATTATTAATATACTCATCTCACCTTTGATTTTCCAAGTGCTTGTTTCAAACCAAACCTTGTTTGTAATGCTCCCCTTACTAGCCTAAGAGACAAGTTCTATAAAAAAATTATTGATTTGAATATTTTTTTAATACACGATTCTATAGATTGAGTGGCCTTATTTCCAATTTCTTATTGGGAAAGAAGAAAAACCGTAAAAACTCAAAAAATTGGCCAATCTCGGAATGGGATTTTTTTCATTTTGTCTAATATGGTGTTATGAGCTCATAATAGGAGAGGAATTGAGAAGAAATAACATCTCACAATGGTAGAGAAAACATGTAGGACGGAAGAAAAATTAAAGAGATGATAAAATGAGCAGGATAATAAGCTCACAATTGAGAGAGAAATTGATAAAATGTGATAGAAAAAGGCATTTAAAACTTAATTTTGATTTTGGAGTGAATACTCAAACTTAATTCCATGACTAATGAGTTTAGTTAATGAATAAGACATCTCTCAATTCAAGAATTACATTGATATTTGACTCCTAACACCAAATCTCTAACATTTAATGAGCATTTATTAAGAATTCAATGATTGTAATGTTGGTCATTCAAGATGCCTTTCTCTTTCTCTCTTTACTTCTTTCTCTTTTCCTTAGCTATGTTAACCTATTTTTCTATTTCTTTCTTTCTCTATCTACCTCCTCTCTCTCTTTCTCCTTTTCATTTCTAATCTTCACATCAAAATTTTGATTAATACAAATTTTATATTGCTATAGTTTGATATTAATATACATGCTAGTAAGAAATACACATATAGAATGCATTTAAATTAATAAGAAGAGAGAGAGAGAGAGAGAGAGAGAGAGAGAGAGAGAGAGAGAGAGAGAGAGAGAGAGAGAGGATGGGGGGGGGGAAGAAGATAAAGAGAGGGAGAGGGAGAGGGAGAGGGAGAGGGAGAGAGAGGCGGGGCAAAGAGAGGGAGAGGGAGAGGGAGAGAGGGAGAGGGAGCTGGGCAAAGAGAGAGAGGGGGGAGGGAGAACGAAAACTTAAATAGAAAGGTTAAATATATAAAAATCCTTGACCTCCCCCATCCCAACAAGTTGTGTGCTTGTTGTTTGGGATGGGTGAGGAGAGGGTTTTTTTAAATTAGAATTTTTTATTTAAGTTGTTCCTCAATGAGCTTGCCACCACTTAGGATGCAGGAGAAGAGGGCTTTTTTATATATAAACTTTGCTTTCCCTATCTCTTCCTCTCCCTTTCCCCTTCTCTCTTTATTTTTCCCTTTATATTTTTATAAAACAACTTTTTATTGTTTAATTTTCACTTATATATTTTTTATACTTTAATTTTTACTTAAAGATTTAAGTAAAAAAATAAGCTATAAAAAGAAACTTATAGTAGTAAGTTAAGTTTTTTTTAAGTAAAAATAAGAACTTAACTTAAGTTACTTAAGTAAAAAAAGAACTTTACTAAAAAAGGAACTTAACTTACTATAAGTTCCTTTTTATAGTTTAAAGGAACTAAAGTAAAAATTAAACTATAAAAAAGAACTTAAATAAAAAATTATTTTATAAAAAAATAAAGGGAAAACAAAGAGAGAGAAAAACAAAGAGAAAAAGGGGAGAGAGAGAGAGAGATAGAGATAGAGATAGAGAGTGAGTGAGAGAGAGAGAGAGAGAGAGAGAGAGAGAGAGAGAGAGAGAGAGAGAGAGAGAGAGAGAGAGAGAGAGTTAAATCTAAAAAATAAGAACTTAAATTAAAAATTTAAATATAAAAAAGCCCTTCTCTCCCCCATCCTAAGTGGCGAGCTTCCCACTTGTTGTTGGGATAGATAAGGGAAGGGATTTTAAAAAAAATTACCTTCCTCCCCCCCTCTCTCTCTCTACAAAGAAAGGGCTTAAATAAAAATGTAATTATATAAAAAGAAAGGGCTTAAATAAAAATGTACTTATAAAAAAATGTAATTATATAAAAAGAAAGGGCTTAAATAAAAATGTACTTATAAAAAAAGAACTTAAATACCAAATTTAATTAAAAAATACTCTTCCCTCCCTAAGTGGCAAGCTCACCACTTTGGGATGGGGGAGGGGGATTATTAACCCCATTGATAACTAGGCGGATGACTCGAACGAGTCCCGCTAATAGTTATTTTCATTACCAGAGTTATTATGTACAAAGTACCCTAGCTTCAAGTGATACAATTTTTGGCACTTTGTAATAATGTCTCGTCAAGGTAGACACTTAATAGTGGTCAATGAGGTGGATGGCTTTGATAAGTTTCATCAACACATTTTTGAGGTGTTAGAGTATGTACGACTAGCACCATCTAGTTTTAAACTCCTTCAGGTCACTTTGTATTATTGCTCATTTGAGCAGTTTTTTTCTCTTAATATGTATTGCAAAAACTTTTACGCTCTAGTGAGCCAAAAATGATCTAAACAAGGATTGATCAACATGGTTTAGACATAGGGCCACCCAAATCTCGATGCCCGAGCATTTATTAAATTTGTATATAAGACAACTTACTGATGAGAAAGGATACTTCCCTTGTGTAATGCCGGCATCAAAAGAATGTGTATTAGTTATACTAAGACACTCCTATACATGGTTTTCGGTCGCCCACAAGTCTCGATGCCCGAGCACATATTAAATTCTTATATAAGGTAACTTACTAATGCGAAGGATACTTCCCTTGTGTGAGATTGACAATTCTTCTATGCTACTTCTACTTTCTACCTTATCCTCTTGTGTGAGAGGGAGTGAGTGAGTGTGAAAAAGTGTGCCTTGTAGGTTATCATCTTCACCACCATGGAGGGGGCATCGTTGGAGATCACAACAAACACCACTGGTGACAACATAGGGAGTTACTACGTAAGCTAGTTGCATCAAGTGGTCAGAGAGGAAGTTCCTTGGGAAGCTCTAAATGGGTAAGCATTTCCATTTCCACGATGGAAATCTCTAAACGCATAAGTATTGCCATCGCCACGATATATTAGTCTTGTTTCTATCATCTCTTGCTTAAATTGAGTGCTCGCTTGCACATTTTCTTAAGATTTTGAGAAAAGGATCAACAATGGTGCTGCTGTTAAGGAAGACGTGGTGCCAACCTTAGCTTGTGGGGCACCTCCTTGTGATTTCCAAGCTCTTTTTCTTCCATTTTATAGCTATATGCATTTTTTTGTACAGAGAGGAAAAGAGGAAGATTGGATAAGATTTGGGGTTTTATCCATGGTTTTAAATGGGTTGTGTTGATGTTTTTATATTTACATTATTTTTGTGTTGTTTGGTAAGTGCTTTTGTGATTTGTGTGATTGATTTTTCATTTATGTGTGGTTTTCTATTTTGAAACCATCTTTTTATGCTTTGTGTGTGAAAACCTATAAAATTACTAGTTAGACTATAGATTAAATGAAGATGTCCTTAGGAGGCTCAATGTTGAGAAGATACTTCTTATCTTCAATGGCTAAATATGTTTATATGGACTTAAAGAACTGTGTCCTCAATCTTGTCCCTAACGAGGGAACTAGTTTGAGTCCATGCGTTGATGAAAACCCAAACATGTTTAGGATGGATAGACTTGATTTAGGGTTCTACTTTTATAGAGATGTTTGGGAAATCAAATATATCCATTATGATGAAATTGAAGCTAACCAACTATTGAAAGAGCTTAGGTAGGGGGAGGGAGAAGCTTTTCTAATTCTCCACCTAGAGTCACATTCCTTTGGCTTTGGTTTAACCTCAATAGATGTAAATATGAGGATTTGTGAGGATGAAGCTCTCTCTGGAGGAGCATATGAAATTGGAGCCTTTAGTGGTTTCTTGAATTCACCTTTTACAACATCCTAATAGAAAGAACTCTTCCATCTACAATTTTGCCTCCTCAAAATTTTGTTGTGCCAGATTATCTCATGAAAACCTATGGTGATGGGTATCCTAACCGTACTCCATACAATTATGTTAATACACAGTTGCTCCATATATCTTATATGGGGAACATGTGTATGCTCATTCACTCAAGAAGTATACTTATGTTATCTCAACAATGGTAGCTATCTCATTCACTCGCTATAGAAGTATAATTATGTTATCTCAACAATGGCAACTACTTCTATGGGACCCATGTACACTACCAGAAGCCTTGAACTAATGGTAGGAGTACATAATACATCTCCCACCTACACTCCTCCAAGAGTGCACACTTTTCCAACAATGGTAGCTATCTCATTCACTCGCTATAGAAGTATAATTATGTTATCTCAACAATGGTAGCTATCTCATTCACTCGCTATAGAAGTATACTTATGTTATCTCAACAATGGTAGCTATCTCATTCACTCGCTATAGAAGTATACTTATGTTATCTCAACAATGGTAGCTATCTCATTCACTCGCTATAGAAGTATAATTATGTTATCTCAACAATGGTAGCTATCTCATTCACTCGCTATAGAAGTATAATTATGTTATCTCAACAATGGCAACTACTTCTATGGGACCCATGTACACTACCAGAAGCCTTGAACTAATGGTAGGAGTACATAATACATCTCCCACCTACACTCCTCCAAGAGTGCACACTTTTCCAATGGGAGGAGCAACCATGGGAGTTCCAACCCTGGCACCTTTAGAAACACCCATTCTTATAGAACCATTGATTCATCATATACCATTAGTAGGAATGGTGTTAGATGATGATGAAATCAAAATTGCTAAGGCTATCTCAACAAGAGATATTGCTAACAGAGAACCTACAGTTCCTATAGATGGCAACACTATTCATTTGCAAAGGGAATGAGAGCAAGATAGGTATAACTCCAGGGTCTAGAGTGTGTCTAAGGCCATGAAAAAGTTTAGTGTATCAAGAGATGCACAGAGACCTAGAAACCTTTGAGCAAGTCTACAATGCTTTAGATGTGAATGAAAATCCCACAAAGGTCGAAGCATATAGATTTACAAGACCAACATTAAAGCTAATGTCCTAATAGAGTTTATTATGGTAAACCTCACATTAAACCTCAAAGACCAACAAGGGCTCTAAACATGTCGAGTGTCTTGCATGGACAAAAGATAGATCCAATACTTATGCCCATTTAGCTATAAATGGCAAGGGCACAAGCCAATAATGCTATAGATAATAAAGATAAAGTTGTTAAATATTTTCATTTGGATTTTTGATAAGAAACCAAAGGATTGAGGTAAACTGTTCTCCATCAAGCGGACAAGGCTGCCCCAAACATGATCTAAATCAAACTTTTATTTGGGAAGGTTAGTCCCGTGAATCTCCTTTGAATATGAAGTAAATTAAAAGGATTGTTAAACTAGTTGAATCAATTTATAAGAATGGATAAAGTAATAAAGCACAAGCATGTGAGTCTTGTTCAGGACCACACCGGATGCTTTTAAAAAAAAAGGGCAACACCTTGAAGAGGTGAAGCTCAAAAAAGGGTGATTTCTCAATAATGAGAAATACCAATCATATAAATTTCAAAGAGATGAGTAAAAATGATAATTTTTTTAAAATTGAAAATGCTAGAATAATGTTTGGGCAGTGGCTCGTATGTTTGATGGTGGTGGGCAGTGGACTATATAATCTTATGTTTGGGCAGTGAGCCATATGTTTTGGAAGAAATGATGTGAATTTTGATGCATTGATAGAGTGGTCTCCCCATTCACTCTCACCATGAAAGAGGCATACGTGCAATGAACTTTTTGGGACCGTCGTCTACTCAGGCCATAACCCTCCTCAATATGTCACAAGGGAGCACAATTGCCAGTTGAGTGCCATTTACATGATGCCTCAATGGGACCATCTATCGAGGTTTCAATCCTCCTTGATATGTTACAAGGGTGCGATGTCACCATGTTGGTGCAATCCTCATGATGATGCCTCAATGGAACCATCTATTGAGGTCTTGCCCCTCCTCAGTATGTTGCAAGGGTGATGATTTAGTCGCGTGATCATCATCCCCAAGGATGCCATCAATGGGACCGTCTACCAGGGTAAGTGCTTCTCCCTAGTATGCTGCAAGGGTATAAGGTCTAAAAGTATTGGATTGTGAAAGAGGACCTAAAGGAACTAGTCCAAGCATATTTTTTGTGCATACTTGTTATAAACTTACTTGATTGGAAATAATATTATTGAATAGATAAAGTTGTTTGATATGGACCTAAAGGAATTTGTTGACAAGTGTATGAGAAAAACTGGTGTGACTATATTAAGTTGTGTGCATGTGGCTAAAAACAAACCTAGTGTCAACTGGGGGCTCAGAGAATAACCCTATGTACCCGGGCATACTCCTAAAACCAATCTACAAGGATACACTAGAACTCCTGTTGAGTGCTAGGGAGGATGGATAACCCATGGGTTTGTTGGATGGAGTTAGGATCAGATGATGATTCCAAAAAATCCCCTAATAAAAAGGATTATCAGATCTTCCTAAAAAGATGTATCGTCAGTTTCATAGACGGGGTCCTACAACTTATGAATGATATCTTAATAAGATCAAATCTAATCTAGTTAAATTTTAGAAATTTTAGTGAGATGAGTATAGACTGCCACTTTCATAATTGAGAAGAAGTGAGATATCGGTTGAGCCTTGGGGAGCTATCGATTGCCTCTTCCTTATGAGAATTATGAAGGAGACATTCACTAGAGGATCCATACCCATTTCCTCGTGTAAGGATTATGCCAATTTAGCTAAGCAAGAGAGCTTCAACGTAGCTGAATGTTAAGATATTATCATAAGGTAGCTTCAAGGTAGCTGAATGTTAAGATATTATCATAAGAGGCCCCAAGTAAGTTGCTCTACCCTTAGTTAAGTCTTTCGTTGGTAGTTGTTCCTCCTCAGTTATATGGAGGGTAGGGGTCTTATAGCTGGTATCAGAGCCAAGTTTCTATTTCTATGTCCCTTTACCTAAATTGGCTAGGCCTTATGTGGTATAAAAAAATTTTGGAATACCTTGAGAAAATTTTGGAATACCTTGAGAAAATTTTCTCTATTTATGCGAGGTAAAATACTTTGTGGACTACCTAAATCATTCTTATTCCACACTAAAGTGTAGGGATTATATGTTCTTATTAAATATTTTAAAGGTGAAACGCCCATACTAAAGTGTAGGGATTATACGTTCTTATTAAATATTTTAAAGGTGAAACGCCCATACTATCTTACCCATGAAGAAAATCTTGTATATAAAAGCTTACTATTCACAATTGATCCCTCGGAATTTCTAAAAGGGATACTTTTGGGTATGATTTAAAATGTTTTTTCTTGAATAAAATGTAAGGGGGATCATCTTACTTGATCAAGATAAATTCTGATTTGTGCTTGAAGTTGTGAAGCAACATCTTTGCAGTCTCTTCAAGCATGTAAAAAGTCTAGCAGCTCCCGCTAGAAAGAGATATCCAAGTTTGGCTTCTTTCTTTATCTAAATGTTTTGAAGTTTAAAATGGCCAAATTGCATTGGTAAAGGATATGCAAATAAGTTGACCAAGTTCATGGATTACCTATTAGCCATACTTATATGCATGGTTGGTTACTAATTGGACTCCTGATCTTTGATGATAGGCAACATCATTGAAACCTTGAAAAGAAGGGGTAACTCTGGCACCTCCGTTAAGGAAACTGAATTGTTATAAATGAGAACGTGGGATGGACTTGAAAACAAAAGTATGAGGAAAGTCTTGAACAAGAAATACCTATATCAATGAAATTATGAGTTTCTCAATTAGAATGATTGTTTCAAATGGAAAACTTATTGTACTATTTTGAAAAGAATTTTCTCTTGATGCTTGGGATTATATTGTTATATTGAAAGTCTATGAGCCAGCTTGCCCATAGTGGTAGTAGATCTGGGTGAAAGAAAGGTAAGGCACTTACACAACTCTTTTGGGATACTTAATAGGTGTTTTAAAGGCTCCATGAGAAGCTCTCAAAATAATATTTTAAAAAAAAAATTCAATGACGGGATCACTTTTTAAGTTCAAATAATAAAATTTGTTAATCAAACAAAGAGAGTCTTGTTAATATCATCATTAAATGGAGTTATAACTTCATCATGAGAATCTACATGCACATCTTCATGGTGGCTCCTCTGTTTCTTCCTTGAATAAAAGTAAACCTTCTCTCTTTCTTGCTTGATTGAACGAGCTAGACAAAAGTGCTACTTTAGGACTGCATCTTCGTTGAACGATTTGGCTTCAAAGGTATCCTCCTCTCTCTCTCTCTCTCTCTCTCTCTCTCTCTCTCTCTTCATCATCATCATCATCATCATCATCATCATCATCATCGTCTTATGTGTGTGTTATAGTGTTAAAACCCTAAGATCTCTCTAGATAATTGTTATGCATAATCATGCATAAATCAAGAATAAACTCATCCACCCCCGAGCCCAAGGGATGCACACATGAAATATAATGAAATACATCATACCTCTACCTTGATGTCCCCTACCATCAAGAGGTATAACTCCAATCCAATAGCATGTAGCTATAGTGTGAAGTGGTAGGTGAGTAGATATGATCCTCTACACAAGAGAGAATAACATAGCCTTGGCCTCACAAGCCCCAAGCCCCCCCTTGAGTGTGTCCCATGCCCCTGTTATATAAGAGGGCTCTCAAGTGACTCTTGACTCTCCATTTCCCATGTGTGACCCTTGGATGCATGACCCTAACTTTAACCCTTAAGGTTAGTCCTAACCCATGCTTCACTAGAGCTTGTTCCCATGCTCCCATGCTCACAAGCCTAATGTGGGTTAGCCTCCTAGTATATGCACACATAATGTGCATATAACATACTTCCCCTCTCTCAAAACATTGCACTCTTGCAATGAAACGAAGGGAGAACTGTGCTGAACAATCTCAACTAACTCCCAAGTCGAATCCTCTATTTCCCTATCTTTCCACCTAATTTTAACCTTAGGGATTAGTCAACTACAAAGTTCCTTTTCCCTCAATTCAAGTACCTTATCAGGATAATTCTTCGACTTCAACGAGTTCTTGAGGAGTAACTGTGTTATCCTCACCTTCCAGTTTCCCTTTCAATCTATTGATATGAAGAAAGACTGGATGAACTCTAACAATTGGAGGTAGATTTAGTTCATATGCAACCGTGCCAATCCCATGTATAAATCGAAATGGACCACAATATCTAGGAGATGAATTCGTGCATTTTTCTATTGATGACAAAGTCTGAGAATCTTAGGAACATTAAAATAAACCAACGCTCCTGGTTCAAAAGACCAAGTCAGCATAGAACCATGCCCTATTCTGAGCACTCCTGATAGAATCCCGAGCTTTGGTTAGCATTTCTTGCATATCACGCAAGAAATCCCTCGATGCATCAAGCTCGATGTCCTTAAGACCGACATCAATAGTAGGTGCCTTGGGTTAATACCCATACATAAGCATGAACAGACTAAAACCAATAGCTGTAAAAACTATTATAGGTAAATTCCATCATTGGAAGATATTTTTCTCAATTTGATGCTTTTCCAGAGACATATGAAGCACATCCTCTACAATCTGATTCATACGCTCTGTTTGCCCCCATCAGACTATGGATGATCAGAGGAATTCATACTCAAAGTAATTTCCTCATTGTAAACCATTCGGAATAAAGTAGGAAAACATGGCATTATAACAGCAGGAACTAGGGATTCATCGGTGCCCCAACATACCTACATCTACACATGGAATTATTGGTGTCCCGAGTTACCCATATCAACATAGAGAATCATTAACGTCTCGAGCGATGAGTCACATATGTCCATTCGTAAACCATCAGGTTGACTATATAAATCACCTAAAGTAAGGAACTAGAGAAAAAAATGCCAACAAAGGAAAAATCCAAATTTCCTTAATCCGAACACAATAAGATAAACTTGAACTTTAAAGAAAGAGATTTCAACAAATGAAAATACCAGACGAGATTACACTCATCAAAACATGCAGGCTATAGATAAAAGAAGTTTATCTAGAGAATACCCACACTATAACTTCTAGTGAATTTAGAAAATAAGATTATCTTTGAATGTTGAGGTCAACATGCTAATAAGTGATGTAAGCAAAGCAACAATCTTGATTAAGTGTTAAAAACAAAGGCAAATACTACCTTCAAAGCACATGATATTATCCAAAAGATCAAAAGATCCTTATAAAACCATGGATAAAAGCGTAAAAGCTCCTTGAATCTATGAAAACCATAGTTGATCATAAAAATCAATGTATACCATCTAATGGACATTAATCATGCCAAAAGAAGCATTAAAATTGGTGGCCAACTCATCAATCCGGAGTATATGAACGTGGTGTTGTTCAAGCAAAACTCCAAAGTAAGCAAGAGAAACACATGTGTGTAACACTCAAAAAAACAACCCCTGACACAAGTGATCTAGGTAAAACCTGATGAGTCCATATAAACTTGGAAAACATCCAATAAAATCCACCAAAATAAACCGATCAACTAACCCATGATAGAATTTGTCTTAGGCTTAAGAAATTAAGCATAGACCACACTTAAATAAGTGCAAAATAAATTATCATGGAAAAGTGTCAAAGGTGAAACACACTTTGAACGCAAATTATAGCCATCAAAAGTATGGAACATATCCAAAAAGAATGGCTAAACAATGGCAAAAAATCATGAAAACATCGTTTAGAATTAATCCAAATAAAAATAACTATTAATACGAGGTATAATTGTTTAATAATATGAGAATAACCCGCATCAATCTAATGTCAGCACGAGAAAACGTACTTCAACATTAAATAACCCTCGAAAATATTAAATTCTCGAGAAAAAAAACTATCATGATTTTTTCTAAATTTTCTCTAATTTTCAAAATATGATAATTTTGAATTCCACCAAACCTATCGTATGGTATTCCAAACCTATATTTTTCCAAAAAAATTTTAGCAATTTAATTTTCCAAAATACCATTGATAGTTTATAAATACCAATTTTTTAGAATTTCTAAAAATAATTTCTAGAAATTTCCTAATTTTTCTTGAGAATCCCATCGTTCACGAAATTTCCGATTCCACCCAACAATTCTCAAATCCAATAAAAATTTATAATTTTAATGGATTTTTAAAATTTTTGGGTCAAAAAATATATTTTTAAGAATTTGAATGGTCACAGGCGTCCGAATGGACACACCACATGCCAAACACCAACCCCACATTCTTCAGATCTTTAGAATAAACCTTTGTCTAATTTTCCATTAATTTTTAAGAATTTTTTAAAATTTTTAATTAACCCCGAACGCATTTAGAATATGAATGGTCAAAAAATTTTGGAATCCCAATGGTTTTCCTGGAATATGGAAAGCCAAAAGTTTTGGGAAAATGAAAAGACAAAAAAAAAATCGGAATGTGAAAGGTCAAAAGTTTCTGAAATTTGAAAGGTCAAAAGATTTTCCGGAATTCGGAAAGCCAAAAGGTTTCGGGAAAGCGAAAAGCCAAAAGGTTTCCCGAAAGATGAAAAGCCAAAAGGCACCAAGAAAAAATTTTGAGAAAATTTCAGAGATTTTTTTTCTCAGATTTTAAATTTTCTCTAATTTTTAGGCTTTTTCCAAGCTTTTTTTGAAACAATTTCAAAAGCTTTTTTTTGTAAATAACAAAAAACTCATTTAAAAAAAACAACTTTAATAAGCTTAACTAAAAGCTTATAATTTTTTTTTGGGAGGGGGGGGGGGACGTTTTTCCGCGGCGGACTGCTGCGCCCCCTCCTCCTCGCTTGTGCATAGATTTGAGAGAGAGAAGGTTCTCTCTCTTCTCTCTCCACTCTCCTTTCTCCTTCACTCCAAATAATCTCCTCTCTCTCCATCCCATCTCTTCTGTCTCTCTTAATCTTAATGAGAGGTTAATTTTTAATTAACCTTGTTAATCATAATTATGATTTAACATTAATAAAAAATATGTTTTTTAAAGAGGGGTTTATACACGCGAGAGAAAAATAGAAGAAAAATTCAGAATTGAGAGACGAGGAGGGTCCCACGCACACGAGAGAGCATTCAATGTATCAACATGCTGTCCCCTACTGTATTTCAGGAGACAATCGGCAGAAATTTGATCGCATACCCGCGGAAAAACCTGTAAAAATGTATTAAAACATACATTTTTAACCATAAAAATGCTCAAACAATTTCTAAAAAATTAGAAAAAAATTTCTAAAATTTCTAGAAATTTAGAGAATCCATTCTACCAAAAATATCCATAGTAAAATATGTGGTATTTTTGTAAAAAGTTCCATTAATGCTTATTTTAAACTACAAAAAATAGGAAAAAATAGCATTAAACTCACGAAATTTCCCCGCAACGTCGATTCATCCATTGAATAGTAGTAACATGCATTCCCATCGCCATATTAATGATCCACATGCAAATAATCAACACAAATCAACAAAATAACATTTTTATTAGTAAATATTAGAATTTACTTCAAAAAATACCAAAAATTACATTAAAAAAGAAGAATCAACAACAATTAACTAGAGATTACTGTGATACCACTGTTAAAATCGTAAGATCTATCTAGATAATTTTTATGCATAATCATGCATAAATCAGGCATAAACTCATCTACCCAACCACCCCCGAGCCTAAGGGACGCACACATGAAATATAATGAAATACAATCATACCTCTACCTTGATGTCCCATACCATCAAGAGGTATAACTCCAATCCAATAGCATGTAGCTATAGTGTGAAATGGTAGGTGAGTAGATATGGTCCTCTACACAAGAGAGAATAACATAGCCTTGGCCTCACAAGCCCCAAGCCCCCCCTTGAGTGTGCCCCATGCCCCTATTATATAGGAGGGCCCTCAAGTGACTCTCCATTTTTCATGTGTGACCCTTGGATGCCTGACCCTAACCTTAACCCTTAAGGTTAGTCCTAACCCATGCTCCCATGCTCACAAAGCCTAATGTGAGTTAGCCTCCTAGTATATGCACACATAATGTGCATATAACATATAGGTTATGTGTCGAATTTAATGTTATATTACAGTGATTGATGCAATTGGTTTGCTGCCCAAATAAGGAGTCAAACATGCTCTCTTGAGTCAAACATGCTCTCTTGAGTCTTCAAGTGAGTATTCTAGGTTTGTCACATCTCCATGTACATATAGCTATTATGGATTGTAGTTAATATTTGGTTGTCTTGCAAAGAGGATGTGTAGGCGACGACCACAAGCGTACCATCTAATATTCAATTTCCAAGACTAGACCAATTTTGTTTTGCAAAAGAGGATTTTCACACTAAGTATGGGCTTAGAGGAGGATATTCTTGACATGCAATGGCTATTTGTTTTCACACAACTCCCCAAAAAGAAAGCTAAGATACACCTTAGCATGGTATGGCCTATTTTGTAGGAACTACGTGCCCTGCTATATCATAAGGTGTACCAAGAGGAAATTCCCAAATTCACTAATATGATGTTAGTGTGCCCTGCTATATCATAAGGTGTACCAAGAGTCCCCCCCTCAAACAATGAGTTAGGGTTTTCTTTTGCTCAGGGATTTGTGTTTGAAAGATGCTCGTGAGCCCAAAGTCCATTGAAGAAGTCAGCACGTGTTGTCTCATAGGGACAAAATTTACAAAGCATGTGGTGTAGTTTATCCAAGGGAAACCGGGATAATGGATCATTGGAGAAGTGTTAATGGATCATCCAATGCACAAAATCTTTATTTGGAGGGGCTAATAGGATTGAGATGGAGTGTGAGACAAAAGAAGAGGATCAACCAGAGTCAGTAGATCCTACATAGTTGGGTCAAAAGCATTGTTTGTTCACAGAGTTTTGCAAAGCCAGTCCAAAGCATATGCTACTTGTAGAATCCATGGCCTCTCGAGAATAGGTAAAAATTGATGTAAAGAAGAATCAACTGGCTGAAAAGAAAGCTTTCTTAGATGGAAAAAGGAAAAAATGATGTGTGAGGAAGGTGTCTTCAATGTCTCGACCACTTTACAAGGACAATTAGAATCAGCATAGAAAAAATTAACAGTTTTGAACTAGGCAAATATACAGGAAGTATTGAAACTAGAGGCACAGATTTCAGCATGCACTTGTCTCCTGTCTACTATATGTGTAGATGAATAAATATTAAATGTCAAGGTTGACATGGTAGAAATGCTGGTAATTTTCCTAGTTCTCTTATAAGATCACTACTCTTTGTGCTTCTAGCTTGTTTATATTGCTTTTCTTATGCTTCTTGATGTTTTAGTTCTTTGTGCATAGATCAATCTACTGCTTGAATGTTCTTTTGACTGTTAGGTGCGTTAAAAGTCCAAAAGTTCTATGTGCTTTTGAACGCTTTTAGGTGCTTTGGATTACTTGTTGGAAACCAAAGTGATTCTAGGTGTCACTAGTTATATGTATGTTGGACTCCTTCTAGGTGCTTTTGACTACTTTAAGGTGCTTCTAACTATAATGTGATTTAAGTAATGAGGTGAAGCCAGTGCTTTTAGGTGCTTTTAAGTGCTTTTGGGTGCTTTGGACTAATTGGGATAAAAAGTGCTTTTAGGTGCTTTAGACATTGCTTTAAGGTTCTTCTTATTGCTTTTAAGTGCTTTGACTCCTTGTTGGGAGAAAACAGAAGGTGCTTGTAGCCATTGCTTTTAGGTGCTTTTAGGTGTTTTTTATTGCTTTTCTTGCTAGGGAGACAAAGTGTCCTGCGCAAGCAACTGATTTTAAGTGTCCTCCTCAAGCAACTGATTTTAAGTGTCCTCCTCAAGCAACTGATTTTAAGTGTCCTCCTCAAGCAACTGCTTTTAAGTGTCCTCCTCAAGCAACTGCTTTTAAGTGTCCTCCTCAAGCAACTGCTTTTAAGTGTCCTCAGAACTGTTGAGAGCTTAATGTGGAATGCCATTACTGTGGGAAGTTTGGTCATACAGCACGTGATTGTTACCGCAAACAAAATGATTTTAGAGGGGGTAGAGCACAACATGGTGGACATTATGCACAACATGGTGAAAATTTTGCATCAAGCAGTAATGATGACAGCGCAAATCACTTGTTTGATGAAACATGTCGTGGGATCTATGATGACAAATGGTGACAGTGATGACACTTGTTGGTATATGGACTCTGGAGCATCAAACCATATGACTTGTCATGGCGAATGTTTTGAGCATATGAACCCAATGGATGTGAAAGGCTATGTAGAGACAAGAGATGATTCCCAACATGCTATCACACATGTTGGAAGTGTACCATTGGTGATGCACAATGGTGAAACAAAGTCTATGGTAGATGTCTTGTATGTGCCTTCTATTACAAAAAGTTTGCCTCAGTTGGTCAAATGGTGGAACAGGGTTTACAAGTTTGTTTCAACGAGCATGGTTGCTTCGTTGAGGAATTCAAAAATGGATGTAGAGTCATTGCCAAAGGCAAGAAAGAAGGCAGGTTATTTAAGTTAGATGCTGGGATTCCTGAGTTGAAATTAGGAATTCAAAAATGGATGTAGAGTCATTGCCAAAGGCAAGAAAGAAGGCAGGTTATTTAAGTTGGATGCTGGGATTCCTGAGTTGAAATCAGCCATGTTCTCTAAAAGCTGAAATGTGATACAGGACATTGACATGTGGCATAAAAGGATTAGACATGTGAATATACAAAGGTTAAAGAACATGCAGGCAAGAGGCATTGTTAGTGGGCTGCCTAGATTCAAGTATGATGGGAATATGCATGTCTGTGATGCTTGCCAATTTGGAAAGCAAGCAAGGTTACCATTTCCTAACGAAGGCAACATGAGTAGCAGGCCACTTGAGATAGTTCATAGGTGATGTATGGGGTCTTGCACAAAACCCATCCATTAAAGGCAGCTCGTATTATGTGACATTCATTGATAATTTCAGCAAAATGACTTGGATTTACTTTCTCAGAGAGAAAAGTGAAGTATTGGGAAAGTTTATGGACTTCAAAGCTTTTGTAGAGAAGCAATATGGCTCTTGGATAAAATGTTTAAGGATAGATGGAGGTGGTGAATACATCTCACATGCTTTTGAGAATTTCTTGAGAAAGCATGGCATAAGAAGGTAGTTAACTTGCAGGTACACACCTCAGCAAAATGGTGTTGCTGAGAGGAAAAATAGAGTCATTTGTGATGTGGCCAGGGCAATGCTCAATGAAAAGAGCATGCCAGACTATTATTGGTCAGAGCGTGTGCCACAACGGTGTATGTACTTAATAAGACACCCACAGTAGCCATACATGGAAGTATGCCAGAGATGCGTCTTACAGGTTTTAGGTCAGACATTGGACACCTCAAAGTGTTTGGTAGCATAGCTTATGTGTATGTGCCAGATGAGAGAAGGAGGAAGTTGGATCCTAAGGCAAAAAAGTGTGTTTTTGTTGGGTATGCATAGGATCGCAAGGCATATAAATGTTACAATCCACAAACTACGCAAGTGGTTATCTCACAAGATGTGGTGTTTGATGAACTTGCTAGTTGGTACAAGGCAAAGGATGAGGGTGTCATTGATTCCGTTGATGCTGATGTGCATGTGAACTTGCCACAAGCAAGTTCTATTTCTATGTCTGGGCTAGCAGAGTCTGAGAGTAGCACTATACGTCCATTGTGAGGTCCCTATCCCCACCACGTAACGAATTCAGGGGTGCTAGCAGTGGAAGTAGCACTTCTTGCGTGGGGCAGGGTCCCACACTTAGGGCCTCGCCCACGGATATCCGGACAAGATGATAAAAAACAGAAGCAGGAGAGAGCACACACAAGAGAAGCAAACCCTAATCCATATCCATCAATCATAAAGAAGGAGAGAAGCCATAGTCATCATCTCTCTCACACACACAAAGGAGAACACAACATAGTGTTATGTCCACACTACAAAGTAAACCTAATGTAATGTCCACACCACACATGACCAGCTGGATGCGGTCATAAACACACCACACGATATCTATCTACCATACTGTCACTCTGTCAGCACCCATGTGCTATCCTCCAGCTGTATACGAGCTTGACATTTCAACACTCCCCCTCAAGCTCGACATGTCCATCTCTAGGACTCCCAATCTAGTACGGAAATACTCGAACTTATCCTTACCAAGTGCTTTGGTAAAGATATCTGCAACCTGCTCATCTGTCTACACATATGTCAAATCAACATGCCCATCTAGCACTTTCTCTCTGATGAAGTGATAGTGGACCTCAATATGTTTGGTCCTGGCATGATAAAGTGGGTTGCTAGCAAGCTGAATACTACTCATGTTGTCACAATGAATGACAACTCTCATATCACTCTGTAACCTGACATCATCTAGCAACTTCTTCAACCACATAGCCTCGCATGCAGCTATGGCTGCTCCACGATACTCTGCCTCTGTGGTAGATAAAGCAACTGTATCGTGGAGCAGCTATGGCTGCTCCACGATACTCTGCCTCTGTGGTAGATAAAGCAACTGTAGGTTGCTTTTTACTGCTCCAACTCATAGCTCCACTACCAAGGCTGAAAACATAGCCACTGGTAGACCTCCTGTCATATGCACTACCGGCCCAATCTGCATCTGTATATCCATAGACATGCATGTCTGTTCCTGCCTCATAGAAAAAGACCATAATGCACGGTAGTTTTGACGTATCTCAGAATACGTCTCACAGCATCCAAGTGAGGTTTACAAGGACTCTGCATAAACTGACTCACCAAACCAACTGCATAACTGAGATCTGGCCTCGTAATGGTCATGTAGATAAGGCTACCAACCATTTTCCTGTACATGGTAATATCATCAAGCTCATCACCCAAATCAGCCCTAAGCTTCATGTTTTGCTCTAATGGTGTCAACATTGGTTTGCATGTTGTCATACCATACTTTGCCAGCATGTCAAGTGCATATTGCCTTTGCACCAGCCATATACCTTTGCACCAGCCATATACCTTATCACCTCAATGCCAAGAAAGAACCTTAAATCACCAAGGTCTTTCATATCAAACTCTTTGCATAAGGAGGCCTTAACCTCATCAATGCCTTTCCCACAATCACCTGTGATAATCAAATCATCAACATAAATGACTATCATCACGATACCATCATGGGTCTTCTTCACATAAAGTGACGAGTCTGCATTTCCAACCACAAATCCAATACTGACAAGATATCTGCTAATCTTGTCACTCCAAGCACGAGGTGCTTGCTTCAAACCATAGATTGCTTTCTTTAACCTGCAAACAAAAGTTGGATATTTTGGATGTACATATCCTTCTGGCTGTTCCATGTACACCTCTTCTTGTAGTTCACCATTCAAGAAAGCATTTTTTACATCCATTTGATGTAATGCCCAACCTTTTTGTGCTGCTAGTGCAATGATAGACCTCACTGTAGCCATCTTAGCCACTGGGCTGAAAGTTTCATCATAATCAAGACCATAAGTTTGTGCATATCCTTTAGCAACCAGCCTTGCCTTATGTCTCTCTAGGTTGCCATGACTTGCACTTTACCTTATACACCCATTTGCAACCAATTGCATTCTTTCCTTGAGGTAACTCAGCCAATTCCCATGTATCATTTTTGTCCAAAGCATCCATCTCTTCATCCATGGCTTTCTCCCATACATGCTCTCCAATAGCCTCTGTATAGCATGTAGGTTCCACATGCTTCACCATAGATGTCATGTATGCATAGTGCATAGCAAAATCTCGATATGTCAATCTTTCAACTGGATATCTGACTCTTTGGAATCTCCGCAATGCATGCGGGTCACTCTGTACACCTGTAACTCTAGCATGTGGGGGCACATATCTGTCCTGCCTAGCACCAGGTGTGCGTAAAACAGGTATGCCGAGCTCCTCATCCAGACTCTCAGAACTAGATGACTCATAACCTATGATTCCAATTCCTTCGACTTTCTTCTTGCCTTTATCCATAGCACTACTCCCAGTGCTCACACTCTCATGCCTCAAACGTCCTGACCATGGACGTACACTGCTACTCTCAGCTTCTGCTGGCCCAGACATAGTAGTAGAACTAGAACTTGCTTGTGATGGCAAGTTCACAGACACATCTGCCTCAAGTGAGTCAATAACTCCCTCATCTTTTGCTTTGTACCAACTAGCAAGCTCATCAAACACCACATCTCGTGAGATGACTACTTGTCTAGTTTGAGGGTTATAACATTTGTAGGCCTTTCGATCCTGTGCATATCCAACAAATACACATTTCTCTGCCTTAGGATCCAACTTTCGTCTTCTTTCATCAGGCACATGGACATAAGCTACGCATCCAAAGACTTTGAGATGTCCAATGTCTGGCCTGTAACCTGTAAGCCGCATCTCTGGTGTGCTTCCATGAATGGCTGCTGTAGGTGTTTTGTTCAGAATATACACTGCAGTAGCACATGCTTCTGCCCAATAGTAATCTGGCATGCTCTTTTCATTGAGCATTGCCCTTGCCACTTCACATATAACTCGATTCTTTCTCTCAGCCACACCATTCTGCTGAGGTGTATACCTGCATGTCAACTGTCTTCTTATCCCATGCTTCCGCAAGAAATGCTCAAAAGCTTTTGAGGTGTATTCACCACCTCCATCTGTTCTCAAACATTTAATCCAACAGCCATATTGCTTTTCTACAAGAGCTTTGAAATCCATGAACTTTTCCAGCACTTCACTCTTCTCTTTCAAAAAATATATCCATGTCATCTAAATGTCACATAGTATAGACTTCCTTTGATAGATGGATTTTGTGCAGGGCCCCATACATCACTGTGTACTATCTCAAGTGGCATGTTACTCATATTTCCTTCTCTAGGAAACCTCAACCTTGCCTGCTTTCCAAACTGACAGGCTTCACAAACATGCATATGTCCATCATATTTGAATCGAGGCAATCCACTGACAATGCCTCTTGTTTGCATGTTCCTTAATCTCTGTATATTGACATGTCCAATCCTCTTGTGCCACATGTCAATGTCCTGCACAATCCCATTGCTCTTTGAAAACATGGCTGAGCTCAATTCTGGTATGCCTGCATCCAATTTGAACAACCTTCCTTCCTTCTTGCCCTTGGCAATCAATCTACAGCCATGCTTAAAGTCTTCCACAAAACAGCCATTCTCATTGAATCTTACTTGTAATCCTTGCTCAACCATTTGGCCTACTGATGCCAAATTCTTTGTGATGGATGGTACATATAACACTTATGACATATTCTTCACATTTCCATCATGCATCCTCAAAGGCACACTGCCAACATGTGTTATAAGATGCTGAGTATCATCTCCTGTGACCACATAACCATTTGTATCCAATGGTTGCATCTTCTCAAACCACTCACCTTGACATGTCATGTGGTTTGAGGCACCTGAATCCATATACCATGACTCATCTCCAGCATTCTGAGAATCCATTGTCCCCATAATATGCTTCATCGGAAAAAGATGATTTGAACTCCCATCATTGTTGCTAGTAGATGCATAATTTCCATGTTGTGGTCTTCCATTCCTCACATCATTCTGCTTTTTGTAACAATCTTTTGCCATATGTCCAAGTTTGCCACAATAGTGACATTCAATTCCATTCAAATTTTGTTGAGGACCTTGCCATCGTCCTCTACCACGAGCACCTGTTCCAAATCTCCCCCTATGGGATTGAAATCCATGACCTCCACGTGATCCAAATGATGACCGTGAATTCTGAAAATTCTGATTTGATTGTGGTTGAGTAGACCTGTCATTCCAACCACGTCCTCCACGGCCTCGAGGGGTAAATCTCCCCCTGCCTCGAAAGCCTATAGATGAGTAAAAAAGCCTGATTCCTTGCATGCTCATCATTGCTCGACGAGGATGCACCACCTGTAAGACTCATACCGCCAAGTCCAAGTTTCAATTCTTCTACAATGAGCAATGACACAAGCTCATTAAAGTCTGGCATTCCTCCCAACCTTACTGAGATGGAAGTGTCAAAAGATTTGTATTCTTTGCCTAAACCACGCAATGTGAGAGCAACCAAATCATCATCATCCATTGGGGCATGGATTGATGACAAGGAATCTGCATAACCCTTGATTTCCTGAACATACTCATGTATACTCCGATTCCTTCGTGTTACACTGTGAATCTGTTGCTTTAGTTGTATCTTCCTTGCACCAGTGTCTGTCTCATACATTCGGCACAATATACCCCATGCTTCTTTCGGTGTATCTGCATCTTGGATGTGAATAAGCAAGGCATCTGTTACACATATTGAAAAATAATGCAACACTTTCGAAGACCGCTCTACCCATTGCTTGTGAGCCAGCAACTGAGCAGCCATCTCCCATTGTTACAAAAATATAGTAGATGTACCCCTTTGACAAGTTGTATGCCGGACCTGTAAAGCTTCAAATCTCTCCAAATCACATCAACAAATGCTTGCAAATTGTGTGCATTAATATCCCACAATGATTCACCAACAATGTACACTCGATCAAAGTTGAAACCAAATGATACTCCTTCACAAAAAATTTTCTGTCGCCAGTAATTTCTCGCCAGTAACCAGTCAAGATTATGCTCTAAATCCTTCAAATCTTGTCCAAATTCAATGATTCAACTTGCATTGGCTTCCCAACACATTGCTCCAACATATCCTAGAAGGGTTTGATCAAATTCTTCAAGGTGAATGAGAACCACCAATTTTTGTAGCTCCCTGGTTTGCTTTTTTCTGCATCTGTCAGGTACCACCTCTCACTAAAAGTGCTCTATCTCCTTCAAATCTTATCCAAATTCAAAACTTTTTGAATCAAAAGTTTAGCAACTCATAGGAATCTACTTGTACCAAAGGAATTAGGCCAATTTGATATAGACAAGGATTAATGTCTTGATTAATAATGCTCTGTTTCTGGATAGACTTTCTGCAAACCTGCAAACCTCTGCTAATTGAGTTCAATGAGCTCCAAATACATCAAGTGAGCTGCCTCAAATGTTATCTTGCTCTCAATAACACTTTTGCTAAGTACTCCAAGCTTTAAAGCACCAAGATTGATGTTCAAATGAGTAAATTAAACCAAAACTTTGCAAACTGTCCAAGAATCTGCACAGAAATGCGCCGGCTGCTCCTGGGGCCTGTAGAGAAGGGGTTTTTCACAATTGAATTGATAGGATGCTTAGCAATGACCTAATCTACCTTGTGCTTGAAGGGTTTGGGTCAATTCTTCCTCTAGCTCCTGCAATCAATCCTCCACGGAGGGTATGTCCACTGTTTTTGTGAAAAACCAGAACCTTTTGCATAAATTCACTTCCACTTGATTTTGTTCAAATCTGTATGATCAATCTGCTTCAAGATTCTGTATGTTGCTTGTGCCCACTTTGCTAATACATGTGCAAGCTCAAATACACGTGCCTTTGTGTATACATTTGCCAAGAGTATATTCACTTCAAGCTTTCCATGAAAGCTTAGAGAAAAACCAGAAATTTTCTGCTTGCTTTATGCACTTCAATCTTCACTGAACCTGCTCTTTGGCACCTGCAATCCGCTCAAGGGAGTTTTGCTACTCTTACCAGTTAGGCCAAGCTTCAGATCTGTAACCGAGGTGAGCTCCACAGCTTCTCCTTTGCTCCAAGCTCCAATGGCTTCCTTCACAGCTTTTTCTTCTTCTTCCCTCTTCTCTCACTCACTCTCACAACACAGCTAATGAGCTCTTGGCTCTGATACCATGATAAAAAACAGAAGCAGGAGAGAGCACACATAAGAGAAGCAAACCCTAATCTATATCCATCAATCATAAAGAAGGAGAGAAGCCATAGTCATCATCTCTCTCACACACACAAAGGAGAACACAACATAGTGTTATGTCCACGCTACAAAGTAAACCTAATGTAATGTCCACACCACACATGACCAGCTGGACGCGGTCATAAACACACCACACGATATCTATCTACCATACTGTCACTCTGTCAGCACCCATGTGCTATCCTCCAGTTGTATACGAGCTTGACATTTCAACACAAGAGACTAATCCATCGGTTCTTCCTAAAACCGAACCCGGAAAAACTTCCCTTGCTCGGAAAGCACGGAGGATTCCTCCAGGATAACTTTTCTCTAACGTAGTCAAAAGCCTTAATTAACTGAACTGATCTGACTAAACCCGTAAGTCCCATAGTCATATCAGGGAAAAGATTGTACTTGGATCATAGAGCCAATGCTTTTTTCCTCATTGAGAGGCACAGCCGTTGATTCTTTTCCATAGAACAATTTTTGTCTGGGATTTACTTCATCTATCGAACCAGAACATAATTGAGTCTCAATTTTAGGGATCCATTAGTCCAGCCTAACCCCATCTAGTCCCATGGGTTAGCCAACCGCCCAACCACTGTAGTAATGGGATCCAATTAACAATTTGGTTAGGTTGTCCTGGGTACCAGGGAAAAGAGTTCCTAGGCCCCCTAACCGGATATTCATGCAAACTTAAAACTAGTCACACCACTTACACACCCAATATGAAATTGCCTTTTTCACAGATTCAACAGTCTTTAAAACAATCATTTAATGAAACCATAGTATCACTGATCATAATCCTTTAATTATCCAGTTGAATCCTTATTTCCAAACTTTCCTTCATTGGTGTACCTATGGCATCATTGGCAACCAGAACGCTCACCCCCTGTCCACTCAGGGACCTTTTCGATAGTTCCTAGCTCATAGTAACAGGCAAGTATTCACTTTAACAAATATGGAGTCTCCGTTGAAGATCAGCAAGATCAACCAACAGATCCATATAAAAGAGCCATGGACTCATCCGTTGAGGACCAGCAAGATCAATCAACCAGATCCATGCCCGAATTTAGAAAACAACTCTTGCTCCTTGTTTCAATATCTTCCCCAACGTACATGTGGGTATCTTCGGTGACCCAAAGCCCAAGCACCGTATGGTCAGCACCCTCTAGGATCCTTCGCAGGTCACCTAGCGCTTCACTCATAGGCCGCTTCCTTGGTCCCTCATCCACTGTACCGGAAGCTCACCATTTAAATCAAACCGAGGTCGGCTGACCTTGCTACGCAAGACGTCCTCCGTTGACTCTCCGTTCAGCAGTTGCAACTTTAACAGATAGGTCTCCACGACCTCATTCACAAGACAATCAAAATGCTTTCCCAGCATTCTTAACATAAAACAGTCATTTAAAAACAGATTTCACATACAAATACAGTTCCAACAATATTTCCATCTTTTCTCATCACTCCACATCCTTTCACATTAGTCCTCATCTTTTCTCATCTTCCCACAATTTTTTTTTCTTCATCGATCCCTATCACATCACATCATTCCCACATCAAATCACATCCAATCACATCATCCACACATAAATCCACATCATCCATACATCCATCCACATCATTCCACATTATCCACACATCAACCCACATCATCCATACATCCATTCACGTCAATCCACATTACCCACACATCAATCCACATCATCCACATCCACATCGATCCACATTATCCACACATTCATCCACATCTTCCATACGTCCATCCACATCAATCCACACGTCAATCCACATCATCCATACATCCATCCACATCAATCCACATCACATTATCCACTCATTCATCCACATCATCCACATTACCCACACATCAATCCACATTCATTTCATAAGTATTCTCATTCTCATCTAATCACATCTTTTTCTATCTCATCACTTATTTCCTCATTTTTCCTCATCAGATCTCATCCACTTGCATCTACCCATACATCTCATCCTTCACATACATTAACATCTATCCAGTTTACATTACATCTTATCACATCCATTTCACATCACATCTCATTCATTCACATCCCGATTCACATGCTAACACATTCATTCACGTCCCTTATCGTTCATTCACATCCCGATTCACATCACATCACATCCATTCAGATCCCTTATCATTCATTCACATCTCGATTCACATGCTATCACATTCATTCACATCCTATATCATTCATTCTCATCCTGATTCACATGCTAACACATTCATTCACATCCTATATCATTCATTCTCATCCCGATTCACATGCTAACACATTCATTCACATCCTATATCATTCATTCACATCTCGATTTACATGCTATCACATTCATTCACATCTTATATTATTCATTCACATCCCGATTCACATGCTAACACATTCATTCACATCCCGATTCACATGCTAACTATTCATTCACATCCCGATTTACCAACTATCACATTCATTCACATCCTATATCATTCATTCACATCCTGATTCACATGACATCACATCTCATCTATTCATTCACATTTATTCATTCACATTTATCTGATTCACATCACATCACATCCATTCACATCCGTTATCATTCATTCACATCCCGATTCAAATCCTATATCATTCATTCACATCTGAATTCACATGCTAACACATTCATTCACATCCTATATCATTCATTTACATCCTGATTCACATGACACCACATCTCATCTATTCATTCACATTATCTGATTCACATCACATCTCATCACATCTATTTACCTCTCATTCTCATCACTTCTATTCTCATCACATCCATTCTCTATTCATTCTCATCAATTTGATTCATATCACAACTTATCACATCTATTTATAGAATGTAAGAGAATTCTTATTTTTGATATAAAGATTCTTTACGCATCTATTTATGCATAAGAACAACTTCAGTGGGAAATAACACTTTTATAAAAATCCGTTTATGCATCTATTTATGCATAAATTCAATTTTAAGGAGATTAACACTTTCGAAATAAAAATAAATCTTTTATGCATCTTTCTATGCATAAATTCAATTTTAATGAGAATAACTCTTTTGAAAAATAAATAAATTTCTTTATGCATCTTTCTAATGCATAAAATCAAAATTGATGAGTATAACTCTTTTGGAATAAAAATAAATTTCTTTATGCATCTTTCTATGCATAAAATCAAAATTGATGAGAGTAACACTTTTGGAATAAAAATAAATTTCTTTATGCATCTTTCTATGCATAAAATCAAAATTGAAGAGAATAACACTTTTGGAATAAAAATAAATTCTTTATGCATCTTTCTATGCATAAAATCAAAATGCATGAGAATAACAATTTTAGAATAAAATTAAATTCTTTATGCATCTTTCTATGCATAAAATAAAAATTGATGAGAATAACTATTTTGAAATAAAAAAAAATTTCTTTATGCATCTTTCTATGCATAAAATAAAAATTGATGAGAATAACTCTTTTGAAATAAAAATAATTTTCTTTATGCATCTTTCTATGCATAAAATAAAAAATAATGAGAGTTACTCTTTTGAAATAAAAATAAGTTTCTTTATGCATCTTTCTATGCATAAAATCAAAATTGATGAGAATAACACTTTTAGAATAAAAATAAATTCTTTATGCATCTTTCTATGCACAAAATTAAAATTGATGAGAATAACTCTTTTGAAATAAAAATAAATTTCTTTATGCATATTTCTATGCATGTAAGGTTCCTCCCTCTAAAAATGGGAGAAACACTTAAGATAGTCCACTAAGTCTTATCTTGGAAAAAAAATTTCCTATTCATCGACACCTTGACCCTGTAGAGATTCAAGGATACGATTCATAGGTATGACCTAGCTCTATCCCGCAGGGGGAGCATGATTTTCTAAACATCAAATCACCCATAGGGCAATTGATCAAAAATTGGGCAACTACTAGACTTGATTTCTAGAGACAACGCTTTTTTCCTCATCTTATGCAAGGCACAGCCGCCCGCTGACCTAGTCTTCTAGAATAGAGTTGCCCAAGAACCTAACTATCTAACGTAGGGCTTTCACTTAATTTGTTGGAAAGCTACCCGACTAATCGGGTCCACCCATCCGTAGGATGGTGCCGTCAGGGCATTCCATCCTCCCACTTTCCACCCTACTCACGCATCAATTTGTTTTCTAATTAATACTACCACACTGTTTGACATAAATAAACATATTCCTTAATTAGGGCCCTTCTTCACAAGGTTCGTTATAACAGCCTTCTTACACAATACAATCATACCAAAGACAAGATGCAATTATATAAAAAGTTTATACATGAATCCATTTCCATACAAGCCAATCCGGCTCTCTTATTCTTATTCTGTCGATGATCTAGAATTCGGCCTTCCAGCCTCTACATGCTGGGCAAAACCCTACGGGACCATACACCTCATCGTCGGCCGCTGGCGAGGACTCAAGCCGGCCTGTCGCCCTCTCAGGCTCCATCGCTCGATCCTCCCGCCCCTCAGAGGGATGTCTGCACACTAGGGTGGGCTTATTTACCGCACTAGCCTGGGCCCTCAGAACTAGGCAGCCTCATAATCTCTCGTCTCAATCGGCGATCCTTATTCTCCCAAAGGTATGAGGGATACCTTGGGCCATTCCCGGGCTTTGCTAATGACGCCGCCCGGCTACACAAGCACGGAACGGAGTTAGCGTTGAAGCCAAAAGAAATCTTGAATTCCAAAGATAACAACTTCAATGCAATTTTCTAAGTATAGCATTCACAATTCATGAAGATAGCAATTTCAACGCAATTTATCGAAAACAACATCACATAATTCGTAATTTCATATAACTTTTATGTCCTCGTTTTAAAAGAAAAAGACACCATTCATTAATACTAATTTAAGGAAAATTCTCTTCTTTTAAAAATTAACCAAGCTAACCTGGCCACCGTTTCCTTGAGGGACTTGAAAAGGGAGGACTGGAGCCGCATTGGGCGCATCTCCCTCCATCTCGTTGTTACGTGCGCCTCTTGAGGCAATATTTTGCCGTCTCCGGGATGAGGCCATCTTAGGCGTCGCCTTGTAGAGCTCGCTGCTGCGATCGAAACGCTTCAGTCGGATCTGAATTCGGAGCTCTTTTGCTCACCGTATGAGCAAAAGAATATGGCGCACGAACCCTCGCTTGAGCCAAAAATCCCTTACTAAAGTCTACGCAAAATGGGGGGGGGGGGGGGGGGAATTGTGAGATGTCCTTAAGGCCAAAGGCAAAAACGTGGAGAGGGCTGGGAGGGGTTGCTGCAAGCCTCTCTGTAAGTCTATTCACACCGGGGGGGGGGGGGGGGGGGAGAAGAGTTAAGGACACTGGCCTCTAGCAAGAGGAGTATGGAGGAAAATTGGCTTATCTGAAAAGAGCCAAATGAGGGGGTGTGAGAGGGGTGGCTGCAAGGGCGGCTGTACTTGCAGCAAGTACGCTACACAAGGACGGGCGGCGGTACGGGCGGCGGCACAACAGGGCATACGCTACACAGAAGTGCGTGCCGACTGAGGAGCACCCCGAGGGTTTATATAGCTGAGGGGTGAGGGTACGGGCGCTGCGCAAAGCAGGGACGAAAGGACGGTGTACCTTCAAAGGCTATGGATCAGTGGCCTGCATGGGTCTACGGGAAAGGTACGGTGTCGGTTGTCTGGGAAAGGAGTGGTACGCATGTACCTTATCCGGTCTGATGAGTGTCCACCTAAGGGTACGCGTGGACCATACAGTGGGTGGCCATCCTTTGGTTCTTGGGCGGCCATTGTACGGGCGCCCTAGTAAGCGTGTACGGACCAAATTTTGGGGTGGGGTACCCAAATTTGGGACGCCCGCCTCGATTTGCGTGTCGGACCGCCCCGGGGGGCGAAAATTTTTTTTGTCCGGGAGGTTCTCCTGGTCGCAGGGGTTCAGACCGTTCGTCAATCGGACGTGCGGTCGTGCATTTATTAAGGTTTAAAGGTCACCGTTTTTTAACTAAAATGATTGAAATTAGCGTATAAGCTTGATCCGGTGTCCGTTTTGGATGTTGTAAAATCCTATATTAGGGTAAAATCGCGCGTAGATTCCAAATTTGGGCTCAGAATTTGAAGATTCTAAGTAGAAATGACTCAAATAATAAAATCATTGATATTCATACCATAAAAACTCATAATTACATGGACATTTCTTTATTAGTGAAGATGGGTACGTTACATCCTTCCCCCCTTAAAGAAATCGAGATGTCCTCATCTCGTCATGAATTGGGGATAATCCTTTAAGAGTGTAGCTTCATCTTCCCAAGTTGCATCCTCTTCAGGGTAATCTTTCCACTGAACTAGATGTTCTACAAGAGTTCTATTTCGGAGTTGCCTTTCCCTAGAATCTATGATGCCAGTGGCTGTAATTCAAGGACTCCTTGAGTAGGGATTACAACTTGTTCATCATCAAGAATATGAACGAGACTGGGGACATATGGCTTTAACAAACTTACATGAAAGACATTATGGACTTTGATATGGGCTGGGAGCTGGAGTTTATAGGCACTTTTACCTAGACACTTGATAACTGTATAAGGACCACAATACCTAGGGCTGAGCTTCTTATATTTCCCAAGTGATAGAGAACTTCGTTTGGGTCGCACTCGTAGAAGAACTTTGTCTCCTTCCTTGAAGATCCTTTCAGACCTCTTGTTGTCAGCATAATGCTTTTGTCGATCTTGGGCAGCTTTAATATCCTTTTGGATAGCCTTGGTTTGTTCCTCCATCTCTTCGAGCATTTTCCTGGATGCCTCCACTCTTATGGTCGGATCAGAGAAATTTAGAGGAGACAAGCATTCTTGCCCATAGAGTGCTTTGAATGGTGACATTCCTATGGTTTGATGATAAGACGCATTGTAGGTAAATTCTACCAGAGGAAGGTATTGAATCCACCTTCTGGGTTCCCATCCACAGTATGCTCTGAGAATGTCTTCAATTACTTGATTGACTCTCTCAGTCTAGCCATTGGTCTCTGGATGATAAGCTGTGCTAAAGCAAAGTTGAGTCCCCAGAGCTTGAAATAGAGACTGCCAGAATTTTGAGGTGAAGTCAGAATCCCGATCACTTACTATTCTTTTTGGGAGACCATGAAGTTTGAGGACTTCCTTGATGAATATTCGAGCAACATTAGAAGCTTTGAAGGTCTTTTTTGCTGGTATAAGGTGAGCTACTTTGGTAAGTAAGTCCACTACTACTAGAATGGAGTCATATCCTCCTTGAACAGTGGGGAGACTTGTGACAAAATCCATACTAATGCACTCCCACTTCATTTGGGGAATATCTAAGGGTTGAAGCTTTCCAGGCATCTTGACCCTTTCAGCCTTGATCCTTTGGCATGAGAGACATTGTTTCAAGTACCGAAGCACATCATTTTTCAAGCCTGCCCAATGAAAGCTCCTTCTTACCGCATTTAATGTTTTTGCATAACCTGGGTGTCCTGCAGAGCAGGGCTATCATGAGCTTCATGGAGGATTAGTTTCTTTAAAGCAGGATCCTTAGGGATACATAGCCTGTGATTGAAGTAGAGGCTTCCTTCATGAGTGGAGTATCCCTTGATTAGATTTTTCTCTTTCTCTGAATGTCCCCCTTCTTCTACTAACTTTATCATCCTTTGATAATCTGGGTCATGAGATGAGACTTCTTCCACCTTGACCAATATGGGATTATTTGGCATTGAAATTGCATTCAAGAAAGATTTGCGGCTAAGTGCATCAGCTACCAGATTATCTTTCCCAGGGCGGAATTTGATGTCGAAATCATATTCTTGTAGAATTTCAATCCATCTCCTTTGCCGCATGTTGAGGTTAGGCTGGGTGAAGATCCACTTTAGACTTTTGTGGTCAGTTTTACAAGCTGGAATTTGCCTCCCAAGAGATAATGTCTCCATAATTTGAGGCAATGAACAACTACTAAGAGTTCCAAATCATGGGTGGCATAGTTTGCTTCATATTGCTTCAGCTTGCGGGAAGTATAAGCGACTGGTCTTCCTTCTTGGCCTAAGACACCACCAAGTGCTAGACTACTAGCATCGGTAACCACTTCAAATTCCTTGGAGAAATCAGGAAGTTTTAAGACTGGAGCAGAAGTAATAATGACTTTCAGCTGATCAAAGCTGTTTTGATGGATTGGCACAGCCACACTATTTTGCAATCCTTCTTAAGAAGATCTATCAAGGGTGCAGCTACCAAGGCATAATCTTTGATAAAAATCCTATACCAACCCGTGATTCCCAAGAATCCACGAACTTCACGAACTGATTTAGGGGGTGGCCATTCTAGAATATCCTTGACCTTGGCGGGGTCTACTGAGATGCCATCCTTGGAGACGATGAATCCAAGATACTCAATTTGATGAGTAAAGAAGGTACATTTGCTCTTCTTGGCATAGAGTTTGTGTCTGCGCAGCAATTACAGAACTCTACGCACATGCTCCTCATGCTCTTCCATTGATTTGGAGTAGATTAGGATGTCATCAAAGAAAACAAGCACAAACTCATCCAAGTACGGGTGGAATATATCTTGCATTAGGCGGTTGAAGGTTGCAGGAGCATTGGTTAACCCGAATGACATTACAGTAAACTCATAGTGGCCATAACGGGTATTGAAGACTGTTTTGGGTATATCTGCTTCCTTGACTTTGATCTGATAGTAACCAGACCTCAAATTTATTTTTGAGAAGACTTTGGCCCCATGAAGCCTGTCAAGAAGTTCATCGATGCGAGGGATAGGATACTTATTCTTGACAGTGACTTGATTTAGCCCTCGATAATCTATGCAGAGGCGGAAAGTCCCGTCCTTCTTTTTTTGGAAAAGAACAGGTGCTCCCCACGGAAAGCTACTGGGGCGTACAAATCCTTGTTCAATGAGTTGGGAAAGTTGCTCCTTAAGTTCAATGGCTTCAGGAAGGGACATTTTATAGGGAGTTTTTGAGACGGGTTGAGCTCCAGGGATCACCTCGATTTCATGGTCGACTTCTCGAGGAGGCGGTAACCCTGTAAGCTCGTCAGGGAAGATGTCAGAGAATTCTTGGAGCCAAGAGGGTTCTGTCTCCATACTAGGTTCAATGACTTTGTTGAGTTTGACTAAGAAAACTTGCTGACCCTTACGTGTCCCCTTGAGAAGATGTTTTGCCTTGACTACCCTAGACTTAGGTTTTCCTGTGATTCCCTGAACAGATATTACTTGGCCATGCTCATTTTCAAAAGTGATACTCCCCTGGTTACAATGAATGCTAGCTTTGTTTGCAATTAACCAATCCATCCCAAGGATTCCATCATAAATTCCTAATGGCAAGACTCTAAAGTGACCATGAGTTTGCTCATTACCCAGCTCAAAATCAAGGTTTCCTATAGAGTGGCGAGATACTACTTCTTTCCCACTGGCTAACTCTACAATCATTTTTCTAGCTATTTTTTGACTCAAGTTTAATTTTTGCAAGCACCTAGGAGAAAGGAATGAATGGGTACTGCCACAATCAATCAAAAGCTGGAATGGCTTACCGTGATGAGTGGCGGGGGCTTGGATTACACCAAATTGTTTATTCGGACCTTGGTGTTCTACCGCCGCATGGACGGTGGCGCGCTCTTCTTCAGCCGTTTCCAAGGTCGGTTCTTCACTTATAACACAGGCAGTTCTAGCAACTGTTCCTCCGTGGCCTCTGCCACCACGGCCACTGCCTCTTGCACCTTGGTGGGTAGGGGTTCCACGGCCTTGATTTCCTCTGTTACCTTGGGGGAATGATGTTGCCATCTTGGGATAGTTGGCTCTAAAGTGTCCCGGCTCATTGCACTCAAAACACAGAGGGCCTTCTCTGGAAGAAGCAGCATACGAGCGGGGGGCAAAAGAGTTGCCTTGTCGCCCTCTGTTGTAGTAGGGAAAATTCTGTTGAGGTTTCTTGTAGGGTTGATCTCTAAGGTTTGCCTCAGGGTAAGATCTCTTTTGATTCTTCGGTTTGTTAGCCTTCATTTCTTTCACAAGGGGCTTAGCTCGTATGAGAGCATCCTGTAATGTGCTTGGCCTCATTGCTTCAAGGCGGGAATCTAGGGGTTCATTTAGCCCTTGGCAGAAACGAGCCACTTGTTGGGAAGTAGTCATAGCTGGGGCATACTTCCGAAGGGTAATGAATTTGGAATAGTAGTCCTCAAGAGTTAGGCTGTACTGTCTAAGACTAAAGAACTCATTCATCTTTATGGATTCATGGGATGGAGGAAGATATCTTTCCTTCACTGCCTGCTTGATGTCTTCCCACGTTTGAGAATGCTCGGTGACTTCCTTGTCACGGCACCACTGTTTCCACCAGAGTTTAGCATCTCCAGTGAGGCGAAACCGTGCGAGCATAGACTGATTTGCTACTCCAGTACCGGCAGGCAGAGAAATAATCGTCCATCGCCTCGATCCAGACTTCAGCATCCTTCTCAACCTTTGAACCTTCTCCTTTAAAGGAGGGAGGTTGCATTTGCTTGAGCAGGAGCTTCTTCTCTTGGGTATCGGTATAAAGCGCATTGGGAAGTGGAGGGTGGTCATCCTGGCCATCATCGTAAAAACAATTTTTAAGATTACAAGATTCATATTTGCGCAACGCTTAATTTTTGGAGAGTAAAACCATTGAAATTATTTTATTTCCAAATATTTACAAGGACAAGTTTTATTACAAAGATCTGAGACTAATATAATTAGTCTTATTTGACATCAAGGGAAATTCCTAGGCTTCACTGTGACATAAGGGTAGAGCGGTCCACATATGTGAAATATGGGGGTTCCGCTGTAGTTTCTAAGACTCTAAAAACTGATGGTAAGGGTGGTAAACTCTGGATTGGGGTAGGTCCCAACACTGCTACTCTATCAGCAGGTAAGACCTGCATCACTTTGTCATACACCCAACGATCCTGAGGTATGCGAACCCCATCTATAGTCACCGAGGTGTCGGCCCTGGGGGTACCGACGAACCAAAATAAGCGGATCATCTTCAGCTTCTCAATCCAACGAATCCGCTTAAGGTCGGTGCTGAGATTCCCAATCTGATCTGCTCGGATGATGAAGTATCTCGGCCCACGACTCCAGAAATCTCTACCCCATCCTCTCTGAATACGAGAGAAATGAGGGAGGGATATCTTCTCTAATATCTGCACCATGGTGTCGCGGAACTCGAAATTCGAGGAGTGACTAGCAGTCTCGAAGATGCATTGGAAAACTAGAAATTTGGAGTAGGTATCTTCCTCTTCCTACAATCATTCAAACATCGATTTAATTTATTTGTTTTAGTAGGATGTCTTTACTAATTAGCATTATGTTAGGTAAAACATTTATTACAAAACAGTCCTTAAACTGCAATTCCTAGGAGCCAAACAGGCTCTGATACCAATTGTAAGGTTCCTCCCTCTAAAAATGGGAGAAACACTTAAGATAGTCCGCTAAGTCTTATCTTGGAAAAAAAATTTCCTATTCATCGACACCTTGACCCTGTAGAGATTCAAGGATACGATTTATAGGTATGACCTAGCTCTATCCCACAGGGGGAGCGTGATTTTCTAAACATCAAATCACCCATAGGGCAATTGATCAAAAATTGGGCAACTACGAGACTTGATTTCTAGAGACAACGCTTTTTTCCTCATCTTATGCAAGGCACAACCGCCCGCTGACCTAGTCTTCTAGAATAGAGTTGCCCAAGAACCTAACTATCTAACGTAGGGCTTTCACTTAATTTGTTGGAAAGCTACCCGACTAATCGGGTCCACCCATCCGTAGGATGGTGCCGTCAGGGCATTCCATCCTCCCACTTTTCACCCTACTCACGCATCAATTTGTTTTCTAATTAATACTACCACACTGTTTGACATAAATAAACATATTCCTTAATTAGGGCCCTTCTTCACAAGGTTCGTTATAACAGCCTTCTTACACAATACAATCATACCAAAGACAAGATGCAATTATATAAAAAGTTTATACATGAATCCATTTCCATACAAGCCAATCCGGCTCTCTTATTCTTATTCTGCCGATGATCTAGAATTCGGCCTTCCAGCCTCTACATGCTGGGCAAAACCCTACGGGACCATACACCTCATCGTCGGCGGCCGCTGGCGAGGACTCAAGCCGGCCTGTCGCCCTCTCAGGCTCCATCGCTCGATCCTCCCGCCCCTCAGAGGGATGTCTGCACACTAGGGTGGGCTTATTTACCGCACTAGCCTGGGCCCTCAGAACTAGGCAGCCTCATAATCTCTCGCCTCAATCGGCGATCCTTATTCTCCCAAAGGTATGAGGGATACCTTGGGCCATTCCCGGGCTTTGCTAATGACGCCGCCCGGCTACACAAGCACGGAACGGAGTTAGCGTTGAAGCCAAAAGAAATCTTGAATTCCAAAGATAACAACTTCAATGCAATTTTCTAAGTATAGCATTCACAATTCATGAAGATAGCAATTTCAACGCAATTTATCGAAAACAACATCACATAATTCGTAATTTCATATAACTTTTATGTCCTCGTTTTAAAAGAAAAAGACACCATTCATTAATACTAATTTAAGAAAAATTCTCTTCTTTTGAAAATTAACCAAGCTAACCTGGCCACCGTTTCCTTGAGGGACTTGAAAAGGGAGGACTGGAGCCGCATTGGGCGCATCTCCCTCCATCTCGTTGTTACGTGCGCCTCTTGAGGCAATATTTTGCCGTCTCTGGGATGAGGCCATCTTAGGCGTCGCCTTGTAGAGCTCGCTGCTGCGATCGAAACGCTTCAGTCGGATCTGAATTCCGAGCGCGTTTGCTCACTGTATGAGCAAAAGAATATGGCGCACGAACCCTCGCTTGAGCCAAAAATCCCTTACTAAAGTCTACGCAAAATGGGGGGGGGGGGGAATTGTGAGATGTCCTTAAGGCCAAAGGCAAAAACGTGGAGAGGGCTGGGAGGGGTTGCTGCAAGCCTCTCTGTAAGTCTATTCACACGGGGGGGGGGGGGGGGGGGAAGAGTTAAGGACACTGGCCTCTAGCAAGAGGAGTATGGAGGAAAATTGGCTTATCTGAAAAGAGCCAAATGAGGGGGTGTGAGAGGGGTGGCTGCAAGGGCGGTTGTACTTGCAGCAAGTACGCTACACAAGGACGGGCGGCGGTACGGGCGGCGGCACAACAGCGCGTGCCGACTGAGGAGCACCCCGAGGGTTTATATAGCTGAGGGGTGAGGGTACGGGCGCTGCGCAAAGCAGGGACGAAAGGACGGTGTACCTTCAAAGGCTATGGATCAGTGGCCTGCATGGGTCTACGGGAAAGGTACGGTGTCGGTTGTCTGGGAAAGGAGTGGTACGCATGTACCTTATCCGGTCTGGAGTGTCCACCTAAGGGTACGCGTGGACCATACAGTGGGCGGCCGTCCTTTGGTTCTTGGGCAGCCATTGTACGGGCGCCCTAGTAAGCGTGTACGGACCAAATTTTGGGGTGGGGTACCCAAATTTGGGGCGTCCGTCTCGATTTGCGTCCCAGACCGCCCGGGGGGCGAATTTTTTTTTTTTGTCCGGGAGGTTCTCCTGGTCGCAGGGGTTCAGACCGTTCATCAATCGGATGTGCGGTCGTGCATTTATTAAGGTTTAAAGGTCGCCGTTTTTTAACTAAAATGATTGAAATTAGCGTATAGGCTTGATCCGGTGTCCGTTTTGGATGCTGTAAAATCCTATATTAGGGTAAAATCGCACGCAGATTCCAAATTTGGGCTCAGAATTTGAAGATTCTAAGTAGAAATGACTCAAATAATAAAATCATTGATATTCATACCATAAAAACTCATAATTACATGGACATTTCTTTATTAGTGAAGATGGGTACGTTACAATGCATAAAGTCAAAATTGATGAGAATAACTCTTTTGAAATAAAATAAATTTCTTTATGCATCGATCTATGCATAAAATCAAAATTGATGAGAATGACTCTTTTGAAATAAAAATAAATTTCTTGATGCATCTTTCTATGCATAAAATCAAAATTAATGAGAGTAACTCTTTTGAAATAAAGAAAATTTTCTTTATGTATCTTTCTATGCATAAAATCAAAATTTGATGAAAGTAACGCTTTTATAATAAGAAAAATTCTTTTATGCATCTATTTATGCATAAATTCAATTTTAATGAAAGTAACACTTTTATAATAAAAAATTCTTTTATGCATCTATTTATGCATAAAAATCAATTTTGATGAAAGTAACACTTTTATAATCAAAATATTCCCAATATGTATCTTTCTATGCATAGAAATTAATTCTAATGAAAATAACACTTTTATAATAAAAATATTTCTAATATGCATTTTTCTACGCATAGAATAAAAATAACACTTTTAGAATACACAAGCGGTGGGGATTACTCTTTTTGAATAATAAAAAGATAAAACTTATTTCACCAAATTTAAGAAAATTTTGCCATAACCTTCCTTTGTATGGCTGACCATTTTTCAAATTTTTCACTCTAGAATTTACTAGAAATTATCCAAGATGATTTAAATCATTCTAATCTAATCAATTTCCACTTTAGTTTTAAGAGTAAACAATATGAAAAGTTTAATTCCATCAATTTGATTACACATCTAGGATAAAGAAAGGCAGAATTCGAGAAGGAGGAAAGCCTTTCCAGCAAGGAATACCATCCATTTTTATTTTAAAGAAAGCAAAAATCAGAAAATCATAAAATAGAATAAGAAAAAGTAGAATTTCTAACTTACTAGGAGTTTTGTGAGCTTTCCTTTGGCTTGATGGTTTGAGGGATCTACTCTTGTTTGCAACAAGAGGAAATGGTCAAAAACAAATGAATTATCAACGAATTTACTGTTTTTGGCTCTGGGAGGAGTAGAGTAATAGTGCATAAAACAGTATTACCCATTTACAAAGGGGGAGGCTTCATTTATAGGAAAAAGTGAGCCTCTAACCAAGCAAACTGATTCTAGAATTTTCTAGATCAGTTTGGTCAATTTTTGACCATTTTTAGGTCAGTTTAGCTTACTTTTTGGATCTAGTTGAAGCAGGAGAGATGAAAATATCTCATTATTTGTGAGTTTAAAACTCAACCACACATGTGAAATAGGTGTCTCCTTCATGAGGGAAATTCTCGACAGTGAGGTGTCAAAAATGCATCATTTCTTCTAAATATCTCTTCTTTTTTAACTAATAACCTTGTCCTTAGTCAACTCTTCATCTTATGTGAGCATTTACTCATTTTTGGGGGATTTTCTTTTATTCTTCCATTTACTCATTTTTGGGGGATTTTCTTTTATTCTTCCATTTATCTCCTCCCTACATTTGGATTAATCTAATTGGTCCATAGGAACCTTATGTGAGCATTTACTCATTTTTGGGGGATTTTCTTTTATTCTTGCATTTATCTCCTCCCTACATTTGGATTAATCTAATTGGTCCATAGGAACCTTAATTCAAAAATTTCAGAAAATCTGGACCCTTAGGCCTAAGGTCCTTTTTACCCGATTTCAATTTATTCCAATTGCACATTGGAAATTTCTTTTTGAATATCTCTTTCAGGGGAAACCATTTTAGACACTAGGAGGATTTTTATATCCAAAAATATCTCAATTTTGAATTACCTTCCTCTAGACATTTTCTCTCTCTAGGCCAAAACAGGATCTTTCTTTTATTTAAGAGAGGGGAATAATTATAAGATCAGAAGGGGAGGTTCTTACACCTGCACACCTCAAAAGCCGGAGGGTGGAATCCTACATCCTACCCTACTTAAAAAATGCGAGATGTCCTCATCTCGCAAAATTAGAGGAGAACTCTTTTCCTTAAGATCCAAAACTGATTCTGGGGTTCGTTATAGTCTGGTGAACCCAACACAATCCTGGGATAAAGATCCCTTATATAAAACTCATCATCAGATAATAATTCACTCAGATCGTAATATTCAATCCTTATCACAATAATGGTCCATTAGATCGAAATTTCTATCTGAACAGTCCTTC
Source organism: Cibotium barometz (assembly GCF_041138505.1). Taxonomy (NCBI): domain Eukaryota; kingdom Viridiplantae; phylum Streptophyta; class Polypodiopsida; order Cyatheales; family Cibotiaceae; genus Cibotium; species Cibotium barometz. The sequence continues at coordinate 26,191,304 of NC_141107.1, read as the reverse complement.
ATCGAAATTTTCAATTATACAGATTTTTAATTTGACATCCCTTAACTTGATCCATTGGGTCAAGTGTTAATAGCAGCAATCTGCCAGCACAATCCACTAATCTCATAGTGATTTGCTGAGGTCATTAATGTCCTTCCAGCTACTACGAACATCATCACAGGGACTCGTCCCATTCATCCTCATTGTGGTTTTGCTTAGTTTATTACATTCAACCAAAATTCAGGAATCTTCATTTTTCAATCAGAATCCAAATCAACTCATCAGTTCTCAACCAGAATTTAAAATCATATCAACCAAATTCAAATTCATCGTCTGGATAGTATTAATGCTTATAATTTTAAGTCTTAGATTTACTCGTATATACTGCCAGTAAAGAGCTGCAGTTATACCCTCGGTATATGCGGGTAGTCATGTCTAGGCATCAAGCAAGTCAGGGATTCTATACAATTGCGGTACTTCCATTTGAAGACCCAATTACCAATTTACGAATTTCAGTTTGAATATCAAATTGTATGAATTTTATCACACAATTACAACCTTTTATTGCTTCTTTTTGGCTTCTCGGTTGATCCTCTCATTAGCCAATTTGCTTTGATACTAGCTGTGAGGTCCCTATCCCCACCGCGTAACGAATTCAGGGGTGCTAGCAGCGGAAGTAGCACTTCTTACGCGGGGCAGGGTCCCACACTCGGGGCCTCGCCCACGGATATCCGGACAAGAGACTAATCCATTGGTTCTTCCAAAAACCAAACCCGAAAAAACTTCCCTTGCCCGGAAAGCACGGGCGATTCCTCCAAGATAACTTTTCTCTAACGTAGTCAAAAGCCTTAATTAACTGAACTGATCTGACCAAACTCGTAAGTCCCATAGTCAAATCAGGGAAAAGATTGTACTTGGATCATAGAGACCAACGCTGTTTTCCTCAGAGGCACAACCATTGATTCTTTTCCATAGAACAATTTTTGTCCAGGATTTACTTCATCTATCGAACCAGAACAGAATTGAGTCTCAATTTAGGGATCCATCAGTCTAGCCTAACCCCATCCAGCAGTCCCATGGGTTAGCCAACCGCCCAACCATTGTAGTGATGGGATCCAATTAAGAATTTGGTTAGGTTGTCCTGGGTACAAGGGAAAAGAGTTCCCGAGGCCCCCTAACCGGATATTCATGCAAACTTAAAACTAGTCACACCACTTACACACCCAATATGAAATTGCCTTTTTCACAGATTCAACAGTCTTTAAAACAACCATTTAATGAAACTATAGTGTCACTGATCATAATCCTTTAATTATCCAGTTGAATCCTTATTTCCAAACTTTCCTTCATCGGTGTACCTATGGCATCATTGGCAACCAGAACGCTCACCCCTTGTCCACTCAGGGGCCTTTTCGATAGTTCCTAGCTCATAGTAACCGGCAAGTATTCACTTTAACAAAAATGGAGTCTCCGTTGAAGATCAGCAAGATCAACCAACAGATCTATATAAAAGAGCCATGGACTCATCCGTTGAGGACCAGCAAGGTCAATCAACCAGACCCATGCCCGAATTTAGAAAACAACTCTTACTCCTTGTTCCAATATCTTCCCCAACGTATGTGTGGGTATCTTCGGTGACCCAGAGCCCGAGCACCGTATGGTCAGCACCCTCTAGGATCCTTCGCAGGTCACCTAGCGCTTCACTCATAGGCCGCTTCCTTGGTCCCTCATCCACTGTACTGTCCGGAAGCTCACCATTTAAATCAAACCTAGGCTGGTCAAGACCTTGGCCGCCTTGCTACGCGAGACGTCCTCCGTTGACTCTCCGTTTAGCAGTTGCAACTTTAACAGATAGGTCTCCACGACCTCATTCACAAGACAATCAAAATGCTTTCCCAACATTCTTAACATAAAACAGTCATTTAAAAACAGATTTCACATACAAATATAGTTCCAACAATATTTCCATCTTTTCTCATCACTCCACATCCTTTCACATTAGTCCCCATCTTTTCTCATCACTCCACATCCTTTCACATTAGTCCCCATCTTTTCTCATCTTCCCACATTTTTTCTTCTTCATCGATCGCTATCACATCACATCATTCCCACATCAAATCACATCCAATCGCATCATCCACACATCAATCCACATCATCCATACATCCATCCACATCAATCCACATTATCCACACATCAACCCACATCATCCATACATCCATTCACGTCAATCCACATTACCCACACACCAATCCACATCATCCATACATCCATCCACATCAATCCACAATACCCACACATCCATCCACATCTTCTATACCTCCATCCACATCAATCCACACGTCAATCCACATCATCCATACATCCATCCACATCAATCCACATTATCCACATTATCCACTCATTCATCCACATTATCCACTCATTCATCCACATCATCCACATTACCTACACATCAATCCGCATTCATTTCATAAGTATTCTCATTCTCATCTAATCACATCAATCCGCATTCATTTCATAAGTATTCTCATTCTCATCTAATCACATCTTTTTCTATCTCATCACTTATTTTCTCATTTATCCTCATCAGATCTCATCCACTTGCATCTACCCATACATCTCATCACTTCACATACATTAACATCTATCGAGTTTACATTAACATCTATCCAGTTAACATCGCTTCACATACATTAACACCTATCCAGTTTACATTGCATCTTATCACATCAATTTCACATCACATCTCCTTCATTCACATCCCGATTCACATGCTAACACATTCATTCACGTCCCTTATCGTTCATTCACATCCCGATTTACATCACATCACATCCATTCACATCCCGATTCACATGCTATCACATTCATTCACATCCTATATCATTCATTCACATCTCGATTCACGTGCTAAGACATTCATTCACATCCTATATCATTCATTCTCATCCTGATTCACATGCTAACACATTCATTCACATCCTATATCATTCATTCACATCCCGATTCACATGCTAACACATTCATTCACATCCTATATCATTCATTCACATCTCGATTTACATGCTATCACATTCATTCACATCCTATATCATTCATTCACATCCTGATTCACATGCTAACTATTCATTCACATCCCGAATTACCAACTATCACATTCATTCACATCCTATATCATTCATTCACATCCTGATTCACATTCATTCACATCCTGATTCACATGACATCACATCTCATCTATTCATTCACATTTATCTGATTCACATCACATCACATCCATTCACATCCATTATCATTCATTTACATCCCGATTCAAATCCAATATCATTCATTCACATCTGGATTCACATGCTAACATATTCATTCACATCCTATATCATTCATTTACATCCTGATTCACATGACATCACATCTCATCTATTCATTCACATTATCTGATTCACATCACATCTCATCACATCTATTTACCTCTCATTCTCATCACTTCTATTCTCATCACATCCATTCTCTATTCATTCTCATTTAGCTGATTCATATCACATCTTATCACATCTATTTAAAGAATGTAAGAGAATTCTTATTTTTGATATAAAGATTCTTTACGCATCTATTTATGCATAAGAACAACATCAGTGGGAAATAACATTTTTATAAAAATCCATTTATGCATCTATTTATGCATAAATTCAATTTTAAGGACAATAACACTTTAGAAATAAAAATAAATCTTTTATGCATCTTTCTATGCAAAAATTTTAAAATTGATGAGAATAACTCTTTTGAAATAATAATAAATTTCTTTATGCATCTTTCTATGCATAAAATCAAAATTGATGAGAATAACACTTTTGGAATAAAAATAATTTTCTTTATGCATCTTTCTATGCATAAAATCAAAATTGATGAGAATAACACTTTTGGAATAAAAATAAATTTCTTTATGCATCTTTCTATGCATAAAATCAAAATTGATGAGAATAACACTTTTGGAATAAAAATAAATTTATTTATGCATAAAATCGTAATTGATGAGAATAACACTTTTAGAATAAAATTAAATTCTTTATGCATCTTTCTATGCATAAAATCAAATTTGATGAGAGTAACTCTTTTGAAATAAAAATAAATTTCTTTATGCATCTTTCTATGCATAAAATCAAAATTGATGAGAGTAACTCTTTTGAAATAAAAATAAATTTCTTTATGCATCTTTCTATGCATAAAATCAAAATTGATGAGAATAACACTTTTAGAATAAAAGTAAATTCTTTATGAGAATAACACTTTTAGAATAAAAATAAATTCTTTATACATCTTTCTATGCATAAAATCAAAATTGATGAGAATAACTCTTTTGAAATAAAAATAAATTTCTTTATGCATATTTCTATGCATAAAATCAAAATTGATGAGAATAACTCTTTTGAAATAAAATAAATTTCTTTATGTATCTTTCTATGTATAAAATCAAATTTGATGAGAATAAATCTTTTGAAATAAAAATAAATTTCTTTATGCATCTTTCTATGCATAAAATCAAAATTGTTGAGAATAACTTTTAAGAAATAAAAATAAATTTCTTTTTGCATCTTTCTATGCATAAAATCAAAATTTGATGAAAGTAATGCTTTTATAATAAGAAAAATTCTTTTATGCATCTATTTATGCGTAAATTCAATTTTAATGAAAGTAATACTTTTATAATAAAAAAAATTCTTTTATGCATCTATTTATGCATAAAAATAAATTTTGATGAAAGTAATATTTTTAAAATCAAAATATTTCCAGTATGCATTTTTTCATGCATAGAAATTATTTCTAATGAAAATAACACTTTTATAATAAAAATATTTCTAATATGCATTTTTCTATGCATAGAATAAAAATAACACTTTTAGAATACATAAGAAGTGGGGATTATTCTTTTTGAAAAATAAAAAAATAAAACTTATTTCACCAAAAAATGAAGGAGGCACCCATTTCACATGTGTGGTTGAGTTTTAAACTCACAAATAATGAGATATTTTCATCTCTCCTCTCTCTTGCTTCAACTAGATCCAAAAAGTAAGCTAAACTGACCTAAAAATGGTCAAAAATTGACCAAACTGATCTGGAAAATTCTAGAATCAGTTTGCTTGGTTAGAGGCTCACTTTTTCCTATAAATGAAGCCTCCCCCTTTGTAAATGGTTAATAGTGTTTTATGCACTGTTACTCTACTCCTCCCCACAGAGCCAAAAACAATTGATAATTCATTTGTTTTTGACCATTTCCTCTTCAAAAGAATTGGTGGCCACTCTTGTTGCAAACAAGAGTAGATCCCTCAAACCATCAAGCCAAAGGAAAGCTCACAAAACTCCTAGTAAGTTAGAAATTGTACTTTTTCTTATTCTATTTTATGGTTTTCTGATTTTTGCTTTCTTTAAAATGAAAATGGATGTTATGCCTTGCTGGAAAGGCTTTCCCCCTTCTCTTCATTATTGAATTCAGCCTTTCTTTATCCTAGATGTGTAAATTTCTTTATGCATCTTTCCATGCATAAAATCAAAATTGATGAGAGTAACACTTTTGGAATAAAAATAAATTTGTTTATGCATCTTTCTATGCATAAAATAAAAATTGATGAGAATAACTCTTTTGAAATAAAAATAAATTTCTTTATGCATCTTTCTATGCATAAAATCAAAATTAATGAGAGTAACTCTTTTGAAATTAAAAAAAAATCTTGATGCATTGTTCTATGCATAAAATCAAAATTAATGAGAGTAACTCTTTTGAAATAAAAATAAATATCTTTATACATCTTTCTATGCATAAAATTAAAATTGATGAGAATAACTCTTTTGAAATAAAAATAAATTTCTTTATGCATCTTTCTATGCATAAAATCAAAATTGATGAAAAATACCACTTTTAGAATAAAAATAAATTCTTTATGCATCTTTCTATGCATAAAATCAAAAGTGATGAGAATAACTCTTTTGAAATAAAATAAATTCCTTTATGCATCTTTCTATGCATAAAATCAAAATTGATGAGAATAACTCTTTTGAAATAAAAATAAATTTCTTTATGCATCTTTCTATGCATAAAATCAAAATTGATGAGAGTAACTCTTTTGAAATAAAAATAAATTTCTTTATGCATCTTTCTATGCATAAAATCAAAATTTGATGAAAGTAACGCTTTTATAATAAGAAAAATTCTTTTATGCATCTATTTATACATAAATTCAATTTTAATGAAAGTAACACTTTTATAATAAAAAAATTTATTTATGCATCTATTTATGCATAAAAATCAATTTTGATGAAAGTAACACTTTTATAATCAAAATATTCCCAATATGCATCTTTCTATGCATAGAAATTAATTCTAATGAAAATAACACTTTGAGGCCAAGCAAACTGATTCTAGAATTCTCCAGATCAGTTTGGTCAATTTTGACCATTTTTAGGTCAGTTTAGCTTACTTTTTGGATCTAGTTGAAGCAGGAGAGAGGAGAGATGAAAATATCTCATTATTTGTGAGTTTAAAACTCAACCACACATGTGAAATAGGCGCCTCCTTCATGAGGGGAATTTCCCACACAGAGGTGTCAAAAATGCATCATTTCTTCTAAATATCTCTTCTTTTTTAACTAATAACCTTGTCCTTAGTCAACTCTTCATCTTATGTGAGCATTTACTCATTTTTGGAAAATTTTCTTTTATTCTTCCATTTATCTCCTCCCTACATTTGGATTAATCTAATTGGTCAGTAGGAACCTTAATTCAAAAAATTTAGAAAATCTGGACCCTTAGGCTAAGGTCCTTTTTACCTGATTTCAATTTATTCCAATTGCACATTGGAAATTTCTTCTTGAAGATCTGTTTCAAGGGAAACCATTTTAGACACTAGGAGGATTTTTATATCCAAAAATATCTCAATTTTGAATTACCTCGCTCTAGACATTTTCTCTCTCTAGGCCAAAACAGGGTAAAACAGGATCTTTCTTTTATTTCAGAGAGGGGAAGAATTATAAGATCAGAAGGGGAGGTTCTTACACCTGCACACCTCAAAAGCCGGAGGTAGGAATCTTTCATCCATGGGGTCAGGATGCTTGAGACATGAGAGTGTGAGCACTGGGAGTAGTGCTGTGGATAAAGGGAAAAAGAAGGTTGAAGGAATTGGCATTACAGGTTATGAGTCGTCAAGTTCAAAAAGTTTGGATGAGGAACTTGGCATACCAATTTTACGCACACCACAGGTGCAAGGCAGGATAGATATGTGCCTCCACATGCTAGAGTGACACATGTTTAGAGTGATCCGCATGCATTGCGGAGATCCAAAAGGGTCAGGTATCCAGTTGACAGGTTGACATATCGTGACTTTGCTATGCATTACGCATATATGACCTCTTTGGTGAAGCATGTGGAACCTACATGCTATACAGAAGCTATTGGGAAGCATGTATGGGAGAAGGCAATGGATGTTGAGATGGACGCATTGGTTCATATAATGAAACTTGGGATTTGGTTGCCTTACCACCACAAGGCAAAAATGTCATTGGTTGCAAATGGGTTTATAAGGTAAAATGCAAATCAGATGGTTCCATTGAGCACCATAAAGCATGGTTGGTAGCTAAAGGTTATGCACATACCCAAGGCTTGGACTATGATGAAACATTAATAAGTCCAGTTGCAAAGATGGGAACAGTGAGAGCAGTCATTGCTATGGCTGCAGCAAATGGTTGGGAAATGCATCCAATGGGTGTGAAAAATGCATTTCTAAATGGTGATTTACAAGAGGAAGTTTATATGGCATAGCCAGAAGGATATGTACACCCAAGGTACCCCACTCATGTATGATTAAAGAAACCATTATATGGTTTGAAGCAAGCACCTCGTGTTTGGAGTGATAAGATAAGACGATATCTTATCTCCCTTGGATTTTAGGTTTCTTAAGCAGATTCTTCACTCTATGTGAAGAAAACAGATCATGGGATTGTCTTACTTGTCATCTATGTGGATGACTTGATTGTCACAGGAGATCATGCTACAGATGTCATGCATGTCAAGAAGGCATTGAGTGGGCAGTTTGATATGAAAGACTTGGGTGAATTGAGATATTTTCTTGGGATTGAAGTGATCAAAGACCATGCAGGGACATGGTTAGTGCAATGCCAATATATATTGGATATGTTGGCAAAATATGGGATGAATGGGTGTAAGCCAATGAGTACACCTTTGGAGCAGAATGTGAAGCTGTGGGCTGATTTTGGTGAAGAGTTGGATGATCCATCTATGTATAGAAAGATGGTTAGCAGTCTTATTTACATGACTATCACACGCCCGGATCTTAGTTATGCTGTGGGCTGATTTTGGTGAAGAGTTGGATGATCCATCTATGTATAGAAAGATGGTTAGCAGTCTTATTTACATGACTATCACACGCCCGGATCTTAGTTATGCTGTGGGGCTAGTAAGCCAATTTATGCAAAGCCCCAGAAAACCTCATTTGGATGCACTGAGACGCATTATGCGCTATGTAAAGACCACTGCACATTATGGTCTTCTTTATGAGCATGGTAAAGGCTTGGATGTACACGGCTACACAGACGTAAATTGGGCAGGTAGCTCGTATGACAGGAGGTTTACTAGTGGTTATGCCTTTACATTTGGAAGTGCAGTGGTGAGTTGGAGTAGCAAGAAGCAACCTACTGTTGCTTTATCTAGTACAGAGGCTGAATACAGGGGTGCAGCCATTGCTACATGTGAAGGAGTATGGTTAAAGAGTCTCTTGGCTGATTTGGGTGAGCTTATTGATGGCAAGGTTGTCATTCATTGTGACAACATGAGCAACATATAGTTGGCCAAGAATCCAGTTTTTCATGCGCGGACCGAACATATAGAGGTTCACTATCATTTTGTCAGAGAGAAAGTGTTGGATGGTACAGTGGATTTACAGTATGTGAAGACTGAAGAGCAGGTGGCTGACATCTTTACAAAGCCACTTAGCAGAGGGAGAAGTTTGAGTACTTCCATACTATGTTGGGAGTACATGGGATGAGCTTGAGGGGGAGTGTTGAGAGCTTTGATAGCCCAAACTCATCAAGATCTTCATCTTTAGCAGTACATCATGAGCTTGAGAGGGGCTGTTGAGATTCAAGCTCGATGTCAGCTTGTGCCAATTGCACTATGTGCTGGCATGTTAGGTAGTAACATGTGTGAGACATAAATGACCGCGTCCAGCTGGTCATAGTGTGTGGACATTAGCTAGGGTTAACAGTGTGTGGACACAACACATGTAGTGTGTTGTAGATTATGGATTATGGCTTTTATGCATTGTGTGAGAAGGGAGATGGCTTCCCTCTATGGTTAGGGTTTGATAATACATTAGGGTTTGCTCCTGTATGTGTGTCTCCTCTTCCTCTACCTGTTTTTCATCAAGAACTACTTTTAAGTGCTTTTTAAAGCTTGGAAGGGACTGCCTTGGTCTAAGAATTGCTTTTAAGTGTTTTTTACTACTTTTAGGTACTTTTAATTGTTTTTATTGCCAGGGGAGGAAAAGTACCCTCCTCAACCCACTACTTTTTGCTACTTTTGAGTGCTTTTATGTGATACCTACTTTTAGATGCTTATAGATCCTACTACTTTTAGGTGCTTTTGAGTACTTTGACGTGTTTTTTAGTAGTGTTAGGTGCTTTTAGATGCTTTTGAGTACTTCTATGTGATTTTGAGTACTTTAAAGTGCTTTGAGTACTTTAAAGTGCTTTAAAGTGCTTTGAGTACTTTAAGTGCTTTAAAGTGCTTTGAGTACTTTAAAGTGCTTTGAGTGCTTTAAAGTGCTTTAAAGTGCTTTGAGTACTTTAAAGTGCTTTAAAGTGCTTTAAAGTGCTTTGAGTACTTTAAAGTGCTTTAAAGTGCTTTGAGTACTTTAAAGTGCTTTGAGATGATTTGGATTGCTTTTACTACTACTAGTGAGGCAAAGTGGCCCAACCCACTTCTTTTAGGTGTATTTACTACTTGAGAGGCAAAGTGTTTGTGAGTTCTTTCTACTACTTTTAGGTGCTTTTAGATGACTTTGACCATTTTTATCTCTAGGGAGGCAAAGTGCTCTTCTCAACACACTGCTTTTACTTGCTTCTACTGCTTGAGAGACAAATTGCCTTGGTCAAGGCACCACTTTTGGTGCTTTTGAGTGCTCTCTACTACTTTAAGGTGTTTTGAAGTGCTTTTGAGTGGCTATTGGGAGGTAATTTCCCTCCTCAAGCCACTTATTTTAGGTACTTTTGAGTGCTTTTAACTACTATTAGTTACTTTTGAGTGTTTTTAATGCTAAGGAGGTAAGGGTGGATGCATGGTAAGGTGGTACACTTTGGACCACTAGAAATAGTGATTTTTGGGGTGTGGTTTGTAACTTGCAAATGAACTTTGAATTGGAAAAAAATGAAAATCATTTGAAAACTAAGAAAAGAAAATGTACATAACTAAAAAGGGAGTGGGGGATAACTGAAAGTGGTGGGGTAATTATTATTTTTTGCATGCATTCTCTACGTGCATTGTCTCATTCGAAAAACTCAGAGTCAGCAAATATCCTCTCTCTTCCTGATAGCTACTTAAGAAATTGTCTACATCTTTGGCAATGGCTAACTCCAAGGGTAGTGGCGAAGATACAAAGGTGACCCTTCTCTCTCTCTCTCTCTCTCTCACACACACACACACACACACACACACACACACACACACACCACACATAGAGCAGATGATCCCTCACAAAAGTGTGCACATGTTTGTGTCTATTGTGTCCATGTTTGTGTGCACGTGGTCAAGGCAATGCACTACCCACACCATGGGATCCCTCTTTCTAGGTTCCGATGGGTAATGAAGTGTTTTGTGTGCGAGTGTTTGTTCCCCGCCCGTTAGATTTTTGAAGGCCGGTTTCATGGTTCCATTGATCCTCCTGCTCAAATCGCTCATCAACCTGCTAATCGAGCTCCAAAGATGTTGGCTCGTGGGGATTTTTAAAAAAAACATTCTTACTGATCGAGCTAATTCCATTTTCAACTCGCTAATCTTAAAAATGGCGACAGAGAACACTAGTTTTGCAAATGAGAACATTAATCCTAAATTGGGGATTCCAATTAATCTAACATCGACACATGGAGACACTCAAGTACTCAGTAATAGTAGCATAAATGGCGCACAAAGAAGAAGAACAAGAAGACTTAAAATAATCTCAATACTTCGAGTCTAATTTGCTACATGTGTTTTTGTTCTGTCATTGATTGTAGGAAAGACTCAGGATTGGGAGGAGGTGGGCTTGATGAGGAGGTGGGCTTGATCTTCTTTAGTGGTCTTCCTTCTTCTTCAACTTCATCCGTCGGGAGATGTATTCTTGTCAGTTGCACCTCTGGAGGCAACAGCTCTAGAGGAACACACTGGCTCTTTCTTGTCCTCATCATTAGATATGTTTTCCCATAAGGAGGCAATGTGTCTGATTCATTAATTCCTCCTACCAAGAGCGTGAGCTGTGTATGATAGGTAGTAGGGGTATCTTAGTGCTTGACATCCATGCCCTTAACCAAACACCCACAGTGCAAATTATTTCTCCCACCACTAGCACCACTTTCTCAACATTCAAAGGCATATTATATCCAACCACAAAACTTGGAGAGTACTTTCAATGTGAATAAAGGAATTTAGCATTATCTGCCAAACCAAGACAGTTTGCAATTCCTGCAGCCTCCTCCTTGGAAGGCAATTGGGTTTCATATGTCCTAGCTTCATTGAACATGTCCTTTAATATCTCCTTGCTAGGAAGATACTCGGAATCCTAGACTGCAGAATCAACTAAGAGGTGTTTGTCAACTCCTTGCTCTACCCACCCCATGTTTGCTTTACTATACTTTGCTAAAAATCAGCCAAGCAATAGTCTTCACGAAAAATGATGCATATTGTTTGTTAAATAATACATAATCAAATTGGTCTGCCATAGCAAAGTTGGGCAAAGAAGGAAGTGACAAGTCCCCTTGTTCATTCTCATTAGGCGGACTGGCTTCCAATGGGATTGTACTTATAGGTGTTGCATCAACTTCGACAAGGGATGTACTAGCCGAAAATGTTTCCTTCTTGGCCTCTGTCCTCTCCTCTGCTGGATCGACAGCAGCCACATCTTCCTCAACTCCATCATCCTCAATTGGCACTTGACTGCATCCGTTGTCTAGGGCTCAAAGTCTTCAGTAAAGGAGATGCAGAAAACAAAGAAATCCATAACTGTATTGGGGAGAAGGTGACACTTCTTTGAGTGTATTGGGCATTTCTCTTCTACTCTATTGCCCGCACAGTTGGAGCTCTTTTCAAAAGACAACGGTTGAGCCTTCTTTTCATGACTTTGTCTATTGTGCAAAATCAGATGGATGAACATATCGTTCACCATCAGACGTCACAATATTGATAGAAACAATCTCTTCATAATCTTGCTCCCGGTCACCGAGAACAATCCTAGAAGTCTTGATGATGTTCTCAAAAGGAAATTCTGCATTGAATATTAAAGGCAATTCAGGAGCACGGTGGTGGGCATGTGTATTATATAGGAACATATATAGCTTTTCTGCGTAAGACTCTTTTGCCTCGTCATTTTATTCCAAGAGAATGTACAACTCATTTGCCGACATGCCTAAAGAAACATTTCGGTCAATTAGGACAAGCACGCTTAATATATAAGGAGTCAGTACCAAGCGATAAGGCAATGCATGCAAGCCCCTTTTCACTTGGTACTAACTCCAAAAAACAAAAGAAAACAAAAAGGGGTTAGTACCACATGGTAAGGGGCTTATGCGATGTTCGCAAGCTCCTTACCACTTTGGTACTGACCCCAATAACAAAATGAAAGAAAAGGGGGTCCATAAAACAACAAGCTATAAGGCACTAGAAGAATACTTGCTTTGGCAATAGTGACGACGACGATGGCAGTAGCCAAGGAAATGGGGTGGCAAGACAGAGGTTAGACGATGGCCACGCAGAGTGACGATGGCAATGATGATGGCAATGTAGAGGGACGACACGAAGGGCAGAGGGCTCGACACCAAGGGTTTAGGAAGGGCAGAGAGCTTGATGCGAATGAATGTCTCCAAGGAGATTCTAGTCATAGAATTGTACATATGTTGTTGATCCCCTCATATCAAGCCAATTGCAAAATGACCAAACAACATTTTTGGACCTCATGGCCTGGTTTCAAACGATCAACCTTGATCTAGCAAGCTTATAAATGAAGAGTGAGTCTCATGTTAAGTTATAGATTGACAACATATATTAGGTAATTTGTATGTGTTTTTTTTACAACACCTATGTGTTGTTTGTTTTTTCAGTCAACATTGGAGTTTGCTTCTATATGACATTACCCAAAATATATGCTACTTTGCAAACTTTGTGCAAGGATATCATGGTCACGACAGAGAGTAAGTCCCTACGACATTTGCCTCTTCCACAAGCATATTAATTTATTTAAGTAGGATAAACTAATGCTTGTTTAGTTGCCCTCTCATATGTGCTCGAAAGTTTGCATGCATTGTGGAACATCTTTTATTGGAGCTAAATCTTGTTCAGAATATGAGATATCAAAGGATAAGGGTGCCAATCTAGCGTGCAGATGTCAACTGTGAATGGAGGATGTGCCTAAATGTATTTCTTTTGTTAAAAAGGATTTTTAATATTTCTCCATCATCTAACGTATCTATGAGGTTTCTGACAAAACATTTCCCTTTGTGTACACAGGAACTTAATTTTCACAAATATATTCTGTTGTACGTAAAATAATTCAGGACCAAAGCTATACATAAAATTATTTTTACTGTCCATGATCGTGTAGAAGAAGAGAACAGACGGGAAGGTGAATTTGCAAGGGAAGCCAAAGCGACTGTGTCAGCAAGAGGAATAGCACCAAAGGGATGTGATTTGCACCAAGCTGTTATGGAAGGATATGAAAGGTGCACAACTGAGGTGGAGGAATGGATGGAATCTAGGCGGTAGGTTGAGACGGAGGCCTAGAGGCAAGCATAGGAGGCCCAGAGGCAAGCATAGGAAAGATTATGGGAAGACATGGAAAGAGCTTAATCCAAGGGCACCCTAGTCAAAGTCACATTCACGTTCACATTCACGTTTTCAATCACAGACACCTTGCCGTCGTCTCCACAATCTTCTTCTCATCGTGGAGGATTCAGCTAAATCAGTTTGAGGGGTTTTGAGGTGTCCGATTGTGTCAGATGAAGGACTTAGGACATTAGTGTGTTTACATTCAGCCCTTGAAATTCTCCCATGTATACCCAGAGCGACACACATGTATATTTTCTAAAATATATGAATAAAGTAGTTGAAATTCACAAGATATTGAATATTGTTGTCAAGTATGCTAACAATTGGATGGCATACCGTTTTACATAGCTTTGTATCTAACAAGTATGCTAAAAATTGAATGGCATACTATTGTACACAGCTTCATGTACCTCAAGGGATAGGACAAACATATTTTTGTTAACTGGATGTGGGTCCACATTGGAAATTTAATTGCTCATACAAGATGCGTCGCTATGAAGGCCTCCAACTTATCATCCCTCAACTTGTAGGTTTTCTCATCTTTAGGTGCATAGAAGAACCCTTTCACAATAAAACAACCTCGTGCAATGGCATTCCCTGATCCATCCTTTGTAGGTATCTTGCCGAGCTCTTTCTCCTTTGTGCATTTCAAGATGTACAAGTTCGTATTCTCTGGATTTCCTTTTTCAGTTGTCACCCCGCAAAATTGTCTCCTACAAGAAGGACATCACTAAGGGTATCATGGTGCCCTTCATAGGTGGCCTCCTCAATGTTTGTGAAGTTAACATCAATGTCAACATTGTCTTCTTCTGTGCCGTCTCTACCAATGGTTCAAGGGCAATGAATCCCAACTATGAATATGAGACCGATTGCTACATCTATGCCATAAGTATTCCATAAATTTACTATGATAACATGATAATCGACACACTCTCAACACTATTGGATTGTGCTAAGAGTATGTAGAGACTAAATGTAGGGATCTTATGTTTGTTATAGCCTTGACATCACATGCCTCATCTCTATCTCTATCACCCAGCTTTATCTCCCAAAAAACTCTATTAACGTACCGAGCTTGTGATGCATATGTGGACTCAGCTCCAGTGGTGAGCGTTTCTTGCAAAAACTTTATGACATGAGCTACACATTGGAGCTTAGCACCATTAGGCTTCAGTAGTTCATGAGTTAGTGCTCTCTTCACTACAACCCTTGGACTGTTGTGCTCTCCCTTTCCATGACCAGAGCCAAATAAATTCCATGTCATTTGCAAGTTGCAACCCTATGATGGCAGTGTTCTTGGAAACAAAGTAGAAAGGCCTTTTTGCTTTGAATTGAGACGAAGCACCATCAGACCAAACCCAATGACATTGTAGGGGAATGCCAAAGGGTAATACCCAATTATAATCCCAATTATAATGTAGCATGAAACAATGTTGCACAAAATGGGTATCATGCTTCTTATCATCACAGATATAAAAGTGTATCGTTTTGTGGATGGGTTATGGCAAAATTTTCTTAAATTTTGTGTGGAAATAAGTTTTATCTTTATGTTATTCAAAAAGAGTAATCCCCTCCGTTTGTGTATTCTAAAAGTGTTATTTTCATTCTATGTATAGAAAGATGCATAAAGGAATTTATTTTTATTTCAAAAGAGTTATTCTCATTAATTTTGATTTTATGCATAGAAAGATGCATAAAGGAATTTATTTTTTATTTCAAAAGAGTTATTCTCATTAATTTTGATTTTATGCATAGAAAGATGCATAAAGGAATTTATTTTTATTTCAAAAGAGTTATTCTCATTAATTTTGATTTTATGCATAGAAAGATGCATAAAGGAATTTATTTTTATTTCAAAAGAGTTATTCTCATTAATTTTGATTTTATGCATAGAAAGATGCATAAAGGAATTTATTTTTATTTCAAAAGAGTTATTCTCATTAAAATTAAAATTATGCATAGGAAGATGCATAAAAGATTTATTTTTATTTCAAAAGAGTTATTCTCATTAAAATTGAATTTATGCATAGGAAGGATGCATAAAAGATTTATTTTTATTTCAAAAGTGTTATTCTCATTAAAATTGAATTTATGCATAGAAAGATGCATAAAGGATTTAATTTTATTTCAAAAGTGTTATTTTCCTTAAATTTGAATTATGCATAAATAGATGCATAGAGAATCTTTATATCAAAAATTAGATTTCTCTTAAATTCTATGTTTAAATTCTATGAATAGATGTGATAAGATAAGGTGTGAATTAGATAGATGTGAATGAATGGATGGATGGATATGATGTGAATTAGATAGATGGGAATGAATGGATGGATGGATGTGATGTAAATAGAAGTGATGAGAATATGAGGTGAATAGATGTGATGAGATAAGATGTGAATCAGATAGAAGATTGGATAGATGTGATGTAAATAGAAGTGATGAGAATATGAGGTGAATAGATGTGATGAGATAAGATGTGAATCAGATAGAAGATTGGATAGATGTGATGTGAATAGAAGTGATGAGAATATGAGTTGAATGGATGTGATGACATAAGATGTGAATTAGATAGATGATGATTGGATGGATGGATGTGATGTGAATTAGATAGATGCGAATGGATGTGATGTGAATAGAGGTGATGAGATGTGAGGTGAATAGATGTGAGAGGTGATGTGATGTGAATAGAGGTGATGAGATGTGAGGTGAATAGATGTGAGATGTGATGTGAATCAGATCGATGGGAATGAATGAATGGATGGACGTGATGTGAATAGAGATGATGAGAATGTGAGGTGAATAGATGTGATGAGATAAGATGTGAATTGGATAGATGTGAATTGAATTAGGTAGATGAGAATGTGAGATAAGATGTGAATTGGATAGATGATGATTGGATGGATAGATGTGATGTGAATTAGGTAGATGCGAATGGATGGATGGATGTGATGTGATGGATGTGAATAGAGGTGAATAGATGTGATGAGATAAGATGTGAATCAGATAGATGATGAATGAAGAGATGAGATGTGATGTCATGTGAATCAGAATGTAAATGAATGATATGGGATGTGAGTGAATGTATGTGATGATAATGAATGTGAATGTGTATGTGAGGAATGGATGTGAATGAGTATGTGAAAGAATGGATAAGGATGTGTATGAGAAGAATGGATGTGAATGTGTATGTGAGGAATGGATGTGAATGAGTATGTGAAAGAATGGATAAGGATATGTATGAGAAGAATGGATGTGAATGTGTATGTAAAGAATAGATATAGATGTGTATGTTTCCGGTACGGTGGATGAGGGACCAAGGAAGCGGCCTATGAGTGAAGCGCTAGGTGACCTGCGAAGGATCCTAGAGGGTGCTGACATACGGTGCTCCGGCTCTGGGTCACTGAAGATACCCACACGTGCATCGTGGAAGATATTGGAACAAGGAGTAAGAGTTGTTTTCTGAATTTGGGCATGGATCTGGTTGATTGACCTTGCTGGTCCTCAATGGATGAGTCCATGGCTCTTTTATATGGATCCGTTGGTTGATCTTGCTGATCTTGCTGATCTTCAACGGAGATTCCATTTTGTGATGTGAATATATTGCCGGTTACTATGAGCTAGGAACTATTGAAAAGGCCCCTGAGTGGACAGGTGGTGATGAGCGTTCTGGTTGCCAATGATGCCATAGGTACACCGATGAAGGAATGATTGGAAATAAGGATTCAACCAGAGATTTTGAGGATTATGATCAGGGACACAATGGTTTCATTAAAGATTGTTTTTTTAAAAGATAGCTGATTCTGTGAAAAAGGCAATTTCATATTGGGTGTGTAAGTGGTGTGACTAGTTTTAAGTTTGCATGAATATCCGGCTAGGGGGCCTGGGAACTCTTTTCCCTAGTACCTCGGAAAAAAACCTAACCAAATTCTTAATTGGATCCCATCACTACAGTGGTTGTGGGCGGTTGGCTAGCCCACGGGATTGGATGAAGTAAATCTCGGACAAAAATTATTCTATGGAAAAGAATCAACGGCTATGCCTCTCAATGAGGAAAAAAGCATTGGTCTCTATGATCCAAGTGTAATCTTTTCCCTGATCTGACTATGGGACTTATAGGTTTTGGTTAGATCAGTTCAATTAGTTAAGGCTTTTGACTACGTTAGAGAAAAGTTATCCTAGAGGAATTGCCCGTGCTTTCCGAGCAAGGGAAGTTTTTTCCCGGTTAGTTTTGGAAGAACTGATGGATTAGTCTCTTGTCCAGATATCCGTGGGCGAGGCCCCGAGTGTGGGACCCTGGCCCGCACAAGAAGTGCTACTTCCACTGCTAGCACCCCTGAATCCGTTGCGCGGTGGGGACATGGATCTTACATTTACGGGGTCAGGAGAAATCCCATCCTTTGACACTATGAATCCCAAGTATTCCACCTGGTCAACAGAGAAAGAACATTTGCTCTTCTTTGCAAAGAGTTGGTGTCTCCTTAGGATTTCCAGGACCTTGCGCACATGATCTTCATGGTCTGCAGCATTCTTTGAGTATACTAAGATATCATCAAAGAAGACAAGAACAAAATCATCCAAGTTGTTGGGGTTTGTCAACACAAACAGAATCATAACAAGCAGACACCATTGCTCAATAAGAGACATGTTGATTAGACGAAATCAAACATTCAGACACAGCAAAAACGCAATGCTCAGACAGAGATTCGATAGAGTAAGGTCACACAAGAGAAAAAACACTCAAAATTCTGCTTGATTCACCCTCTTCATTACATTGCTTCCCCTTCTTTTCTACCTTGCTCAAAATTGTTACTCGTTCTCCAAAACGTTATTCTTGAATAACCATTACCTATCTTAACTTCCAAGATCCCAAGAAAGTCATCATACATTCCTACCACTTTAGCATATGTCCGCCGACTTACTAAATATCCGACTGCTTACATATCGGACTTCTTGCATATCCGACTTAGCAACATATCCGACTTAAGAGAACTATGCCTTTAACACATGGCACGTCCTGGTGGTAGATTTCAAAGAAATCTGACTCGGATCCACACATCCCTTGATCAGTTCAAAATGGCAGACAAAAGTAAAATCATGCTGCTACATCAAACAGTTGTAGCAACATCAAAAGTCTGGTCCACCTCCTTCATATCATCAGGTTCAGCAACCTGAACATCCTTGTCTGGTGCTGCTACATCCACACTTTGTAATGAAACTGGTTCCTTGAATAGCTCAGCAACCTTTATCTGCTCTACACCATACATCTCTACCTCAAGCACTTGGTCTGCAACTATCTCAACTGTTTCCGCCAGCAAATCTGTAACTTGTGCCTTGTAACTCTGGTTTTTCTCCAGGTCCTGCACTTTCTGCATCCAAAATTCCTTTTCCTTCTTCAATTGAGCAATCTCTTCCACTAATATTGCCTCATGTTCTGTAATAAAACCTGTCTTTAACACATCATGTTCTTCAATTGAGCAATCTCTTCCACTAATATTGCCTCATGTTCTGTAATAAAACCTGTCTTTAACACATCATAAGGATACTTTAACACAAAAGATAGTTTTTCTTGAATTGTCCTCCACATATTTTGCATATTGGAAGTCAACTGCTGCTTCAGCACTGTCACATCACCTTCTGCTATCAGAACTCCATTAATGTCCAACTCCTCTTGAGTAGTACCTGCTTCTCTATAATCTGCAATGGTTGCAACCTCAAGTTCAGCACATCATTATGAACTTGTAACTCTATATTCCTTTGGGCCAACTGTTGCAGTTCCAAACCAACCTTCTCTTCCAGGTTATGTGTCCATTCCTTGAACATTCCCAAAGACCTCTGCACCTCAAGTGAATGATGCGCCAACATATCCTTCATTTCCTTACTATGCTTCTCCTTCACCTGTTGTTGCAGCTCATTTTGAAATTGCTGTATCTACAACTCCTTTGTTCAGATGATACACCATACTCGACCATCTGCTGCCTGTGGTGTTGTTCAAACTGAACCTGTTGCTTACCAATAAAAGCTTGTACAGCTGTCAACATCTTATTAGCCATGACTCCATCTTTTACGTGAAACTCAGACTGAGTAGAAACAGTTTCATCACCACCAAAATCAATCTTAGTCACCAATTTCTTGATGCTGCTATGAGCTTTTCTTCTCTTGGACAAAGGGAAAGTCTTACCCAACTTAGTTGGTGTTTGTGTTTCCATCACCTCCATTGGAGAATGTACCTCTAACTCCCCAAAATACTGCGAACACTGTGGTGAGTCAACTAATGGTAAAGCTTCTTTTACAGTGTATCCCACTTTCCTCAGGTTCTGAAAAACCTCCATTTTGTCCTTATCCAGCTTAGACAAATCAGACATCTCTGATTTCTGCAAAACCTACGGCTTTGCATGCTGAGATTGCTCACCCCCCAAATATTTGTCCTTGTCTGGCAACATCACATCCCCTGCATCAACTTTCTGAGCATAGTAAAACAAAGCTACCAAGTAAGCACAAAGCCTACTGTTATTCTGAGTCTTCCTTTTGTCTTCCTTTTGTCAGACACAAACACTTCACTGTACATCCTCTCATACAACCAATGTGCCCAACAACTGACCTGTTCACCCTTCTTAGTCCAACATAGAGCAGCATAGTTTTCTTTTGACATATAATCAAATTTAAGAAGAAAACACAGCCTTTCTAAATACCACTTAAGTTGCTCCCTTCTTACATAACTGACATTCTTCAGCATATATTATTGCCTTCCACCCTCGCGAGGACCAAACTCCTTTTTCAAAGAGTCCTCACTACACTTAGGTATAGGACCTTGTGAAAAATAGGGCAACTTAAACACTTCAGCAACAATTTTAGGAGTTAAAACTACCTTTGAAGAAATCCATCCTTTTGTTTTCCTCAAAATCTCCACTTGTGACTTTGCATAGAGATTATTCCTCCATTCATCCCATGGAAAAGTAGCAAAGTCCTGCAATCCAATTTTCTGCACAACCAGGTGGCATTCCTATCTGCTTGAATATCAATCTCCACCTTGAAGTCCATGTATGGGTCCATTAAGGACTGCATCATCTTGCCAGCTGACATAGCTGTAGGCATGCTAGCTTCTTCATCTGCCAAACCCTCCAAGTCTTCATCAGAGCTAGTCACCTCCACCCGCACGCTAGCTCCCTTGCGGCGCAGCCTCGTCTTCAGCACTTCTGGCGATTTATCATCTTGAAGAGGTCGCATGGTGGCAAGGGGTTTTGCCTTAGGCATGGGAGACTGAAGGGGCTCTGAAAACACAGACGAAAACCGTAAAGGGTGATGCATGAGGGAAACGAAGACGTGATGGCTCACACTCGTGCCAACTCGCCTAATGTAAGATCTCCACACACACCTCCATAAAATAATCATCACTCTTACTGGGCATGCAGTCCCCAACTGGAGTCTTGTGGAAAAAATATTAATTTTAAAAACTCTGAGCTAGTAAAGTCCGACTAAGCGACTTCCAACACAGCACAATTCAGCCAAACCAACCTTGACAAAAGCTTCAGCAAATTTCCTTTTTTGTAACAATTGATCAAAACACCCTGTGCCAACAATTAAGCTTCTTGCCATCATCTCAACACCTATGTTCTGCTTGAAGAACATCCATCTCTGTGTGCTTTGTTAACTTCTAGTGAATCGGATCTGACTTCCTCAACATGCACCAAAGCTAACACTGGCCAATCAAGATGTGGTGGTTTCCCTTGAAACTTCTTCAGCCTAAAACTATTGATTGGCTTCTCTACCCTTGTTCCAAAGACATCTGCAACAATAAAGGTTCCTTGACCCAAATCCTCCACAATCTGATAAGGTCCTTTATATCTAAGTGTCAACTTCCCTGGATGAGGTCCCAATCTAGAGTTGTACACCATCACCCAGTCACCAACCTGAAACACTTTAAACTTGACATTCATACTCACCCATGCATGTCGTCTCTTCTGGATCACCTCATTAATATATGAACTGACCAACCTGTCTTCTTCCAACTGCATCAAATATTTACTCCTGTGCTGAACTGACAGTTTAGAAGATATCTTCTCAGCTGCTGTGATTCTAAGACTTGGCACCACAAACTCCATAGGCACCACAGCTTCTAATCTATACACCAATATGAATGGTGTCATCCTTGTTGTTACCTTAAAGGCTGTTCTAAAAGACCATAATGCTGAGTCCAATTTATCATCCCAATCCTTATGATTGTCTGCCACTATCTTCTTCAAAATTCCAACCAATGTTTTGTTAGTACTTTCAGCCTGCCCATTAGC
This sequence comes from Cibotium barometz, assembly GCF_041138505.1. Taxonomy (NCBI): domain Eukaryota; kingdom Viridiplantae; phylum Streptophyta; class Polypodiopsida; order Cyatheales; family Cibotiaceae; genus Cibotium; species Cibotium barometz. Next base: position 26,168,967 of record NC_141107.1, on the reverse strand, counting down.
CCGAGGATGGTAAGCTGTAGACTTTTTGTGCATAATCATATGGGTTTTGGTTAATTCAGCTATCACCTCATTTAAGAAATGAGATCCCCTATCACTCACAAGCTCCATAGGACACCCAAACCTGGTCATTATGTTGTGATACAAGAACCTTGCAACACTTGAAGCTTTATTATCCTTCAAAGCTACAGCTTCTACCCATTTAGTACAATAGTCTGTTTGCAACCAAAATATAGCTGCATCCTTTCCTTGTTGTAGGTTTAATAGGTCCCACAAAATCCATCCCCCACTTTTGGAAAGGCTCTAATGGCAAAATAGGATGATCTGACATTCTATCCTTATGATCTGGCTGACCAATCTTTTGACATATGACACACCTCTTAGCATACTCATGTGCATCCTTCAAAACTGTGGGCCACCACAATCCAGCCTGGAGAATTTTCTTGCCTGTTATATCTCCTGAGAAGTGTCCACCTGCTACACCAGAATGTGCTTCTTGAATAACAGCATTCTGTTCAAAATCTGGAACACACCTTCTGATGACTTGATCAATTCCCTTCCTATATAATGCCCCTGCAATTACCAAAAAAAGGTCTACTCTTCAAAGCAAACTTCCTCCTCTGATCTGCAGTAACCTCACCTGGGAAAGTGTCGTCAGTCAGAAATATCAATAATTGGTCGTACCAAGAATCCGACACAATAGGCTGAACTTCAAATAATGAAGCATCTGGTAAATCATCATTCACTCCCACTTGTTCTTCACCTGTCTCTAACCTACTCAAGTAATTAGCAATGGCATGTTCTTTTCTTGGAGTATGAAGAATAACAAAATCAAACTCCTGTAATAACAACATCCACCTAGCCAACCTTCCTGTTAGCAATGGCTTCTTGATTAGGTATAACAAAGCTTGGTGGTCAACATGGAAAATTACCCTATTTCCCAACAAATAGTGCCTAATTTTTTTTCAAAGCATATACCATGCCCAATGCTTCTCTTTTAGTGATAGCATAATTCCTCTCAGCTGATGTGAGTACTCTGCTTGCATAATACACTGGCCTAAACCAACCTCAGACTTTTTCCTGCATCAACACGGCTCCTACGGCCACATGAGATGCATCCACAAAGACATGAAAAGGCAAAGACCACTCCGGAGACTATAGAACTGGCGCAACAGAGATCATCTTCTTTAAAAGTTGGAATGATCTTTCCTGAGGATCAGCCCAAACAAAAGCTACTTCTTTCTTAGTTAAGTGTGTTAGTGGTAAACACACATTAGCTAAATATCTGAGATACCTTGAATGCCACTTAATTTGACCCACAAATTTCATCAACTCTTTAACATTGACTGGAGCCTTTGCAGATTGGATGGCTTCAATCTTCTTTACATCAATGGCCATCCCTTCACTTGAAAACACATGACCAAGTAGTACCCCACTTCTAACAGCTATGACACTCTTGTAAGGATTCAGTGCCATTCTGAACTGTCTATATCTCTCCAGACATAACTTCAGATGCAGCAAATGCAAGTCTTTCTTGCCAAAAACTGAAAAATCATCTACAAAAATCCTGCAAATATGGCTCAAATAACTTATGTGCGGACAAAGTTGAATGATGGTGGTCCATTCTTCAAGCCAAAACTCATTATTGTATACACAAATGCACCCCACTCAGTAATGAAGGCTGTTTTGTATTAATCCTCCTCAGTAACGTGAATCTGATTATACCCAAAAAACCCATCTAGAAAGCTATACATTTCATGGCCTGCAACTGCATCCAAAACTGCATCCAAAACTGCATCACAAAACGGCATTGGAAAAGGATCAGTAATAGTTGCTGCATTAAGCTTTCTATAGTCCACACATACTCTCAGCTTCCCATTCTTCTTAGGTACCACTATAATTGGAGACAACCATGACACCTCATTCACTGGCTTGATGAAGCCTACTGTCAACAACTTATCTATCTCCTCCTTAACCTGCTTTGCAAAACTACGGTTCATTCTGTACCTTTGCTGCGCAATCAAAACTACATCTTTCTGCAAGTTAATATGATGTTGATGTAATGCAGGGTCTATACCTTTCACCTGAGAATACTCCCAAGCAAATACATCCATGTATTCTTGCAACAACTGTAACAACTCCTTCAAACATTCTCCTTCAGCATGGACACTCACCTTTACCATTTTTGGGTCAGCCTCTGTACCCAAATTAATCTCTTTCAATTCATCTTCCTTAACCCTACTAGAAGTGCCAAACTTCTTGTCATAGATCCTTTCAGCCATAATTCTTGCATCCTTCTCCTCCTACTCAATCTGTTCCTTGGTAGAAGATTCTGTTGTGTGTTCCATCAGCTGCTTGAATTCTGTTCCCTGAATCTTTTGTCCAGGTGCTACATCGGACCTCTCCTGAGCCTATTCTTTATCCGACTGTAATATATGTTCCACATCCACGTCAAACACTAGAACAACTGTTGGATTTGCCTTCAGAAACACTTCTTCCTCATCATCTTCAACTTCTTCTGCCAAGTTGATAGTTTGTGCAAACAATGGTTTCTCCTTGAGTGGAATATTCTTCCTTCCTTGCATAGGTATGGTCACTTTCTTCTTGCCTTTTCTTATAACAACCACATTCTCTCTCCAATCTTGTATGACTTTGTCCATTCTGAGCCAAGGTCTTCCCAACAGCATTCCATAAGAGGACGCTGAATCTAACATTCGCATGACCACAAAATTGACCAAGAAGGTCATACCTGCAATTGCAATATGTTGCTGTTTGAGAATTCCTAACAGTTGTACTCTTGTTTGATCTGCCATCTTCACCTGAAAAGGTGCTGGGGCCAACTTTCCCAAGCCCATTTATGTATAAACAACTTCAGATAAAATGTTTACTCTGGATCCTCCATCCAACAATACATCTGTAAAAATCCTGCCCTCAAACTGAACTTTGATTTACAGGCACAACAAAATCAACATCTGCTGGATCAATGTTGTTTACTGCTGGGAACCCTCTTTGATGAACCAATAATTGATTATCCTGATCTTGAAGTTTCCTTAACAACCTCTCCTTAAAAGCTGGCACTAAGCACAATAACTGATCCAATGACAATTGTAAGGGAGAGTTGATGAGTACCTCAAACCAATCTTTGTCCTGAGTTACCTCAAGTTTAATGTTGTCCTTTTGTTGTTGTTGGTCGAACTGACTTTCTGACTTCGATGCAGGCACAGCCTGCTTCCTCTGCTCCTTCTGAATCTACTTTTGGACCTGATCCCTAATTCCTTTCTGCTCCTTCCAATCTATTGGTCCCTTTGCTTTGGATCTAGTGATAGCCATGACTTCAATATCATAAACTTGCATGCATTCATCACACAAACCCACTCTTCCTTATCTTCTTGCTTGTGCTGCTCCTGAGTTGGTTGACTAACATCATTATACTCTTTCTGATATGAGAGATCAACCAAAAGTACATTAGCTTGAGCTGGTTGCTAATTCAGTTGCTGTTGCTGTTGCTGTTGTTGTTGTTGTTGCTGTCCTCCTTGCTGGTTACCCTGATTATACATTAGCACATGCATTCCCCGTTCTTCTCTATGCTTAACCCACAATGGACAATTCAAGCCTACCCAATGATCTGGTGCACCACAGTACACACAAGGCATAGCACCTAGTGGTCTCCTATCATTATGCTTCTGCTCCCTCCATGGTGGTCTTGGAGGTCTAGGCCTCTGAAATGGTGTTCTGCCCCTAAATGGAGCTACTTGATTTGCCCCTACATCAACTCTACCTCTTCCTGCATCAGGTGTAGGCTGTCCTCTGCTTTTAGGATTGTACCAACAATGAGTTGTGTTGTGGCCATCCCTTTCACAAATGTGACAATACTGCTTCTCCTTTGGTGCTACCAAACGTTTTCAACTTTCCAAGTCCGCCTCTTTGGGATGCTTATCCTTCTGTTTTTTCTTCTTACTTCTCTCCTTTCATTTTCTTTTATCTTCCTCTGCATCACTTTTGGATGATGTATCTGAATCCTCCTCCTTGTCTGAATTGGATGTTGCATCTATCCCTTTTTCGAAATCAGAACTATTATCTCTACTACTCTTTGCTTTTGTCATACCCAACCTCTTTTCAACTCTTGCTACAGTAGCAACAAGATCATTGATTCCTCCAGCAATGTCAATGCTTGCCACAACATTCTTTAAACTATACCTTAATCCTTTCAAGAAATATCCTGCCAACATCTCATTAGTGGGTCTTTCATTGCCCTGCAATCTTTCAACCAAATTTTTTGAATTTTTGAGCATAGTATTCCACCAACATATTCTTCTGCCTAATGTCCCTAAGTTTTCTCAAAACATCGGTTGGAGTCTTTTCTTTTTTGAACCTCTGTAAAAATGCTGCCTTCAAAGCATTATAATTAACAAAATGTGGAATACCATATTGGCTAAACCAGCTCATGGCTTTACCTTCTAATGTGGATGCAAACTATTGAAGTTTAATTGGATCATTGTATAAAGCCTGATAACCACTTGCTTGCCATCTAGTTTCAAACTAGGCTACATGGCAATCTGCATCTTCCTTGGACCCTCCTCTGAATTTAGCAACTTTGACCGTGGGGTTGAGAGGTGGTTGAGCCATAAGGTTCGGCTGTGGTGGTCTCCTAGGTCTTTGCTTGGTAGCCCCCTGTAGTGGGTCAACAAACTGGAGACTTCTTTGTACTCTTGCAAATCTTCCTGCCAAGAGTAAAGCCCCTAACAGTTGCCTTACTTGCCTTCCCCTTGCTGCTCCAGAATTCTCCCCTCGTTGGTCTACTACTTGATGTTCAGAGAGTGGACTCTCCTGACTATCCTCGGCATCTTGATCGTAAAGAAAGGGACCAATATTGCCTGCCTGGGCTTGTGGCCTTGTATAATAAACTCTAGCTACTCTTCTCTCCCTCTCTGACATTCATCCTCACTGGCATTCATCGCCTTTGTCCAAACAGGACAAACACAGCAGGATCGCCAATTGTGTTGGGGTTCGTCAACACAAATAGAATCATAACAAGCAGACACCATTGCTCAATAAGAGACATGTTGATTAGACGAAACAAGACATTCAGACACAGCAAAAATGCAATGCTCAGACAGAGATTCGATAGAGTAAGGTCACACAAGACAAAAAACACTCAAAATTTTGCTTGATTCACCCTCGTCATTACATTGCTTCCCCTTCTTTTCTACCTTACTCAAAATCGTTACTCGTTCTCCAAAACGTTATTCTTGAATAACTGTTACCTATCTTAACTTCCAAGATCCCAAGAAAGTCATCATACATTCCTACCACTTTAGCATATGTCCGACTTATTAAATATCCGACTGCTTACATATCCGACTTACTACATATCTGACTTCTTACATATCCGACTTACTACATATCTGACTTCTTACATATCCGACTTAGCAACATATCCGACTTAAGAGAACTATGCCTTCAACACAAGTATTCTCTGAGAATATCTTGCATAAGACGATTGAATGTTGCCAGGGCATTAGTCAATCCAAACGGCATGACTATGAACTTGATTATGATCTGATAGTACCCAGATTTGAGATCTATCTTTGTGAACATTTGGGTCCCACTTCACTAATCCAGAAGCTCATCATCAATCCTAGGAATAGGATACTTATTCTTAATTGTTAATTGATTCAGTCCTCTTTAGTCAATACAGAGTCTTAACGTTCCATCTTTATTCTTTTGAAAGAGAACGGGTGCACCCCAAGGTGAGACACTGGGTCTCACAAATCCCTGTTCTAACAGTTGTCTTAACTATTCCCCTTAAGTTCTATAGCTTCAGGGACTGGCATTTTGTATGCACGCTGTGCTATTGGCTGAGCTCCGGGGGTTAATTCGATCTCATGATCTACTTCACGAGATGGAGGCATCTCACTCAGCTCTTCAGGAAACACATCTGCATACTCACTGAACCACTCTGGTTCTTTAGCCTTGCATTTTATGGATTCATTTTAACGACATACACAGCTTGCCTCTTTCTGAGCCCTTTTAATAATTTGGAAGCCTTGACTAATTGTAGCACTGGGGATCCGGAAATTCCAATTCCTTGAACATATTCCTGTGAAGGTTAAGGAAAAAGATGGTTCCTTTGTGATAATGAATGTCAGCCTGATTCTTTTGGAGCCAATCCATTCCAAGGATTCCATCCTATATTCCCAGGGGTAGGACTTTGAACTGGCACTCTGTTACATTCCCATCTAGGCTAAACTGAATAAGGTCAGTCTCAAGGTGAGTGAAAAGAATCTTCCCACTAGCTAATTCCACTTGCATAGGTTTCCCTGATTTTTTATTTAGGACTAATTTACGCAGACATCCTGGGGAAATAAAAGAATAAGTACTGCATGAATCAATCAATCAAAAGCTTGAATTGCTTACCCTGGTACTCTACTGGAGTAGTCTGGAGGACTAAGAATTGACGGTTATTTCCCTGATGCTCTATTGCTATGCATAGATTTGTCCTTTCTCTTCCTCTACTTCCTCAGCTATGCTCTATTGCTATGCATAGATTTGTCCTTTCTCTTCCTCTACTTCCTCAGCTATGGTGACTGCTCTGGCTACTGTAGTGTGAGGCGGAACTCTCTCTCTTTGGTTATTCCAATTCTGGGAGGGAGTTTGGAGGTTGCTTTGCATGGAGGCTACAGGCTGAGCTGACACTCTTCTTGGGTTACCCTGATTCTGGCGCGGGGGACCCTGATTGGACTGAAATGAAGGAGTCGATCTCTGAACTCTGGGACCCTGTCTTCCTTGGCCCACCAAAGGAGGTGGGCAATCCTTAAGCTGGTGCCCAAATCCCTGACATCCGAAGCATTTGTTCTCGCTTCGAAGCTCTTCCCTTTGCATTCTGGAGAGAGCTGGAGTTCCTGAGAATGTACTTCGAGGGAAAGGTCTTCCTTCATTTCTGAAGCTTCCTGTCTCCACATTCTGGTTAGGACCTTGGTGTCTCTTTGGAGGCGGAAAGTTGGAAGAACTTCTCGGTGTCTTAAATCTTTTAAAGGATGAGGGAGCTCGCTTTGGCAGGACTTTCATGATGAAGGCTTTGGCAAAGTCCTTTGCCATTCTGACAGCTTCTGCCATGGACACTGGCTTGGCATTCTTGACTAGTGTGTCCAAGGGTTCATGGCCATGAGTTGCTCTTCATCTAGAGGTGGTGAATATTTGAGTAGAAGAGCGAAGGCTTGGTGATATTCCTCGATGGTTTTTCTCCCCTGCTTTACCTCTAAGAATTCGTTCATTTTGGTTTCCAAAAACTCAGGGGGACAAAATCTCTTCCTCAAATAGGTTTTAAGGTAGTTCCAGGACTGAGTATTCCTATCCATACGGTTGGTGTCACAATGGTTCCTCCATGCTACCCTGGCTGTTTCCACTATTTCAGCCTGGCAAGAGCCATTTTGCTTCGCTCATTGTAGCCTGTTTGACGTCAAAATATTCTTCCATAGCTTCCACCCATTTCTCCACAACCTCGCCCAAGTTCTCCCTTTCTCCTTGGTCCTGGCTGAGTTCTATGAAGAGCCTTGCAAACGTCGGGGTCAAGCTCTTCATCTTCAGAGAGAGGGTCTGGCTGACGGCCACGGTTTCCTTGTCTCATGATTCTGCCAAAAATGATATATTATTAAATTTTTATTTTGATATCATCCACAAGATCCTGAGACTTAAGGGATTGGAAAAACAATTTCCTAAACAAGATAAATGATCTTATTGGAGATCTATGACATATGTCTCGTAATAGATTTTTCTTTATCAGTTTGTCCATAAACAATCACTTATACAACACGTAATTTTTCTCTAGAAAATAAGTATGGAACTTCCATCTAAAAAAACAATTTCTTTGATTAAGAATTCTTTATTAATGAGACTTGTGGAATGAAAATACATTATGAAAAATGTTTTTTGTGAGTTTTTTTATTATTATCAATTTTTGATAAGAATTCGTTTATCCTTATTAGCTTTCAACAAAGCTCTGATACCAGTTGTGAGGTCCCCATCCCCCTCTACGATACTCATGCCGCCGCCGGTGGAAGCGACGTCGGCCTCCTGTGCGCGAGGTGGGGATCCACACTCGGGGCCTCGCCCGCGGATGTCTGGGATGAGAGGCTAGCCCGGGAGGTCCCTCTCCGAGACCGGGCCTGGAAGACTCCCCTCGCTCGGAAGGCACGGACGATTCTGCCATGGAAAAAAATCTTCTAAAACGGGGAATTACTCTAGCTAATCCAGTGAAAAAGTCCATACTGATGCATTCCCACTTAATCTATGGAATGTCTAGAGGCTGCAGTTTCCCTAGCATCTTGACTCTCTCTGCCTTGACTCTTTGGCACATCAAGCATTTTTGCACATGATCAAGTACATCCTTTTTGAGTCCTGGCCTGAAGAAGCTTTTCTTCACAGACATATAGGTTTTTATAAACCTTGGATGTCTAGCTTTAGGCTATCATGGGCTTCACTCAAAATTCTTCCCTTTATTTCCACATCATTAGGGATAGATAACCAATTAGTATAATACATGCATCCTTCATCCAGTTTGTATCCAAGAACTCGACTCATTTCCTGAGAGGAGTCTTGCTTTCTTGCATTAGAAGGGTAGCAATAGGGGCAAAGAATTTGTCCTGCAAGATTTTCTCCTTTGCTTCATTGATCAATGGATTTGACACCACTGTTATTGCAAGCAAGGAGGCTTTTCTGCTGAGCGCATCTGCAACCGCATTTTCTTTCCCCGAGACTGATACTTTATTTCAAAATCAAATTCCTGCAAGGTTTGCATCCATCTCCTTTGACGCATGTTGAGATCCCTTTGGGTGAAGATCCACTTCAGACTTGATGATCTGTCATCAAGGTGAACCTTTGTCCTAAAAGATAATGTCTCCACAACTTCAGAGCATACACTACTGAGAGTAACTCCAAGTCATGTGGGTAACATAATTCCTCTCATGTGTTTTGAGTTTTCTAGATTCATAGGCCATTGCATGACCTTCCTGCATCAGAGCACCGCCTAAGGCAAACCCACTGGCATCAATAACAACCTCAAAGGGTTTGGTAAAATCTGGCAATTTAAGGACAGGGTTAGTAACTAAGGCTGTCTTTAGCTTGTCAAAGGCACTCTGACACATTGGAGTCCACTGAAAAAGTATACTCTTCTTGAGAAGGTTCGTTAAGGGGGATGCTATCTAAGCATACCTAGGTATAAAGATCCTATACCATCCGGTTAACCCTAGGAATCCTCTCACTTCCTTTACTGACTTGGGTTTTGGCCATTCTACGACTATTTAGATCTTTGCGGGGTCAGGAGAAATCGCAACCTTTGACACTTTAAATCCCATATATTCCACCTGGTCAACAGAGAAAGAACATTTTCTCTTCTTTGTTGCAAAGAGTTGGTGTTTCCTTAGGATTTCCAGGACCTTGCACACATGATCTTCATGGATCTTCATGGTCTGCAGCATTCTTTGAGTATACTAAGATATCATCAAAGAAGCTAAGAACAAAATCATCCAAGTATTCTCTGAGAATATCTTGCATAAGATGATTGAATGTCACCGGGGTATTAGTCAATCCAAACGGCATGACTGTGAACTCATAATGCCCATAGAGAGTATTGAATGCTATCTTTGGGATGCCTTGCTCCTTGATTCTAATATTTGATAGTACCCGGATTTGAGATATATCTTTGTGAACATTTGGGTCCCACTTAACCAATCCAGAAGTTCATCAATCCTAGGAATAGGATACTTATTCTTAATTTTTAATTGATTCAGTCCTCTCAGAGTCTTAACGTTCCATCTTTCTTTCTTTGAAAGAGAACGGGCGCACCCCAAGGTGAGACACTCGGTCTGACGAATCCCTGTTCTAACAGTTGTCTTAATAGTTCCTTAAGTTCTATGGCTTTAGGGACTGGCATTTTGTATGCACGCTGGGCTATGGCTGAGCTCCGAGGGTTAATTCGATCTCATGATCTACTTCACGAGATGGAGGCATCTCAGTCAGCTCTTCAAGAAACACATCTGCATACTCACTTAACCACTCTAGTTCTTTAGCCTTGTATTTTGTGTCTACTGGATTCATTTTAATGACATACACAGCTTGCCTCTTTCTGAGCCCTTTTAATAATTTGGAAGCCTTGACTAATTGTAGCATTGGGGATCTGGAAATTCCAATTCCTTGAACTTTATTCCCGTGAATGTTAAGGAAAGAGATGGTTCCTTTGTGACAATGAATGTCAGCCTGATTCTTTTGGAGCCAATCCATTCCAAGGATTCCATCATATATTTCTAGGGGTAGGACTCTGAACTGGCACTCTGTTACGTTCCCATCTAGGCTAAACTGAATAAGGTCAGGAGTAGGTTTCCCTGATTTTTTATTTAGGACTAATTTACGCAGACATCCTGGGGAAATAAAAGAATGAGTACTGCTTGAATCAATCAAAAGCTTGAATTGCTTACCCTGGTACTTGGAGGACTGAGAATTGATGGTTATTCCCCTGATGCTCTATTGTTGCATAGATCTGTCATTTCTCTTCCTCTACTTCCTCAGCTATGGTGATTGCTCTGGCTGATGCAGTTTGAGGTGGAACTCTCTCTCTTTGGTTATTCTAATTCTCAGAGGGAGCTCGGAGGTTGCTTTGAGGCTGTAGGCTGAGCTGGCACTCTTCTTGGGTTACCGTGATTCTGGCACGGGGGACCCTGATTGGATAGAAATAAAGGAGTCCGTCTTTGAACTCTGGGACCCTGGCTTCCTTGGCCCACCGAAGGAGATGGGCAATCCTTAAGCTGGTGCCCAAATCCCTAACATCCGAAGCATTTGTTCTCACTTCAAAGCTCTTCCCTTTGTATTCTGGAGAGAGCCGGAGTTCTTGAGAATGTACTTCGGGGGACACGTTGTCGTGCTATGGCACGTCTATGGTGTGAAACCATGGAAGTGAGGCCATAAAATACAAATCCAGGTGCAGTTGTAGGGCTACCATATGCACGTGTATTTCCTCTTCGGAGAGTCGGGTTTTACGAGCTTTATGGATGCACTGGATGACCCTAAACAAGCTGTCAGAAGGGAGGCTATACAATGTTGTCGAGCTTGGGATGCTTTGTGTGGGAACAGCCCCTTGGGAAGAATGAGGTGTAAAGAGCCTTAAGTGTTGATGCTTATCAACTCTTTGAAAAATGCAAGGAAAATGGAGGGTGTGTAATTCCAAAATGGGAAAACCCAGAAATTTTGCTGCAAAAGAGGAAATCCCCGCCTTATCTGCGGGAAATTCTGGATATCCAGGAGGCGTGCTATTCTGAGAAAATATATTGGAGAGGGGGCTCTCTGTAGAATGTACAGAGGGTAGCTGTGTGTGGATGGGGGGGGGCCTCGGGGAAGGGGCCTCGGAAGCGGAAGACCTCATTCAAGTAGGTGGCACTTCTTGGGCAGGCGACAAGTCTTACCTGCGGTAGTTCATCTTGTTGACCTAGTTCAGGTTGAAGGCACTTTTGCAGATGGCACTAAACTTGTAATAATCCATCATCCTATTGTGAGAGAAGATGGAGATCTTTATTTGGCACTGCATGGCTCATTTCTTCCAGTTCCAAGTCTTGATAGGTTTCCTGAACTTCAAGAAGAAAGTGCACCTGGCCAAGTCATTGTCAAAAAGGGTGAGATTGTCCTTAACTGCGACTGTGAAGCTGTCATTCTCAGTGTCTGCAACAAGGCAGACCGTCCAATTCAGTGCGTTTTGAGCCAAGGGAGCCCAAGACTGTGACTCTTGTGGAAATTGGTGGCAGCAAGACTATTAAAGGAGGAAATAACATTTCATGTGGTGTCAAGGGATCAAACTTGGCAGAAATAATGGACCAGATAAACAAGAGGGGATTCTGGCATGTTCCACAGCCCAATGCTGTCTCTGGTGTTGTAGGTAAACACAAGTGTGTTACACCAAAAGTATCACGGGAAGAGTATGCAAATATTTTTGGACCCAACTGGTGACAAGATACGTCTTGGTGACACACAATTGTATGCTGAAGAAGAGAAGGATTACACTTTGTATGGTATTGAATGCAAGTTTGGAGGAGGAAAGGTTTTGCGTGATGGCATGGGCCAAGCAAGTGGATATGGTGCACACGCAGTCCTTGACACTGTTATCACAATCGTGGTAGTTATTGACTACACGTCCATAAAGCAGATATTGGAATCAAGGATCACATTATCTGTGGTATTGGAAAGGCTGGAAACCCAGATATAATGGACTGTGTCACATGTGGAATGATCGTTGGGGTGAGCACCGAAGCTATTTGAGTAGAGGGACTTATTTAGACTGCAAGAGGAATTGATGCTCGTGTGTTTTTTTTTATTGTGATGATGTTTATATAAATGTGATGCCCCTTGAAGAATTATATGTTGTGTTTCTTTACTGGGATTTTGGATGTTACTCTCACAGCCAGAAGCCTCGTGCTTTCCCAGCAACACCGCCCACGTCACGACAGCTTTGGTGAACCCGACGTGAAACAGCTGGGGTGAGAGTAGAAGGGGAATCATGGGTGATCAACAGGAGCAGCAAGGATTTCGTCCGGACGTCAACACCATGCAGATGTTTCAGGCGTTTGTGCTCTACATGCAACAGCAACAGGCAGTCGAAAGAAGGCTGGGTGAAGTGGGAAAACAAAGGTAATGTTATCTGATTTGAATGCTGGATGAAAAACGATATGATATCTGGAATGTATGGATACATGCAAGATGACATACAAATCAAGATGATGCTTGAGGAAAATTAGAGCAAATAGATACACAATCAGGGCTTTCTGAAAGGCAGGTACAAAAATGAAGGAAATATACTATAATGATGCTATATCTTAGCTGCTTGGAGAACTTCTAAAGCATGACAAGGATGCAAAGGAGGTAAAAATAATGGTAGACAAAGCAAAGAAGGCTATAGGGGCCTATGACACTGATGCATTTCTCGAAAAGAGAGAGCCAGGAGCTTATAGGACTTGTAGTCTTCCATAATAAAACTATTAGGGAAGAAGAAGGATTACAAGGGCTTATGACACTTGTTCACCTCAGGAGAAGGGGGTGGCAAGGAGCTTGTATAGACTTGTAGTTCTCTCTTAGAGCTGTAGAATGGCAACAAGGGCTTGTGACACTCATCCTTCTCGACAGCTGAGGAAGGAGAGGAGCTTGCAATGACTTGATCCATTCTTGCCACTTCAAGGGCCTATGACACTCATCTATTCCAATAACCAAGGATAGAGAGGAGCTTGTAGTGACTTGAAGCTAACCCTTTGTCTCAAGGGCTTACGACACTCGACCTTTCTGATAGCTGAGGAAGGTGAGGAGCTTGTATTGACTTGAGGTCTTCCCTACAAGTTGCAAAACAGATAGAATGCTCAAGAACGCATGAATGCCGGAAAGGTGGACACTTCTTTGTACTCTGATTGTCAGGATATCTGAAAGTAACTCTTTAAAAAGCAGAGCTAAATGTATGCAATGATGATCTGGATGAATGGTTTGACATAGAGAAAGCCCAAAACATCAGAAGGATATGGATTTCCCAAGCGTCATCCTGATTAAATGGAATGCCAATGCAGAATGCTGTAGAATTGAATGTTCATGGGACCTTAGGTAAGGGCCAAGAAATACACAGTGAGATTGTGCAAAAGGGATTGGAAAGAGGTCTTTCTGTTGGCAACAGTTTGGTTGGCATGTACACCAAATTTGGTTTGATTTCAGAGGCAGAAGAAGTCTTTGGCAAGATGTTGATTCGGGATGCTGTGTCATGGACTGCATTGATTGCTGGCTATTGCTTGCGGCCTTATTAACATACCCGAGAGGACCACTGTTCGGGTTGCTAAAAATCTCCGTGTTTGTGACTATTGCCACAGCATGGCAGCACTTATATCCAAGGCAGAGCAACGAACTATTATTTGCAGTGATGCAAGTCTCTCTCATGTTTTTAGAAATGGGAACTGTTCTTGTGGAGACTATTGGTGACAGTACTGCATTTCAGAGAGTGCAGACTTTGCAGTTGGCCCCGGGTTGCACTTCTCATAAAGGCAAGCCACAGGCAAGCAAGTTATGATTCCATGTAGCTCTACCCTTTTCTTGAGACCCACCTTTCAACAATGACTCCAAAGAAGGGTCACTGTCTATGGTGATATGAGTTGGTGGTTTCTTACTTGCATGCATTTTTGCACAGTTAAGACTTCTAAACCAACCCATCTAGTCACAGATTACCATGAACATCAAGATTTTCTTCAAACATGCTGTCTTCTATGCACAATTCTCAACAGCGTCAAGCCGGGATAACATCATTGATGAGGGCCATTGCTCACGCACAACTCTACCAGATGGTTTATGGGGTAAGGAGGACGGTGAGGGGCACATCTTCATCTCCTTCCCTGCTCAGCAGCCCATCACAAAACACATCCACTGAAGCTTTGCCAGCCAGGTCATGACAGCTAAGAAGGCCAAGCTATAAGCTTTGCCAGCCAGGTCATGACAGCTAAGAAGGCCAAGCTGTAAGCTGTAAGCTGTAGCAGAATGGTCATACATGGAAGACACAGTTATGACCCATGCCTATGCATAGGCATCCAGTCTTGGGGGGATGAGCACTACTTGCCCTCACAAATGGTGCTTCAACCAACCATGATGGCGCTCCATTTTTAGCAAGCATGTGATGATAGTCGGCAGTGCATGGCACCGACTGCAGTGGCCATATTTGGTAATTTATGATATAGTTGATCAAGAATCTGTGATGGCTTTGCAAGGAGGAGTTCCTGCATATGAATAATAGGTATGTCAAATGCGGTGCTATTTTCAAAAGCCAATCAAGGAAAACAAATCAAGTGTGGGACCATTCATGAACGTGGTATTGTATCGTGGACTGCAATGCTGTCTGCATATGTTGAACAGAGCCAAGGAGAAAAGGCTTTGCAGTTGTATATAGAGTTCAAAAAGGAGGGTGAGACTGTCGACGATGTTACTTACATCTCCATTCTACAAACCTACAGTGAAACAGGGAGCTTAGAGGTTTGCACTGAGATTCACTTTCATCTTGTCAGTGTAGGGTATGATCAGATTTGCTCTATGGCAGCCACTCTAATTCATACATATGGGAGTTGTGCAAGCATGGTAGAAGCTGATGTGGTATTGAATGGACTTCCCAAGCCTGATATCGTTTCATTGACTGCATGCATATCTGGTCACGCGGGTGAAGGAAGCCTCATAGCAAGTGAGCATGTGTTTGAAAAATAGGGACTGGACAAGCCGCCTTGAAACAAGCTTCTCCCATTGAAATGTCAGTCTTAAAGCTGATGTGCCAACTGAATGAAAAGGAGTTTGAGCTGGAGATAAAGGCAGCTGATAACAGAATACTTCAAGAGCAATTGCAAACAAAGTTATTGTGGAGATTAAGAAGCTCCAAGACACAATTTCATCAATGGGGTATCAGCATAACAACCTGCTATTTGAGGACTCAACTAACCAAAAAAGTTTCAGTGTCCAGCCATGGATCTTTTCCAAGAGGAACACTGTACTAGATGTTTCTCAGCTTAATGGAGGCCTGTTGAACTGTGCTGGTTCAATAGGTGACTTCAAGGGTAGAGGAACTGAAACTGACTTCTCAGATTCAGGCTACAGCTCAAAAGGGAGCTCTCGGAATGTCAGTCGTAATGCCAGCATGCACAGTCAGATGGTTGTACAGGGATCGGAAATTGAAAACCTTAAGCAAGAGAAGGTTCGTTTGGAAGAAGAAAATGGAGGCTTACAAATACAAAGTCAGAAGCTGGCAGAAGAGGCATCCTATGCAAAGGAGCTAGCATCGGCTGCTGCTGTTGAGCTGAGAAATTTAGCAGCGGAAGTTACTAAGCTCTCTTTTCAGAACTCAAGGCTTGCAAATGATTTGGCTGTAGCACAGGAAGCTGCCTTTTCAAGTAAATCTGGCAACCTCTCTGCAATTGATAACGACTTCACAAACATGATGGGTAACAATTATCATAGGGATGTACATTCCTACATGGTGAATCATACTGGAGGAGCTTTAAGAGAGGGAGATCTTGGCAGTGACATTGACATGTATGATGACATTGATTCATGGAAGCTTGACCCTGAAGATGTGAAGAGGGAACTGTATGCCAGAAAGGAGAGGGAGACATGTTTGGAGGCTGCCCTTGCTGACAAGGAGCAAACAGAAATAGAGCTACGAAAGAAGTTGGAAGAAGCCAAGAAAAGAGAGGCTGATCTAGAGAATGATTTGGATGAGAATGATTTGGATGAGAATGTGGGTTCAGAGGATGAAGAAGCTGAAGATAACGTGTCAAAATTTGATGAAGATGAGGGTGACATTCAAATCAGTATAGATTTGAAGAAGATTAGCCTACATAGCAACTTGGTGGCACATACCAGAGGATGTGCAGGTTTAGAGGGGGTGGATGTCGTGCTATGGCACGTCTATGGTGTGAAACCATGGAAGTGAGGCCATAAAATACAAATCCAGGTGCAGTTGTAGGGCTACCATATGCACGTGTATTTCCTCTTCGGAGAGTCTGGTTTTACGAGCTTTATGGATGCACTGGATGACCCTAAACAAGCTGTCAGAAGGGAGGCTATACAATGTTGTCGAGCTTGGGATGCTTTGTGTGGGAACAGCCCCTTGGGAAGAATGAGGTGTAAAGAGCCTTAAGTGTTGATGCTTATCAACTCTTTGAAAAATGCAAGGAAAATGGAGGGTGTGTAATTCCAAAATGGGAAAACCCAGAAATTTTGCTGCAAAAGAGGAAATCCCCGCCTTATCTGCGGGAAATTCTGGATATCCAGGAGGCGTGCTATTCTGAGAAAATATATTGGAGAGGGGGCTCTCTGTAGAATGTACAGAGGGTAGCTGTGTGTGGATGGGGGGGGGGCCTCGGGGAAGGGGCCTCGGAAGCGGAAGACCTCATCTCAAATTGATTCAAGTAGGTGGCACTTCTTGGGCAGGCGACAAGTCTTACCTGCGGTAGTTCATCTTGTTGACCTAGTTCAGGTTGAAGGCACTTTTGCAGATGGCACTAAACTTGTAATAATCCATCATCCTATTGTGAGAGAAGATGGAGATCTTTATTTGGCACTGCATGGCTCATTTCTTCCAGTTCCAAGTCTTGATAGGTTTCCTGAACTTCAAGAAGAAAGTGCACCTGGCCAAGTCATTGTCAAAAAGGGTGAGATTGTCCTTAACTGCGACCGTGAAGCTGTCATTCTCAGTGTCTGCAACAAGGCAGACCGTCCAATTCAGTGCGTTTTGAGCCAGGGGAGCCCAAGACTGTGACTCTTGTGGAAATTGGTGGCAGCAAGACTATTAAAGGAGGAAATAACATTTCATGTGGTGTCAAGGGATCAAACTTGGCAGAAATAATGGACCAGATAAACAAGAGGGGATTCTGGCATGTTCCACAGCCCAATGCTGTCTCTGGTGTTGTAGGTAAACACAAGTGTGTTACACCAAAAGTATCACGGGAAGAGTATGCAAATATTTTTGGACCTACAACTGGTGACAAGATACGTCTTGGTGACACACAATTGTATGCTGAAGAAGAGAAGGATTACACTTTGTATGGTATTGAATGCAAGTTCGGAGGAGGAAAGGTTTTGCGTGATGGCATGGGCCAAGCAAGTGGATATGGTGCACACGCAGTCCTTGACACTGTTATCACAATCGTGGTAGTTATTGACTACATGTCCATAAAGCAGATATTGGAATCAAGGATCACATTATCTGTGGTATTGGAAAGGCTGGAAACCCAGATATAATGGACTGTGTCACATGTGGAATGATCGTTGGGGTGAGCACCGAAGCTATTTGAGTAGAGGGACTTATTTAGACTGCAAGAGGAATTGATGCTCGTGTGTTTTTTTTTATTGTGATGATGTTTATATAAATGTGATGCCCCTTGAAGAATTATATGTTGTGTTTCTTTACTGGGATTTTGGATGTTACTCTCACAGCCAGAAGCCTCGTGCTTTCCCAGCAACACCGCCCACGTCACGACAATGTCTTCCTTCATTTCTGAAGCTTCCCGTCTCCACATTCTGGTTAGGACCTTGGTGTCTCTTTGGAGGCAGAAAGTTGAAAGAACTTCGCGATGTCTAAAATCTTTTAAAGGATGAGGGAACTGGCTTTGGCGAGACTTTCACGATGAAGGCTTTGGCAAAGTCCTTCACCATTCTGATAGCTTCTGCCATGGACACTGGCTTGGCATTCTTGACCAGTGTGTCCAAGGGTTCGTTCATTCCCCGAATGAACCTGAGTTTCTCTTCATTTAGAGGTGGTGAATATTTGAGTAGAAGAGCGAAGGCCTGGTGATATTCCTTGATGGTTTTGCTCCCCTGCTTTAGCTCTAAGAATTCGTTCATTTTGGTTTCCAAAAACCCAGGGGGACAAAATCTCTTCCTCAAATAGGTTTTAAGGTAGTTCCAAGACTGAGTATTTCTTGTCCAGATGGTTGGTATCACAATGGTTCCTCCATGCTACCTTGGCTGTTTCCACTATTTCAGCTTGGCATAAGAGCCATTTTTCTTTGCTCATTGTAGCCTGTGACGTCAAAATATTCTTCCATAGCTTCCACCCATTTCTCCACAACCTCGCCCAGGTTCTTCTCTTCTCCTTTGGTCCTGGCTGAGTTCTATGAAGAGCCTTGCAAACGTCAGGGTCAAGCTCATCATCTTCAGAGAGAGGGTCTAGCTGACAGCCACGGTTTCCTCGTCTCAGGATTCTGCCAAAAATGATATATTATTAAATTTTTATTTTGATATCATCCACGAGATCCTAAGACTTAAGGGATTTGAAAAATAATTTCTTAAACAAGATAAATGATCTTATTGGATATCTATGACATATATCCCCGGTAATAGATTTTTTTATCAGTTTGTCCATAAACAATCACTTATACAACAGGGAATTTTTCTTCAAAAAACATTTCTTTATTTATATAAAAGTTGCAATATGTAGATAGAGCAGCTCGGCTCTCCAGAAATCAAAATCTCCTCGGGAGATGCATAAGACGGCGAATGCCCTGATACAAACGTTCACTTACTGCCAAGGGAGCTATTATCTTCTCCTTTAGAAATAAAGCAAGTAAGGAGTCTATAGATTTGGCATGAAAGTCTGAAATTCCGAGGCATTGAATGATATAGAATGACACTGTGTACCACTTTCAGCTTTATCATAATAATGGCCAATGAGAGGTTTTGCCTCAGCATCGCACGCCGGTTCGCAAGAGGCGTGAACATACTGCCCTGCAAACCACTTATGATGTCGTCTCTCCGCTGAGTCAGGAAAATATAAATCCTCGAAATGGCTTGCGAGTCTGACTCGGCTTGTTCGAGTTACAGTGGAAGACATGAGATGTTCGCAAGAGGCGTGAACATACTGCCCTGCAAACCACTTATGCTGTCGTCTCTCCACTGAGTCAGGAAAATATAAATCCTCGAAATGGCTTGCGAGTCTGACTCGGCTTGTTCGAGTTACAGTGGAAGAGATGAGATGTTCAAAGGCGAACGCAGTCATGTCTTGTTGATAATGGGTGAGGTCAGGAACACCAGATAAGTATGGAACTTTCATCTTAATTTGATTAAGAATTCTTTATTAACGAGTCTTGCGGAAAGAAAATACATTATGAAAAATGCTTATTCTAAGTTTTTTTTAATTAACAATTTTTGATAAGAATTCATTTATCCTTATTAGCTTTCAAAAAAGCTCAAATACTAGCTATGAGGTCCCCTTCCCCATCTACGGTACTCATGCCGGTGGCAGAAGCGGTGTCGGCCTCCCTTGCGGGGTGGGGATCGAGGCCTCGCCCCTCGAGGCCTCGCCCGTGGATGTCCCGAGACGAGAGGCTAGCCCGGGCGGTCCCTCTGAGATCGGGGCCCAGAAGACTCCCCTCGCCCGGAAGGCACGAACGATTCCACCATGGGAAAAAAATCTTCTAACGAGGAATTACTCTAACGAGTCAAATTTTTAACTAGTTAAACTGATCTGACCGAACCTGAAGTCACATAGTTAGATCAAGAAGAGACTTGCACTTGGTCCATGGAATCACCGCTTTTTTTCTCATTTACAAGGCACAGCCACCACTGATCCCCTCCCATAGAACAAGGTCTTCTTAGGATTTAAACTAAAAAACGTAATAAATCGTATCTAGTTGTTTCTCAGGAATCCTTCGATCCAGCCTCCCCATCTGGCCCATGGGTTAGCCAACCACCCGACCACTATATTGGTGGGATTCCTTTATAAAGATTTGGTTGTGTTTTTGCTCGGGTATGAGGAAAAGCGTTCCCAAGCCCCCTAGCCAGCTCTGCAAAAATTAAGGTAGGCATACCACGTACACACCCAATATGAAATTACCATTTATATCAGATTCGACTGGCTTTAAAACAATCCTTCAATAGAAATCATAATATTTTTGATCATCATTTTCCAAAATTTCGAGTCCATTGTATTACAATAATATCCTCTAGACTCTTCATTGAAGACCAGCGCCAACCAACGAGATCCAGTATCAAAATTTGGTTCCCAAAAATCTTTCGTTTTAGTCCATCCAAAATCTTCCTCGACGTACGCATGGGTATCCTAGCAACTGCTGCAAGCCCGTGCATTGCCTGGTCAGAACCCTCTAGGATTCTCCTTAGGTGTCCTAGCATTTCACTCAGGGACCTCTTCGTCGATCCTCGCCCATCGTATCGGAAGCGCACCATTTTAACCGTATCGAGGCTGGTCAAGACCTCGGCATGCTTTGCCGCAAGCAACGTCCCTTGACGACTCCTCGCCAGCTATTCCAACAAACCTCCTCTTAGAAAAACATAAGCCAAATGCTTCCTCCAGTATTCTGGCACAAAACAGTCCTTTGAATAAAAAACAGAGGTTCCATAATGCAAGTAAAATTCCAATTTGAGATTGGTTCCAAAAACCCTTTTTCCATAATTCCCAGTTTCATAAATGAGGATCCTTGATCTCTCATCAGGGTAATCTACCCTTGATCTCTCATCAGGATCCTTGATCTCTCATCAGGGTAATCTACCCATCATTTTGTCTGATTGTCCAACTAGATTCTTGGTGAGTTTGGTCAAAAAAACTAGATTCTTGGTGAGTTTGGTCAAAAAAACTAGTTTAGTTCCGATAGTCTATTCTTTGTGATTAGAAACTGGAATTGGTCATCACGAAGTTTTTACTTGATTCAGATCGAGAGATAGACAAGTAGGTTTATTGTCCGTCCTTCTCGTAGTTTAACCAAATTCATTCGGTTTAGTTCTACAAGGATTCCCTTCAAATAAACATCTAGTTTTGGAAATATCCATTTAGTGATTTTACAATCAAAATATCCAAAGATATTCCTTCTATCACATAATTTCTCAACCTTAATTCATTAGGTAGAATTATGGTGAAATTCATCTTTTGACACTAAAATTTAATTCAAATCCATCTTTTCTTAATTATCATAAAAATTCTTATTTTAACTAAATACCAATACCTATTTTTTTGAATAAACTTAAAATCCCTCTTTTTCTCATTTAATGAGTGCAATCCAATTATCATGGGAATTCCTCTTTTACTATAAATTAAATCTATTTAAAATTCTTCTTAAAAATTACATTAAAAATATCCATTAATTCCATTAAGCTAAAAATTCCACTTTTCTCATTTAAATATTTGAATTCCAATATGGTGGCAATTCCTCTTTCATCATTTAAACTTATCTATGTAAAAAGATAAAATTAACTAAATTTTCTCTTAAAATTTTTAAAAAAACTTCCATAAATTCCTTTACACTAGGAATTACACTTTGCTCATTTAAATATTTGAATTCCAATATGGTGGGAATTCCTCTTTCATCATTTAAACTTATCTATGCAAAAAGATAAATTTAACTAAATTTTCTCTTAAAATTTAAATAAAAATCTCCATCAATTCCTTTACACTAGGAATTACACTTTTTTCATTTAAATATTTGAATTCCAATATGGTGGAAATTCCTCTTTCATCATTTAAATTTATCTATACAAAAAGATAAATTTAACTAAAATCTTTCTTTAATTTTTAAATAAAATATACATTATTTTAGCATCCCAATTTTTCTCTTACTTCATTGGAATACATGGATTTCCATTGTCATGGGGGATTACTCTTTTAACATAAAAATGAATTACTAAAAATTTCTCTTTTTCCTAATTAACTATTTATGCATAAACATAAAAATAAAAATTTCCATGATTATAATGAGAATAATTCAATTAATCTAGGATGATTAATCATAGAATATGGTAGAAAGTCCTCTTTTCATATTATGAATGAAAATGATTTATGTGTTAATTTTTGCCATAGCTTCGCTGCTGCTATTACTGATAATTCTCAATATTTTGAAAGCATAAAGTTTAGTAATATCCCTATGATTAGAATAACCATTAATTGGATCAATATCAAATTATGGACTTAATTCTTAATTTTTCCATAAATTAAATAGCATAAATTTAATTTTTCCATAAATTAAATAGCATAAATTAATTTTTCCATAAATTAAATAGCATAAAAGCATTAAAAAGCCACTTATTTGCCCTCTAATTTGACAAGCATAGAAATTACTTTTAGATTAGAGAATTGCTTCATGAGAAGCTTCATTTGAATAAAGAATAGGTCATAGGAATGGCCATTCTTTGGGGGAGAAAGAGAAATGCTTAAAAAATATTATAATTTAAGCATAAATAGAAATTTTTATGTTTTATCATTACAATTTCATTAAAGAACTTCAATTGTATTCAAAAGCCATTCAATTGAATGCTTCTCAAGCTTGAGAGGGGTTGAGAAGAGAGAAACATTTGGAGATTAACGAAAAAAGACCATAAACCACATTTTACCTTCTAGATTGCTTGATTCTTTGATCAAAGTAGAGGGCCCCAACCAATCAATTGGTTTGGTATGCTCATGAAGTCTCCAAGGAAGATTGAAGAGAGAGAGAAGCTCCAATCTCTTCAATTTGTAGAGGGTTTTTAGAGGATAATAGAAAATAAGCTATCTTAGAGTAATACCGGCATAGTTTAGTTCACATATGAGAATACAAAAGAATGAGGGTCTATTTATAGGTGAGGGAGGCCACCAACTGAGTCCAACTGAGTTCTAAAATTTTCCAGCTTTAGTTTGGCTGAATTTGGACAAGTTTTGGACCAGTTTGGCTCCCTTTTTGATTTGGTTTGATCTACGAGATAGGAGAGATAAAAAATATCCTATTATTTTTTAGTTTAAAACTCATCCACACATGTGAAATAGGTGCCTCCTTGAAGGGCCCCTTCTCCTTACCAATGTGTCAAAAATGAATGATTACTCCAAAATATCTCATTTTTTAATTAATACTTCATAGTTTTTATTTAATAAATCTAGTACTTAGTCAGCTCTTCATCTTATGTGAAATTTTACTCATTTTTGGGTATTTTCTTTTATTCTTTGGATTTAACTTATCCCAACACTTGGATTAATCTTATTGGTCCATAGGAACCTTAATCCAAAATTTTCAGAAAATCTTGACCCTTAGGCTAAGGTCTTCTAAATCATTTTTAATTAATTCCAATTGCACCTTGGAAAATCTATTTTGATTTTCTGTTTCAAGGAAACATTTTTTTGATATTTGTAGAATTTATTTATCCCCAATATTGATTTACCACTTCCTAGAAATTTTTATCTCACTAGGCTAAACAAGGAAAAATAATATTTTCTTGTATTTAGAAACTTAGAATGATTACAAGGGATTGAAGTAGAGGCTTATTTGTTATTGAGGCTGAGGAGGAATCTTACATCCTCTCCCACTTGAAAAGCACGAGATGTCCTCATCTCGCAAAGTGGGGATAATCCTTCGCCAACTCTTCTTCTTTCTCTCAGGTGGCGTCTTCTAGAGGGAAGAAATTCCACTTTACTAAGAATTCTCTGAGGACTCTCCTCCTGAGAATCTTCTCTCGAACATCAAGGATTTCCTCAGGTTGGAGTACCGTCTGGCCTTAAGTCGGAGAGATCAATTGTTCATCATCAAGCATGTGACTCGGGCTAGGTACATACTTCTTAAGCAAACTGACATGGATTACATCATGTACCTTGAGATGGGGAGGCAAAAGAAGTTTGTAGGCTAGATTGCCTACTATCTTTATGACAGCATACAACGACCCACAGTATCTAGGAGAGAGCTTCTTGTACTTCCCTAAGGATAAGGAACTTCTTTTTGGTCGTACTCAAATGAAGACCATATCTGACTCTTCAAACTCTCTCTCTGACCTCTTTTTATCTGCATAATGCTTTTGTCTGTCTTGGGCTGCCTTTATATCTTTACAGATTGATTGCATCTGCTGGTCCATGTCATCAAGCATTTGTTTGGACATTTCGACTCTGATCAATGGGTCAGATCAAGTCAACTGTGTAAGGCAATCTTGTCCATACAAAGCTTTGAATGGACTCATCCCAATGCTCCGATGATAAGAAGCATTGTAAGCAAATTCGACTAGATGCAGATGACTTAACCACATCTTGGGTTCCCTGCCCGTAGCATGACCGAAGGATATCTTCTATTACTACCTGATTCACCCTTTCCATCTGGCCATTTGTTTTGGGGTGATAGGCTATGCTGAGATCCAAGAAAGTTCCTACTGCTTCAAAGAACGCAATCCAAAATTTCGATGTGAATTTGGGATCTCTGTCACTTACTATCCTCCTGGGTAAACCATGCAATCTGAAGATCTCCTTATGAAAAACTCTGGCGCAGAGTATGTTTCTTTCACTGGAATCAGATGGGCAACTTTGGTTAGCCTGTCAACCACCACAAAAATGGAGTTGTAACCTGATTGCATTGAAGGTAATCCAGTGACAAAGTCCATACTGATGCATTCCCACTTCATCTGTGGAATTTCTAGAGGCTGTAGTTTCCCTGGCATCTTGACTCTCTCTGCCGACTCTTTGGCACATCAAGCATTTTCTTCACAGACATATAGGTTTTAATAAACCCTAGATGTCCAGCTATTAGGCTATCATGGGCTTCTCTCAGAATTCTTCCCTTTATTCCCACATCATTCGGGATACATAGCCGATTATTATAATACATGCATCCTTCATCCAGTTTGTATCCAAGAACTCGACTCATTTCCTGAGGAGTCTTGCTTTCCTGCATCAGAAGGGTAGCAATAGGGGCTAAGAATTTGTCCTGCAAGATTTTCTCCTTTGCTTCATTGATCAATGGACTTGACACCACTGTTATTGCAAGCAAGGAGGCTTTTCTGTTGAGCGCATCTGCAACCACATTTTCTTTCCCCCGGTCGATACTTTATTTCAAAATCAAATTCTTGCAGGGTTTGCATCCATCTCCTTTGACGCATGTTGAGATCCCTTTGGGTGAAGATCCACTTCAGACTTTGATGATCTGCATCAAGGTGAACCTTTGTCCCAAAAGATAATGTCTCCACAACTTTAGAGCATACACTACTGAGAGTAACTCCAAGTCATGGATGACATAATTCCTCTTATGTGTTCTGAGTTTTCTGGATTCATAGGCCACTGCATGACCTTCTTGCATCAGAGCACCGCCTAAGGCAAACCCACTGACATCAGTAATAACTACCTCAAAGGGTTTGGTAAAATCAGGCATTTTAAGGACAAGGTTGGTTACTAAGGCTGTCTTTATCTTGTCAAAGGCACTTTGACACATTGCAGTCCACTGAAAAAATGTACTCTTCTTGTGAAGGTTAGTTAAGGGGGATGCTATGTGAGCATAAAGATCCTATACCATCTGGTTAACCCTAGGAATCCTCTAACTTCCTTTACTGACTTGGGTTTTGGCCATTCTACGACTTCTTGGATCTTTGCGAGGTCAGGAGAAATCTTATCCTTTGACAATATGAATCCCAAGTATTCCACCTGGTCAACAGAGAAAGAACATTTGCTCTTCTTTGTAAAGTTGGTGTTTCCTTAGGATTTCCAGGACCTTGCGCACATGATCTTCATGGTCTGCAGCATTCTTTGAGTATACTAAGATATCATCAAAGAAGACAAGAACAAAATCATCCAAGTATTCTCTGAGAATATCTTGCATAAGACGATTGAATGTCATCGGTTAGTCAATCCAAACGGCATGACTGTGAACTCATAATGTCCATAGCGAGTATTGAATGCTGTCTTTGGGATGTCGTGCTCCTTGATTCTAATCTGATAGTACCCAGATTTGAGATCTATCTTTGTGAACATTTAGATCCCACTTAACCGGTCCAGAAGTTCATCAATCCTAGTAGGAATAGGATACTTATTCTTAATTGTTAATTGATTCAATCCTCTCTGTAGTCAATACAGAGTCTTAACGTTCCATCTTTCTTCTTTTGAAAAAGAGAATGGGGCACACCCCAAGGTGAGACACTGGGTCTGACGAATCCCTGTTCTAACAGTTGTCTTAATTATTCCTTAAGTTCTATGGCTTCAAGGATTGGCATTTTGTATGCATGCTGGGTTACTGGGACTGAGCTCCGGGGGTTAATTCGATCTCATGATCTACTTCACGAGATGGAGGCATCTAAGTCAGCTCTTCAGGAAACACATCTGCATACTCACTTAACCACTCTGGTTCTTTAGCCTTACATTTTATGTCTACTGGATTCATTTTAACAACATACACAGCTTGCCTCTTTCTGAGCTCTTTTAATAATTTGAAAGCCTTGACTAATTGTAGCACTGGGGATCTGGAAATTCCAAGAACTTTATTCCCGTGAAGGTCAAGTAAAGAGACGGTTCCTTTGTGACAATGAATGTTAGCCTGATTCTTTTGGAGCCAATCCATTCCAAGGATTCCATCATATATTCCCAAGGGTAGGACTCTGAACTAGCACTCTCTGTTACATTCCCATCTAGGCTAAATTGAATAAGGTCAGTCTTAAGGTGAGCGAAAAGAATCTTCCCACTTGCATAGGTTTCTCGGATTTTTGATTTAGGACTAATTTACGCAGACATCTTGGAAAAATAAAAGAATGAGTACTGCCTGAATCAATCAAAAGCTTGAATTGATTACCCTAGTTTTCTGTTGGAGTCTTGAGGATTGAGAATTGACGAATATTCCCCTAATGCTCTATTGCTGCATAGATCTGTCCTTTCTCTTCCTCTACTTCCTCAGCTATGGTGACTGCTCTTGCTGCAGCAGTTTGAGGCAGAACTCTCTCTCTTTGGTTATTCCAATTCTGGGAGGGAGTTCGGAGGCTGCTTTGCATGGAGGCTGTAGGCTGAAGGCTGCTTTGCATGGAGGCTGTAGGCTGAGCTGGCACTCTTCTTGGGTTACCCTGATTCTAGCACAGGGGACCCTAATTGGACTGAAATGAAGGAGTCGGTCTCTGAACTCTAGAACCCTGGCTTCCTTGGCCCACCGAAGAAGATGGGCAATCCTTAAGCTGGTTGCCCAAATTTCTGACATCCGAAGCATTTGTTCTCGCTTCGAAGCTCTTCCCTTTGCATTCTCGAGAGAGCCAGAGTTCTTGAGAATGTACTTCGAGGGACAGGTCTTCCTTCATTTCTGAAGCTTCCTGTCTCCACATTCTCGTTAGGACCTTGGTGTCTCTTTGGAGGCAAAAAGTTGGAAGAACTTCCCGTTGTCTGAAATCTTTTAAAGGATGAGGGAACTGGCTTTGGCGCGGGACTTTCACGAGATGAAGGCTTTGGCAAAGTCCTTTGCCATTTTGACAGCTTTTGCCATGGACACTAGCTTGGCATTCTTGACTAGTGTGTCCAAGGGTTCGTGGCCATGAGTTGCTCTTCATCTAGAGGTGGTGAATATTTGAGTAGAAGAGTGAAGGCCTGGTGATATTCCTACATGGTTTTGCTCCCCTGCTTTAGCTCTAAGAATTCGTTCATTTTGGTTTCCAAAAACCCACGGGGACAAAATCTCTTCCTCAAATAGGTTTTAAGGTCATTCCAGGACTAAGTATTCCTGTCTAGGCTACAATGGTTCCTCCATGCTACCCTGGCTGTTTCCACTATTTTCAGCCTGGCAAGAGCCATTTTTCTTCGCTCATTGTAGCCTGTGACGTCAAAATATTATTCCATAGCTTCCACCCATTTCTCCACAACCTCGCCTAGGTTCTTCCCTTCTCCTTTGAAAGGTCCTGGTGGTGGTGGCTGAGTTCTATGAAGAGCCCTGCAGGTTAAGCTCATCATCTTCAAAGAGAGGGTCTGGCTGACGTCCACGGTTTCCTCGTCTCATGATTCTGCCAACAATGATATATTATTAAATTTTTAGTTTAATATCATCCACGAGATCCTAAGACTTAAGGGATTCGGAAAATAATTTCTTAAACAAGATAAATGATCTTATTGGGGATCTATGATATATGTCCGGTAATAGATTTTTCTTTATCAGTTCATCCCCATAAACAATCACTTATACAACAGGGAATTTTTCTCCAAAAAACATTTGATTATTTATATAAAAGTTGCAATATGTACATAGAGCAGCTCGGCTCCAGAAATCAAAATCTCCTCGGGAGATGCATAAGACGGCGGTACTGGCCATAGCCATGCCCTGATACAAACATTCACTTAGTGCCAAGGGAGCTATTATCTTCTCCTTAATTTAGGAATAAAGCGACTAAGGAGTCTATAGATTTGGCATGAAAGTCTGAAATTCCGAGGTGTTGAATGATATAGAATGACATCGTGTACCACTTTTAGCTTTATCAGAATCATGGCCAATGAGAGGTTCTGCCTCAGCATCGCACGCCGGTCACAAGAGGGGTGGACACACTGCCGGTCACAAGAGGGGTGGACACACTGCCCTGCAAACCACTTATGCTGCCGTCTCTCCGCTGGGTCAAGAAAATATAAATCCTCGAAATGGCGTGCGAGTATGACTCGGCTTGTTCGAGTTACGGTGAAACACTGGGTCTTACAAACCCTTATTCTAACAGCTGCCTAAGATGTTCCTTGAGTTCAATGGCTTCAAGGAGACTGGCATTTTTTACGTGCGCTGGGCTACTGGTGGGTGGCTGAGCTCCGGGGGTCAATTCTATGTCATGATCTACTTCTCGAATCGGAGGCATCTCAGTTAGCTCTGCTGGGAATAAATCATCATACTCACTTAACCATTCTGGTTCTTTAGCCTTTAACTTGGTGTCTACCGGATTCATTTTGACAACATAAATGAGCCGCTTCTTTCTAAGTCCTTTCAGTAACTTAGAAGCTTTTACTAATTGTAGATCTGGGGATCCGAAAATTCCAATTCCTTGAACTTTGTTCCCGTGAAGGTCACGGAAGGAAATGGTTCCATTGTGATAGTGAATGTTAGCTTGATTTTTGTGGAGCCAATCCATTCTAAGGTTTCTGTCAAAAACTCCCAAAGGTAAGACTCTGAACTGGCAAAAATCAGTTACATTCCCATCTAGATTAAACTGAATATGATCTGTCTCATGGTGAGTGAAAAGAATCTTCCCACTGGCCAATTCAACTTGCATAGGTTTCCCTGATTTCTGTTCTAAGACTAGCTTACACAAGCATCCTGGGGAAATAAATGAATCAATACTGCCTCAATCAATCAAAAGCTTAAATGGCTTACCCTTATACTCAGCTGGAGTATGGATGATGATTTGGCCCTTGGTTTTCAATCGCGGCATAAATCTGACCTCTTTCTTCTTCCATAACTTCTGCTATCATAACTGCTCTGGCTGCTGTGCAGATTGGGGTGGAACTCTTTCTCTTTGGTTACCCCAATTTTGGGAGGGAGTTCTAAGATTACTATGAACAGAGGCAGATGGTTGTGAGCTGGAGTCCTCTTGGGATTGCCCTGATTTTAGCGAGATGGCAGACCCTGATTTGCGGACCCTGATTTGACTGATACGAAGGGGCTGGTCTTTGCACTCTGGGTCCTTGACTTCCCTGTCCTCTTGACATGGCAGGAGTCGGGCACTCTTTAAGCTGGTGACTGAAATCCTGACACCCAAAACACTTGTTCTCACTTCTAAGCTCATCCCTCTGAATCCTTGAGAAAAAGGTGGGCTCCTAAGAAAGTGTTTTGAGAGAAGGGTTTTCCTTCACTTCTGAATCTTCCAACATCTTGATTCACTTTTGGAGCAGAGACGCTCTATGTGTATATGAAAAACTTTTGATAATAAATGATGTTTTGCAAAAGAATCCAAATTGTTTTCGTGGTTGTGAAAATTGGTTAATAAAATTATCAGAGTGAATCTTGTTTTCAAGAATTATGATGGAATTTTTATTTGTTTAAGAAATAAATCTCAAAAATTAAATAGTCATTAATCTAATGAGGTTAAGTTGATAAATATATTGTTTTGTCATAGAATCATGAGGCGCACGACCCGTGGTAGGCAGCCATATCCTCTTACCAATGATGAAGAGTTAGATCCAGACGTTCGTAAAGCCCTGCACTGATCCCAACCTTGTCCCTTCAAGGGTGAAGGGGAATAGTTAGGAGAAGTAGTGGAAAAATGGATTGAGGCAATGGAAGAGTATTTTGATGTAACCAGTTATAATGAGAGGAGCAAGATGGCTCTCGCGCCAGATTGAAAATTATGGAAACGGCCAGGGTCGCATGGAGGAACCATTGTGAGACAAAGTGTCTCGACCAAAATACCCAGACTTGGTGAGATCTTAAAGCTTACCTCAGGAAGAGGTTCTGTCCCTCGAGCTTCCTGGAAACCAAAATGAATGAGTTCTTGGAACTGAAGCAGGATAGCCGGGCGATTGAAGAATACCATCAGGCATTTCTCCTCAAATATTCTTCACTTTTAGATAAAGAGCAGCTGATAGCCAGATTCATTCGAGGGATGAACGAGCCATTGGACACTCTAGTGAAAAATGCCAAACCAGTCTCAATGGCGGCAGAAGCTGTCAGAATGGCAAGGGATTTTGCCAAAGCATTTGTTGTTAAGGTCCCATCGAAGCCTGCACCCTCAAACTTTAAAAGGTTCCAAACCCCGCGAAGTGCTTCAAACTCCCCCCCCCCCAAAGAGGCAGCAAGGCCTTAATCAGAATCAAGATGCTGGGAGATTCAGAAGTGAAGGAAGACCCTTCCCTCAGAACACTTTCTGAGGAGCCCCACCTTTTTCAGAGGGATGAGCTTAGAAGTGAGAATAGGTGTTCTGGGTGAACCAGCTTAAAGACTGCCTGACTCTTGCCATGTCAAGAGGACAGGGAAGTCAAGGACCCAGAGTGCAGAGACCAGCCCCTTTGTATCAGTCAAATCGTCTCACCAAAATCAGGGCAACAATCCGAGGAGGACTCCAGCTCTCAACCATCTGCCTCTGTTCAGAGTAATCTCAGAACTCCCTCCCAGAACTAGGGTAACCAAAGAGAAAGAGTTCCGCCCCAATCTGCAGCAGCCAGAGCAGTTATGATAGCACAAGTAGTGGAAGAAGAAAGAGGTCAGATTTATGCCGCGATTGAAAACCAAGGGCCAAATCGTCAATTCTCTATCATCCATACTCCAGCTAAGTATAAGGATAAGCCATTTAAGCTTTTGATTGATTCAAGCAGTACTCATTCATTTAGTTCCCCAGGATGCTTGTGTAAGCTAGTCTTAAAACATAAATTAGGGAAACCTATGCAAGTTGAATTGGCCAGTGGGAAGATTCTTTTCACTCACCATGAGATAGATCGTATTCAGTTTAATCTAGATGGGAATGTAACTGTCTACCACTTCAAAGTCTTACCTTTGGGAGTTTTCGATGGAATCCTTGGAATAGATTGACTCCACTAAAATCAAGCTGACATTCACTATCACAATGGAACCATTTCCTTCTGTGACCTTCACCGGAACAAAGTTCAAGGAACTGGAATTTTCGGATCCCCAAATCTACAATTAGTAAAAGCTTCTAGGTTACTGAAAGGACTTAGAAAGAAGCGGCTCATTTATGTTATCAAAATGAATCCGGTAGACACCAAGTTAAAGGCTAAAGAACCAGAATGGTTAAGTGAGTATGATGATTTATTCCCAACAGAGCTAACTGAGATGCCTCTGATTCGGGAAGTAGATCATGACATAGAATTGACCCCCAGAGCTCAGCCATAGCCTAGCACACGTACAAAATGCCAGTCCCTGAAGCCATTAAACTCAAGGAACAGCT
This sequence comes from Cibotium barometz, assembly GCF_041138505.1. Taxonomy (NCBI): domain Eukaryota; kingdom Viridiplantae; phylum Streptophyta; class Polypodiopsida; order Cyatheales; family Cibotiaceae; genus Cibotium; species Cibotium barometz. Next base: position 26,136,864 of record NC_141107.1, on the reverse strand, counting down.
TAGGCAAGTGTCAGAACAAGGGTTTGTAAGACCCAGTGTTTCACCATGGGGGGAGCCAGTTCTCTTTCAGAAAAAGAAGGATGGAACGTTAAGACTTTCTGTGGATTATAGAGGTCTCAATCAGCTCTGACAGTTAAGAATAAGTATCCTATCCCCAAAATTGATGAGCTTCTAGATAGGCTAAATGGAGCCCAGATCTTCACAAAGATAGATCTCAAATCATGGTATTACCAAATCAGGATTAATGATCAAGATATCCCGAGCGAAGATAGCCATCAATACTCACTATGGGCACTACGAATTTACTGTCATGCCGTTTGGATTGACAAATGCCCCAGCTACATTCAATCACCTAATGCAGGACATTCTCAGAGAATACTTGGATGATTTTGTTCTTGTTTTCTTTGATGATATTCTGATTTACTCAAAGAATGCAACTGACCATGAAGCTCACGTCCGTAAAGTTCTTGAGATTCTAAGGAAGCACCCACTCTTGCTGCAAAAAAGAGCAAATGCACTTTCTCTGTCGACCATGTTGAATACTTGGGCTTTCTGGTATCCAAAGACGAAATTTCTCCAGATTCCACAAAAGTCCAAGCATAGATTGGCCTGAACCAAAGACAGTGAAAGAAGTCGGGGGATTCTTGGGATTAACTGGTTTGGTATAGAATTTTTATACCTAAGTATGCTCTTATAGCTTCTCCCCTGACAAATCTTCTCAAGAAGAATACCCCGTTTCAATGGTTTGCCAGGTGTTAGAGTGCTTTTGATAAGTTGAAGACCGCCTTGGTAACCAATCTCGTTCTCAAGTTGCCAAATTTCTCTCTACCCTTTGAGGTAGTAAACTGATGCCACTGGTTTTTGCCCTGGGAGGTGCGCTCATACAGGAAGGTCATGCAGTGGCCTATGAATCTCGAAAACTCAGAATGCATGAGAGAAATTATGATGTCCATGACCTAGAGCTACTTTCAGTAGTCTATGCCCTGAAGTTGTGGAGACATTACCTACTGGGTCAAAGATTCACTTTGATGATAGATCATCAAAGCTAAAAGTGGATCTTCACTCAGAAGGATCTCAACATGCACCAAAGAAGGTGGATGCAAACCCTACAGGAATTTGATTTTGAAATCAAGTACCGCCCAAGCAAAGAAAATGTGGTAGAGCAGATGCCCTCAGCAGAAAAGACTCCTTGCTTGCAATCACAGTGGTGTCAAATCCATTGATTAATGAAGCAAGAGAGAAGATCATGCAGGATAGATTCTTTGGCCCTATTGCTACTTACTTATGCAGGAAAGAAAAACTCCTCAGGAGTTGAACCAAGTTCAAGGGTATAGCCTGGATGAAGGAATTATGTATTATAATAGCAGGCTATGCATTCCCAATGATGAGGGAACTAAGGGTTAAATTCTGAATGAAGCCCATGATAGCCTTATAGCAAGACATCCACGTTTCATCAAGACCTACATGTCTGTAAAGAAAAGCTTCTTTTGGCCTGGACTAAAAAAGGATGTACTTAATCATATACGTCAATGCCTGTTATGTCAGAAAGTCAAAGCCAAGAGAGTAAAAATGCCTGGGAAGTTACATCCATTAGACATCCCCCAGATGAAGTGGAAATGTATCAGTATGGATTTTATTACTGGACTACCTTCAGTGCAATCAGGTTACAACTCCATCTTCGTGGTAGTTGACAGACTAACCAAAGTTGCCCTTTTGATTCCAGTAAAAGAAACCTACACTATAGCGGATGTGGCCAGAGTGTTCCTCAAGGAAATCTTCAGATTGCATGGCCTACCCAGGAGAATAGTAAGTGATCGAGATCCCAAATTCATGTCAAGATTCTGGACTGCATTCTTCAAAGCAGTAGGAACTTTATTGGATCTCAGCACAGCTTACCACCCCGAGACCGATGGTCAAACAGAAAGGGTGAACCAAGTAATTGAAGATATACTTCGGTCATGCAGTAGTAGCAGGGAACCCAAGAAGTGGCTAAGGTATCTGCACCTAGTCAAATTTGCCTACAATGCTTCTTATCACCGAAGTATCGGGATGAGCCCTTTCAAAGCCCTGTATGGAAAAGACTGCCTAACACCATTAACTTGGTCCGACCCATTGATTAGGGTCGAGATGTCCAGATAAATGCTTGACGACATGGAGCAGCAGATGCAGTTAATCCACAAGGATATAAAAGCTGCCAGGATATACATAAGCAGTACGCAGATAAGAAGAGGTTAGGCAGAACTTTTAAAGAAGCAGATATGGTCTTCATTTGAGTATGCCCCAAAAGAAGTTCTCTACTCTTGGGAAGTACAAGAAGTTATCCCCCAGATACTATGGGCCATATCTGATTACAAAGAAAGTAGGTGACTTAGCCTATGAACTTCTTCTGCCTCCTCATCTAAAAGTACATAATGTATTTCATGTCAGCCTACTTAAGAAGTATGTACCAAGCCAGAATCATATGCTTAATGAACTCTTAACTTCTTCAACCCAAGGGCGGATGGAACTCTAACCTGAAGAAGTCCTTGATGTTTGAGAGAAGGTTCTGAGGAACAGAATTGTAAGATTCCTCCCCACCCCTCAAGATGTCCAGTTTCTTCCCCTGTAATCAATCCCCTTTTCAGAATAATAAAAGATCTTGTTTCTACCTGTTTTGACCTAGAGAGAGAAAATATTCTAGAGAGAGGTAACTCAGTTTTTCGATATCTTTGGATGGAAAAATATCCTTTAAATAAGTTTCTTATTAAATAAATTCTCCCGAAATAGAAGTTTAAAAATAATTTCCTAAGGTGCATTAGAAATAAATTATAGTCTACTCAAAAGGCCTTAGCCTAAGGGGGTCCAGATTTTCTGGATTAAGGTTCTGAGGGGCCTATTAGATTAATCCAAATGTAGGGAGGAGATAAATTGAAGAAATAAAGAAAAACCCCCCAAAAATGAGTAAATACTCACATAAGATGAAGAGTGGACTAAGGACCAAGGAAAATAGTTAAAAAAACTGATTTTTGACACCTCAAAATGGGGATTCCCCCTCATGAAGGAGGTGCCTTTTTTTCTCATCATTGCTTTCCATTTTAAATCAGTAAAATGAGATATTTCATCTCTCCTCTCTCCTAATTCAAGTCTAGTTAAGTAAGTTGAACTGACCCAAAAATAGTCAAAAATTGACCAACTGATCTAGAAAATTCTAGAATCAGTTTGCTTGGTTTGAGGCTCACTTTTTCCTATAAATAGAAGCCTCCCCCTTTGTAAAAGCTTAATAGTGTTTTTGTATTGTTCCTCTACTCCTCCCCAAGCCAAAAACATTGAATTCACTTGTTTTTTACTAATTCCTCCACAAAGAATTGGTGGCCACTCTTGATCCAAACAAGAGTAGAACCCTCAATCCCTTAAGCCAAAGGAAAGCTCACAAAACTCCATGTAAGTTATTAATTCAACTTTTTTTTTAAATTCCAATCTGTGGTTTTCTGAATTCTTTACTTTTTAATGTGATTATGGGTTCTAGGCCTTGATGAAAAGGCTTCCCCCTTCTCTTCATTAAGAATTTCAACCTTTCTTTATCCTAAAATGAGTAACAAATAAATTAAGTTAAACTTTTCCTATTGATTACTCTTTAGAAGTGAAAAATTGATTAGATTAGAGTGCTTTATTTCATCTTGGGATAAATTTTAAAGTAAATTTAGAATGTAAAATTTGAAAAATGGTCAGCCATACAAAGGAGGTTATGGCAAAATTTTCTTAAATTTTGTGGAAATAAGTTTTATCTTTATGTTATTCAAAAAGAATAATCCCCACCGTTTGTGCATTCTAAAAGAAATTCTTTTTATTTTAAAAGTGTTATTCCTATTTTATGCATAAATAGATGTATAAAAGGATTTTCTTTTATTATAAAAGTGTTATTTTCATTAGATTCAATTTCTATGCATAGAAAGATGCATAGTGGATATTCTTTTATTATAAAAGTGTTATTTTCATTGAGATTCAATTTCTATGCATAGAAAGATGCATATTGGATATTTTTTTATTATAAAAGTGTTATTTTCTTTAGATTCAATTTCTATGCATAAAAAGATGCATATTGGATATTTTTTATTATAAAAGTGTTATTTTCATTAGATTCAATTTCTATGCATAGAAAGATGCATATTGGATAATTTTTTTATTATAAAAGTGTTATTTTCATTAGATTCAATTTCTTTGCATAGAAAGATGCATATTGAAAATCTTTTTATTTTAAAAGTGTTATTCCTATTAAATTGATTTTATGCATAAATAGATGCATAAAGAATTTTCATATCAAAATTAGATTCTCTTTAATTCTATGTTTAATTTCCATGAATATTTGATAAATGAATAAGTAAATACTTTGAGAGGGAAAATTCTATTGTTTCATATTCACTCGGTTTGTAAAGAGAAAATTAAGGAGATCTATCGAAGTCAAAATATTCAGATAAATGATTAATTTATTCTTCATCGAAATTTGTGATTAATATAGAAATAAATTAAGTGAATATTCAATGAATGAAATTCAATAAATTAGTAATTGAAATTCACCCCCTTTTCAAGAAAGATAATTCAAGAAGAAAAAGAGATGTGAGGTAAATAGAAGTGATGAGATGTGTGATGTGAATCAAATAGATGTGAATGAAGGAATACATAGATGTGATGTGAATAGAGGTGATGAGATGTGAGGTAAATAGAAGTGATGAGAAGTGTGATGTGAATCAAATAGATGTGAATGAAGGGATGCATAGATGTGATGTGAATAGAGGTGATGAGATGTGAGGTAAATAGATGTGAAGAGATGTGTGATGAGAATCAGATAGATGTGAATGAAGGGATGCATAGATGTGATGTGAATAGAGGTGATGAGATGTGAGGTAAATAGATGTGAAGAGATGTGTGATGAGAATCAGATAGATGTGAATGAAGGAATGAATAGATGTGATGTGAATAGAGGTGATGAGATGCGAGGTAAATAGATGTGAAGAGATGTGTGATGTGAATCAGATAGATGTGAATGAAGGGATGCATAGATGTGAATAGAGGTGATGAGATGTGAGGTAAATAGATGTGATGAGATGTGTGATGTGAATCAGATAGATGTGAATGAAGGGATGGATAGATGTGATGAGAATAGAGGTGATGAGATGTGAGGTGAATAAATGTGATGAGATGTGTGATGTGAATCAGATAGATGTGCATGAATGGATGGATGGATGTGATGTGAATAGGGGTGAAGAGATGTAAGGTGAATAGATGTGACGAGATGTGATGTCATGTGAATCAGGATATAAATGAATGATATGGGATGTGAGTGAATGTATGTAAAAGAATGTGTATGTGAAGGAATGTGATGTGATGAAAAATGATGTGATGTGACATGAATATATGTGGATGTGAAGTGATAGATATGAATGTATGAATAGATGTGGGTAGTCGTACAGGTGAACGATTGGATGGATGTGTATGAATGAGATATGGTGTGGAAAGAAGTGATGTGATATAATGTGGATAGAATGTATGTGATGGGATGGTTATGAAAATGTATGTGATGGTATGAAGTATGGATGTGGATATGGATGTGGATGTGGATGTATGGATGTGGATATGGATGTGGATGTATGTATGTGGATGAGTATGTAGAAGAATGAATGTAGATGTGTATGTGGAAGAATGAATGTGGATGTGTATGTGAAAGAATGGATGTGGATGTATAGATGTGGATGTGTATGTGGATGTATGAATGCGGATGTGTATGTGAAGAATGGATGTGGATGTGAATGTGAATGTGTACGTGGAAGAGTGGATATGGATGTGTATGTGGAAGTACGAATGTGGATGTGAATGTGGAAGAATGAATGAGGATGTGTATGTGAAAGGATGTGATGTCGATGTGAGTGAAAGGATGTGATGTCGATGTGAGTGAATGGATGAGATGTAATGTGATGTGGGATGAAAATGAATGAGATGTGATGTTATGTGAATCAGAATGTGATGTTATGTGAATCAGAATGTGAATGAATGATATGGGATGTGAATGGATGATATGTGATGTGAATGAATCTGATGTGATGAGATGGAAAATGATGTGATTGGATTAGAATGGGTACACATATGAGTTGGACGTGGATTAAGTAATATGGATTGATGTGGAACAATGTGGAAAGATGAGAGTTCATTATAGAAACTGTATTTGTGACCTATTTGTAAATGACTGTTTTATGTCAAGAATGCTGGGAAAGCATTTTGACCATCTTGTGAAGAATAAGGTCGTGGAGATCTAACTGATAAAGTTGCAACAAATGACGGAGAGTCAACAAAGGACGTCTCGCGTAGCAAGGTCACCCGGCTGAGGTCTTGACCAGCCTCAATTCGATTTAAATGGTGAGCTTCCGGTACGGTGGATGAGGGACCAAGGAAGCAGCCTATGAGTGAAGCACTAGGTGACCTACGAAGGATCCTAGAGGGTGTTGGCCATACGGTGCTCGAGCTCTGGGTCACCAAAGATACCCACACGTGCATCGTGGAAGATATTGGAACAAGGAGTAAGAGTTGTTTTCTAAAACTGGGCATGGATCTGGTTGATTGACCTTGCTGGTCCTCAACGGATGAGTCCATGGCTCTTTTATATGGATCTGTTGGTGGTTGATCTTGCTAATCTTCAACGGAGATTCCATCTTGAATTTTTTATAAGTGAATATATTGCCGGGTACTATGAGCTAGGAACTATCGAAAAGGCCCCTGAGTGGACATGTGGTGAGCGTTTTGGTTGCCAATGATGCCATAGATACTCCGATGAAGGAATGATTGGAAATTAAGATTCATCCGGATATTTTGGAGGATTGTGATCAGTGATACTATGGCTTCATTAAATGATTGTTTTAAAGATAGCTGAATCTATGAAGAAAGCAATTTCATATTGGGTGTATAAGTGGTGTGACTAGCTTTAAGTTTGCATGAACATCAGGCTAGGGGGCCTGGGAACTCTTTTTCCTGGTACCCGAGGACAAAACCTAACCAAATTCTTAATTGGATCCCATCACTATAGTGGTTGGGTGGTTGGCTAACCCATGGGACTGGATGGGGTAAGGCTGGACTGATGGATCCGTAAAATGAGACTGAGCTTTTGTTGTAGTATGCTAGATGAAATAAATCCCGGATAGTAATTGTTCTATGGAGAAAGGAATCAACGGCTGTGCCTCTTGATGGGGAAAAAAGCGGTGATCTCTATGATCCAAGTGCAAGTTTCTTCCTTGATCTGACCAAGTGACTTTAGGTTCAGTCGGATCAGTTTGGTCAGTAATGACCTTGACTACGTTAGAGGTAAAATATCCTGGCGGATTTGCCTATGCTTTCTGGGCAAGGGAAGTTTTTCCGAGTTCAATTTTGGAAGAATTGAGGGATTAGTCTCCTGTCCGGATATCCGTGGGGGCGAGGTCCCAAGTGAGAGGACCCTGCACCGCACAAGGAGTGCTACTTTCCCTGCTAGCAAGCCCGAATCCGCCGTAGCGCAGAGGGGGCAGGGATCTTTCAGCTGATATTAGAGCAAATTGGCTATAGTGGACCAACTGAGAAGCCAAAAATGTCAAAAATTTATGAAGTGACAGTAAAAGGTTGGAATTGTGTGATGAAATTCATACAAATTGATATTCAGACTGAAATTTGTAAATTGGTAATTGGGTCTTCAGATGGAAGTACCGCAATTGTATGGAATCCCTGACTTGCTTGAGGCCTAGACATGTCAATGGTATTTACCTTATAATTCCAAGGATTGTGACTAGCTGTATATACCGAGGGCTGCAGCTCTTTACTGGCAGTATATACCGAGGGTATAACTGCAGCTCTTTACTGGCTGTATATACCGAGGGTATAACTGCAGCTCTTTACTGGCTGTATATACCGAGGGTATAACTGCAGCTCTTTACTGGCAGTATATACGAGTAAATCTAAGACCTTGAAATTATATGCAAAAATGCTATCCAGATGATGAATTCGAATGTGGTTGATATGATTTTAAAATTCTGGTTGAGAATTGATGAATTGATTTGGATTCTGATTGGAAAAAGATGATTCTTGAATTTTGGTTGAAAAGTGATAAGCTGAGCAAAACCATAATGAGGATGAATGGGACAAGTCCTTGTGATAATGTTCGTAACTGGAATGATGATAATGACCTCAACAAATCACTATGAGATTAGTGGATTGTGCTGTTAGATTGCTACTGTTAACACTTGACCCCGTGGATCAAGTTAATAGGATGACAAATTGAGAACTTGCTTGACTCAAATTCCCGTGGAGGAATGTTCGGAAAGAAATTTTTCGGTCTAATGGACCATTATTGTGTTAATGAATGATATGATCTGAATGAATTGTTATTTAATGATGAGTTCTATATAAGGGATATTTATCCCAGGATTCTGATGGGTTGACCAGAATATAAGGAACCCTAGAATCAGTTGGATCTTAAGGGAAAGAGTTGTCCTCTAGTTTGCGAGATGAGGACATCTCGCGTTTTTTAAGTGGGGTAGGATATAAGATTCCTCCTCCCCAGCTTTTGAGGTGTACAGGTGTAAGACCCTCCCCTTCTAATATTGTAATTATTAGAAGGGGAGGATATAAGATTCCTCCTCCCCAGCTTTTGAGGTGTACAGGTGTAAGAACCTCCCCTTCTAATATTGTAATTATTCCCCCCTCTAAAATAAAAGAAAGATTCAATTTTATCCTGTTTTGACCTAGAGAGAGGGAGGTAGTCCAAAATTGAGATATTTTTGAATATAAAAATCCTCCTAGTGTCTAAAATGGTTTTCCCTGAAATAGAAATTCAAAAAGAACTTTACAATGTGCAATTGGAATTAATTAGAAATGGGTATAAAGGACCTTAGCCTAAGGGTCTAGATTTTCAGAAATTTTTGGATTATGGTCCAATTAAGGTTCCTATGGGCCAATAGGATCAATCCAAGTGTGGGGAGGAGGAGATAAATCCAATTTATAAAAGAAAAATACCCAAAAATGAGTAAATGCCCACATAAGATGAAGAGTTGACTGAGTACAAGGTTTATTAGTAAAAAACTATGAGTATTACTAAAAAAATGAGATATTTTGGGTATAATGATTCATTTTTGACACATGTGTAAGGAAAAGGGGGCCCTTCAAGGAGGCGCCTATTTCACATGTGTGGTGGAGTTTTAAACTCAAAAAAATATTGTGATATTTTTATCTCTCCTCTCTCTTGGATCAAACCAAATCAAAAGGGAACCAAACTAGGTCCAAATCTTGTCCAAATTCAACCAAATTAAACTTGGAAAATTCTAGAAATTAGTTGGACTTGGTTAGAGGCCTCCCTCACCTATAAATAGAGCCTTAGCCCTTGGTAAAAAAATATGAGAACTACACTATGCCAGTATTATGCTGAAATAATGATATTTTCTATTATCCTCTAAAAACCTCTACAAAATTGAAGAGATTGGAGCTTCTCTCTCTCTTCAATCTTCCTTGGTGACTCCTACAACATACCAATTGATTGGTTGGGGGCCTCTAGTGTGATCAAAGAATCAAGTAAATTAGAAGGTAAAGTGTGGATTATTGCGTTTTTCTTATTAAAACTCCAAATGCTTCTCTTCTCAACCCCTCTCAATCTTGAGAAGCTTTAATTTGAATGGCTTTTTATTACTATTGAAGTTCTTTTATGAATTGTAATAAAGAAACACATAAATTTCCATTTACTCTTAATTTTAATGGTTTTTAAGCATTTCTCTCTCTCCCCCCCCAAAAAAAGGTCATTCCTGTGACCTATTCTCAATCCAAATGAAGCTTTTCATGAAGCATTTCTCTAATCCGAAAGTAATTTCTATGCTTGTCTAATTGGAGGCCAAAATAATAGCTTTTTAATGCTTTTATGATATTTATTTCATAGAGAAGTTATGAATCAATCCATAATTGGATAATGATCCAATTAGTGGTCATTCTAATCATATCAATAATATTAAACTTCATTCTTTCAATTAAATTATAAATTATCAGTAATAGCACAACAGAGCTATGGTAAAATTTTTGTAAAATAAACACATAAAACATTTTCATTCATAATATGAAAAGAGGACTTCCTACCATATTCTAGGAATTATAATCCTAGACTAATTGAATGATTCTCATTGAAATCATGGAGAAATTGATTTTTATGTTTATGCTTAATTAATAAATTAAGAAAAAGAGAAATTCTAGTAATTTATTTTTATGTTAAAAGAGTAATCCCCACCATGATAATGCAAATCCATGTATTCCAAAGAATTAAGAGAAATAATTAGAATACTAATATAATGTATATTTTATGTAAAAATTAAAGAAAGATTTTAGTTAAATTTATCTTTTTGCATAGATAAATTTATATGATGAAAGAGGAATTCTCACCATATTGGAATTCAAATAGTTAAATAAGGAAAGTGTAATTCCTAGTGTAAAGGAATTAATGAAGATTTTTATTTAATTTTCAAGAGAAAATTTAGTTAAATTTATCTTTTTACATAGATAAGTTTAAATGATAAAAGAGGAATTCCCATTTCATTTGGAATTCCATCAATTGGATGGGAAAAGAAAAATTCCTATCACATTGGAATTATTGGATAATTCATTTAAATTTAAAGATGAATTTTTAGATAATTTTATTTATCTATGAGAAATAATTAAATGTTAAAAGAGGAATTGCTATTACATTTATAATTCCATCATTTGGATGGAAAAAGAGAAATTTCTAGTATATTGGAATTCTGGGATTATTTATTTAAATTCAAAGATGAATTTTTTAGATAAATTTATTTATCTATGAGAAATATTTAAATGTCAAAAGAGGAATTCTTATGACATTTGGAATTTCATCATTTAGACGGGCAAAGAGAAATTTCTAGCATATTGAAATAATGGATATTTTAATTTAGATAAATTTATTTTATGCCAAATAATTGATGGAAAAAGAGGAATTCCCATGACATTGGAATGTAAATAATTAAATGCAAAAAGAGGAATTCCCATGGTAATTGGGATCCAATAAATTAAATGGGAAGAAGAGGAATTTTTAGTATAATTCGATTTATGATTATTTACCAAAAGTGAAAATATGGGTAGAATTGATTTCTACAAATCCCATGAATTCTTTTATTCAAAAGAAGAATATTGAATATAATTCAATTGAGGAATTGAGAAGGAACATGTAAATAGTTGTCAGAAAAAGAATCTTTAATTAGGCCAAGCAATTGACAGAAATTTAGAAAAAGTCCTATTATCGGTATCAATCTACAAAAAGCTATTAAATGGGATTAGCATGTGAATGGATGTGATAAGATGTGTATAGGATGTGATAATATGTAAATGGGATGCGATAAGATGTGTATAGCATGTGAATGGATGTGATAAGATGTGTATAGGATGTGATAATATGTAAATGGGATGCGATAAGATGTGTATGGGATGTGATAGGATGAGAACGGATGCGATAAGATGAGTATGGGATGTGATTGAATGTGAATGCGGATGTATATGTGAAAGAAAGGGTATGCATGTGTATGAGAATGAATAAATGTGGATATGGATGTAGATGTGTATGTGAATGTATGGATGTAGATGTATGGATGTGGATGTATGGATGTGGATGTGGATGTGGATGTATGGATGTGGATATGGATGTGGATATGGATGTGGATGTATGAATGTGGATGTGGATGTGTATGTGGATATGGATGTAGATGTATGGATGTGGATATGGATGTGAATGTATGGATGTGGATGTGGATGTGGATGTGTATGTGGATATGGATGTAGATGTATGGATGTGGATATGGATATGCATGTATGGATGTGGATGTGGATGTGGATGTGGATGTGGATGTAGATGTGGATGTGTATGTGGATATGGATGTAGATGTATGGATGTGGATGTATGGATGTGGATGTGTATGTGGATATGGAAGTAGATGTATGGATGTGGATGAGTATGTGGAAGAATGAATGTAGATGTATATGTGGAAGAATGAAAGTGGATGTGTATGTGGAAGAATGGATGTGGATGTGTATGTGGATGTATGAATGCGGATGTGTATGTGAAGAATGGATGTGGATGTGAATGTGCACGTGGAAGAGTGGATATGGATGTGTATGTGGAAGTACGTGGAAGAGTGGATATAGATGTGTATGTGGAAGTATGAATGTGGATGTGAATGTGGAAGAATGAATGAGGATGTGGAAGTACGAATGTGGAAGAATGAATGAGGATGTGTATGTGAAAGGATGTGATGTCGATGTGAGTGAATGGATGAGATGTAATGTTATGTGAGTCGGGATGAGAATGAATGAGATGTGATGTCATGCGAATTAGAATGTGAATGAATGATATGGGATGTGAATGGATGATATGTGATGTGAATGAATCTGATGTGATGAGATGGAATGATGAGATGGAAAATGATGTGATTGGATGAGAATGGGTACACATATGAACTGGACGTGGATTAAGTAATATGGATTGATGTGGAACAATGTGGAAAGACGAGAGTTCATTATAGAAACGGTATTTGTGACCTGTTTGTAAATGATTGTTTTATGTCAAGAATGTTGGGGAAGCACTTTGACCATCTTGTGAATAAGGTCGTGGAGACCTAACTGATAAAGTTGCAACAACTGATGGAGAGTCAACGGAGGACGTCTCACATAGCAAGGTCGGCCGAGGTCTTGACCAGCCTCAGTTCAATTTAAATGGTGAGCTTCCAGTACGGTGGAGGAGGGACCAAGGAAGCGGCCTATGAGTGAAGCCCTATGTGACTTGCGAAGGATCGTAGAGGGTGCTGACCATACGATGCTCGGGCTCTAGGTCACCGAAGATACCCACACGTGCATCGTGGAAGATATTGGAACAAGGAGTAAGAGTTGTTTTATGAAACCGGGCATGGATCTGGTTGATTGCTGGTCCTCAACGGATGAGTCCATGGCTCTTTTATATGGATCTGTTGGGGGTTGATCTTGCTGATCTTCAACGGAGATTCCATCTTGAATTTTTTATAAGTGAATATATTGCTGGGTACTATGAGCTAGGAACTATCGAAAAGGCCCCTGAGTGGACAAGTGGTGAGTGTTCTGGTTGCCAATGATGCCATAGATACTCCAATGAAGGAATGATTGGAAATTAAGATTTATTCGGATATTTTGGAGGATTGTGATTAGTGATACTATGGCTTCATTAAATGATTGTTTTAAAGATAGCTGAATCTGTGAAGAAAGCAATTTCATATTGGGTGTAAGTGGTGTGACTAGCTTTAAGTTTGCATGAATTTCCGGCTAGGGGGACTGGGAACTCTTTTCCCTGGTACCTAACCAAATTCTTAATTGGATCCCATCACTACAGAGATTGGGCGGTTGGCTAACCCATGGGGTTAGGATGGACTGATGGATTCGTAAAATGAGACTCAATTTCTGTTGTAGTACGCTAGATGAAGTAAATCCAGGATAGTAATTGTTCTATGGAAAAAGGAATCAATGGCTGTGCCTCTCGATGGGGAAAAAAGCGTTGATCTCTATGATCGAAGTGCAAGTTTCTTCCTTGATCTGACCATCCACATACACATCCACATCCATATCCACATCCGTACATCCACATCCACATCCACATCCACATCCATACATCCACATCCACATCCACATCCACATCCATACATCCATATCCATACATCCATATCCATATCCACATCCATACATCTACATCCACATCCACATCCATACATCCATATCCATATCCACATCCATACATCTACATCCATATCCACATACACATCCACATCCATACATCCACATCCACATCCACTCCACATCCATATCCACATCCATATCCACATACACGTCCACATCCATACATCTACATCCATATCCCACATTCATACATCAACATCCATATCCACATCCATACATCCACATCCACATCCACATCCATACATCCATACATCCATATCCATATCCATATCCACATCCATACATTCACATACACATCTACATCCATATCCACATTTATTCATTCTCATACACATGCATACCCTTTCTTTCACATATACATCCACATTCACATCCAATCATCTCACATACTCATCTTATCACATCCGTTCTCATCCTATCACATTCCATACACATATTATCGCATCCCATTTACATATTATCACATCCCATACACATCTTATCACATTCGTTCACATGCTATTCCCATTTATTAGCTTTTTCTAGATTGATACCAATAATAGGACTTTTTCTAGATTGATACCAATAATAGGACTTTTTCTAAATTTCTGTCAATTGCTTGGCCTAATTAAAGATTTTTTTTCTGACAACTTTTTTCATATTCCTTCTCAATTCCTCAATTGAATTATATTCAATATTCTTCTTTTGAATAAAAGAATTCATGGGATTTGTAGAAATCAATTCTACCCATATTTTCACTTTTGGTAAATAATCATAAATCAAATTATACTAAAAATTCCTCTTCTTCCCATTTAATTTCTTGGATCCCAATTACCATGGAAATTCCTCTTTTTGCATTTAATTATTTACATTCCAATGTCATGAAAATTCCTCTTTTTCCATCAATTATTTGGCATAAAATAAATTTATCTAAATTAAAATATCCATTATTTCGATATGCTAGAAATTTCTCTTTACCCGTCTAAATGATGGAATTCCAAATGTCATAAGAATTCCTCTTTCGACATTTAAATATTTCTCATAGATAAATAAATTTATCTAAAAATTCATCTTTGAATTTAAATAAATTATCCCAGAATTCCAATATACTAGGAATTTAAATAAATTATCCCAGAATTCCAATATACTAGGAATTTCTCTTTTCCCATCCAAATTATGGAATTATAAATGTAATAGGAATTCCTCTTTTAACATTTAATTATTTCTCATACATAAATAAAATTATCTAAAAATTCATCTTTAAATTTAAATGAATTATCCAATAATTCCAATGTGATAGAAAATTTTATTTTCCCATCCACTTAATGGAATTCCAAATGTAGTGGGAATTCCTCTTTTATCATTTAAACTTATCTATGCAAAAAGATAAATTTAACTAAATTTTCTCTTAAAAAATAAATAAAAATCTTCATTAATTCCTTTACACTAGGAATTACACCCTCCTTATTTAATTATTTGAATTTCAATATGGTGGAAATTCCTCTTTCATCATATAAATTTATCTATGCAAAAAGATAAATTTAACTAAAATCTTTCTTTAATTTTTACATAAAATATACATTATATTAGTATTCCAATTTTTTCTCTTAATTTTTTGGAATACATGGATTTCCATTATCATGGTGGGGATTACTCTTTTAACATAAAAATAAATTACTAGAATTTCTCTTTTTTTGAAATTATTAATTAAGCATAAACATAAAAATCAATTTCTCCATGATTTCAATAAGAATCATTCAATTAATCTAGGATGATAATTCCTAGAATATGGTAGGAAGTCCTCTTTTCATATTATGAATGAAAATGTTTTATGTGTTTATTTTACAAAAAATTTACCATAGCTCTGCTGTGCTATTACTGATAATTCTCAATTTAATTGAAAGAATGAAGTTTAATATTATTGATATGATTAGAATGATCACTAATTGGATCATTATCCAATTATGGATTGATTCATAATTTCTCTATGAAATAAATATCATAAAAGCATTAAAAAGCTATTATTTTGGCCTCCAATTAGACAAGCATAGAAATTACTTTTGGATTAGAGAAATGCTTCATGAGAAGCTTCATTTGGATTGAGAATAGGTCACAGGAATGACCTTTTTTTGGGGGGGGAGAGAGAGAAATGCTTAAAAACCATTAAAATTAAGCATAAATAAAAATTTATGTATTTCTTTATTACAATTTATAAAAGAACTTCAATAGTAATCAAAATCCATTCAAATTAAAGCTTCTCAAGCTTGAGAGGGGTTGAGAAGAGAAGCATTTGGAGTTTTAATAAGAAAAACACAATAATCCACACTTTACCTTCTAATTTACTTGATTCTTTGATCACACTAGAGGCCCCCAACCAATCAATTGGTTTGGTATGTTGTAGGAGTCACCAAGGAAGATTGAGAAGAGAGAGGAGATCCAATCTCTTCAATTTTGTAGAGGTTTTTAGAGGATAATAAAAAATATCATTATTTTAGCATAATACTGGCATAGTATAGTTCTCATATTTTTTTACAAAGGGCTAAGGATCTATTTATAGGTTATGGAGGCCTCTAACCAAGTCCAACTAATTTATAGGTGAGGGATGCCTCTAACCAAGTCCAACTAATTTATAGGTGAGGGATGCCTCTAACCAAGTCCAACTAATTTATAGGTGAGGGAGGCCTCTAACCAAGTCCAACTAATTTCTAGAATTTTCCACGTTTAATTTGGTTGAATTTGACAAGATTTGGACCTAGTTTGGTTCCCTTTTGATTTGGTTTGATCCAAGAGAGAGGAGAGATAAAAATATCACAATATTTTCTTGAGTTTAAAACTCCACCACACATGTGAAATAGGCGCCTCCTTGAAGGGCCCCCTTTTCCTTACACATGTGTCAAAAATGAATCATTATACCCAAAATATCTCATTTTTTAAGTAATACTCATAGTTTTTTACTAATAAACCTTATACTCAGTCAACTCTTCATCTTATGTGGGCATTTATGTAAGATTCCTCCCTAGCCTCTCAAGATGTCCAGTAAAAGATCTTGTTTCTACAAGTTTTGGCCTAGAGAGAGAAAATATTCTAGAGAGAGAATACTCAGATTTTAAATATTTTTGGATAAATAAAAAATTACAAAAATCTCATCTTATTAAAATAAGTTTCCCTGAAACAGAAGTTCAAAAAGATTTTCAGAAGGTGCATTAGAAATTAAGTATAATCTGTACAAGAGGCATTATCCTGGGGGTGAAGATTTTTTTGAAATTTTAAATTAAGGTTTCTATGGACCAATAGGATTCATCCAAATGTAGGAAGGAGATAAAAAGAAGAATAAAAGGAAAATACCCCAAAAATGAGTAAATACTCACATAAGATGAAGAGTTGACTAAGGACAAGGTTAATAGTTAAAAAAGAGAGATATTTAGGTGAAATGATGCATTTTTTACACCTCTGCATGGGGGAATTCCCCTCATGAAGGAGGCGCCTATTTCACATTCTTGAATGAGTTTTAAACTCCCAAATAATGAGATATTTTTATCTCTCCTCTCTCATGTTTCAACTAGATCCAAAAAGTGAGCAAAACTGACCTAAAAATGGTCAAAATTGACCAAACTGATCTGGAAAATTCTAGAATCAGTTGGCTTGGTTGGAAGCTCACTTTTTCCTATAAATAGAAGCCCTCCCCTTTGTTGAAACTCAATAGTGTTTTGCACTGTTACCCTGTCTCTCCCAAGTGCCAGAAAACTGTGAATTTACTCATAATTCATTAGTTTTTTGACCTTCCCTCTTCCAAAAGATTGGTGTCCACTCTTGTCTCAAACAAGAGTTGAACCCTCAAACCATCAAGCCAAAGGAAAGCTCTCAAATTCATTAGTAAGTTGGAGATTCTTCTCTTTACCATTCATTTTATGGTTTTTTATGGTTTTTTATGATTTTTGTCTTGTCTTCATTGCAAATGATGTTATGCCTCATTGCAAAAGGCATTCCCCTCTCTTCTCTAGTAAATCCAACCATTCTTTATCCTAGGTGAATTATTAATGAATAAAATCAAGTTTATTCATAATGTTTCTCTTAATAAATATGTAGAAAAATGTTACTTTAGAATGATTTAAATACTCTTGATGCATTTCTAATTAATTTTAGAGACTTAAAATTGAAAAATGGTCAGCCATACAAAGGAGGTTATGGCAAAATTTTTTAAAAATTTGGAAACAAGTATTATCTTTCATTATTCTAAAAGAGTAATCCTTATGATTTCTATATTCTAAAGTGTCATTTTCATGCATAGAAGATGCATTTTGATTATTTGTATAAAAGAAATTTAGTTTTATTATAAAATTATTACTTTCATTATTATTGATTTTTATGCATAAAAGTATGCATAAAAGATTATTTTTTAATTATAAAAGTGTTACTTTTATCATATTTGATTTTCATGCATAGAAGTATGCATAAAAGATTATTTTTTTAAAATTATAAAAGTGTTACTTTTATCATTTTTGATTTTTATGCATAAAAGATTATTTTTTTATTATAAAAGTGTTACTTTTATCATATTTGATTTTCATGCATAGAAGTATGCATAAAAGATTATTATTTTTAGTATAAAAGTGTTACTTTTATCATATTTGATTTTCATGCATAGAAGTATGCATAAAAGATTATTATTTTTATTATAAAAGTTTTACTTTTATCATATCTGATTTTCATGCATAGAAGTATGCATAAAAGATTATTATTTTTTATTATAAAAGTGTTACTTTTATCATATTTGATTTTTATGCATAAAAAGTATGCATAAAAGATTATTATTTTTAATATAAAAGTGTTACTTTCATCATAAATGACTTTTATGCATAAAAGATATTTTTTATATTAAAAGAGTGATTTTCATCATAAATGATTTTTATGCATAAACATATACATAAAAGATATTTTTTATATTAAAAGTGTGATTTTCATCATAAATGGTTTTATGTATAAATGGGTGCATAAAAGATATTTTTTATATTAAAAGTGTGATTTTCATCATAAATGATTTTTATGCATAAACATATGCATAAAAGATATTTTTTATATTAAAAGTGTGATTTTCATCATAAATGATTTTTATGCATAAATGGGTGCATAAAAGATTTTTTTTATTAAAAGAGTGATTTTCATCATAAATGATTTTTATGCATAAATGGGTGCATAAAAGATTTTTTTTATTAAAAGAGTAGTTTTCATCATAAATGATTTGTATGCATAAAAGAAATTCTTTCATGTTAAAAGAGTGATTTTCATCATAAATGATTTTTATGATGATAAAAGTGTGACTTTCATCAGAATTGGATTTTATGCATAATTAGATGCATATAGAATCTTTATAATTAAATAAGGGTTCTCTTTAATCTTCTGTTAATTTTCGTAAAAATTAGAAAAATGAATAGGTAGATAATATGTGAGAGAAAATTCTACCATTTCATATTCACTAAGATGGTAATGAGAAAATTCAATTAAACTATCAAAGTCGGAGATCGAAATAAATGATTATTTTATTCCTCTTAAGAAATCCATGTTTTAGAAATCTGTAAGCAAATATTTGTCGAACGAAATTTAGAAAAAGAGAAATTGAAATAGTACCTTTCGAGAAAGATAGTTTAGGAAGAACCTTTCCAGATCCAAACTCTGATTCAGACTATTGACCAAGACCTAATTCCTTCGTCAATGAGGATGTGATCAGTTCGATGTGATCAGTTCGATGTGATCAGTTCAGGAAAAATGCACTCAAAACACCCACCGAATCTGAAACTAGTTAAGACTTTTGATTTTGATCTGAGGATCAAGTTAAGAGAATTCGAGGAATTCTATTTGGAATTCAGACCTGGATCTAGAAGTATTGGGATACGGATTTTAAGATTTATTCATGGTATTCAAACAAAATCAAAATTATAAACTTGCATAGAAACCCTGTTTTCTTAAAAGACTGTTTTACGCCATAATGCTGGAGGGAGCATTTGGCATATATGTTTATCTAAGGAAAGTTCGGTTACAACAGCTGGCGGGGAGTGTTCGAGGGACAGCTCACGTGGCAAAGCCCACCGAGGTCTTGACCAGCCTCGGTATAGTTAAAATGGTGCGCTTCCGGTACGATGGGCGAGGGCCGACGAAGCGGTCCCTGAGTGAACTGCCAGGACACCTAAGGAGGATCCTGGAGGGTTCTGACCAGGCAATGCACGGGCTCGCGGTGCCGAGGACACCCATATGTATGTCGAGGAAGATATTGTATGACAGACCAATGTTATTGTAATCTATCACTGGATCTCGTTGTTGACTCGCTGTCTCAACGGAGAGACTGTTTGTGCAAAACAAAGACTCAATAGAAATTTTGAAGTATGACATGTGTAACCAGTAAATTGTTTGTCAATGGATTTTTTTTAAAAGTTTTAAAGAGGAGTGTGTGCGTATCTGTTTTCTAAAGCTAAAGTTAAGAAAGGCATTTCAATTATGGGTGGGTGAGTACTTGTTTGGATCTACCGATTCAGTGGGCGGTGGCTAACCCATGGGCCGGATGGGGTAGGCTGGAATCAGTGGAGTTTTAATAATCAAACTGAAAAATCTTAGGATTATGCTAGGATTCGAGTAGATAGTTAATTCCCTGATAAAATTCTCGATTGAGTGGATCAACGGCTATGCCTAATCTTGATTAGGAAAAAAGCCGTGGATTATGCTAGGATTCGAGTAGATAGTTAATTCCCTGATAAAATTCTCGATTGAGTGGATCAACGGCTATGCCTAATCTTGATTAGGAAAAAAGCCGTGGATTATGCTAGGATTCGAGTAGATAGTTAATTCCCTGATAAAATTCTCGATTGAGTGGATCAACGGCTATGCCTAATCTTGATTAGGAAAAAAGCGTTGAATTGCTCAGATGATCAAATTATATCAGTGATCGTTTCCTTCTATCTGGTTTATTCAAGTGGAGGATAGTTTAGATTTTGATCTCGTTAGAAAACTCGTTAAGAAAAATTCAAAAAGGTGGAATCGTCCCCGCTTTTCGGGCATGGGAAATTTTCCCGGTTTTGGTTTTCGGAGTGACCACCAGCCTAGTCTCGTGCCCGGACATTCGTGGGCGAGGCCCCGAGTGAGAAACCTTGCCCCGCGCATGAGGGGGCTACTTCCGCTTCTATCAGCTACCGGGAATCCCAGTGCACGGAGGGGGCAGAGGGATCTCACAGTTAGTATTAGAGCAGAAATTACCTAAATTTTTTTAATAGAAATCTGGGAAAGAAATGTTTTTCACTTGTTAATACTATGTGAATGAACTTCAAAAATTGAAAACTTACAAATTGAATTGGAAATTTATAGATGGACACCCCAAACCTATGTGGAATTCCTGGACTCTCTCAGAGTCAGGATATGATAGCTTTTGCATTTAATCACCGCATCAACTCTGCTACTATGACCCGAATGAGCAGAGTGAGACTCGCTCGCCATTTTGAGAGTCTTTACTTTCCTGATCCTCTTGAACGTCGATATATGTGGTTCTGTGGAGGACGGTGTATTAACATCAGTACTAGTCAACGTCAAAGGCTCAGGCAAAATATTTCCTTGGCCATGATTCTGATAAGACTAGGGCTTGTTCAACACGTTCTACTCTGTGATCATTCACCCAGGAACTTCAGAAATTCATGCTGATTTTTTAGACTTCTTAGCCGCTTTATCCCGAGAAATAGAATTAGAGCACCTCTTTGTGTAATGAATCGTGTGTACCATGGTATGTCTTCTTCACAGTTTCGCTTCTTTATGCGATTACGGCTGAGGCGGGGATTCTGGAGCCGAGCTGCTCTATGTACATATTGTAACTTTTATATAAATAAAGAAATATTTTCCGGAGAAAAATTTCCTATTGTATAAGTGATTGTTTATAGACGATCTGATAAAGAAAAATCTGTTATCAAACATATGTTATAGATCTCCAATAAGATCATTGTCTTGTTTAAGAAATTGTTTTTCGAACCTCTTAAGTCTTAGGATCTCGTGGATGATATCAAAATAAAAATTTAATAATATATAAATTTTTGACAGAATCATGAGACGAGGAAACCGTGGCCGTCAGCCAGACCCTCTCTCTGAAGATGACAAGCTTGACCCTGATGTTCGCAAGGCTCTTCATAGGACTCAACCAGGAGAAGGGGAGAACCTGGGCGAGGCTGTGGAGAAATGGGTGGAAGCCATGGAAGAGTATTTTGACGTCACAGGCTACAATGAGCGGAGCAAAATGGCTCTTGCCTGACTGAAAATAGTGGAAACAGCCAGGGTAGCATGGAGGAACCACTGTGACACCAACCGTCTAGAAAGAAATACTCAGTCCTGGAACGGTCTAAAAACCTATTTAAGAAAGAGATTTTGTCCTCCTGGATTTTTGGAAATCAAAATGAACGAATTCTTAGAGCTAAAGCAGGAGAACAAAACCATTGAGGAACATCACCAGGCCTTTGCTCTTCTCTACTCAAATATTCACCACCTCTAGATGAAGAGCAACTCAGGTTCATTCAGGGAATGAACGAACCCTTGGACACACTGGTCAAAAATGCCAAGCCAGTGTCCATGGCTGAAGCAGTAAGAATGGCAAAGGATTTTGCCAAAGCCTTTGTAGTAAAGGTCCCGCCAAAGCCTGCACCCTCTAACTTTAAAAGATTCCAAGCCCAAGGAAGTACTTCAAACTTTCCACCCCTGAAGAGGCAGCAAGGCCCGAATCAGAATCAGGATGCAGGAAGATTCAGAAGTGAAGGAAGACCCTTCCCCCAGAATAATTTCTCAAGAACCCCACCTCTTTCAAGAAATCAGAGGGATGAGCTCAGAAATGAAAACCGATGTTTTGGATGCCAGGGTTTTGGTCACCAGTTAAAAGACTGCCCGACTCCTGCCATGTCAAGGGGACAAGGAAGTCAAGGACCCCGAATTCAGAGACCAACCCCTTCATACCAATCTAATCAAGGTCCGGCTCGCCCAAGCCAGGGAAACCCCAGAAGAACTCCAGCTCAGCCATCTGCCTCTGTCCAGAGTAACCTCAGAACTCCTTCCCAGAACTGGGGCAACCAAAGAGAAAGAGTTCCACCTCAGACTGCAGCAACCAGAGCAGTCACAATTTCAGATGTAGTAGAAGAGGAAAGAGAGAAGATCTATGCTGCAATTGAAAATCAAGGGCCTAACCATCAGTTCTCAGTCATCCATACTCCACCAGAGTATCAGGGTAAGCCTTTTAAGCTTTTGATTGATTTTGGCAGTTCTCATTCATTCATTTCCCCTGGATGCTTGCGTAAGCTAGTCTTAGAATAGAAATCAGGGAAACCTATGCAAGTTGAATTGGCCAGTGGGAAGATTCTTTTCACTCACCATGAGACAGATCTTATCCAGTTCAAACTAGATGGTAATGTAACCCACTGTCAGTTCAAACTAGATGGTAATGTAACCCACTGTCAGTTCAAAGTCTTACCTCTGGGAGTTTTTGATGGGATCCTTGGAATGGATTGGCTCCACAAATATCAAGCTGACATACACTGTCACAATGGAACCATTTCCTTCCATGACCTTCACGAGAACAAAGTTCAAGGAACTGGAGTTTCCGGATCCCCAGGCCTTCAGTTAGTAAAAGCTTCCAGGTTACTGAAAGGACTTAGGAGCTTAGCTAGTAGCCCTGCGCACGTACAAAATGCCAGTTCTTGAACTCAAGGAACAGCTTAGACAGCTGTTAGAACAAGGGTTTGTAAGACCCAGTGTTTCACCTTGGGGTGCGCCAGTTCTCTTTCAGAAAAAGAAAGATGGAATACTTAGACTCTGTGTGGACTACAAAGGTCTAAATCAGCTGACAGTTAAGAATAAGTATCCTATCCCAAGAATTGATGAGCTTGTAGACAGGCTAAATGGAGCCCAGAACTTCACAAAGATAGATCTCAAATCCGGGTATTACCAGATCAGGATCAATGATCAAGATATACCAAAAACAGCCATCAATACTTGCTATGGGCATTATGAATTTACTGTCATGCCATTCGAATTAACTAATGTCCCAGCTACATTCAATCGCCTAATGCAGGACATCCTCAGAGAATATTTGGATGATTTTGTTTTAGTTTTCTTTGATGACATTCGGATTTACTCAAGGAATGCAGCTGACCATGAGACTCATGTCCGAAAAGTTCTTGAGATTCTAAGGAAGCACCAACTCTTTGCCAAAAAGAGCAAATGCACTTTCTCTGTCGACCACGTTGAATACTTGGGCTTTTTGGTATCCAAAGATGGAATTTCTCCAGATTCCGCACAAGTCCAAGCAGTCATAGATTGGCTGGAACCAAAGACAGTGAAAGAAGTCAGAGGATTCTTGGGATTGACTGGTTGGTATAGAATTTTTATACCAAAGTATGCTCTCATAGCTTCCCCCCTAACTAACCTCAAAAAGAATACCCCATTTCAATGGTCTGCCAGGTGCTGAGTGCTTTTGATAAGTTGAAGACCGCCTTGGTAACCAGTCCCGTTCTGAAGCTGCCAGATTTCTCTCTACCCTTTGAGGTAGTAACTGATGCAAGTGGTTTTGCCCTGGGAGGTGGACTCATGTAGGAAGGTCATGCAGTGGCCTATGAATCCCGAAAGCTCAGAACGCATGAGAGGAATTATGCTGTCCACGACCTGGAATTACTTTCAGTAGTCTATGCCTTAAAGTTGTGGAGACATTACCTACTGGGAAAAAGATTCACTTTGATGACAGATCATCAGAGCTTAAAGTGGATCTTTACTTAGAAGGACCTCAACATGCACCAAAGAAGGTGGATGCAGACCCTGCAAGAATTTGATTTTGAAATCAAGTACCGCCCAGGCAAAGAAAATGTGGTAGCAGATGCCCTCAGCAGAAAAGCCTCCTTACTTGCAATTACTGTAATATCAAATCCCTTGATTATTGAAGCAAGAGAGAAGATCATGCAGGATAGATTCTTTGGCCCTATTGCTACCCTACTTATGCAGGAAAGCAAAACTCCACAGGAGTTGAACAGAGTTTAAGGGTACAGTCTGGATGATGGCATCATGTATTATAATCGCAGGCTATGCATCCCCAATGATGAGGGAACTAAAGATCAAATTCTGAATGAAGCCCATGATAGACAGCCTTATAGTAGCAGGACATCCAGGTTTCATCAAAACCTACATGTCTATAAAGAAAAGCTTCTTTTGGCCGGATCTGAAAAAGGATGTATTGAATCATGTACGTCAATGTCTCTGACATGCCAGAAAGTCAAAGCTGAAAGAGTAAAAATGCTTGGAAAGTTACATCCATTGGACATCCCCCAGATGAAGTGGGAATGTATCAATATGGACTTTACTACTGGATTACCTTCAGTGCAATCAGGTTACAACTCCATTTTCGTGGTAGTTGACAGACTAACCAAAGTTGCCCATCTGATCCCAGTAAAAGAAACCTACACTACAGTGGATGTGGCCAGAGTGTTCCTCAAAGAAATCTTCAGATTGCATGGCCTACCCAGGAGAATAGTAAGTGATCGAGATCCCAAATTTACTTCAAGGTTCTGGACTGCATTTTTCGAAGCAGTGGGAACTTTCTTGGATCTCAGCACAGCTTATCACCCTGAGATCGATGGTCAAACCAAAAGGGTAAACCAAGTAATGGAAGATATACTTCGGTCATGCTGTGTGGCAGGGAACCCAAGAAGTGGCTAAGCTATCTGCACCTAGTCGAGTTCGCCTACAATGCTTCTTACCACCGAAGTATCGGGATGAGTCCTTTTAAAGCTCTATATGGACAAGATTGCTTAACTCCATTAACTTGGTCCGACCCATTGATTAGGGTTGAGATGTCCAGATAGATGCTTGACGACATGGAGCAGTAGATGCAGTTAATTCGTAAAGATATAAAAGCTACCCAGGATAGACAGAAGCAATATGCAGATAAGAAGAGGATAGACAGAGAATTCAAAGAAGCAGATATGGTCTTCATTCGAGTACGGCCCAAAAGAAGTTCTCTATCTCTTGGGAAGTACAAGAAATTATCCCCCAGATATTGTGGGCCATATCTCATTACAAAGAAAGTAGCCTACGAGCTTCTTCTACCTCCTCATCTCAAAGTTCATAATGTATTTCATGTAAGCCTTCTAAAGAAATATGTGCCAAGCCCAAATCATGTGCTTGATGATGAAATCCTAACCTCTTCAACCACCCAAGGGCAGATGGAACTCCAACTTGCAGAAATTCTTGATGTTCGAGAAAAGATTCTTAGGAACAGAATTCTCAAAGAATTATTAGTAAAATGGAAGTTCTATCCTTTTGAAGATGCCACCTGGGAGAATGAAACCGATCTGTTGTAGCGGGATTACCCCCAGTTTGCGAGATGAGGACATCTCGCGTTTTTCAAGTGGGAGAGAATGTAAGATTGGGTGGTTGCAAGATGAGGTTATCTAGTTTCATGTCGTGGGCGCCCTTGGCTTTAGCTGAAAAACAGGCATTTTTTCAAGAAGAATAGCCAATCTCTCATAGTTAGCCAAGGAGTTTCACTTCAAGGTCTTCTAATGAAACATCATATGCAAAGTTGGGCACCTAAAACTATAATTTTATCGAATATCCAATAATTGCAAATCCCCTTTTCTTTGGGAACCAAGTTTGTATACAGGCCCTGTCCTAGGTTTAGACAGGTATAGTGAATGTGAGTAAATTGCCTATAACTTTTACATTATTACTCATACGATGTTCCCACTTTGCATATCACAAATAAAAATAACATAGAGCTTAACTTGATTTATCGAGTAATTTTTGATGTGTTCTACTATTTTTTATATTATTTAAAAGATATTAGAATTGTTAAAAAACATACTATTTTATCCTCCCACCACATCTACCATTTAAAATGCTCAAATTGTATGGATCTAGTGATGATTAGATTGGGAAAGATTAGTATAATGTGGGTATAAGATAAAATTACAAATCTAACGGTTTGATTTTTGTAGATTTACTTTGGAAAATTTATTATGACTGTCAGAGGCCCATTAAATCAATAGTAATTTAATTCTAGAAAATTAAATATTGAATCTCTCAATCTAAAAACTCAAGGGATCAATACTCTTGTTGCCATGAATTTATTAAAAAAAATTTGGCTTGATTTGAGTATGGGAAGGTCCATTTTCAATCCTCCCAAGTGAAAATTCCCATATTGTGTCCACTCTCCCCTTTTCAAGTCTAAAACCAATCCTAGTTAGGTTTGGAAATCTAGGCTTGGTAAACTTCACAGCTTAGGTTTCATTCCATGTGTGAGGCTTGGGTAGGCCCAAACCTTATATATGCATGCCACTTTATGTCCACGTGAGCATCGAGAGGATCCACATAAGCAGCTTGCCACCTCAGCTTGCCACCTCCACCCTCCATGTCAACATGGTCAACCTAGTTGACTCCCCACCTCATCATCCTAGTCATCATGAATGCCACATCATCTTGCCACCTTTGCATGCCACCTCGCACATGGTGACATGGCATGCCACATCATGGAATTGCCACATCAACCATAATAGTACCACATGTCAAGAGAATGCCACGTGTCATGCACGCTTGTGACACGTGGCATCTCCTTCCCACCTCCCCTCTTTTTTCAAAAACATATTTTTGGAAAAGTTAATTTAGTAATTTAGAGAAATAGAATATAGAAATTTAAATAATAAAATATATGTAACTTATTAAATAAAAGAATTTAAAATCACTAATTTTAAAGGATTATATTTTGGGATTAGATCAATAAAAATATTATTAAAGATCATATTATTAATTTTTAAAAAAATAAATTTTTTATTTTTATATTTCTTGAAATTTTTTTATGTAGAATAAACCTTTGAATAAAATTTGAAAAAAATACTTTATTTAAAAAAAGCAATTATATAATTATAAAATAAAAGATTTCTTTAAAGATATATTTATATATCTAGTAATGATCAATATTTAGACTTGTTAATAAATATTATAAATAATATTAATTTTTAAGTGGATAATAGTTTATCTTTAATTATCTTTATGTTTATCTTAGTTATCCAATCAATCTTAGATAGGAAATCCAGTGAGATTTGAAGTGGATAACCTATTTTTCCTATATAATCACACATCTCTAGTACTATCCCACACTTATCTGTAGTACTATCCCATCATTGAGCCTTTATAATATTTTCTCTCTTAGCTTCCTTGAGAATGGGTTCTCAAAGTCGTAGGAGTCGGAAACGTGATAGGACTAGACTCCCCCCCATCCACCAAGTTCAAGAGGAGGAGAGGAGAAGGGTAGCTCGTGAGAGAAAGAGAGAGTGGAGAGCACGTCAACGAGCAACACCTTCCGTTGGCGATGATCCAAGCCTTGCTCCTCCTCTTCCACTTCCTCTCCCTTCGCCCTCTTCCCCCCCACTACCCCTTAGTTTAGATAATCCACATGAACCCACTCTTCTTGAGTCCTCTCTTCTACAAGAACCCACCCCCCCTCCTTTGGGCGCCCTTCGTGTGGATAGGAAAGAACTATCAAAGTCAGGGGCACATCGTCGTGCCCATGCAATCTTCCAATCCTATTTCAAAGACCTCACGTCTTCATCACAGGCATGTGTGCTTGATGCATTGATTGATCTGCCCAACATGGCCAACTGCAGGGCGCTTTCCGACATTGGAGGTCGAAGAGAGAGGAGAGCTGGCATGGCGGTGCTACAAAGTGTTCGTCATTCCTATATAGTTAACAAGAAGAGGAACTCTGCGGACGCTTCGGCTGCTCGACGGGCTATTGTGGCAGCCATAAGTAGCTCCCAAATGAAGGGTAAGGTTAGTGCCACATCTCGCATCCTTTCCATAGCACCACACGCACTTAGAGTTGGGTCTATTAGGCGACAAAGTTTAGATGCCAATGAGGTTGGTGCTATGTGGGCGAGTAGTGGTCGTGTAGCTAGGCATGATCGCCTACTAGATGAAACCACTAGAACCTTGATAGAAAGTTTTTGGGAGGAGAATTGTCGTGCATCGCCAGTTTTCAAGAAAGCTTTGCGTAAGAGAGTGACAAGAGGAGTGTTCATTGAGCACGGTGCTTGCTTTCTTGAAATGTCCCAAACTGAGTTGTATTCTCAGTTTGTGGCTTCGTATCCAGAGCTTAAAATTGGGCAAAGGTCATTTGAGGGGTGTAAGCCTTGGTTTGTGAGGTACTCACGTCAGCGTGACACATGTTGTTGTCGCTACCATGTTGAGTTCAAACTTTTTTATGATGTGTTCCGTTCTCTTAGTGGGCATAGAGAGTTGCCTCGTAGTCCACGTGATTTCATCCACTCTCTTTTGTGTGCACGCACGGAGGATGCCCAGTTCCATAGGATGCCTTGTGTGGAGAGCAATTGCACATCATGTGGTTCACTTGCACATCTACAGATGGTAGATCTTGATGCAAGTGACCAAGAGATAGTGGCATGGCAACGTTATGAGTATGTGACACACCAGCTCCAGAGTGGTGGACAGTCCAGGAAGTTGCAGCTCGTGGACAAACATACACCACGTTGTCACTTCACAGCCACATTTAGGGAGCAGGTCTACCCCTACATACGGCACAGTCATTGTGCCAAGTGGCAGGATTGTCAGTTCCGAGCATGCCTAGCAGAGTTTCCTATTGGTGTGGTCGTCTCTATGATTGATTTTGCAGAGAACTACACTTTCACACCTTTTCAGGAGATACAATCTGAGTATTACTTCTCAGAGCAGGTAATGGTTATATTTTGTAATATTTGTTTTATGTTTGAGCTACATTACTTAATTGATTTTTTGTGTCCTAAACGTATGTATTGCTTACCTCACCAGGTTGCTATTTTGGTCCACATTAGCTATCGACATGCAGAGGCTCATGTAGATGGGATAGCGAGTACCCCCGAGACCCGTGTCATTATTCGAGAGTATCATTTCTATATCAGTGATGATCGTTCACATGATGCACATTTTGTGCAACACTGTTATCGTCTCCATGACGATTTTTTAGGAGATTGTGGGATCAGACATGTCCAGCGATGGGTTTGGTCGGATGGTTGTGGCGCACAGTTCAAGTCATCACGTCAATTCTATTGGCTCTACAGGTTGTACTTATGGCTTTCTTACATTTACAATTAAACTAAATTCACTAGAACATCTTAAAGAAAACAATAACTAAGACTATCTTTTATGGATTTATAGGTGGCATGTGCAGTCTAGTATCCCAGTGATTTGGTCATTCTTTGAGACTGGTCACGGGAAGGGTGAGCATGATGGTGCAGGCGCGTGTGTGAAACGTGCCTTGAGGCGTCATCAGCTGCGACAGGATGCTCAGCGGTTCAGAGATGCGGGCCACGTAGTCGAGTGGTGCTCCCAACATTTGTGTGGGAGTGCAGCATCATCGTACCCCAAACGTGATGCTCAGATTGTCAGGAGATTTTTTTGGCATGTGGATGGTGGCACGATTGACCGTAGAGCCTCCCATGATTGTGACACAGTACCTGGCACCTTGGGCTTACATTCCATCAGGAGCACGTGCATGGCGGCCCCCACGATTTACACACGACGGTTTGCATGCTTCTGTGGAGCATGTATGGATGGCGATTGGTCACATTGTGCCTCGAGAGGATGGGCAGATGCATGGATACAGACATTCCTCTCCCCCGAGCATCCTTCACATCCACCAGTGGTGTCTGATGAGCACACAGGTCCTGCGTTCATGGTCAGTTATGATGACCTGACAGATTTGCTACAGGAGGGTGATGTATTTGCTGTTATTGCCAGTGAGGGAAATAGCGAGGGAGTAGACTACTATCTGATGAGTTGCACTAGGCCAAAGTGCATGCTTGACCAGGATACAGTGGATGATCATGGGTTTTCTTATGACGCCCATAGCATGATTGTGGCAGGCCGATTCTACCAGCAGATTCGACTTCATCAGCGGGGGAGTCTTGAGTTCCAGCAGTGGAAGTGGGAGTTAGAGGCATTTCAGTTCTCTCATCTAGCGGTTGCTACCAGGCTCACTCTTGTTCGAGTACAGAGCCGAAAACACAGTTCTCACCCTCGTTTTCGGCTTTGAGTGGATGACCATGAGAGCATTCTAGAGCAGTTGAGAGCTAGAGAGGGTGCTGCTGACTAGATCTCTATCTTGATAGTGACTAAACTCAGACTAGCTGGGTTAGCTCACTTACATTGTACTTAGATTTTTGGGCAGTGACTAACCTCAGACTAGCTGGGGTAGCTCATTTTCATTCTGATGTACTTATTTCATGTTTATATCATTATGAGTTTTCTCATTATTGAGTATCATTACATTTTAGTTGATGTTCTTGATTTTATTATATTTTTTAACACTTTGGCTATCATATTGTTTGTTGAAAATCTCCATGCCATCGTACCCAAACATGCTCTGATGGGGACCAAAGTTTGCAAGCATGGGGAGGGGACCCACCCCCACATGCTTGCAAAGTTTGGTCACAATCAGAGCATGTTTGGATTGGCAATTGGCGCCCAGTGCGGGTTTTTGAAGTCTCTTGGTGCTTAAGAGGCCATGGAAAATCCGGGCCTTCCCCATACCATCGTACCCAAACATGCTCCGATGGGGACCAAACTTTGCAAGCATGTGGGGGTGGGTCCCCCCCACATGCTTGCAAAGTTTGGTCACAATCAGAGCATGTTTGGATCGGCAATTGGCGCCCAGTGCGGGTTTTTCAAGTCTCTTGGTGCTTAAGAGGCCATGGAAAATCCGGGCCTTCCCCATACCATCGTACCCAAACATGCTCCGATGGGGACCAATCTTTGCAAGCATGTGGGGGTGGGTCCCCCCCACATGCTTGCAAAGTTTGGTCATAATCAGAGCATGTTTGGATTGGCAATTAGCGCCCAGTGTGCGGGTTTTTCAAGTCTCTTGGTGCTTAAGAGGCCATGGGAAATCCAGGCCTTCCCCATACCATCGCCAAACATGCTCTGATGGGGACCAAACTTTGCAAGCATGTGGGGGTGGGTCCCCCCCACATGCTTGCAAAGTTTGGTCCCCATCAAACCCGCACTGGGCGCCAATTACCAATCCAAACATGCTCTGATTGTGACCAAACTTTGCAAGCATGTGGGGGGGACCCACCCCCACATGCTTGCAAAGTTTGGTCCCCATCGGAGCATGTTTGGGTACGATGGTATGGGGAAGGCCCGTATTTTCCATGGCCTCTTAAGCACCAAGAGACTTGAAAAACCCGCACTGGGCGCTAATTGCCAATCCAAACATGCTCCGATGGGGACCAAACTTTGCAAGCATGTGGGGGGGACCCACCCCCACATGCTTGCAAAGTTTGGTCCCCATCGGAGCATGTTTGGGTACGATGGTATGGGGAAGGCCCGGATTTTCCATGGCCTCTTAAGCACCAAGAGACTTGAAAAACCCGCACTGGGCGCCAATTGCCAATCCAAACATGCTCTGATTGTGACCAAACTTTGCAAGCATGTGGGGGGGACCACCCCCACATGCTTGCAAAGTTTGGTCCCCATCGGAGCATGTTTGGGTACGATGGTATGGGGAAGGCCCGGATTTTCCATGGCCTCTTAAGCACCAAGAGACTTGAAAAACCCGCACTGGGCGCTAATTGCCAATCCAAACATGCTCTGATTGTGACCAAACTTTGCAAGCATGTGGGGGGGACCCACCCCCACATGCTTGCAAAGTTTGGTCCCCATCGGAGCATGTTTGGGTACGATGGTATGGAGAAGGCCCGGATTTTCCATGGCCTCTTAAGCACCAAGAGACTTGAAAAACCCGCACTGGGCGCCAATTGCCAATCCAAACATGCTCTGATTGTGACCAAACTTTGCAAGCATGTGGGGGGGACCACCCCCACATGCTTGCAAAGTTTGGTCCCCATCGGAGCATGTTTGGGTACGATGGTATGGAGAAGGCCCGGATTTTCCATGGCCTCTTAAGCACCAAGAGACTTGAAAAACCCGCACTGGGCGCCAATTGCCAATCCAAACATGCTCTGATTGTGACCAAACTTTGCAAGCATGTGGGGGGGACCACCCCCACATGCTTGCAAAGTTTGGTCCCCATCGGAGCATGTTTGGGTACGATGGTATGGGGAAGGCCCGGATTTTCCATGGCCTCTTAAGCACCAAGAGACTTCAAAAACCCGCACTGGGCGCCAATTGCCAATCCAAACATGCTCTGATTGTGACCAAACTTTGCAAGCATGTGGGGGTGGGTCCCCTCCCCATGCTTGCAAACTTTGGTCCCCCATCAGAGCATGTTTGGGTACGATGGCATGGAGATTTTCAACAAACAATATGATAGCCAAAGTGTTAAAAAATATAATAAAATCAAGAACATCAACTAAAATGTAATGATACTCGATAATGAGAAAACTCATAATGATATAAACATCAAATAAGTACATCAGAATGAAAATGAGCTACCCCAGCTAGTCTGAGGTTAGTCACTGCCCAAAAATCTAAGTACAATGTAAGTGAGCTAACCCAGCTAGTCTGAGTTTAGTCACTATCAACAGCAACCCAATCAAAATCGTCATCTCTAACTGCTGGTCGACGTGCGCGTCGAGGCTGCTGTGCACGTCGAGGAGGCTGTGCCGGCTGCGGGGGTCGTCGAATGTCTACGGGGGGTCGTCGAATGTCTGCGGGGAGGTCTGCCTCAAAGGCAGGATCGTGAGCTGGTGCCGGTGTACTCGGGAGCTCACGAGTCCCAAAAGCTGCTATGGCCCTCTCTCTCTCTCTACGTCGTGCTAATGCAAGACGCCTCTGTCTGTAAACCCAAAATCTATAATCTGCAATGGTGCGTGTCTGCCACTCTGCTCGTGTAAGCTCCTCTGCTGTAAGGTCACGCTGCTCATGAGAAGCAGCGCTGCTGCTAGCACCATCACCCGCTGTGCCACTAGAGCCAGCACCACCCACGCGCTCATATGCTATCACCTGGCTCTCATGTAGGACTCTCTGGTAAGCGTCGAACTCATGTGAGCTCCACTCTATCTCAGGAGGCACCTCAGGCTCCTGGGCTCTATCGTCGAAGGCGTCGAGTCCCAAGTCCATAGCTGATGTAAAGTCGACAGGCCTGCCAGTCCTGGCATCTACTCGAACAAGGCCTAGGTGAAGATCATCGATGCCCAATACCCTGTACGTCGCTAGGTCGACGCGTGCACGGCAGGATGGGCATGCTGAGAATCGGACGAGCTCCTGGGTGATGCAAGACAAGTGGAAAATATGTCCACATCCCAGGGCATATCCTCCTGTACTATCAATGTCCTCGATACATAAACAGCAGCACGCATCACGTAGGAAGGGTGGTGCATCCTGCGGGAGAGGTCGTCGAAAAACCTCTGTGAGGACAGGCCGTGGATATAACGGTAGGTAAGGCACTGTCACGTCCGATGATCTATGATACTCTCGAACATGCAGCATCAGCTGCTCTGCCCTGTGCTGGGCAATCTGCTCCATAATCTGATGATGCTGTGCCTCAGCTCTGGAGCTCTCTACCTCGGTCCGAGCCTACGCAAAAAAGTAAAGCATTAAAATAATTGATTAGTCTCTCATTAGGTATTACTTAAAGAAATTTATAACGTAGGACCTTAATTATAACTCTTTTACGTGCAAGAGAAACCTACCTGCTGGATGTCGGACTCTCTCAGATGCTGTGCCTCTGCAGTAGCTGCCTCTGCCATCTGTAATGCAGCTCGGAGAGGCGGTCAATCTCCGCTCTCGCCTCTACCAACTCCTGAGTGAGCCTCTGAGTGGTAGGTGTGTGGGAACCTGTGTGACACAATCAACCATGCTGCTCATGTAAAAATATAGAAAAGTACATATAAACATGAAGATAAATGACCAAAAAAACTTAAGACGTAATATATATGTAAATACCTCCACATCTGTCGTCGGTATAGATCGTGAGAATAGGCGCACCACATGCTGGATGCTCTCCGTGGTACTCCGTACGTCAATGCCGACCTGCGTGCCAAGAGCCTCTACTGTCGACAATGGCACAAATGAAGGATCTGTGGTAGGTGCTACACGAAGGGCTGGTGGAGGCCGCCTACCCTGGTCCTGGAGACGGCCTCGGCCAGCACCACCACTCGGACGATGGCTGGTGTAATCGACCTCCTCCCCTAAGACAAACTCCGCATATAACTGCTTTGCGAAGTATATGGGAATCTGGCAGTTGTTCGGCATCCTCCCATATGCGGCAACATATCGACTATAGATATGTGCCGCCATACGAGGATGCGAACACCGCGAAATAGTGAGGGGCTTGCCCGCCCCAGGCCTCATCCCACGACTATCGAGGAAAAGATCTAGGTAAGCCCCATCCCTAATAGGAGCAAGATCACAGACCTGACGATATGTCAGGCCATGTGACACAGGAGCTGTGCGATGGTGGGCTATCCACTCATCTACATAAACAATATCGTGAAGGCTACGAAGGGACGCAAGCATCGCCTCCAAGTCTGCCACGATATGTAATGTAGACGGAGTGTCTCTAGCACTCCTACGGATAGCCGCTAACTCGCGGTCTATCTCCGCGATGAGGTCCGCAATAGATGAGCGGCCCTCCTCGTGGCCCTCCATGCTAAAACTTAAGCCAAATGTGAAGGGTCCAATGTGAAGGGTCTAATGCTTAGTGCTAAGTAGCACTAATGAAGCTAAAAACAAAGCTAATGGGCTCACTAATACTAATCCAAATCTAGAGAACAAGGAGAGTGAAAACGACTTGTGAAAATGAGGCAAAAAAAAAAGTTTTCCGGTTTTATAACCTCGATCGAGGTTCGGTAACATCATGCAATTTAGGGTTTGCAAGATTAACGCTCTGGATATTAGGGTTAGTGCAACATACGGCCAAGATACACACCTAATTCTAGGGTTAGGAAAGGATCGACGGCTGAGATTTGATATTACTATCTCGTTCGAGGTAAATGGACGGCCACGATTTAAAGGCATTACCACGACAAGGTATCTCGACGGTCAAGATTCATTATATACCTCGATCGAGATATTTAAACGGCCGAGATCGCATCTTCCAACGTACGTGAATGGACGGTATAGATTGCGTTTCCGTATCTCGATCGAGATAATTGGATCGTGGATATTGCATCTACGTATCTCGATCGAGATATTTGGACGGTGCAGATTGAATCTCTATATCTCGATCGAGATATTTGGACGGCTGAGATTTGAACTCAGTATCTCGATCGAGATATGGGGACGGTGGAGATTGTATCCGATTACCTCGAACAATGAATGGTCGCGATTGGATGTAAATTTCTCGTTCGAGATACGTGGACGATGGAGATGTGCTAGTCAAATATGCCTACGGGGATACAGCGTGGCCCTGATGTGGATCCGAGTGGCATAGATATCTCGATCGAGATATTGTGGTGGCGGTGACATGTATTGGTGACATGGATGATGCCTGGAAACCCGGACCTGCTAGCGTGGCATTAGTTGGCATCTCGATCGAGATATGTCGATTTAGGCTCGGGAGGCACGTGTCGTCTTTTAATTCGCGGCACTATCACGATCGAGGTACTCCGCCCGAGATGCATGGATGTCCCAATTTTAGAGAGAGTGAACGAAAGTGAGTACCCTCATCTTGCAACCACCAGCCTCTCAAGATGTCCAGCATCTTCCCCTGTAATCAAATCCCTCTTCAGAAATATAAAAGATCTTGTTTCTACCAGTTTTGGCCTAGAGAAAGAAAATATTCTAGAGAGAGAATACTCAGATTTTAAATATTTTTGGATAAATAAAAAATAAAAAAATCTCATCTTATTAAAATAAGTTCCCCTGAAACAAAAGTTCAAAAAGATTTTCAGAAGGTGCATTAGAAATTAAGTATAATCTGTACAAGAGGCATTATCCTGGGGGTGAAGATTTTTTCGAAATTTTAAATTAAGGTTCCTATGGACCAATAAGATTCACCCAAATGTAGGAAGGAGATAAATAGAAGAATAAAAGGAAAATCCCCCAAAAATGAGTAAATACTCACATAAGATGAAGAGTTGACTAAGGACAAGGTTTATAGTTAAAAAAGAGAGATATTTAGGTGAAATGATGCATTTTTTACACCTCTACATGGGGGAATTCCCCTCATGAAGGAGGCGCCTATTTCACATGCTTGAATGAGTTTTAAACTCCCAAATAATGAGATATTTTTATCTCTCCTCTCTCCTGTTTCAACTAGATCCAAAAAGTGAGCAAAAATGATCTAAAAATGGTCAAAAATTGACCAAACTGATCTGGAAAATTCTAGAATTAGTTGGCTTGGTTAGAAGCTCACTTTTTCCTATAAATAGAAGCCCTCCCCTTTGTTGAAACTCAATAGTGTTTTGCACTGTCACCCTGCCTCTCCCAAGTGCCAGAAAACTATGAATTTACTCATAATTCATTAGTTTTTTGACCTTCCCTCTTCCAAAAGATTGGTGGCCACTCTTGTCTCAAACAAGAGTTGAACCCTCAAACCATCAAGCCAAAGGAAAGCTCTCAAATTCATTAGTAAGTTGGAGATTCTTCTCTTTACCATTCATTTTATGGTTTTTTTATGATTTTTGTCTTCTCTTCATTGCAAATGATGTTATGCCTCATTGCAAAAGGCATTCCCCTCTCTTCTCTAGTAAATCCAACCATTCTTTATCCTAGGTGAATGATTAATGAATAAAATCAAGTTTATTCATAATGTTTCTCTTGATAAATAAGTAGAAAAATGTTACTT
The DNA here is from genome assembly GCF_041138505.1 of Cibotium barometz. Taxonomy (NCBI): domain Eukaryota; kingdom Viridiplantae; phylum Streptophyta; class Polypodiopsida; order Cyatheales; family Cibotiaceae; genus Cibotium; species Cibotium barometz. The sequence continues at coordinate 26,099,414 of NC_141107.1, read as the reverse complement.
TAGAATGATTTAAATACTATTGATGCATTTCTAATTAATTTTAGAGACTTAAAATTGAAAAATGGTCAGCCATACAAAGGAGGTTATGGCGAAATTTTTTAAAAATTTGGAAACAAGTATTATCTTTCATTATTCTAAAAGAGTAATCCTTATGATTTCTATGTTCTAAAGTGTCATTTTCATGCATAGAAGATGCATTTTGATTATTTGTATAAAAGAAATTTAGTTTTATTATAAAAGCATTACTTTCATTATTATTGATTTTTATGCATAAAAGTATGCATAAAAGATTATTTTTTAATTATAAAAGTGTTACTTTTATCATATTTGATTTTCATGCATAGAAGTATGCATAAAAGATTATTTTTTTAAAAATATAAAAGTGTTACTTTTATCATATTTGATTTTCATGCATAGAAGTATGCATAAAAGATTTTTTTTATATTATAAAAGTGTTACTTTTATCATATTTGATTTTCATGCATAGAAGTATACATAAAAGATTATTTTTTAATTATAAAAGTGTTACTTTTATCATATTTGATTTTCATGCATAGAAGTATGCATAAAAGATTATTTTTTTTATTATAAAAGTGTTACTTTTATCATATTTGATTTTCATGCATAGAAGTATGCATATTGGATCAACGGCTGTGCCTAATCTTGATTAGGAAAAAAGCATTGAATTTCTCAGATGATCAAATTATATCAGTGATAGTTTCCTTCTATCTGGTTTATTCAGGTGGAGGATAGTTTAGATTTTGATCTCGTTAGAAAACTCGTTAAGAAAAATTCAAAAAGGTGGAATCGTCCCCGCTTTTCGGGCATGGGAAATTTTCCTGGTTTTGGTTTTTGGAGTGACCACCAGCCTAGTCTCGTGCCTGGACATTCGTGGGCGAGGCCCCGAGTGAGAAACCCTGCCCCGTGTATGAGGGGGCTGCTTCCGCTTCTATCAGCTCTACTGGGAATCCGGTGCGCGGAGGGGGCAGAGGGATCTCACAATTTAGTAATTTTTGGGTATTTTTCTTTTATAAATTGGATTTATCTCCTCCCCACTTGGATTGATCCTATTGGTCCATAGGAACCTTAATTGGACCATAATCCAAAAATTTCTGAAAATCTAGACCCTTAGGCTAAGGTCTTTTATACCCATTTCTAATTAATTCCAATTGCACATTGGAAAGTTCTTTTTGAATTTGTGTTTCACGGGAAACCATTTTAGACACTAGGAGGATTTTTATATCCAAAAATATCTCAATTTGGACTACCTCTCTCTAGACATTTTCTCTCTCTAGGTCAAAACAGGATAAAACTGAATCTTTCTTTTATTTCAGAGGGAGGAATAATCACAATATTAGAAGGGGAGGTTCTTACACCTGTACACCTCAAAAGTTGGGGGGGAGGAATCTTACGTCAAGGATCCTCATTATGAAACTGGGAATTATGGAAAAAGGGTTTTTGGAACCAATCTCAAACTGCTGGAATTTTACTTGCATTGGAACCTCTGTTTTTTATTCAAAGGACTGTTTTTATGCCAAAATGCTAGAGGAAGTATTTGGCTTATGTTTTTCTAAGAGTTGGAACAGCTGGCGGGGAGTCATCAAGGGACGTCGCTCGCGGCAAAGCCTACCGAGGTCTTGACCAGCCTCGGTACGATTAAAATGGTGCGCTTCCGGGTACGATGGGCGAGGACCGACGAAGCGGTCCCTGAGTGAAGTGCTAGGACACCTAAGGAGGATCCTAGAGGGTTCTGACCAGGGATGCATGGGCTCACGGTTGCTAGGACACCCATGCGTACGTCGAGGAAGATTTCAGATGGACTAAAAGGAAAGATTTTTGGGAACCAAATTTTGATACTGGATCTCGTTGGTTGGCCAGCTGGTCTTCAACGGAGAGTCCAGAGGATATTATTGTAATATAATGGACTCGGAATTTTGGAAAATGATGATCAGAAATATTATGATTTCTATTGAAGGATTGCTTTAAAGCTAGTCAAATCTGTTATAAATGGTAATTTCATATTGGGTGTGTACGTGGTATGCCTACCTTAATTTTTGCATGAATCACTGGCTAGGGGGCCTGGGAACTCTTTTCCTTGCGGTACCCGAGAAAAAACACAACCAAATCTTTATAAAGGAATCCCACCAATACAGTGGTCGGGTGGCTGGCTAACCCATGGGCCGATGGGGTTAGGCTACTGGATTGGAGGATTCTTGAGAAATAACTAGATACAATTAGTTACGTTTTTTTAGTTTAAATCCTGAGAAGACCTTGTTCTGTGGGAGGGGATCAGCGGCGGCTGTGCTTTGTAAATGAGAAAAAAGCGGTGATTCCATGGACCAAGTGCAAGTCTCTTCTTGATCTGATTATGTGACTTCAGGTTCGGTCAGATCAGTTTAACTAGTTAAGACTTTGACTCGTTAGAGTAATTCCTCGTTAGAAGATTTTTTTCTATGGCGGAATCATCCGTGCCTTCCGGGCGAGGGGAGTCTTCCGGGACCGACCGCCCGGGCTAGCCTCTCATCCCGGACATCCGCGGTAGGCAAGGCCCCGAGTGTGGATCCCCGCCCTGCGTGGGAGGCTGACGTCGCTTCTGCCGACCGGCATGAGTACCGCGGAGGGGGAAGGGGACCTCACTGCTAGTATCAGAGCTTTGTTGAAAGCTAATAAGAATAAACGAATTCTTATTAGAAATTGATAATTAAAAAAAACTTAGAAAAATCATTTTTCATAATGTATTTTCATTCCGCAAGTCTCATTGATAAAGAATTCTTAATCAAAGAAATTATTTTTTTAGATGGAAGTTCAATACTTATCTGGTGTTCCCGACCTCACCCAGTCATCACAAGACATGACTGCATTCGCCTTCGAACATCTCATCTCTTCCGCTGCAACTCGAACAAGCCAAGTCAAACTCGCACGCTATTTCGAGGATTTATATTTTCCTGACCTAGTGAAGAGACGACAACATAAGTGGTTTGTAGGGCAGTATGTTCATGCCTCGTGCGACCGGCGTGCAATACTGAGGCAAAACCTCTCATTGGCCATGATTCTGATAAAGCTGAAAGTGGTACAGGGTGTCACTCTATATCATTCAATGCCTTGGAATTTCAGACTTTCATGCCAAATCTATAGACTTCTTAGTCGCTTTATTCCTAAGGAGAAGATAATAGCTCCCTTGGCAGTAAGTGAACGTCTGTATATCAGGGCATGGCTATGGCCCAGTACCGCCGTCTTATGCATCTTGCGAGAGGAGATTTTGATTTCTAGAGCTGAGCTGCTCTATGTACATATTGCAACTTTTATATAAATAAATGTTTTCTGGAGAAAAATTCCCTGTTGTATAAGTGATTGTTTATGGACGAACTGATAAAGAAAAATCTCTTACCGGACATATGTCATAGATCTCTAATAAGATCATTTATCTTGTTTAAGAAATTGTTTTCCAAATCCCTTAAGTCTTAGGATCTCGTAGTGGAAGATATCAAAATAAAAATTTAATAATATATCATTTTTGGCAGAATCATGAGATGAGGAAACCGTGGCCATCAGCCAGACCCTCTCTCTAAAGATGATGAGCTTGACCCTGACGTTTGCAAGAAGGCTCTTCATAGAACTCAGCCAGGACCCTTCAAGGAGAAGGGGAGAACCTGGGCAAGGTTGTAGAGAAATGGGTGGAAGCTATGGAAGAATATTTTGACATCACAGGCTACAATGAGCGAAGCAAAATGGCTCTTGCCAGGTTGAAAATAGTGGAAACAGCCAGGGTAGCATGGAGAAACCATTGTGACACCAATCGTCTAGACAGGAATACTCAGTCCTGAAATGACCTTAAAACCTGTTTGAGGAAGAGATTTTGTCCCCCTAGGTTTTTGGAAACCAAAATGAACGAATTCTTAGAGCTAAAGCAGGGGAGCAAAACCATCGAGGAATATCACCAGGCCTTCGCTCTTCTACTGAAATATTCACCACTTCTAGATGAAGAGCAACAGGTTCATTCGGGGAATGAACGAACCCTTGGACACACTGGTCAAGAATGCCAAGCCAGTGTCCATGACAGAAGCTGTCAGAATGGCAAAGGACTTTACCAAAGCCTTCATCGTCGTGAAAGTCCCGCCAAAGCCAGTTCCCTCATCCTTTAAAAGATTTCAAACATCGGGAAGTTCTTCCAACTTTTCGCCTCTCCAAAGAGACACCAAGGTCCTAACTAGAATGTGGAGACGAGAAGCTTCAGAAATGAAGGAAGACCTTTCCCCCAAAGTACACTCCGCCTCTCTCCAGAATGCAAAGGGAAGAGCTTTGAAGTGAGAACAAATGCTTCGGATGTCAGGGATTTGGGCACCAGCTTAAGGATTGCCCATCTCCTTCGGTGGGCCAAGGAAGCCAGGGTACCAGAGTTCAGAGACCGACTCCTTCATTTCAGTCCACCAATCAGGGTCACGCGCCAGAATCAGGGTAACCCAAGAAGAGTGCTAGCTCAGCCTGCAGCCTCCATGCAAAGAAACCTACGAACTCTCTCCCAGAATTGGAATAACCAAAGAGAGAGAGTTCCACCTCAGACTGCATAGCAGCCAGAGCAATCACCATAGCTGAGGAAGTAGAGGAAGAGAAAGGACAGATCTATGCAGCAATAGAGCATCAGGAAAATAACCGTCAATTTTCAGTCTTCCTCCAGACTCCAGCAGAGTACCAGGGTAAGCAATTCAAGCTTTTGATTGATTCACGCAGTACTCATTCTTTTATTTCCCCAAGATGTCTGCGTAAATTGGTCCTAAATCAAAAATCAGGGAAACCTATGCAAGTGGAATTAGCCAGTGGGAAGATTCTTTTCACTCACCTTGAGACTGACCTTATCTAGTTTAGCCTAGATGGGAACGTAACAGAGTGCCAGTTCAGAGTCCTACCCCTGGGAATATATGATGGAATCCTTGGAATGGATTGGCTCCAAAAGAATCAGGCTGACATTCATTGTCACAAAGGAACCATCTCTTTCCTTGACCTTCACGGGAATAAATTTCAAGGAATTGAAATTTCCGGATCCCAGTGCTACAATTAGTCAAGGCTTCGAAATTATTAAAAGGGCTCAGAAAGAGGCAAGCTGTGTATGTCATTAAAATGAATCCAGTAGACATAAAATGCAAGGCTAAAGAACCAGAGTGGTTAAGTGAGTATGCAGATGTGTTTCCTGAAGAGATGACTGAGATGCCTCCATCTCGTGAAGTAGATCATGAGATCGAATTAACCCCCGGAGCTCAGCCAGTAGCCCAGCATGAAAAGATGCAAGGGAGAAGAGATCTTGAGCTCTTGCAAGCACACACACACTCACAAAACCCTAAAAGAGAACACACAAGGTGAGAGGCTGAAAATCTTCTTCTTCTTCACACAACACTCAACACACCATATACAAAGATAAGAGTACACACACTATGAAAAGGTACTCAATCAAATACATACTAGGGTTCTCTATAGTGTGAACCCAACTAAATGAGCTGGCGCTATAACTATGCCAATCTCTAGAATGGCTTTCACACAGCCTGTCATCCCATTGGTCACATATCACCTATGATCTCACCAACCATGCCAGTGGTGTAAGTGTGGGGCCTATCCCCCAGGCGGGTCATCAGTGTCCACCGCCTCACTAAATGAGCTCGATATCTCAACACTCCCCCTTGAGCTCAACTCCATCTCATGTACACCAAGCAAAGCCATGAATCTGCGGAGCTTCTCTGTATCCAATGCTTTGGTGAAGATGTCAGCGACCTGATCCTGTGTGCTGACATAAACAAGGTCAACGTCTCCTGCCAAAACCTTATCTCTGACAAAATGGTAGTGGACCTCTATATGCTTCGTGCGAGCATGAAAAACTGGGTTCCTAGCAAACTGTATACTGCTAATGTTGTCACAGAAAATGACAACTTGTCTATCCACTGATAGACCCAAATCTGCAAGTAGCTTTCTCAACCAAGCTACCTCACATGCTGCCATAGCAGCACCTCTATACTGGATAGAGCAACCGTAGGCTGCTTCTTGCTACTCCAAGTCACAGCAGCACTCCCCAAAGAAAACATGAAGCCACTAGTAGATCTTCTATCTGAGATACTACCAGCCCAATCAGCATCTGTGTACCCATGTACACATATCTCTGTCCCAGTTTCATAAAATAGTCCACAATGCAAAGTAGACCTCACATACCTCCAATATGCGTCTCAATGCATCCAAATGCGGTTTTTGAGGAACCTGCATAAACTAACTCACCAACCCAACAGCATAGCTCAAATCTGGCCTTGTGATCATCATGAAGATCAAGCTTCCTACTATGCGCCTATACATAGTAGGATCCTCCAAAATCTCTGGTGAATCTGCACTCAACTTGCCATTCTAATCCAATGGCACTGAGATAGGCTTACAGCCTGTCATACCATACTTGGACAACATGTCCAAGCCATAATATCTCTGCAGTAATCCAATACCATGTGGTGACCTAATCACCTCAATGCCCAAGAAATATCTAAGCTCCCCCAGATCCTTCATCTCAAACTTCTGTCTAAGCAAGATCTTTACATCAAAGATCTCTGCATAATGGTCCCCCATAATGATCAGGTCATCTACATAGATGACACAAGCACAACCCCTCTATCATTGTGTCTCACATACAGCGAGAAATCTGCATTGGATACATGAAAGCCAATAGTGACATGATATTCAAAAATCTTGTCAGACCATGCTCTATCATTGTGTCTCACATACAGCGAGAAATCTGCATTGGCTACATGAAAGCCAATAGTGACAAGATATTCAAAAATCTTGTCAGACCATGCTCTTGGTGCTTGTTTTAAGCCATTCAAGGCTTTCTTCAACCTACAAACATGCTCGAGGTGACTCACATCCTCATAACCAGGTGGCTACAACATATACACCTCTTCTTGCAAATTCCCATGCAAGAATACATTCTTTACATCCATCTGATGTAAAGACCATTGCTTTGACGTAGCCACTGCTATCACAACTCTCACTGTTGCCATCTTGGCAACTGGGCTAAAAGTTTCCTCATAATCAATGCCATATGCCTGTGCATATCCTTTGGCTACCAATCTAGCCTTGTACATGCTTATGCTTCCATCTCACTGTTATGTTTTACTTTGTACACCCACTTGCATCTAATGGCTTTCTTGCCTTCAGGCAATTGCACTAAATCCCAAGTCTCATTTCCATAAAGTGCATCCATCTTCTCATCCATAGCTTTCTCTCAGCACACATTTCCAACAGCCTCATCAATGCATGTGGGCTCCACAGCCTGCAAAAACTTTTTCCATATATGCATAGTGATGTGCCACATAACCATTATAGGTAAACCTCTGCACAGGATTCTTCACTTTCCCAGATCTTTGCAGCTTTGCATTCATGGCTTCCATAGCCTTCTTTACACCAGGTGTTCTCATAGCTGGTATCCCAAGCTCCTCATCAAGGCTCATCTCTGAGCCACTAGACTCTCCACATCAACATGAGAATGCCCTGCAAAAATGTCAAGCATACTAAGGGGCTCAACCACTTTCTCTTTGCCTTTATGTGATGTACTAATCACATTTACAGGACTAGTATTATGACGTAGCCTGCCACTCCATGGTCTATCAAACAACTGAACCACTAGATGAGGACTCTCCTGGTCCACTCAAAGACTCTGATTGCTGTCTTGTATTCTGTGCAACCACATTTCCACTCACATCAGCCCCAACAGCTTCTTTTTCAGCAGCATACTAGCTGCTCATGTCATCAAAAACAACATCCCTGCTTACCCTCAACTCACGTGTAGCAGGGTTATAACACCTGTATCCCTTTTGCTCAAGGGAATACCCAATAAACACACATTTTTCAGCTTTTGGATCTAGCTTCGTTCTCAGCTCATTTGGCACATGCACATATGCAATGCATCCCAAAGACTTTCAGATGAGAAAAATCAGGTTTTCTACCAGAGTAAACCTCTCCTCTCGAGTTACATCATGTATGGTTGTAGCAGTTGGAGTCCTGTTCATGATGTAAACTGTAGCAGAAATAGCCTCAGCCCAATAGCTATGCGGCATATTCTTCTCTCCCATCAACGCTCGCGCAATCTCAGCAATGTGCCTTTTTTTTCGCTCCAGCAACTCCATTTTGCTGCGGAGTGTATCTGCATGTAAATTGTCTCCAAATACCATTCTTCTTCAAAAATTCAGAAGTACTCTCCCCCTCCATCAAAAATTCAGAAGTACTCTCCCCCTCCATCTGACCTTAGGCACTTTACATATTTTCCTATTTTCTTTTCAACCATAACTCTGAAATTCTAAAAATGAGTGAACACCTCACCCTTCTCCTTCATGAAGTATACCCACACTTTCCTTGTGTGGTCATCAATAAATGTCACATAATACCTGCAACCTCCCATAGACATGGTCTTCGTAGGACCCCATACATCTGAATGCACAACATCTAGTGCATTTCTGCTCACATTTCTATCACGTAAAAATACATGCTTTGTTTGCTTTCCAAATTGGCATGCTTCATATATTTTCTGCATACCTTCAACTTTAAACTTTGGCAGCCCTGTCACAATTCCTTTAGTCTGCATAGACTTCATTCTTTGCACATTCACATGCCCAATTCTTTTATGCCAAATGTCTATGTCTGCAACAATTCTTGAACCATTTGCAAACATCGCAGCACTCACTTTAGGCATGTTTACATTCAATGTAAACATTCTGCCCACTCTGTTGCCTTTTGCAACCAACCTACACTTGTCTTTAAAGTCTTCAATATAACAACCATCAAGGTTAAATCGAACTCGCAAACGCTGCTCAATCTAGCCAACTGAAACCAAATTCTTTGTTATGTTTAGAACATGAAGTACATTTGCAAGGTACTTCACTTTGCCATCCTGCATAGACAATGGCACATCTCCAACATGGGCAATTGGATGAGCAGTGTCATCCCCTGTTTCCACAAAACCTGGTCTTTCAAGGTTTTTCATCTCCTTGAATCACTCCCCACCATGACTTGTCATGTGGCTCGAAGCACTTGAATCAACGTACCATACATCATCTTTATGTGGCTGCTTCAACATTTTTAGACATGGCATTAATGACATGCTGCATAACAAACAACCTTTCATTATCCTCATTGTTTCTGCTCGAGGATGCATAGTTGTTTTACTGCAATTTTCCATTTTGTATGTCAGCTTGCTTCTTATAACAATCTGCCTGCACATGTCCAGGCTTACCACAATAAAAGCATCCACGTGTATCATTATACTGCCTTTGCCAATTTCCACGACCTCTTTGACTCCCCCCAAGCAGGTCATCAGTGTCCATCGTGTTGAGATATCGAGCTCATCTTAGTGAGGCGGTGGACACTGATGACCCGCCTGGGGGGTACGCCCCACACTTACACCACTAGTATGGTTGGTGAGATCATGGGTGATATGCAGCTAGTGGGATGACAGGCTAAGTGACAGCCATTCTAGAGACTAGCATAGTTATAGCACCAGCTCATTTAGTTGGGTTCACACTATAGAGAACCCTAGTATGTATTTGGTTAAGTACCTTTTTATATGTGTGTACTCTTATCTTTGTATATGGTGTGTTGAGTGTTGAGTGAAGAAGAAGAAGATTTTCATCCTCTCACCTTGTGTGTTCTCTTTGAGGGTTTTGTGAGTGTGTGTGTGCTTGCAAGAGCTCGAGCTCTCTTCTCCCCTGCATCTTTTCATGGTATCAGAGCCTGGTTCATGCTAAGGGCTGAGCTGCAAGCAAGAGAAGCACAAGAAGTGGTACGAGGGTAAGAGCTTCATTTACTTCCCTATTTGTGTTGATGACTAGCTCTACAGGAGGCACCGGCAAACGATCTCTGATTGTTGAGGAGATTTCTTCGCGGGAGTAAAGCTATAGGGCAACTATATTGTCCTATCGGACAACAATTTTTCGGGTAGAAAACGCGTTTCAAGTGCGTTAGGACCTCCGTTTTTCAGAAAGCAGGCGATTTCGAGCACTGCGGGTAAGTCATCGATTCTCTGCAGAACTCTATTTTAAGAATTGCATGAAGACAAATTGGTTGTGCAGACATTGTGTGTGAGGAGGTCAAACAGTTGCCATTGGGTGTATATATGCACATTGAGGTCACTTGTTGTGACATTTGAGTGTAGTACAGTACCGCTGTAGAAAATACAACAGTTTGTGCAGGACAAACCAGAGTGCTATTTCTGATAAATTTGTGTGTCTGGCAAGATGTCAAATGATGGCATAAACCAGATTGTTTCTAAGAAGCTTGATAAGAACAACTTCCATGCTTGATAAGAACAACTTCCATGCTTGGAGGTTCAGGTTGACAAATTTCCTGATGGGAAAGGGTTACCTGCTGTTGCTGGGACTACATAGAAGGTGAGCATGAAGAGGCACCGGAGATACCGGAGATCAATCTGACTGCTGCAGATTTAAATGAGGTCAAGGATTGGAACCAAGGAGCCAGAAAGGTTATGTATTGGCTCTCTATCAGTATACAGGACACCATGATTGGGCACATACAGGATGCCAAGTCCCCCAAGGAGGCGTGGGACACCTTGGTAAAACTCTATGAAACGAATACCAAGGCATGAAAGATACAGTTGAAGAATGAACTTCATACTGTGGAGAGAAAGAGTATGTCTATGAATGACTATGCAGCATTGAAGATAAAGGGTATTGTGGAGTCCCTCGCATCTATTGGCGTTTCAGTAGATGATGATGATAAGGTGGAAGTCTATCTACGTGGTCTCGGGCCACAATACAAGGCATTCAAGACGGCATTCAAGACGTCTATTCAGACTCGGGAAAACATTCCCAATTTCACATATTTGGTGTCTATGTTGATTAGAAGAGAAGAGCTTGGGTGAAGACCAACAGTCTTCACACAATAAAAACAGTTCACAGCAACAGGCCTTCTACACAAGTTCAGGAAGAGGACGAGGTAGAGGAGGCCGTGGACGTGGCCAAGGAGGTGGCCAAAAAGGTAATCAGAATTATGGCTAGCAGTAGCAACAACAACAGTCCTAGAATTCACAACAACAACAATAACACGCAGGTGTGGAAGAGGCCAATTCAGAGGTAGGGGGAGTCAGAGAGGTCGTGGAAATTGGCAAAGGCAGAATAATGATACATGTGGATGCTTTTATTACGGTAAGCCTGGACATGTACAGGCAGATTGTTATAAGAAGCAAGCTGACATGCAAAATGGAAAATTACAGCAAAACAACTATGCATCCTCGAGCAGAAACAATGAGGATAATGAAAGGTTCTTTGTTATGCAGCATGTCGTTAATGCCATGTCTGAAAATGTTGAAGCAGTACATAAAGATGATGTATGGTATGTTGATTCAGGTGCTTCGAACCACATGACAAGTCATGGGGAGTGGTTCAAGGAGATGAAAAACCTTGAAAGACCAAGTTTTGTGGAAATAGGGAATGACACTGCTCATCCAATTGCCCATGTTGGAGATGTGCCATTGTCTATGCAGGATGGCAAATTGAAGTACCTTGCAGATGTACTTCATATTCCGAATATAACAAAGAATCTGATTTTAGTTGGCCATATGATTGAGCAGGGTTTGCAGGTTCGGTTTAACCCTGATGGTTGTTATGTTGAAGACCTTAAAGACAAGTGCAGGTTGGTTACAAAAGGCAACAGAGTGGGAAGAATGTTTACATTGAATGTAAACATGCCTTAAGTGAGTGCTGCGATGTTTGCAAATGGTTCAGGAATTGTTGCAGACACAGACATTTGGCATAAAAGAATTGGACATGTGAATGTGTAGAGAATAAAGTCTATACAGACTAAAGGAATTGTGACAGGGCTGCCAAAGTGTAAAGTTGAAGGTATGCAGAAAATATGTGAAGCATGCCAATTTGGAAAGCAAACAAAGCATGTATTTCCACGTAACAGAAATGTGAGAAAAAATGCACTAGATGTTGTGCATTCAGATGTATGGGGTCCTACGAAGACCATGTCTATGGGAGGCTGCAGGTATTATGTGACATTTATTTGATGACCACACAAGGAAAGTGTGGGTATACTTCATGAAGGAGAAGGGTGAGGTGTTCACTCATTTTCAGAATTTTAGAGTTATGGTTGAAAAGCAAACAGGGAAATATGTAAAGTGCCTAAGGTCAGATGGAGGGCGAGAGTACTTCTCTAATGACTTCTCTGATTTTTTGAAAAAGAATGGTATTTGGAGACAGTTTACATGCAGATACACTCTGCAGCAAAATCAAGTTGCTGAGCGAAAAAACAAGCACATTGCTGAGATTGCGCGAGCATCGATGGGAGAGAAGAATATGCCGCATAGCTATTGGGCTAAGGCTGTTTCTACAGCAGTTTACATCATGAACAGGACTCCAACTACAACCATACATGATATAACTCCAGAGGAGAGGTTTACTGGCAGAAAACCTGATTTGTCTCATCTGAAAGTCTTTGGATGCATTGCATATGTGCATGTGCTAGATGAGCTAAGAACTAAGCTAAATCCAAAAGCTGAAAAATGTGTGTTTATTGAGTATTCCCTTGAGCAAAAGGGATACAGGTGTTATAACCCTGCTACACGTGAGTTGAGGGTAAGTAGGGATGTTGTTTTTGATGAGATGAGCAGCTGGTATGCTGCTGAAAAAGAAGCTGTTGGGGCTGATGTGAGTGGAAATGTGGTTGCACAGAATGCAAGTCAGCAATCACAGTCTTTGAGTGGACCAGGAGAGTCCCATCTAGTGGTTCAGTTGATAGACATGGAGTGGCAGGCTGCATCATAATACCAGTCCTGCAAATGTGATTAGTACATCACATAAAGGCAAAGAGAAAGTGGTTGAGCCCCTTAGTATGCCTGACATTTTTGCAGGGCATTCTCATGTTGATGGAGAGTCTAGTGGCTCAGAGATGAGCCTTGATGAGGATCTTGGGATACCAGCTATGAAAACACCTGGTGTAAAGAAGGCTATGGAAGCCATGAGTGCAAAGCTGCGAAGATCTGGGAGAGTGAAGAATCCTGTGCAGAGGTTTACCTATAATGGTTATGTGGCACATCACTATGCATACATGGGAAAAGTTGTACAGGTTGTAGAGCCCACATGCATTGAGTGGATAGACAAGTTGTCATTTTCTGTGACAACATTAGGAGTATACTGTTGGCCAGGAACCCAGTTTTTTATGCTCGAAGCATATAGAGGTCCACTACCATTTTGTCAGAGAGAAGGTTTTGGCAGGAGACGTTGACCTTGTTTATGTTAGTACATAGGATCAGGGCGGCAGGGTTTGCTTGGTGTACATGAGATGGAGTTGAGCTTGAGGGGGAGTGTTGAGATATCGAGGTCATCTAGTGAGGCGGTGGACAACACTGATGACCCGCCTAGGGGATAGGCCCCACACTTACAACACTGGCATGGTTGGTGAGATCATGGGTGATATGCGGCCAGTGGGATGATAGGCTGTGTGACAGCCATTCTAGCACCAGCTCATTTAGTTGGGTTCACACTATAGAGAACCCTAGTATGTATTTGGTTGAGTACCTTTTCATATGTGTGTACTCTTATCTTTGTATATGGTGTGTTGAGTGTTGAGTGAAGAAGAAGAAGATTTTCAGCCTCTCACCTTCTGTGTTCCCTTTTAGGGTTTTGTGAGTGTGTGTGTGCTTGCAAGAGCTCGAGCTCTCTTCTCCCTGAGCTCATCTAGTGAGGCGATGGACACTGATGACCCGCCTGGGGGATAGGCCCCACACTTACACCACTGGCATGGTTGGTGAGATCATGGAAGATATGTGGCCACCAGTGGGATGACAGGCTATGTGACAGCCATTCTAGAGACTAGCATAGTTATAGCACTATCTCATTTAGTTGGGTTCACACTATAGAGAACCGTAGTATGTATTTGGTTGAGTACCTTTTCATATGTGTGTGGTCTTATCTTTGTATATGGTGTGTTGAGTGTTGAGTTAAGAAGAAGATTTTCAGCCTCTCACCTTGTGTGTTCTCTTTTAGGGTTTTGTGAGTGTGTGTGTGCTTGTAAAAGAGCTCAAGCTCTCTTCTCCCCTGCATCGTTTCACACCGCCTCACTAGATGAGCTCGATATCTCAACACAATGTGCATACAAAATGCCAGTCCCTGAAGCCATAGAACTTAAGGAATAGTTAAGACAACTGTTAGAAATAAGGATTCGTCAGACCCAGTGTCTCACCTTGGGGCTTGTTCTCTTTAAAAAGAAGAAAGATGGAACTTTAAGACTCTGTATTGACTACAGAGGACTAAATCAATTAACAATTAAGAATATGTATCCTATTCCTAGGATTGAGTGAGACCCAAATGTTCACAAAGATAGATCTCAAATCCGTTAACTTCTGGATCCGTTAAGTGAGACCCAAATGTTCACAAAGATAGATCTCAAATCCGGGTACTATCAGATCAGAATCAAGGGGAGCAAGACATCCCAAAGACAACATTCAATACTCGCTATGGGCATTATGAGTTCAAAGTCATGCCGTTTGGATGCCCCGACGACATTCAGTCGTCTTATGCAAGATATTCTTAGAGAATACTTGGATGATTTTGTTCTTGTCTTCTTTGATGATATCTTAGTATACTCAAAGAATGCAGCAGACCATGAAGATCATGTGCGCAAGGTCTTGGAAATTCTAAGGAAACACCAACTCTTTGCAAAGAAGAGTAAATGTTCTTTCTCTATTGACCAAGTGGAATACTTGGGATTCATAGTGTCAAAGGATGGGATTTCTCCTGACCCCGCAAAGATCCAAGCAGTCGTAGAATGGCCAGAACCCAAGTTAGTAAAGGAAGTCAGAGGATTCCAAGGGTTAACTGGATGGTATAGGATCTTTATACCTAGGTATGCTCAGATAGTATCCCCCTTAACTAACCTTCTCAAGAAGAGTACACTTTTTCAGTGGACTGCAATGTGTCAGAGTGCCTAGCCTTAGTAACCAACCCTGTCCTTAAATTGCCAGATTTTACCAAACCCTTTGAGGTAGTTACTGATGCCAGTGGGTTTGTTGCCTTAGGCGGTGCTCTGATGCAGGAAGGTCATGCAGTGGCCTATGAATCCAAAAAACTTAGAACAAATTGACGGAATCCTTCGAATGGATTGGCTCCACAAAAATCAAGGTGACATTCATTGTCACAATGGAACCATTTCCTTCCCTGACCTTCACGGGAACAAAGTTCAAGGAACTGGAATTTTCGGATCCCTAGATCTGCAATTAGTAAAAGCTTCTAGGTTACTGAAGGGACTTAGAAAGAAGCAGCTCATTTATGTTGTCAAAATGAATCCACAAGTTAAAGGCTATAGAACCAGAATGGTTAAGTGAGTATGATAATTTATTCTTAGCAGAGCTAACTGAGATGCCTCTGATTCGAGAAGTAGATCATGACATAGAATTGACCCTCGTCGGAGCTCAACCAGTAGCGCATTGCACGTACAAAATGCCATGAGTATGATAATTTATTCTTAGCAGAGCTAACTGAGATGCCTCTGATTCGAGAAGTAGATCATGACATAGAATTGACCCTCGGAGCTCAGCCAGTAGCGCATTGCACGTACAAAATGCCAATCCCTGAAGCCATTGAACTCAAGGAATAGCTTAGGCAGCTGTTAGAACAAGGGTTCACTGTGGGGAACGCCAGTTCTCTTTCAGAAAAAGAAGGATGGAATGTTAAGACTCTGTGTGGATTACAGAGGTCTCAATCAGCTGACAGTTAAGAATAAGTATCCTATTCCCAGAATTGATGAGCTTCTAGACAGGCTAAATGGAGCCCAGATCTTCACAAAGATAGATCTCAAATCATGGTATTACCAAATCAGGATTAATGATTAAGATATCTCGAAGAGAGCCATCAATACTCGCTATGGGCACTATGAATTTACTGTCATGCCATTTGGATTGACAAATGCCCCAGCTACATTCAATCGCCTAATGTAGGACATTCTCAGAGAATACTTGGATGCCGTTTGGATTGACAAATGCCCCAGCTACATTTCATCGCCTAATGTAGGACATTCTCAGAGAATACTTGGATGATTTTGTTGGATGATTTTGTTCTTGTTTTCTCATCTTGAGGGGCTGGGGAGGAATTTTACATTCTCTCCCACTTGAAAAATGCGAGATGTCCTCATCTTGCAAACTGGGGGTAATCCCGTATCAGTTCGGCTTCTTTCTCCGAGGTGGCGTCTTCAAAAGGATAGAACTTCCATTGACTAATAATTCTCTCAGAATTCTGTTCCTGAGAACCTTCTCTCGAACATCAAGGATTTCTTCAGGTTGGAGTTCCATCCGCCCTTGGGTTGAAGAAGTTAAGAGTTCATCATCATTAAGCACATGATTCGGGCTCGGTACATACTTCTTAAGTAGGCTGACATGAAATACATTATGTACTTTGAGAGATGAGGAGGCAGAAGAAGTTCATAGGCTAAGTCACCTACTTTCTTTGTAATCAGATATGGCCCACAGTATCTAGGGGATAACTTCTTGTACTTCCCAAGAGATAGAGAACTTCTTTTGGGGCATACTTGAATGAAGACCATATCTGCTTCTTTGAAATTTCTGCCTGACCTCTTCTTATCTAAGTATTGCTTCTGTCTATCCTGGCAGCTTTTATATTCTTGCGGATTGACTGCATCTGCTTCTCCATGTCGTCAAGCATCTATCTGGACATCTCGACCCTAATCATTGGGTCGGACCAAGTTAATGGTGTTATACAGTCTTGTCCATACAGGGCTTTGAAAGGGCTCATCCCAATACTTTGGTGATAAAAAGCATTGTAGGTGAATTCGACTAGGTGCAGATAGCTTAACCACTTCTTGGGTTCCCTACCACAGCATGACCGAAGTATATCTTTGATTACTTGGTTCACTCTTTCTCTTCGACCATCGGCGGTCTCTCAGGGTGGTAAGCTGTGCTGAGATCCAATAAAGTTCCTACTGCTTTCAAAGAATGCAGTTCAGAATCTTGACATAAATTTGGGATCTCGATCACTTACTATTCTCTTGGGTAGGCCATGCAATCTGAAGATTTCCTTGAGGAACACTCTGGCCACATCCACTACAGTGTAGGTTTCTTTTACTGGAATCAGATGGGCAACTTTGGTTAGTTTGTCAACTACCACGATGATGGAGTTGTAACCTGATTCCACGGAAGGTAGTCCAGTAATAAAATCCATACTGATACATTCCCACTTCATCTAGGGGATGTCTAATGGATGTAGCTTCCCAGGCATTTTTACTCTCCCGACTTTGACTTTCTGACATAACAGACATTGACGTACATGATTAAGTACATCCTTTTTTAGTCTAGGCCAAAAGAAGCTTTTCTTTATAGACATGTAGGTCTTGATGAAACCTGGATGTCCTGCTATAAGGCTATCATGGGCTTCATTCAAAATTTGACCCTTAGTTCCCTCATCATTGGGAATGCATAGCCTACTATTATAATACATAATTCCTTCATCCAGGCTGTACCCTTGAACTCAGTTCAACTCCTGAGGAGTTTTGCTTTCCTGCATAAGTAGGGTAGCAATAGGGCCAAAGAATCTATCTTGTGAGATCCCACTGTTGTTGAAATATACAAGTGAAAAGGGTGTGTGTGGGAACAAGCTCTTGGATAGAGGCTGTAAAAGAGGAGATGTAATTGTGAAAGAACCTGTGAAAAGGTTAGAAGAATCTACTGGGAGAGAATAATGGGTAGCATGAGGGAATTTAGGAGTGTGGAGTTATTCTGGGAGATATTCAGGGAAAAGAGAAGAGGTGGAGAGAATCAGGCAAGAGGTGGAGATATTCAGGGAGTGAATCATGGAGAAATCAATGGGATTTGATGCTTGATGTAAACTCTATAAATTGAGGCATAGCCCTAATGAGAATTTGCTGGTTTTTGAGTATCCATGCCTACATTAATCTATGTTCTAATTTTTCACTAATTACGTCTTAATCACTTGCTAATCACTTTGTTTATTATGTTGATTCTAGTGTTTGATCCACCATAGCTCATCATTCAGCTCAAATTTCAACATGGTATCAGAGCCATGCCTAGAATCAACTAGATTTATGAGCCCATTAGTGAATTAATCAAGATTAGTAAGATAATTAGCAAAAAAAATCAGTTTTTAGTAAGCTTTCACTCTTCCCCTTCACCCCCAGCCAGTGGAGGGTCTCTAGCACTTAGCTCACTTCAAATTAGGTCATGAGCTTCTAGCTTAAGCTAGCTAAGGTCTTTGGCTTCAAGCCTATCAAGAAATCGCAGCAAACCGCCGGCGGATTCATGAGAAATCGACGTTTTCCTCAGCGCGTTTTTTCTGCAGAAGAATGAAGATTGCTACTTGCTCCAATCAAATTGCTTCAATTCCCTTTAGCACAAGGGGTAATCAAGCATGCTCTACAAGCTGGTGAAGACAGAAATCAATTTCATCAAGTCTACAGAGAGATCAAAGCTCTTCATCAAATCTGCAGGTGACTTTGGTAAAACAGAGATTAAGCTTTCATTATTTGCTCAAATCTTATGTTTCTTGGCTTAATCCTCTACTAGACTCATTGCTATTGATGCCTTTCAAAGCATTTGAGCTCATTTGAAGTGGAAGGCACCAGATCTGAGCTCCCCGCATACTCTGTTTTCTGCACATAAACCAGAGCATTAATTTGCTAATCAGTGATTAATCAGTGCTAATCACTGTACTTTGGTGCAATTGAGGGTTCAAATTAACCATTAGGTATCTGATACAGATCCCTATAACTTCAGATTTCAAATCGGAGTTGGTTTGATACTCCAACCATCCCGTACAAATTGGTTACTCTCAATTTAATGTAATTTCTGGTGATTTTATGCTGATAAAATTGTTGTAATCATCTATTAAACACCAGATTGAGTTGTAAAAGGGTAGACACTGCCCTTGAATCTTGAATTTGGATCAAGAGGTAAGACCCCCTTCACATCACCATGAATTCAGCACAGGAAATAGCCAAATTTAATGGAGAACAGTTCTATACATGGCAAACAAAAACCATGTATTTACTGATGAGGAAAAATCTGTGGGGATTAGTTGAAGGGAGAGATGAATGCCCAGAGAGAGGGGAAAATGAGTGGAAGAGTAGGAATGAAAAAGCATTGGGGCTTATTGCACTCAGTCTAAATGATGAGATCATCCATCATATCACAGGGATACAGTGGGCAAAAGATGCATGGGATGAACTCAATAAATTATTTGGTACACAAGCAAAAAATTCCAAGATAAATCTATTAATGCAATTTTACAAATTGGACATGAAGGAAAGTGAACCCTTAATCACACACTTGAACAAATATAAAAGCATTAAGCAACAGCTGGCAGCTATTGGCAAAAAGGTAGAAGATGATGAAGCATTAGCTGTACTTTTGAAGAGTGTGGATAAAGGAGATTATGAAAACATTGTAGCAACACTAAAGAATGTGCCTGAACTGAAGATACACGAGATAGAAGCAGCTCTACTGGAGCAAGAGAGCAGAGGCAAAGAGAAGAAAGAGCTCGACTCAACAGCAGGAGAGGAAAAAGCATTCTTCACCCGAGGAGGATTCTCTCGAGGACGAGGACGAGGAAGAGGCAGAGTAGGAGGGAGGACCTTCACTTGCCACAAATGTGGAAAGCCAGGACACATGGCGAGAGACTGCTACAGCAAACCCAGTGAAGAAGGAACGACATCGGCAAACTTCATGGAGGCTCCAAGAGAAGTGGAGTCGGATCATCTTTTCTGAGAGAGAGAGAGAGAGAGAACCCACAACCCAATGTAACCTGCCCCAATAAAGTAAAACCACCTCTGAGCCACCGATGATGTAGGCCAAGTGGTAGATGTATATGTGAGCACTTTAGTCAAGGTCGCGGGCACTTATAGTAGCCTTGGACACATTGAGAGAGAGAGTGTCAAGGACTATGGAGTTTAGGGACTTGAGGCACTGGTCGCGGGCTATCAAGTAAGAGGGAAACTTGATACAGGGTCCAGGTGTGTTAGGATTATTCACTTGAGGGGAGGTGTTGAAATATACAAGTGAAAAGGGTGTGTGTGGGAACAAGCTCTTGGATAGAGGCTGTAAAAGAGGAGATGTAATTGTGAAAGAACCTGTGAAAAGGTTAGAAGAATCTACTGGGAGAGAATAATGGGTAGCATGAGGGAATTTAGGAGTGTGGAGTTATTCTGGGAGATATTCAGGGAAAAGAGAAGAGGTGGAGAGAATCAGGCAAGAGGTGGAGATATTCAGGGAGTGAATCATGGAGAAATCAATGGGATTTGATGCTTGATGTAAACTCTATAAATTGAGGCATAGCCCTAATGAGAATTTGCTGGTTTTTGAGTATCCATGCCTACATTAATCTATGTTCTAATTTTTCACTAATTACGTCTTAATCACTTGCTAATCACTTTGTTTATTATGTTGATTCTAGTGTTTGATCCACCATAGCTCATCATTCAGCTCAAATTTCAACAACTGTCCCCTCTGCGCACCGGATTCCCGGATGGTAGCAGCAGAGCGGAAGTAGTTTCCTCTTTTGCGGGGCAAGGTTTCTCACTCGGGGCCTCGCCCTCAAATGTCCAGGCATGAGACTAAGCTGGTGGTCATTCCGAAAATCGAAACCTGGAAAATTTTCCCTGCCCCGAAAAACGGGGATGATTCCACCATTTTTATTTTCTTAAACGAATTTCTCTAACAACGAGGTCAAGATACTAAACAAACCTTCATCTGATTAAATCAGATAGAAGGGAAACTATTACAGACTTAACTTGAAGGAATCAACGCTTTTTTCCTAATTGAATCAAGCACAGCCGTTGATCTATTCATCAGAGAAGTCTTCAGGCTTTTAATTAACTACTTGAGTTCTAAGCGTATTCCTATTGATCAATTTTATTATTAAACTTCTACCGATTCCAGCCTATCCGGCATGTGCGCTTTTGCCGCACAGGTCGTAGCTGGGGACTTGCCAGACACCGTATATGCGAGCCACGAATGGCTACAAGCATACAACCAGGGAAGGAAGCTCAAACAGAATGCCAAAGGGTGTGTCACTCACCGCTCAACCGTCGCCTTGAAGGATTCCCGCGTCGCAGCCGTGAAGGAGGAGCCGCCGTCGCCGCTCTACCGCCTCACCGCTGCCGCCGTGCCGCTACACAGTGCGCTCGATCGCTCTCTCACTCTCTCTCTCTCTCTCTCTCTCTCTCTCTCTCTCTCACACACACACACACACGCAGGAGAAGGAAACCAAAGAGATAAGGCAAGAGCACTCTTGTATTCACAACACATGAGAATGAGGATTTTAGGGTTACATTTGACTCTTATAGGTGACTTGGCCGTTCACACTTGGGCGCCCATACATGGCCGGCCGATCCTAACCCTTATCCTACTAATATTCAAGGTGCGCCTCTCATCGGTGATCACCCAATCCCTTCATCCTTAACATATGGTTCCGACAAGCCCGGCCCATGACTCAGAATATTTAAATAAATGACGTAAAACATAGTACGTCTCAATGTCCGTCTCATGGGTTAACATGCCCCCCTTCCTGATGTAGATTCCGTCCTCGAAAGCTATGGTATGGTAAGCTCGAGAGGGCTGTTGTTGACCGTCTACAAAACAGGGAAGTAGAGTGAAAGTATGCTGGAATTCAAAAGATATAAAGTGTATAAATTCAAGCATGTTAGACCACAATGGATGTTGCTATGAGAACTTAGTTTAAGGGTCACATGAATGAGCTAGTGTAGCAAATTAACAGGAGTTTAAAATTATTGAAAGTAAATCAAGAGTAAGCAAAGTGTCAAAGGTTAATCAAGGTTTATAACTGGCCTAAGTCAAGGAAAATAACCAAGCTTAATAAATAAACAGATGACCACACTGTGTCTACTCTAAGAACAAGTTAATACCACAAGCCTTGGGACACAAGAAACATCAGAGTTACAGGAGCTTTTTGCCTTCTTTTTTTTTTAAATGCACGTGACAATTTTTACACACAATGGCGACCTTCCTAAGGCAAAACTAACATCGATCCTGGTACCATGTTTAACACAAGGCATTATCCAGGAATCTATTAGCTTACTTTAGGCAAGGCTACCCCCTACCAACCAAGGCATCGGTCTGGAGTAGAATACTCCTCGCCTACCAAGTATCAATAAGGTGATAGGCCAACATTAAAGCACATCATAGACTTGTATTGCCATTTATTGTAGGCTTTTTTTTTAATAATCTATTTCTTTTGATCTTCGCTCCTGAACTATAATTTGTCTTGCATCCTTTCGACAAAGGGGTAATAGCTATGTCCTAGATCAACACACACATGGCCAGGTGTCAAACATTAAGATGGTTTGACCCTAGACCTAAGACAATCGTATTCCAAGGTTAACTAAAGACGTCATGCTGCCTAGGAATATTTCCAATAAAGTTAAGCTCATTAATGATTTACATTAGCATGCAAGCAACTTCAAAAATTAAGTAGTACATTGACAATTTCCATGTGGTCATGCATTATAGTTTATGCAATTGATTGAATAGTAAAAACGAAAGAGAGTGGGTATGGAAGAATTACACCTGTAATTGGAGATCTCCTTGATTCGATGAGATAGCTTGCAATTTGATGTAGATATATTTTGATGAACGTTGCGGCAGTCTCAGGACTTGAAAGCGAACCCACCTCAAACTTTTTTAACCTGTACAATCAACTAACAAGCACTATACCTCGAGAGGCACATCAGTGTGAAAATTTCAAGACTTGTTTAAGGAATCTAAACTAGAAAAAACTTAAAAACACTAACCTACCTACCAGTCACCACACTACTACTGAGGATACGGTAAGAGGATGTTGTAGAGTCCTGGCTCTAGCCCTAAGGCTAAGCCTCTATCCGCATCATCCAAACAAATAAAGTCATCCTCAGTAGTGCCATGAGTTTCATCCGTCCATTCATCATTGTCAGATATTTCCTTTTCATTTTCCCATCCACATAAACTCATCAAAAATGTAACCATGCGAGGATAGTCATCTTGTGGAAAAGGAAAGCACTGGGCTATCGGGGATATGTCCTCTACGGAGTAGGGGTCAGTCATGGTCAATAGGCAAATTAGCCATTCTAATTCCTCAATATTTTCCTCTCTGGCTAGTACATCTATATGATCCCATTCAGTTTCAATTACAGGATAGCACATGTGGAATATCTGAGAAGGTACAGATGATACCTCTCACCAAAGGTAGGAGTGGATGAAGTGTATGATGATCGGGCATCTGCCATATCTGCAAACACAGATATAGCATCAGTAGGTTTATGACAGGACAATCTAGTTCTTGATTGTATACAGATATTTCTTTGTTTTTGTGCTCTTGCTCTTTTTACTATTTTTGTTTTTCTCTTTTCTTTTCTATGTATGAAGCTATATATATACATCCCCTTGAATTTGGCAATTACATGGTCAGGGGAGAAGGTTAAGGAGGAAGCAATAGAATTTCGAGCGTGAGTACATGCTCCCCCTTTCCTTGGGTAGATCATATTATTTGCAATGATGTTGCAGCCTCTTGGAACCAATTTGTCCAGCGGGTCATAGGTTGTGATGTGGGCAGATAGCTTTTTATGACCCTTGTGGCCACATCCAATTGCAGAGATGGTAGTGAATGCTCCCATTGACGAATGGAGGAAATGGTTTCTGACGATACTATTACAAGGGGAGACGTAGACTCATCGGTTTTTTGTTGGGTGTCGACAAGAGTAGGTGTATAGCATGTAGAAACTTCTATATGAGTGTGTGCCTGGCATGAGGAGCTAGAAGCTTCATGTGGCTCCCCCCTTCCTGAGCTAGGTGGTAATGATCGATATCGTTTGGGAATCCAAACTAACTCTGGTCATTTCCCTCATAGTACCCTTGGGCTACTAATAATTTTTTAGGGATCCATCGCGATGTTACATTGCCCTTTCTTGGGTGGGTAGCTGCTTTCCTTTTACGAGGCTTCTTGGTGGCTGAACGAGATTGAGCAGGGGAAGTAGCTGTTAACGAAGCTTTGGGAACCCATTTGTATGTACTCTTTGGCATAGTAAGCGAAGCTTTAGAGACCACCTTGCCTGTTTCCAGTCTTGGCGTTGAAGTGTTAGAGGGGTGGCAAACAATAAAAGATGGTTTTGCCACTGGACTTGGTGATTTTTCGTTATCCATCATTTTGTCCAGAGTCGATGGCTTAGGAGAGCGAGATTTTGAGTGGTCAGACCTAGTGTTGGTTCTTGCGTCGTGACTCATCTGGTTGCCCAATCGATATTGCATTTGGTGGCCATCATCCATTTGCGCCCTAAGTTTACAGTCCCTTCCATGGTACCAGCAGGCATAACCAAAAAGCTTTGAATTATGGTTCCCTTATCATAAGCAACCGAAGTGTGCAGAATTCCTGAGACAAGGGTTTTCTTCTTGTTGATTCCTTGAACTTGGATAGAGCTCTTGGATAAAGGTGGTTTTCCCAGCTGACACCACACGCCATATGATAGCAAATTGTGTTGAGCTCTTGTATCCAATAATGCATTATACAGCACCTCCCCGTAAGGACTCTGTAACTCAATTGGGTATCTTAGAGGTGGGTCAGATTCCAGTGCATCCTCCTCTGCTTCCTCGAAAAATACTTGCGTAATTCCCAAGTTGGCTTCTCGTTGTCTCCTAGCACGCTGTTGACGTTCTTTGGCTTCGACAGCTCAGCCTGTTCTTTAGCTGCCTTCTTTTGATGGATTGCGTGTAACTCCTCCTGGCTCAGGGGGTCATAGTATCTTTTGAATTTACTCCCATTAAGGAATCCAATGGTTTCAACTCCGTCGAGAGTCTCCACTCTGATGGTACCTTGCGGTGTAATTTCACATACTCTGTACGGTCCCTTACCAGCATATTTGAGCTTCTTCTTTTCGTTTCACACTCCATACATCAGGACTTTATCCCCAACCTTGATGTCCTTGTCCTTTAGATGGCGATCAAACCATTTTTTCCTTCTATCCTTCTCCACAAGGGCATTGTATACAGCCAATTGTCTTTCTTCGTTTAGCCGCTCAAGGATATATAGACGCTCTACTAAGGGATTACCATCCCAACCCTCTTGAGTAGCAACACGAAGACTAGGAATGACAAATTCCCACGGCATGACTGCTTCTTGGCCATATACCATTTTGAATGGTGTGCAATTAATAGCCACTTTGTACGCAGTACGATAGGCCCATAAAGCTGTCGTGAGCTTTAGATCCCAATCCGTGCGATGAGCTTCAACTGTCTTTGTCAAAACAGAGATTAATGTCTTGTTTGTACTCTCGGCTTGGCCATTCGCTTGCGGATAATAAGGAGTAGATTTATGATGGGATATCATGAAATTTGTTGTGAGCTCCTCAATCACTTCATTTATAAAATGCGTACCATTGTCGCTCACAAGTTCAAAAGGACAACCGAAGCGTGTGATTATATTTTCAAAGAGGAACTTGGCTGTTGTCCTCGCATCTGCCTTACGTGTTGCTTTCGCTTCAGCCCATTTGGTCATATAGTCAGTGGCCACAATAATATAGCGAGATTGTGTGTTTTGGGCCGCTGGGCTAATTGGACCTACAAAGTCTAAACCCCACTTTTCAAATGGTTGGTTTACTTTGATTGGATGTAGGGGCATCTGATCTTTCTTCTAGGGTTTCTTATATCGTTGGCATTCATCGCAACCCTTCACAAAGAGTGATGCATCTTGGAACATAGTGGGCCACCAATACCCTGATTGTAAGATCTTTCGCGCAGTTAAGTCTCCTGAGAAGTGACCACCGGCTACGCCCATATGTGCCTCTTGCAAAATGTATAGATACTCATCCTCTCGGGCACAACGCCTAAGAACGTCATCCTTTCCTCTTTTATAAAGAGTCCCAGCTATCAGGCAATAGGGTTCGCATTCTTTGATTAGCTTTCGAGCTAGATCTTTACGAAGCTCCTTGGGTGGAAAGCCATTAACCAAAAAGTTAACAATCTTCTCACTCCATTCAGGCATTGTCTCCACCATGAACAGGGAAGTGTCCGGTAAGTCATCATCAACCCCCGTAGGAGCTTCACCATTAGGTATGCGAGACAAATGATCAGCCATGACATGTTTTTTGCCAGGTCTCACAACAACAGTGAAATCAAACTCAAGAAGAATCAATAGCCATCGTGTGATTCTTCCTGTGGAGCATGGTTTGTTTACCAGATACAACAATGCTTGATGATCCACATAGAAAACAAACTTGGTGGCAAGGAGGTAATAACGAAATTTCCTTACTGCATATATCATTGCCAACCCTTCTCGCTCCGTAGTGGTGTAGTTCATCTCAGCATCGTTCAACTGGCGACTGGCAAAGCTAATGGGGTAGTCTAGCTTGTGTTCTCCAGGTTGAGTCAACACACACCCAATAGCAAAGTTTGATGCATCAATATGCACATGGAAGAGTAAATCCAAGTTAGGCATTCTAAAGATTGGGGCACTCGCCAAGGCCTTCTTTAATAGCTCATAGGCACGGTCACATTCTTCGGTCCAAATAAACTCGATGAGAAGCTTATACAATGGTCGAGCTATCTCGGCGAAGAAGAGAATAAACCTTCGATAATAACCAACATGGCCCATAAAGCGTTGGACTCCCTTGTAGTTGGTGGGTGGGGGTAATTCCAGAATGACCTTGATTTTACTCTCGTCAGTGGAAATCCCATTTTTGGACACTATATGCCCTAAGATAACTCCGTGTTTAACCCAGAATTGGCATTTGAAAGGATTCAAGGAGATGCGATATAATCTACACCTTTCAAATATTTTTCGTAAACACATCAGGTGCTCGTCCCAGGAGGAATGAACACAAAGATCATCTAAGAAAGCTTCACAAAAGTCCCTTAGATATTCCTTAAAGGCCGTGTTTATCAATCGTTGGAATGTTGCAGGTGCATTGGTCAAGCCAAAGGCCATGACGCGAAAGGCAAACACTCCAAACTCCGTGATAAATGCTGTTTTAGCTTGGTCCTCGACTGCAATTGTGATCTGATTGTAACCCGAGTACCCATCTAAAAAGCTATATGCCTCCTTGCCTGCCACTCTTTCAAGCACATGTTCAGAATATGGCAAGGGGTAATGATCCCTTCTGGTGGCTGCATTAACCTTTTTGAGATCAACGCACACTCTGAGTTTTCCATTCTTCTTTGGCACGATGACTATCGGAGAAACCCATTCTGAGTGCTCAATAGGATATATGAATCCACATTTTACCAGCTTTTCAATTTCCTCTTGTACAATCTTTGCGTACTTAGGATTCATTGGGTAGGGACGTTGCTGGACTGGTTTAGCAGTGCTAATCATTGGAATCGTGTGTTGCACCACCGAGGGTGGAACACCCTTCATATCATGATATGTCCAAGCAAATATATCCTTGAATTCTTTAAGAAGCTTCGTAAGTGCAGCTTCTTCCGCCTTGGTGAGGTCTTGAGCAATAAAAACTGGTTTAGACTCCTCACCCGGATCTGCTAAGTCTATCTCCTTGACTACCTCAGGGCCATCGTAGACATCGCTACTCCCATTGGTAGGCGTTCGTTGGGCTTTTGTGTAGACTACTTTACGTTCCCCTGTGGTGAATGATTTGAAATGCTCGGGTGCGGGGTGTAAGTCTACTGGTTCTTGTTGTCCCCGGTTTTTTTCTTTTA
Source organism: Cibotium barometz (assembly GCF_041138505.1). Lineage (NCBI taxonomy): Eukaryota > Viridiplantae > Streptophyta > Polypodiopsida > Cyatheales > Cibotiaceae > Cibotium > Cibotium barometz. Next base: position 26,071,720 of record NC_141107.1, on the reverse strand, counting down.
ATTCCGCCTCCTTTTGTTGTTGAGCCAACTCTTGGTTTTGCCGCCTTCTTGCAGTACGACTTAGTTTTGGCTTCTCTTCGATTTCTAATTGGGCGACGTCATGAGGTTGCGGAATACACCACATGACACTTTGGAGGTATTGTCCCCAATCATCCGCTATCTTCCGATGAGCATCAATGGCTCCTACATAACTAAGCCATTCTGCAGTGGATCGCTCCTTGTTTATTGCAGTTCGTACATTAGCTCGATAGCGTTGGTGCTTATGTCTCGTTTTCTTCTTACCAATTTTTTGATTTTTGTTTCTATCAGATTCGAACTCACTTGGTCGATCTTCACTTTTGGATGAACTGCAGGAGGTCACTGTCCTAGGCCTTGAGCACCTTGCTTCCACATTTGGGTGAATATTTGATTCATTTTCCCCATCAGGCTCAGGGTCAGTTTCTTCTTGAGATTCAGACTCAGAGTTGCATTGGTCAGAGTCTTCGCTACTTTCAGTGTCGGTGGAGTTTGCCACGTTCTCGCCATCAGGAGTCAAGTGCATAACACCTATCATGTTTATTGGCACTAACGGTGGCATATCTTGCCCGTCAGGTGTTACCCAACTTGTGCCTCTATTTCCCCATGTGTCTATGGTTGCCGCTAAGTGTACCCAATCCACGTTATCCGACTCAGTCATACCCGGGAGGACATCCATGTAAGGAGAATCCTTCCCATCATCAGTCTCTTTTTTGCATGTATAGCAATACCTTAATGGGGCGGAATGAACAGTGGTATCCGATCGATTATCGATGATAACCTTGCTTCCTAAAGGATGCGCACGACCATTCTCAAGATCAACTCGAATGACAGAGTCCTGGAATTGTAGATAGACATGGTTTTTCGACCAGTCATGCACCATTTGTGCTTCCCTCATGAAAGGACGTCCTAAGATCATTTGATATGACATAGGATGCTTGGAGAAATCCATTACAATGAAGGTATGTTTTACCTTGTATCCCAGGACCTTGATCTTAAGGTCCCTTAACATTCCAATAGGTTTAGCAATAGTTCCGTTTGCCATCTTAACCACTATGTTTGTGACTTCAAGGTGAGGTCTTCCCATAGATTCCCAACAGTTTTTAGTCACAATGCTCACGCCAGCACCACCATCAAGGATTCCCTTTAGAGTTAATCCCTTGGTAGTAATGGGGAGGGTTGCATTAGATTCGTCACCTTCAAAGTACTGTCCCAACTTGTTCACAGGTATTTCAATGACCGAGTTTTCATCTAGGTTGGGTTGTAGATCCCAATGTTGTGGTAGCCCCGCCTTTAGTTCTCCATTGAGAAATGCCCGAAGAGCTAAGAATAGCTCAGGATCTCCGTATAATTTGGATATGATCATGGTTCTGATCTCGGAGGACATGAAATCCATAGCTTGGACACATTCAACGGTACTTTTCGAGACATCGCCCCTTGACTAGGGACTGGTGAAGATGGAATCACTTCCTCTTCGATGGGGTCAGGCATTCCCTCACTAAACATTCTTTCCAGCAAGAAGGGTGTTTGCCCACTTCCGGATGTCCTATCCTCACTTTCTTCCCGAATGATACTAGGTATAGCTAACGGTTTATGGTTCCGGTGAGGCTGAACTTGCGTAGGAAACACTGTGTCTGGAATTTTGATTTTTCTCGGGTTTGGCTCCAGTTCTCTTTGTGTTTCTTCCACCAAACCCCTTAAGTGTTACACTTGTTCAATCTCCTCAACTGGGTTTGGGTAAGTTCCAATCTTTTTCTTGAGGGTTTTTGGCCCACGTGGCTTGTCTTGGGGAGTCTCAGTCAGTTTGGGTGGTCGAGAGGGCATTAACTGACTTGATTGTGGGACCGAGGAAGTTTCCTTCTGTTTTCCCTTATTTATGTACTCGCTTGATTCTCCTTCATTGAGCTCCCGAGTGGGTTCCTCCTTTAAGGTAGTGGCTTTGGTCCCCATGGTTTCTATTGAATCAGAATCATCTTCAGGATCATTCATATACACGGGGTCGTCTCCTGTCCCTATGTTAGTCTTTGAACTGGGCTTGGAGCTCGTGGCATTAAGCGATCTCTTTCGTCGTGTTTTCTTTTTCTTTGCCTGAGCGATTGATGCAGTATCCCTCTCTTCAAGAATGTAGTTTTGATTTTGAAGCATTGACCGTGTAACTACATTCGCGGGTACAACAGGTGTGGTTCCTCGTGCTTGGTTGGTGACCTCAACCAAATTCAATGGCGTAATCTTGGGTGCATTAGGATTATGTGGACATTGAGCAATCAAATGATCTATGCCACAACGATTACATGTAAGTACCGGCATTCCCAATGTGCTCCCTTGATTTGGTTGCATATGAGTAGCAATCTTCTATAGCCTTGTGCGCTTTTGCCGCACAGGTCGTAGCTGGGGACTTGCCGAACACCGTATGCGAGCCACGAATGGCTGCAAGCATACAACCAGGAAGGCAAGCTCAAAACAGAATGCAAAAGGTGTGTCACTCACCGCTTAACTGCCGCCTTGAAGGATTCCCGCGTCGCAGCCGTGAAGGAGGAGCCGCCGTCGCTGCTCTACCGCCTCTCCGCCGCCTCGCCGTGCCGCTACACAGTGCGCTCGATCGCTCTCTCACTCTCTCTCTCTCTCTCACACACGCAGGAGAAGGAAAACAAGGAGATAAGGCAAGAGCACTCTTCTATTCACAACACATGAGAATGAGGATTTTAGGGTTACATTTGACTCATATAGGTGACTTGGCCGTTCACACTTGGGCGCCCATACATGGCCGGCCGACCCTAACCCTTATCCTACTGATATCCAAGGTGCGCCTCTCATCGGCGATCACCCAATCCCTTCATCCTTAACATATGGTGCCGACAAGCCCGGCCCATGACTCAAAATATTTAAATTAATGACGTAAAATATAGTATGTCGCAATGTCCGCCATGGGTTAACATGCCCCCCTTCCTGATGTAGATTCCGTCCTCGGAAGCTATGGTATGGTAAGCTCGAGAGGGTTGTTGTGGGAGACCGTCTGCAAAACAGGGAAGTAGAGTGAAGGTATGCTGGAATTCAAAAGATATAAAGTGTATAAATTCAAGCATGTTAGATTACAATGGATATTGCTTATGAGAACTTAGTTTAAGGGTCACATGAATGAGCTAGTGTAGCAAATTAATAGGAGTTTAAAATTATTGAAAGGAATTCAAGAGTTAGCAAGGTGTCAAAGGTTAATCAAGGTTTATATAACTGGCCTAAGTCAAGGAAAATAACCAAGCTTAATAAATAACAGATGACCACACTGTGTCTACTCTAAGAACAAGTTAATACCACGCGTCTAGGGACACAAGAAACATCAGAGTTACAGGAGCCTTTTGCCTTTTTTTTTTTTAATGCACATGACAATTTTTACACACAATGGCGACCTTCCTAAGGCAAAACTAACATCGATCCTGGTACCATGTTTAACACAAGGCATTATCCAGGAATCTATTAGCTCACTTTAGGCAAGACTACCCCCTATCAACCAAGGCATCGGTCTGGAGTAGAATACTCCTCGCCTACCAAGTATCAATAAGGCGATAGGCCAACATTAAAGCACATTAAGACTTATATTGCCATTTATTGTAGGCTTTTTTTTTTAAATATTTCTTTTGATCCTCGCTCCTGAACTATAATTTGTCTTGCATCCTTTCGACAAAGGGGTAATAGCTATGTCCTAGAGGTCAACACACACATGGCCAGGTGTCAAACATTAAGATGGTTTGACCCTAGACCTAAGACAATCGTATTCCAAGGTTAACTAAAGACGTCATGCTGCCTAGGAATATTTCCAATAAAGTTAAGCTCATTAATGATTTACACTAGCATGCAAGCAACTTCAAAAACTAAGTAGTACATTGACAATTTCCATGTGGTCATGCATTATAGTTTATGCAATTGATTGAACAGTAAAAACGAAAGAGAGTGGGTATGGAAGAATTACACCTGTAATTGGAGATCTCCTTGATTCGATGAGACAGCTTGCAATTTGATGTAGATATATTTTGATGAACGTTGCAGCAGTCTCAGGACTTGAAAGCAAACCCATCTCAAACCTTTCAACCTGTACAATCAACTAACAAGCACTATACCTCGAGAGGCACATCAGTGTGAAAATTTCAAGACTTGTTTAAGGAATCTAAACTAGAAAAAACTTGCAAACACTAACCTACCTACCAGTCACCACACTACTACTGAGGATACGGTAAGAGGATGTTGTAGAGTCCTGGCTCTAGCCCTAAGGCTAAGCCTCTATCCGCATCATCCAAACAAATAAAGTCAACCTCAGTAGTGCCATGAGTTTCATCCGTCCATTCATCACTGTCAGATATTTCCTTTTCATTTTCCCATCCACATAAACTCATCAAAAATGTAACCATGCGAGGATAGTCATCTTGTGGAAAAGGAAAGTATTGGGCTATCGGGGATATGTCCTCTACGGAGTAGGGGTCAGTCATGGTCAATAGGCGAATTAGCCATTCTAATTCCTCAACATTTTCCTCTCTGGCTAGTATATCTATATGATCCCATTCAGTTTCAATTACAGGATAGCACATGTGGAATATCTGAGAAAGGTATAGATGATACCTCTCACCAAAGGTAGGAGTGGATGAAGTGTATGATGATCGGGCATCTGCCATATCTGCAAACACAGATATAGCATCAGTAGGTTTAGACAGGTCAATCTAGTTCTTGATTGTATACGGATATTTCTCTTGTTTTGTGCTCTTGCTCTTTTTACTATTTTTTGTTTTTCTTTTCTTTGTTTTTTTATTTTAATGTATGAAGCTATATATATACATCCCCTTGAATTTGGCAATTACATGGTCAGGGGAGAAGGTTAAGGAGGAAGCATTAGAATGTCGAGCGTGAGTACATGCTCTCCCTTTCCTTAGGTAGATCATATTATTTGCAATGATGTTGCAGCCTCTTGGAACCAATTTGTCCAGCGGGTCATAGGTTGTGATGTGGGCAGATAGCTTTTTATGACCCTTGTGGCTACATCCAATTGCAGAGATGGTAGTGTACGCTCCCATTGACGAATGGAGGAAATGGTTTCCGACGATACTATTACAAGGGGAGACGTAGACTCATCGGTTTTTTGTTGGGTGTTGACAAGAGTAGGTGTAGAGCATGTAGAAACTTCTATATGATTGTGTGCCTGGCATGAGGAGCTAGAAGCTTCATGTGGCTCCCCCCTTCCTGAGCTAGGTGGTAATGATCGATATCGTTTGGGAATCCAAACTAACTCTGGAAGAAGTGGTGCAGAGCACTCTGTTACCTTTCCCTTACCACGATCTTGAATTATCGTTGGGGTGGCAACAATTGGTTTGCAAGGTTTCACAGGTGATGTAGAGGGATTCAGCTTATGTTTAGGGACCCAAATCTGGTCATTTCCCTCGTAGTACCCTTGGGCTACTAATAATTTTTTAGGGATCCATCGTGATGTTACATTGCCCTTTTTCGGGTGGGTAGCTGCTTTCCTTTTACGAGGCTTCTTGGTGGCTGAACGAGATTGAGCAGGGGAAGTAGCTATTAACGAAGCTTTTGGGACCCATTTGTATGTGTTTTTTGGCAGAGTAAGCGGAGCTTTAGAGACCACCTTGCCTGTTTCCACTCTTGGCGTTGAAGCTTTAGAGGGATGGCCAATAATCGAAGATGGTTTTGCCACTGGACTTGGTGATTTTTCGTTATCCATCATTTTGTCCAGAGTGGATGGCTTAGGAGCGAGATTTTGAGCGGTCAGACCTAGTGTTGGTTCTTGCGTTGTGACTTGTCTGGTTGCCCAATCGATATTGCACTTGGTGGCCATCATCCATTTGCGCCCTAAGATTACAGTCCCTTGCATGGTACCAGCAGGCATAACCAAGAAGCTTTGAATTATGGTTCCCTTGTCATAGGCAACCGAAGTGTGCAGAATTCCTGAGACAGGGGTTTTCTTCTTGTTGATTCCTTGAACTTGGATAGAACTCTTGGATAAAGGTGGTTTTCCCAGTTGACACCACACGCCATATGATAGCAAATTGTGTTGAGCTCCTGTATCCAATAATGCATTATACAGCACCTCCCCGTAAGGACTCCGTAACTCAATTGGGTATCTTAGAGGTGGGTCAGATTCCAGTGCATCCTCCTCTGCTTCCTCGAAAAATACTTGCGTAATTCCCAAGTTGGCTTCTCGTTGTCTCCTAGCACGCTGTTGACGTTCTTTAGCTTCGACTCTCGCTTGTATCTTTTTAAGCTCAGCTTGTTCTTTAGCTGCCTTCTTTTGATGGATTGCATGTAACTCCTCCTGGCTCAGGGGATCATAGTATCGTTTGAATTTACTCCCATTAAGGAATCCAATGGTTTCAACTCCGTCGAGAGTCTCCACTCTGATGGTACCTTGCGGGGTAATTTCACATACTCTATATGGTCCCTTACCAGCATATTTGAGCTTCTTCTTTTCGTTTCGCACTCCATACATCAGGACTTTATCCCCAACCTTGATGTCCTTGTCCTTTAGATGGCGATCAAACCATTTTTTCCTTCTATCCTTCTCCACAAGGGCATTGTATACAGCCAATTGTCTTTCTTCGTTTAGCCGCTCAAGGATATACAGACGCTCTGCTAAGGGATTACCATCCCATCCCTCTTGAGTAGCAACACGAAGACTAGGAATGACAAATTCCCACGGCATGACTGCTTCTTGGCCATATACCATTTTGAATGGTGTGCAATTAATAGCCACTTTGTACGCAGTACGATAGGCCCATAAAGCTGTCGTAAGCTTTAGATCCCAATCCGTGCGGTGAGCTTCAACTGTCTTTGTCAAAACAGAGATTAAAGTCTTGTTGGTACTCTCAGCTTGGCCATTTGCTTGCGGATAGTAAGGAGTAGATTTATGATGGGATATCATGAAATTTGTTGTGAGCTCCTTAATCACTTCATTTATAAAATGCGTACCATTGTCGCTCACAAGTTCTAAAGGACAACCGAATCGTGTGATTATATTTTCAAAAAGGAACTTGGCTGTTGTCCTCGCATCTGCCTTACGTGTCGCTTTCGCTTCAGCCCATTTGGTCATATAGTCAGTGGCCACAATAATATAGCGAGATTGTGTGTTTCGGGCCGCTGGACTAATTGGACCTACAAAGTCTAAACCCCACTTTTCAAATGGTTGGTTTACTTTGATTGGATGTAGGGGCATCTGATCTTTCCTCTGGAGTTTCTTGTATCGTTGGCATTCATCGCAACCCTTCACAAAGAGTGATGCATCTTGGAACATAGTGGGCCACCAATACCCTGATTGTAAGATCTTTCGCGCAGTTAAGTCTCCTGAGAAGTGACCACCGGCTACGCCCATATGTGCCTCTTGTAAAATGTATAGATACTCATCCTCTCGGGCACAACGCCTAAGAACGTCATCCTTTCCTCTTTTATAAAGAGTCCCAGCTATCAGGCAATAGGGTTCGCATTCTTTGATCAGCTTTCGAGCTAGGTCTTTACGAAGCTCCTTGGGTGGGAAGCCATTAACCAAAAAGTTAACAATCTTCTCACTCCATTCAGGCATTGTCTCCACCATGAACAGGGAAGTGTCAGGTAAGTCATCATCAACCCCTGTAGGAGCCTCACCATTGGGTATGCGAGACAAATGATCAGCCATAACATGTTTCTTGCCAGGTCTCACAACAACCGTGAAATCAAACTCAAGAAGAATCAATAGCCATCGTGTGATTCTTCCTGTGGAGCATGGTTTGTTTACCAGATACAACAATGCTTGATGATCCACATAGAAAACAAACTTGGTGGCAAGGAGGTAATAACGAAATTTCCTTACTGCATATATCATTGCCAACCCTTCTCGCTCCGTAGTGGTGTAGTTCATCTCAGCATCGTTCAACTGGCGACTGGCAAAGCTAATGGGGTAGTCTAGCTTGTGTTCTCCAGGTTGAGTTAACACACACCCAATAGCAAAGTTTGATGCATCAATATGCACATGGAAGAGTAAATCCCAGTTAGGCATTCTCAAGATTGGAGCACTCGCCAAGGCCTTCTTTAATAGCTCATAGGCACGGTCACATTCTTCGGTCCAAATAAACTCGATGAGAAGCTTATACAATGGTCGAGCTATCTCGGCGAAGAAGAGAATAAACCTTCGATAATAACCAACGTGGCCCATAAAGCGTTGGACTCCCTTGTAGTTGGTGGGTGGTGGCAATTCCAGAATGACCTTGATTTTACTCTCGTCAGTGGAAATCCCATTTTTGGACACTATATGCCCTAAGATAACTCCGTGTTTAACCCAGAATTGGCATTTGAAAGGATTCAAGGAGATGCGATATAATCTACACCTTTCAAATATTTTTCGTAAACACATCAAGTGCTCGTCCCACGAGGAATGAACACAAAGATCATCTAAGAAAGCTTCACAGAAGTCCCTTAGATATTCCTTAAAGGCCGTGTTTATCAATCGTTGGAATGTTGCAGGTGCATTGGTCAAGCCAAAGGCCATGACGCGAAAGGCAAACACTCCAAACTCCGTGATAAATGCTGTTTTAGCTTGGTCCTCGACTGCAATTGTGATCTGATTGTAACCCGAGTACCCATCTAAAAAGCTATATGCCTCCTTGCCTGCCACTCTTTCAAGCACATGTTCAGAATATGGCAAGGGGTAATGATCCCTTCTGGTGTCTGCATTAACCTTTTTGAGATCAACGCACACTCTGAGTTTCCCATTCTTCTTTGGTACAATGACTATCGGAGAAACCCATTCTGAGTGCTCAATAGGGTATATGAATCCACATTTTACAAGCTTTTCAATTTCCTCTTGTATAATCTTTGCGTACTTAGGATTCATTGGGTAGGGACGTTGCTGGACTGGTTTAGCCGTGCTAATCATTGGGATCGTGTGTTGCACCACCGAGGGTGGAACACCCTTCATATCATGATATGTCCAGGCAAATATGTCCTTGAATTCTTTAAGAAGCTTCGTAAGTGCAGCTTCTTCTGCCTTGGTGAGGTCTTGAGCAATAAAAACGGGTTTAGACTCCTCACCTGGATCTGCTAAGTCTATCTCCTTAACTACCGCAGGGCCATCGTAGACACCGCTACTCCCATTGGTAGGCGTTCGTTGGGCTTTTGTGTAGACCACTTTACGTTCCCCTGTGGTGAATGATTTGAAATGCTCGGGTGCGGGGTGTAAGTCTACTGGTTCTTGTTGTGCCAGGCTTTTTTCTTTCAATTCCGCTTCCTTTTGTTGTTGAGCCAACTCTTGGTTTTGCCGCCTTCTTGCAGTACGACTTAGTTTTGGCTTCTCTTCGATTTCTAATTGGGCGACGTCATGAGGTTGCGGAATACACCACATGACACTTTGGAGGTATTGTCCCCAATCATCCGCTATCTTCCGATGAGCGTCAATGGCTCCTACATAACTAAGCCATTCTGCAGTGGATCTTTCCTTGTTTATTGCAGTGCGTACATTAGCTCGATAGCGTTGGCGCTTATGTCTCGTTTTCTTCTTACCAAGTTTTTGATTTTCGTTTCTATCAGATTCGGACTCACTTGGTCGATCTTCACTTTCGGATGAACTGCAGGAGGCCACTGTCCCAGGCCTTGAGCACCTTGCTTCCACATTTGTGTGAATATTTGATTCATTTTTCCCATCAGGCTCAGGGTCAGTTTCTTCTTGAGATTCATACTCAGAGTTGCATTGGTCAGAGTCTTTGCTACTTTCAGTGTCAGTGGAGTTGGCCACTTTCTCGCCATTAGGGGTCAAGTGCATAACACCTATCATGTTTATTGGCACTAATGGTGGCATATCTTGCCCCTCAGGTGTTACCCAACTTGTACCTCTATTTCCCCATGTGTCTATGGTTGCCGCTAGGTGTACCCAATCCACGTTATCCGACTCAGTCATACCCGATAGGACATCCATATAAGGAGAATCTTTCCCATCATCAGTCTCTTTTTTGCATGTATAGCAATACCTTAATGGGGCAGAGTGAACAGTGGTATCCGATCGATTATCGATGATAACCTTGCTTCCTAAAGGATGCGCGCGACCATTCTCAAGATCAACTCGAATGACAGAGTCCTGGAATTGTAGGTAGACATGGTTTTTCGACCAGTCATGTACCATTTGTGCTTCCCTCATGAAAGGACGTCCTAAGATCATTTGATATGACATAGGATGCTTGGAGAAATCCATTACAATGAAGGTATGTTTTACCTTGTATCCCAGGACCTTGATCTTAAGGTCCCTTAACATTCCAATAGGTTTAGCTATGGTTCCGTTTGCCATCTTAACCACTATGTTTGTGACTTCGAGGTGAGGTCTTCCCATAGATTCCCAACAGTTTTTAGTCACAATGCTCACTCCAGCACCACCATCAAGGATTCCCTTTAGAGTTAATCCCTTGGTAGTAATGGGGAGGGTGGCATTAGATTCGTCCCCTTCAAAGTACTGTCCCAACTTGTTCACAGGTATTTCCACGACCGAGTCTTCATCTAGGTTGGGTTGTAGATCCCAATGTTCCCCTTCATCTTGAAGCGTATCGGGTCTATCCATATTTGCAAATTGTGGTAGCCCCGCCTTTAGTTCTCCATTGAGAAATGCTCGAAGAGCTAAGAATAGCTCAGGATCTCCATATAATTTGGATATGATCGTGGTTCTGATCTCAGAGGACATGAAATCCATTAGCTTAGACACATTCAACGGTACTTTTCGAGACATCGCCCCTTGACTAGGGACTGGTGAAGATGGAATCACTTCCTCTTCGATGGGGTCAGGCATTCCCTCACTAAACATTCTTTCCAGTAAGAAGGGTGTTTGCCCACTTCCGGATGTCCTATCCTCACTTTCTTCCCGAATGATACTCGGTATAGCTAACGGTTTATGGTTCCGGTGAGGCTGAACTTGCGTAGGAAACACTGTGTCTGGAATTTTGATTTTTCTCGGGTTTGGCTCCAGTTCTCGTTGTGTTTCTTCCACCAAACCCCTTAAGTGTTGCACTTGTTCAATCTCCTCAACTGGGTTCGGGTAAGTTCCAATCTTTTTCTTGAGGGTTTTTGGCCCATGTGGCTTGTCTTGGGGAGTCTCAGTCAGTTTGGGTGGTCGAGAGGGCATTAACTGACTTGGTTGTGGGGCCGAGGAAGTTTCCTTTTGTTTTCCCTTATTTAGGTACTCGTTTGATTCTCCTTCATTGAGCTCCCGAGTGGGTTCCTCCCTTAAGGTAGTGGCTTTGGTCCCCATGGTTTCTATTGAATCGGAATCATCTTCAGGATCATTCATATACACGGGGTCGTCTCCTGTCCCTATGTTAGTCTTTGAACTGGGCTTGGAGCTCGTGGCATTAAGCGATCTCTTTCGCCGTGTTTTCTTTTTCTTTGCCTGAGCGATTGATGCAGTATCCCTCTCTTCAAGAATGTAGTTTTGATTTTGAAGCATTGACCGTGTAACTACATTCGCGGGTACAACGGGTGTGGTTCTTCGTGCTTGGTTGGTGACCTCAACCAAATTCAATGGCGTAATCTTGGGTGCATTAGGATTATGTGGACATTGAGCGATCAAATGATCTATGCCACAACGATTACATGTAAGTACCGGCATTCCCGATGTGCTCCCTTAATTTGGTTGCATTTGAGTAGCGATCTTCTGTAGCCTATTAGGGCACTTCGCTACACGATGCGGTCCACCACACTCGTAGCATTGAAGAGGTGGTCTCCTTGCCATGGTATTAAGGTTTTGCCCTCTTGTGGCGAGAGCAGCCGCTTGATATACAGGCTTGACTTGCCCGAGATGATCCTCCATGTAGTACTGGGGAATCATTTCAAATGTATCAATCCCGTATGGAGCAGTGGGGTCTATCTCCTCTTCATAATCCCCACATGCACTATGTGACTCACAACCCATTTGGTTTATAGGAGTAATCCTTGGATGTGGAGGTTGTGGTCCTAGCACTGGCGGTGGTAACGGCACAGACTGGACTACATTCGGACTCCTTGGAACTATGTGCTGTGACGGTTGCTGGACAGGTTGTGCAGGCATTAGCGCAGGTACTTGAGGTGTGTTTGACCAAGCTAGTGGTGCCTGGTTTGCCAACATTCGCTTAAGTGTTAGGCAATCTTTAGATTGATGGCCATACTTACCACATGCATTGCAATTCCCATTGAATTTGACTCTGAATGTGGGACATTCACTCGTGCTATGTGGTCCTAAGCACACCGAACACCATTGTTGCTCTCTCCTTGGGTACATATGGCTATTCTGAGGAGCTCGATTACCCCTAAAGTATTCTTGGAGAGCCTTAGTAAGGTCGGTCACAGACATTTCAGATATCTTGGGCTCCTTTGCAATAGGTTTTACCGTCATTGGCTCGTGCCCAGATACTTGCGAACTAACGGATTTTGTCTCCGAAGACACCTTTTTACCTGCAATCATCAAGTTGTCTTCTAACTGGATTGCATTGGCAGTGACTGCTTCCCACGTTGTAAGACCTCTAATGACTAGGCCATTGTAAATGTCCTCGTGGCGCAATCCTCGGATGAATCTATCGAGGAGTTGGTTGTTATTGAAGCGTTCATCGGGAGTGCAGCGAGAATTTAGATGCTTCAATCGACTTATAAAGTCTCTCACTGACTCCCCTTCCTCGCGTTCAGCTTTTTGGAGTTGAGATGCTACCCCCCAAAGCACACCCTCGCGTATGTATTCTTTCAAGAACAATCTCTTGAGAGTGGGGTAGTGAGTGCGCTCTTCAACCCTTAAGGTTCGATACCAATCTCCGGCCTTCCCACTCAAAGTTAAGCCTAAGGCTTTACACTTATGCAGCTCATTGTGCTCTTCCAAGGAATCACACACGTGTTCAAAGACTTCAATGTGCTTCCTAACATCCTCGCCACTGAAGTTTTGAGTGAGCTTAGCCACTTGTACTGCCTTGCTTCTAGGTTCTCTCTCATGCATACCCCGCATGTTTTCCGCAATAGATCGTCCGATCGTCTGAGCAAACGCTGCGAGATCACCTAGGTGAGCAGGCATAGCTGGTGGAAGCACTTCTGGGATAGCCTGGCTAATAGGAGTTGGCGTTGGTCTAAGTAGGTTGGCAAATGACGTAGGATATGATATGTGGCTAGGTCTAGCTCCTCTTGGATAATGGTTATGATAAAGCGGTCGTGGAGCATACGCCATTGGCATACTAGGAGGCGTAGGAGCTACCTGAGCATGAGTAGCGATAGGTACATAGGGTCGATAGGCACTGGCACGCACTGTTGTAGGTACTGTTCCACTAGGTAGCGGTGTCGTACTAACTACAGCGGTAACAGGTGCACTTTCAGCTATGCTCATCATTGGGGTAGGCATTGCGGATTCCCTAATGGAAAGTTGAGCCAAGGTTGGAAAGCTAAAGTTACTACTCGTGGGCTCAACCTGCATTGAGACTCCAGGCGAAACAACATATGAAGGGTCTATGGGACTCACCGAGGGAGTCTCCAATTGTGATAGGGTTGGTTGTTTGGCCTTGCCCGTATCCAAAAACCTCATAGGGCCAGTGGAAACTAGGTCCACTCCCCTATTTTGCCTCTCAATCTGGATAATTCTATGAATAACATCACATATCATGTGTTGTTGCTCCTCTAGATTAGTGGCGCTAGATGTAGATCGTAGGACTTCTAACCAACCTACATGGTATGTGTAACCTGTGTATAGGTCAGTTAGAGTCTCTGTGTGTAGATCATATTCCCAATTTTCATTGAGAAATATCCCATCTAGACTTGGTGTGCCAAATGGTTCTCTTGAAGTGGACGCAATGTCACTTCTTATGGGTTGGCTTCTAGGGACCTCTACTTTAGGAAGAGCATTGGAATGTGGTAGCTCAGTAGGGCCCTCATTAAACGAAGTGGGTAGAATATCCACATGGACACTCTTTGGGAGGGTAGGGTCCACATAAGATGTGAATGGCGAATCTACTACCCCTCCTTCCTCATTTACTTTGCTTGTCGCATGCTCAGAGCGTGTAGCTCTACTAAAGGTCTCTATTAAACGACTAAACATGCTAGATCCGGGCTGTGGGGCCCACACTGGCATGTTTTGGCTTGTCTCCTCAGGGTTCTTGGTAGGGTGCCCTTCCATGGCTTCTGAGTCGGAGGATGAGTCACTATCCACTATTCGTGGATCTTGGGTTGCACTCCCTTGGGTTCCAGCCGAAGGCCAAGATGCCAACGTGGAGGGATGGTGTGAGCCTGCGTAGACTGAAACGCTTTCTAGTGGCTCAGACTCCAGCACCCAACCAGAGCGTAGATGCATGTGACGTGGGTACCCTACGTGCGTTGGTAACTACCCTTGAAACTCACACAAGTGGTTTCTTAGGTGTTTCGCACCCCGTTTTTACTTGTTTTTGTGTTGTTTTTAACCCGTTTTTGACCCCCTTACCTACGGTCGAACTTAGACTAGGGCGTGTGATAGCTCGAAACGAGCGTATCGTTTAAAGGGTCCTAGTGTGCTTTACAGCACCGTGTTCGCCTATCTAGAGCTCCTGTAGTCCTCAAAACAGTCCGTTTCCTTTGGGGGAAAAGGGCAAAAGCCTATTTGCTTGTGGAGGAAAGGGTGAGGGCTTTATCCCACATGCTCACTTTACTCCTTGGGGAGTGGGCTACATATAGGGCACAACTTCCCATAAGCTCTCACTTGAGAGAAAGCTATGGAGGCTCACTCTCCTATATATATATATCAAAAGACCAAGACCGAGACCGAGACCGAGACCGAGACCGGGGCCGTGGGTCGTGGGTCGATTGGGGTTCTTTCTTTTCAAAATTTTTTTCTCCAATTAGAAAATCTTTCCTCTCCACGTGTTCGGTTCTTTCTTTGAAAATAAAATTTAATTTTTTGTTTTTTATTTTTTATAATTTTTTTTTATTTTTTATTTTCTGTTTTTTTTGTGAGATAAGTTTTCTAGGGTTTCCTTAGGGTTCAGCCTTGGCCGCGGTGCAGTTCGCACACACAGCACAGATCTGGGGATTCAGAAATCCCTCTCACACGCGGAAACCAGATAACAGAATGCACGCCCACACGCAGAGCGGAAAAATAACAAAAAAGAAACAGAAATGCAGAAGACAACTTGCAGAAACAGAGATTGAAAACCACAGAAACACCACAACAGCAACACAGACGCCTTTCCTACAGTAGTGTAAATTAAACTTCACGCAGCAGCAGCCGAGCTGCAAACTGGAGCTTGGTGCAGGGCAACTCCCCGGCAGCGGCGCCAAAAATGTGCGCTTTTGCCGCACAGGTCGTAGCTGGGGACTTGCCGAACACCGTATGCGAGCCACGAATGGCTGCAAGCATACAACCAGGAAGGCAAGCTCAAAACAGAATGCAAAAGGTGTGTCACTCACCGCTTAACTGCCGCCTTGAAGGATTCCCGCGTCGCAGCCGTGAAGGAGGAGCCGCCGTCGCCGCTCTACCGCCTCTCCGCCGCCTCGCCGTGCCGCTACACAGTGATCTCGATCGCTCTCTCACTCTCTCTCTCTCTCTCACACACGCAGGAGAAGGAAAACAAGGAGATAAGGCAAGAGCACTCTTCTATTCACAACACATGAGAATGAGGATTTTAGGGTTACATTTGACTCATATAGGTGACTTGGCCGTTCACACTTGGGCGCCCATACATGGCCGGCCGACCCTAACCCTTATCCTACTGATATCCAAGGTGCGCCTCTCATCGGCGATCACCCAATCCCTTCATCCTTAACATATGGTGCCGACAAGCCCGGCCCATGACTCAAAATATTTAAATTAATGACGTAAAATATAGTATGTCGCAATGTCCGCCATGGGTTAACAAGCCTATTAGGGCACTCCGCTACACGATGCGGTCCACCACACTCATAACATTGAAGAGGTGGTCTCCTCGCCATGGTATTAAGGTTTTGCCCTCTTGTGGCAAGAGCAGTCGCTTGATATATAGGCTTGACTTGCCCGAAATGATCCTCCATGTAGTACTGGGGAATCATTTCAAACGTATCAATCCCGTATGGAGCAGTAGGGTCTATCTCCTCTTCATAATCCCCACATGCACTATGTGACTCACAACCCATCTGGTTTATTGGGGTTATCTTGGATGTGGAGGTTGTGGTCCTAGCACTGGCGGTGGTAACGGCACAGAGTGGACTACATTCGGATTCCTTGGAACTACGTGCTGTGTGACGGTTGCTCGACAAGTTGTGCAGGCATTACCGCGGGTACTTGAGGTGTGTTTGACCAGGCTAGTGGTGCCTGATTTGCCAACATTCGCTTAAGTACTAGGCAATCTTTAGATTGATGGCCATACTTACCACATGCATTGCAATTCCCATTGAATTTGACTCTGAATGTGGGACATTCACTCGTGCTATGTGGTCCTAAGCACACCGAACACCATTGTTGCTCTCTCCTTGGGTACATATGGCTATTCTGAGGAGCTCGATTACCCCTAAAGTATTCTTGGAGAGCCTTAGTAAGGTCGGTCATCACAGACATTTCAGATATCTTGGGCTCCTTTGCAATAGGTTTTACCATCATTGGCTCGTGCCCAGATACTTGCAAACTAACGGATTTTGTTTCTGAAGACACCTTTTTACCTGCAATCATCAAGTTGTCTTCTAACTGGATTGCATTGGCAGTGTGACTGCTTCCCACGTTGTAAGACCTCTAATGACTAGGCCATTGTAAATGTCCTCGTGGTGCAATCCTCGGATGAATCTATCGAGGAGTTGGTTGTTATTGAAGCGTTCATCGGGAGTGCAGCGAGAATTTAGATGCTTCAATCGACTTATAAAGTCTCTCACTGACTCCCCTTCCTCGCGTTCAGCTTTTTGGAGTTGAGATGCTACTCCCCAAAGCACACCCTCACGTATGTATTCTTTCAAGAACAATCTCTTGAGAGTGGGGTAGTGAGTGCGCTCTTCAACCCTTAAGGTTCGATACCAATCTCCGGCCTTCCCACTCAAGGTTAAGCCTAAGGCTTTACACTTATGCAGCTCATTGTGCTCTTCCAAGGAATCACACACGTGTTCAAAGACTTCAATGTGCTTCCTAACATCCTCGTTACCATTGAAGTTTTGAGTGAGCTTAGCCACTTGTACTGCCTTGCTTCTAGGTTCTCTCTCAGGCATACCCCGCATGTTTTCCGCAATAGATCGTCCAATCGTCTGAGCAAACGCTGCGAGATCACCTAGGTGAGCAGGCATAGCTAGTGGAGGCACTTCCGGGATAGCCTGGCGGCTGATAGGAGTTGGCGTTGATCTGAGTAGGTTAGCAAATGACGTAGGATATGATATGTGGCTAGGCCTAGCTCCTCTTGGATAATGGTGGTGATAAGGCGGTCGTGGAGCATACGCCATTGGCATACTAAGAGGCGTAGGAGCTACCTGAGCATGAGTAGCGATAGGTACATAGAATCGATAGGCACTGGCACGCACTGTTGTAGGTACTGTTCCACTAGGTAGCAGTGTCGTACTAACTACAGCGGTAACAGGTGCACTTTCAGCTATGCTCATCATTGGGGTAGGCATTGCGGATTCCCTAATGGAAAGTTGAGCCAAGGTTGGAAAGCTAAAGTTACTACTCGTGGGCTCAACTTGCATTGAGACTCCAGGCGAAACAACATATGAAGGGTCTATGGGACTCACCGAGGGAGTCTCCAATTGTGATAGGGTTGGTTGTTTGGCCTTGCCCGTATCCAAAAACCTCATAGGGCCCAGTGGAAACTAGGTCCACTCCCCTATTTTGCCTCTCAATTTGGATAATTCTATGAATAACATCACATATCATGTGTTGTTGCTCCTCTAGATTAGTGGCGCTAGATGTAGATCGTAGGACTTCTAACCAACCTACATGGTATGTGTAACCCGTGTATAGGTCCGTTAGAGTCTCTGTGTGTAGATCATATTCCCAATTTTCATTGAGAAATATCCCATCTAGACTTGGTGTGCCAAACGGTTCCCTTGAAGTGGACGCAATGTCACTTCTTATGGATTGGCTTCTAGGGACCTCTACTTTAGGAAGAGTATCGGAAGGTGGTAGCTCAGTAGGGCCCTCATTAAACGAAGTGGGTAGAATATCCACATGGACACTCTTTGGGAGGGTAGGGTCTACATAATATGTGAATGGCGAATCCACTACCCCTCCTTCTTCATTTACTTCGCTTGTCGCATGTTCAGAGCGTGTAGCTCTACTAAAAGTCTCTATTAGACGACTAAACATGCTAGATCCAGGTTGTGGGGCCCACACTGGCATGTTTTGGCTTGTCTCCTCAGGGTTCTTGGTAGGGTGTCCTTCCATGGCTTCTGAGTCAGAAGATGAGTCACTATCCACTATTCATGGATCTTGGGTCGCACTCCCTTGGGTTCCAGCCGCCGAAGGCCAAGATGCTAACGTGGAGGGATGGTGTGAGCCTGCGTAGACTGAAACGCTTTCTAGTGGCTCAGACTCCAGCACCCAACCAGAGCGTAGATGCATGTGACGTGGGTACCCTACGTGCATTGGTAACTACCCTTGAAACTCACACAAGTGGTTTCTTAGGTGTTTCGCACCCCGTTTTTACTTGTTTTTGTGTTGTTTTTAACCCGTTTTTGACCCCCTTACTTACGGTCGAACTTGGACTAGGGCGTATGATAGCTCAAAATGAGCGTATCGTTCAAAGGGTCCTAGTGTGCTTTACAGCACCGTGTTCGCCTATCTAGAGCTCCTGTAGTCCTCAAAACAGTCCGTTTCCCTTGTGGGGGGAAGGGGCAAAAGCCTATTTGCTTGTGGAGGAAAGGGTGAGGGCTTTATCCCACATACTCACTTTACTCCTTGGGGAGTGGGCTACATATAGGGCACAACTTCCCATAAGCTCTCACTTGAAAGAAAGCTATGGAGGCTCACTCTCCTATATATATATATCAAAAGACCGAGACCGAGACCGAGGCCGGGGTCATGGGTCAATTGGGGTTCTTTCTTTTCAAAAATTTTTTCTCCAATTAGAAAATCTTTCCTCTCCACACGTTCGGTTCTTTCTTTGAAAATAAAATTTAATTTTTTCTTTCTTCTTTTTTATATTTTTTATATTTTTTATTTTCTGTTTTTTTTTGTGAGATAAGTTTTCTAGGGTTTCCTTAGGGTTCAACCTTGGCCGCGGCGTAGTTCGCACACACAGCACAGATCTGGGGATTCAAAAATCCCTCTCACACGCAGAACCCAGATAACAGAACGCACGCCCACACGCGGAGCGAAAATATAACAAAAGAAACAGAAATGCAACACAGAAACACCTTAACAACAACACACAGTTGCTTTCCTACAGTGTAGATTAAACTTCACGCAGCAGCCGAGCTGCAAACTCTGGAGCTTGGTGCAGGGCAACTCCCCGGCAGAGCAGCGCCAAAAATGTGCGCTTTTGCCGCACAGGTCGTAGCTGGGGACTTGCCAGACACCGTATGCGAGCCACGAATGGCTACAAGCATACAACCAGGGAAGGAAGCTCAAACAGAATGCCAAAGGGTGTGTCACTCACCGCTCTACCGCCGCCTTGAAGGATTCCCGCGTCGTAGCCGTGAAGGAGGAGCCGCCGTCGCCGCTCTACCGCCTCACCGCCGCCGCCGTGCCGCTACACAGTGCGCTCGATCGCTCTCACTCTCTCTCTCTGTCTCTCTCTCTCTCTCTCACACACGCAGGAGAAGGAAACCAAAGAGATACGGCAAGAGCACTCTTGTATTCACAACACATGAGAATGAGGATTTTAGGGTTACATTTGACTCTTATAGGTGACTTGGCCGTTCACACTTGGGCGCCCATACATGGCCGGCCGATCCTAACCCTTATCCTACTAATATTCAAGGTGCGCCTCTCATCGGCGATCACCCAATCCCTTCATCCTTAACATATGGTGCCGACAAGCCCAGCCCATGACTCAGAATATTTAAATAAATGACGTAAAACATAGTACGTCTCAATGTCCGTCTCATGGGTTAACACGGCCCCTGGGTTAGCCACCGCCCAACCACTAGAATTGGTAGAACCAGACAAGTACTCACCCACCCATAATTGAATGCCTTTCTTAACTTTTGCTTTAGAATACAGATACACACACACTCCTCGTTAAACTTTATCCTTTAAAACAATCCATTGACAATTAATTATTGATTACAGATGTCATAACTCAAAATTTTCATTCAATCCTTATTTCTCACAAAACAGTATCACTCTGGACTCTCCGTTTGAGACCAGCAGGTCAGCAACAAGATCGAGTAATATATTACAATAATTTTCTCGTCATCATACATATATATATCTTCCACGACATATGCATGGGTGTCCTAAGCACTACGAGCGCATGCATCGCCTGGTCAGAACCCTCCAGGATCCTCCTTAGGTGTCCTGGCACTTCACTCAGGGACTGCTTCGTCGGCCCTCGCCCATCGTACTGGTGGAAGCACACCATTTTTCACCATACCCAGGCTCTGGTCAAGACTTGGACAGGTTTTTGCTGCGTGAGCCATCCTTTGAACACTCCCCGCCAGCTGTTGCAACCTTAGAAAAACACATATACCAAATGCTCCCTCTAGCATTCTGGCATAAAACAGTCCTTTAAGAAAACAGGGTTTTTATGCAAGTTTTCAGTTTTGATTTTCTTTTGAATACAATGAGTATATCTTAATTCCGTATCCCAAGACTTCTAGATCACAGGTCTCGATTCCCAAGCAGAATTCCTCGAATTCTATAATCTTGATCCTCAGATCAAAATCAAAGGTCTCAATTTAATTTCAGATTTGGTGGGTGATTTGATTGATTTTTGTTGAACTAGTCACATCGTCTTTTCTTCAAAGGAGATGAAGTCATGGTCATAGTCTGATTTAGAATTCGAGTCTGGAAAGGTTCTCCCTCAACTATCTTTCTCGAAGGGTAATATTTCAATTACTACTTTACTAAATTTCATTCATGAGTATTTTGCTTAACTAAATTCAAAACTAAACATGTATTCTTATATGAGGAATAAATTAATCATTTATCTAAAATTCTGACTTCGATAGATCTTTTGAATTTTCTCATTACCATCCTAGAGAATATGAAACAGTAGAATTTTCCTTCACAGAGTATTTACTTATTCATTTACCAATATTCATGGGATTTAAACAATGATTAAAGAGAACTCTTATTTTGATATTTAAAAAAAATATGTATCCATCTATGCACACAGTATTTACTTATTCATTTACCAATATTCATGGGATTTAAACAATGATTAAAGAGAACTCTCAATTATTAAAGAGAACTCTCATTTTGATATTAAAAAAAATTATGTATCCATCTATTTATGCATAAAATCCAATTTCTATGGAAATAACACTTTTATATAAAAGAAAATCCTTTTATGCATCTATTTATGCATAAAATTTAATTTTGATGAAACTGACACTTTTATAATAAAAAAATTCTTTTATGCATCTATTTATGCATATAAATCCATTTTGATGAAAGTAACACTTTTATAATAAAAAAATTCTTTTATGCATCTATTTATGCATAGAAATCAATATTGATGAAAGTAACACTTTTATAATAAAAAATTCTTTTATGCATAAAAATCAATATTGATGAAAGTAACACTTTTATAATAAAAAAATTCTTTTATGCATCTATTTATGCATAAAAATCAATATTGATGAAAGTAACACTTTTATAATAAAAAAATCTTTTATGCATAAAAATCAATATTGATGAAAGTAACACTTTTATAATTAAAAAAATTCTTTTATGCGTCTATTTATGCATAAAAATCAATATTGATGAAAGTAACACTTTTATAATAAAAAAATTCTTTTATGTATCTATTTATGCATAAAAATCAATATTGGTGAAAGTAACACTTTTATAATTAAAAAAAATATCCAATATGCATCTTAACCTTAACATCTTAGTGAGCATCGTTGTGTGACATGCATTTTCCTTTATGCTTGTGTAAGTGGAATACATAGGAGTGAGGGAGGGAAAGCATTATATGATTCATTAGCCTCTCTTAGTAAGTGGCACATTAGTGAGATTGAGAGAGGGGATTTATCAACTAGGGCCACACCATTGTGGGTGTGATCAAACTCTTGTGAGAGAGAGTATTACTCAATTGAGAGAAGAGTGCAAGGTGGAGTAGCTCAAAGGATCTTCTCAAAACATTGGAAAGAGAAGAATGACTTCATCAAATTCAGCAACCTGAATGATGGAACATGAAACATTCAAGGTATCATGTGCTGTTTTTTCGTCTAAGTGAAAACAATGGAATTTCACCCATTTTGGAGCTTTCCATTGCACTTGTGTGCATATTCTTCAAAATTTCTCTTAGTGCTTCTATAGCCTAGCTCAAGGAAATTGAGGAGGAGCCCAAGCTTGAAAGAAAACTCCAAAATTCTGCGCCTTCAGCTCATCTACAAAGCAAGGGGTACCAAGTGGGTACTGAGCTGTAAGATTCCTCCCTCTAGCTTTTCAAGCATACCAAGGGGCTCAACCACTTTCTCTTTACCTTAATGTGATGTGAATAGATGTGATGAGATGTGATGTGAATCAGATAGATGTAAATGAATGGATGAGATGTAATGTGATGTAAATCGGGATGCAAATGAATGATATGGGATGTGAATGGATGATATGGGATGTAAATGAATGATATGGGATGTGAATGGATGATATGTGATGAAAATGGATGTGAATGTGTATTAGATCAATGGCTGTGCCTGACTTCGGTTTAGAAAAAAACGTTGATTTCCTCAAATGATTAGATCAACGGCTATGCCTGATTTCAGTTAGGAAAAAAGCATTGATTTCTTCAAATTAAGTCAGTGATAGTTTTCCTTCTATCTGGTTTAATCACGTGAAGGATAGTTTAGTCTCTTGACCCCGTTAGAAAACTCGTTAAGAAAATAAAAAAGGTGGAATCGTCCCCGTTTTCCGGGCAAGGGAAATTTTCCCGGTTTTGGTTTCGGAATGAGAAGTTTTTTCGAGTTCGGTTTTGGAAGAACCGATGGATTAGTCTCTTGTCCAGATATTCGTGGTGGGCGAGGCCCCGAGTGAGGGACCCTGGCCCGTGCAAGAAGTGCTACTTCCGCTGCTAGCAGCCCTGAATTCGTTGCGCGGTGGGGACAGGGATCTTACACACTTGTTAAGATTATGTTTGAAATGAACTTCATAAATTGAAAATTCATAAGTTGAACTGGATTTTTAGATGAATACACCAAATCTGTCTAGCATTCCTGGACTCTCCCCCAGAGTCAGGATATGATCGCCTTTGCCTTCGAAAATCTCATCAACTCCGCTCTAAACCGAGAAAGCAGAGTGAGACTCGCTCGTCACTTTGAGGATCTATACTTTCCCGATCCATTAGAGTCACGTCAGCATATGTGGTTCTCTGGAGGGTGAAGTATTCGCGTCAATACCAATCAACAACAGAGACTCAGACAGAATATCTCGCTAGCATGATCTTGATAAGGCTAGGAGTTATTCATTATGTACAACTCTATAATCATTCACCCTAGAATTTTAGAAAGTCTTGCTATATTTTTAGACTTCTTAGTCGCTTTATTCCTAGGAGAAGAATTACAGCACCATTATCAATGATGAATCATGTATATCATAGCATGTGTCCATCGCAGTATCACCTTTTTATGCGTACGCGATTGAGGCGGTGACTTTTGGAGCCGAGATGCTCTATGTGTATATCAAAAACTTTTGATAATAAATGATGTTTTGCAAAAGAATCCAAATTGTTTTCGTGGTTGTGAATATTGGTTAATAAAATTATCAGAGTGAATCTTGTTTTCAAGAATTATGATGGAATATTTATTTGTTTAAGAAATAAATCTCAAAAATTAAATAGTCATTAATCTGATGACAAGGTTAAGTTGACAAATACATCGTTTTGTCAGAATCATGAGGCGCACAACCCGTGATAGTAGGCAGCTGGATCCTCTTACCAATGATGAAGAGTTAAATCCGGACGTTCGTAAAGCCCTGCACCGATCCCAACCTGGTCCTTTCAAGGGTGAAGGGGAACAGTTAGGAGAAGTAGTGGAAAAATGGATCGAGGCAATGGAAGAGTATTTTGATGTAATCGGTTATAACGAGAGGAGCAAGATGGCTCTCGCCAGATTGAAAATTGTGGAAACGGCCAGGGTCGCATGGAGGAACCATTGCGAGACAAACCGTCTCGACCGAAATACCTAGACCTGGTCAGATCTCTTAAAGCTTACCTCAGGAAGAGGTTCTGTCCTCTGGGCTTCTTGGAAACCAAAATGAATGAGTTCTTGGAACTGAAGCAGGATAGCCAGACGATTGAAGAATACCATCAAGCATTTGCCCTTCTCCTCAAATATTCTTCACTTTTGGATGAAGAGCAGCTGATGGCCAGATTCATTCGAGGGATGAACGAGCCATTGGACACTTTAGTGAAAAATGCCAAACTAGTCTCAATGGCAGAAGCTGTCAGAATGGCAAAGGACTTTGCCAAAGCATTTGTTGTTAAGGTCCCACAAGCCTACACCCTTAAACTTTAAAAGGTTCCAAACCCCGGGAAGTGCTTCAAACTTTCCACCCCCAAAGAGGTAGCAAGGCCCTAATCAGAATCAAGATGCTGGGAGATTTAGAAGTGAAGGAAGACCCTTCCCTCAGAACACTTTCTCAAGAGCCCCACCTTTTTCAAGGATTCAGAGAGATGAGCTTAGAAGTGAGAACAGGTGTTTTGGGTGTCAGGGTTTTGGTCACCAGCTTAAAGATTACCCGACTCCTGCAATGTCAAGAGGACAGGGAAGTCAAGGACCCAGAGTGCAGAGACCAACCCCTTCGTATCAGTTCCGCCTCGCCAAAATTAGGGCAATCCCAGGAGGACTCCAGCTCAACCATCTGCAGAGTAATCTTAGAACTCCCTCCCAGAACTGGGGCAACCAAAGAGAAAAGAGTTCCGTCCCAATCTACAGCAGCCAGAGCAGTTACGATAGCAGAAGTAGTGGAAGAAGAAAGAGGTCAGATTTATGTCGCGATTGAAAACCAAGGGCCTAATCGTCAATTCTCTGTAATCCATACTCTAGCTGAGTATAAGGATAAGCCATTTAAGCTTTTGATTGATTCAAGCAGTACTCATTCATTCATTTTCCCAGGATGCTTGTGTAAGATAGTCTTAAAACAGAAATCAGGGAAACCTATGTAAGTTGAATTGGCCACTAGTGGGAAGATTCTTTTCACTCACCATGAGACAGATTCTATTCAGTTTAATCTAGATGGGAATGTAACTAACTACCAGTTCAAAGTCTTACCTTCCATTTCCTTCTGTGACCTTCACGGGAATAAAGTTCAAGGAACTCGAATTTTCAGATCCCCAGATCTGCAATTAGTAAACGCTTCTAGGTTACTGAAGGGACTTAGAAAGAAGCATCTCATTTATGTTGTCAAAATGAATCCGGTAGGACACCAAGTTAAAGGCTAAAGAACCAGAATGGTTAAGTGAGTATGATGATTTATTCCCAGTAGAGCTAACTGAGATGCCTCCGATTCGGGAAGTAGATCATGACATAGAATTGACCCCCGGAGCTCAGCCAGTAGCCGAGCGCGCACGTACAAAATGCCAATCCCTAAAGCCATTGAACTCAAGGAACAGCTTAGGCAGCTGTTAGAACAAGGGTTTGTAAGACCCAGTGATCTAACAGCTTAGGCAGCTATTAGAACAAGGGTTTGTAAGACCCAGTGTTTCACCGTGGGGAGCACCAGTTCTCTTTCAGAAAAAGAAAGATGGAACGTTAAGACTCTGTGTGGATTACAGAGGTCTCAATCAGCTGAGAGTTAAGAATAAGTATCCTATCCCCAGAATTGATGAGCTTCTAGACAGGCTAAATGGAGCCCAGATCTTCACAAAGATAGATCTCAAATCATGGTATTACCAGATCAGGATTAATGATCAAGATATCCCAAAGACAGCCAATACTCACTATGGGCACTATGAATTTACTGTCATGCCATTTGGATTGACAAATGCCCCAGCTACATTCAATCGCCTAATGTAGGACATTCTCAGAGAATACTTGGATGATTTTGTTCTTGTTTTCTTTGATGATATTCTGATTTACTCAAAAAATGCAGCTGACCATGAAGCTCACGTCCATAAAGTTCTTGAGATTCTAAGGAAGCACCAACTCTTTGCAAAAAAGAGCAAATGCAGTTTCTCTGTCGACCATGTTGAATACTTGGGCTTTCTGGTATCCAAAGACCAAATTCCTCCAAATTCCACAAAAGTCTAAGCAGTCATAGATTGGCCTGAACCAAAGACAGTGAAAGAAGTCAGGGGATTCTTGGGATTAACTGGTTGGTATAGAATTTTTATACCTAAGTATGCTCTCATAGCTTCCTCTCTGACTAATCTTCTCAAGAAGAATACCCTGTTTCAATGGTTTGCCAGGTGTCAAAGTGCTTTTGATAAGCTGAAGACCACCTTGGTAACCAATCCCGTTCTGAAGTTGCCAAATTTCTCTCTATCCTTTGAGGTAGTAACTGATGCCAGTGGTTTTGCCCTGGGAGGTGCGCTCATTTAGGAAGGTCATGCAGTGGCCTATGAATCCCAAAAACTCAAAATGCATGAGAGAAATTATGCTGTCCATCACGACTTGGAGCTACTTTCAGTAGTCTATGCCCTAAAGTTTTGGAGACATTACCTACTGGGTCAAAGATTCACTTTGATGTGACAGATCATCAGAGCTTAAAGTGGATCTTCACTCAGAAGGATCTCAATATGCGCCAAAGAAGGTGGATGCAAACCCTGCAAGAATTTGATTTTGAAATCAAGTACCGCCCAAGCAAAGAAAATGTGGTAGCAGATGCCCTCAGCAAAAAAGCCTCCTTGCTTTGCAATCACAGTGGTGTCAAATCCATTGATTAATAAAGCAAGAGAGAAGAACATGCAGGATAGATTCTTTGGCCCTATTGCTACCCTACTTATGTAGGAAAGCAAAACTCCTCAGGAGTTGAATCGAGTTCAAGGGTACAGCCTAGATGAAGGAATTATGTATTATAATAACAGGCTATGTATTCCCAATGATGAGGGAACTAAGGGTCAAATTCTGAATAAAGCCCATGATAGCCTTATAGCAGGACATCCAGGTTTCATCAAGACCTACATGTCTGTAAAGAAAAACTTCTTTTGGCCTGGACTAAAAAAGGATGTACTTAATCATGTACGTCAATGCATGTTATGTCAAAAAGTCAAAGCCGAGAGAGTAAAAATGCCTAGGAAGTTACATCCATTAGACATCCCCCAAATGAAGTGGAAATGTATCAGTATGGATTTTATTAATGGACTACCTTCAGTGCAATCAGGTTACAACTCCATCTTTGTGGTAGTTGACTGACTATCCAAAGTTGCCCATCTGATTCTAGTAAAAGAAACCTACACTGTAGTGGATGTGGCCAAAGTGTTCCTTAAGGAAATCTTCAGATTGCATGGCCTACCCAGGAGACTAGTAAGTGATCGAGATCCCAAATTCATGTCAAGATTCTAGACTGCATTCTTCGAAGCAGTAGGAACTTTATTGGATCTCAGCACAACTTACCACCCCGAGACCGATGGTCAAATAGAAAGGGTGAACCAAGTAATCAAAGATATACTTCGGTCATGCTGTGGGCAGGCAAAGAAGTGGCTAAGCTATCTGCACCTAGTCAAATTCACCTACAATGCTTCTTATCAGCGAAGTATCGGAATAAGCCCTTTCAAAGCCCTGTATGCACAAGACTGCCTAACACCATTAACTTGGTCCGACCCATTGATTAGGGTCAAGATGTCCAGGTAGATGCTTGACGGCATGGAGCAGCAGATGTAGTCAATCCACAAGGATATAAAGGCTGCCTAGGATAGACAGAAGCACTACGCAGATAAGAAGAGGTCACGCAAAAATTTCAAAGAAGCAGATATGGTCTTCATTCGAGTACGCCCCAAAAGAAGTTCTCTATCTCTTGGGAAGTATAAGAAGTTATCCCCTAGATATTGTGGGCCATATCTGATTACAAAGAAAGTAGGTGACTTAGCCCATGAACTTCTTCTACCTCCTCATCTCAAAGTACATAATGTATTTCATGTTGAACTTTCTTGGGACAAATTTTACCACTATGCATAAATATGCACATTATTTGATAAGCACTCAAAAAATATTAGAATACATAACAATATAAGCTCCATAATTTATGAAAAAATCTACAAACATCCTTGAGTCTATTTCTAGACCCAAATAGTAAAGCCTTTAGTATATACTTACCTTGACAGTTTGCATGATATAACTATTTGCTCTATTATTTATAAAAGGATAGTGGGCATGATATACAACCAATGCTAAGAGTTTAAAGAGGTTAACTTATAGGTGTGCAAAGTTAGACTTTTATTCATATATATATGTAGAAGATGGTAACTATGGAGGCTCTGAGTAAATCTAAGCATGTTAAAATAGATATTTTTTCAGTAGGACAATCTTAGAGGCAGACATCATATAGCCTATGGGTGTAAATTTCGACCCACATAGGCATTTGTTTTCATGAAGGGAATTTTTGTTATGCAATATGGATAAGGGTGGCAGGAAGAAATTGTAGCCTATATCATGTACATATGTGGTGGTGGCAAAAATTCATAGTATATGCATATGTTGATGTTTGATCTAGACATCCATTATCATGAACATAGGTGATGGTATATCTAAGAGTAGTGTAGGAATGAGCTCTAGTTATAATTATTTATAGTGCATGTGAAGGATGTTGAAAGATGGTATGTCTAAGGGTAGTGTAGAATGAACTCTGGTTATAATTATTTAGAGGACATGCAAAGGATGCTGAGAGATGCAATCTTCGCTCCCGACATTGTCTTTGTGTATAAAGAGAAAAGAGAGGAGCTTAGGGCTTCTAGAATGATGGTAGAGAAGAGCTTAGAGCTTTCGATGATGGTAGATTCAAGGTCCCCTATGCTAGAGAGCATACTACTGCACATAGGCATGGCAAAGTCCCCAAGCTCACATGCACCCTTCTTCTCGACATAGATGGTCACACCACGTGTATTTGCTCTTATAGTTCTTCAGCTTTAAAATTGAATTGTAGAACAAAAATCGGGATTGACAAATTAATCGACTTGTGGTATTCTAAATCAATGGAGCCTTGCACATTTGGATTAAAACCAATGGATTACAGGTCATCATGCTCATCTAGCTCTTCTGTTATCATGATTTTTTGGCATCTACTATGTAGAGCGATATTATTTATGATACAAAGGTTACATGGTGATATAGATAAGCATTTTTTTTAATGACCTCCTCTCAAATTTGTAGTCAAAGTGTAAGATTCCTCCCCATCCTCTCAAAATGTCCAGC
The DNA here is from genome assembly GCF_041138505.1 of Cibotium barometz. Taxonomy (NCBI): domain Eukaryota; kingdom Viridiplantae; phylum Streptophyta; class Polypodiopsida; order Cyatheales; family Cibotiaceae; genus Cibotium; species Cibotium barometz. Next base: position 26,042,326 of record NC_141107.1, on the reverse strand, counting down.
ATCTTCCCCTATAATCAATCCCCTCTTCAGAAATATAAAAGATCTTATTTCTAACTGTTTTAACCTAGAGAGAGAAAATATTCTCAAGAGAGAATATTCAGATTTTTAATATTTTTGAATAGAAATTTATCTCATCTTATTAAAATAAGTTTCCCTGAAACAGAAATTCAAAAAGAACTTCCAATGTGCAATTGGAATTAATTAAAAATGGGTATAAAGGACCTTAGCCTAAGGGTCTAGATTTTCAGAAATTTTTAGATTATGGTCCAATTAAGGTTCCTTTGGGCCAATAAGATCAATCCATGTGTGGGGGGGAGATAAATCCAATTTTGTAAAAGAAGATACCCAAAAATGAGTAAATGCTCACATAAGATGAAGAGTTGACTATGTACAAGGTTTATTAGTAAGAAACTATGAGCAATATTAAAAATATGAGATATTTTGGGTATAAGGATTCCATTTTGACACCTATGTAAGGAAGGGAGTCCCTTCAATGCTCACATAAGATGAAGAGTTGAAAATGTACAAGGTTTATTAGTAAGAAACTATGAGTAATATCAAAATATGAGATATTTTGGGTATAATGATTCCATTTTTGACACATCTATAAGGAAAAGGAGGGCCTTCAATGAGGTGCCTAGTTCACATGCTTGAATGAGTTTTAAACTCAAAAATACTGTGATATTTTTATCTCTCCTCTCTCTTGAACCAAACCAAATCAAAATGGAACCAAAGCGAATCAAAAAGTAACCAAACTAGGTCCAAATCTAGTCCAAATTCAACCAAACTGAATTTGAAAAAATTCTAGAATTCAGTTAGCTTTGGTTAGAGCTTCCCTCTCCTATAAATAGAACATGAGTCCTTTGAAAAAAAATAGAAGAATTTTACTATACTAGAGTTATGCTGAAATAATGCTTATTTCTACTATTCTCTAAAATTCTCTCCAAATTGAAGAAATTGGAGCTTCCCTCTTTCTTCAATCCCCATTGGTGGCTCCATCAACATACTTAACCAATTGATTGGTTGGGGGCCTATACCGTGAACAAAGAATCAAGCAATTTGTAAGGTAAATGGTGAATTTTGATCTTTTCTTTCAATGCTTCTCTCTTCTCCAAATTGAAGAAATTGGAGCTTCTCTCTTTCTTCAATTCCCATTGGTGGCTCCATCAACATACTTAACCAATTGATTGGTTGGGGGCCTCTACCGTGAACAAAGAATCAAGCAATTTGTAAGGTAAATGGTGAATTTTGATCTTTTCTATAAATTCTCAATGCTTCTCTCTTCTCAACCCCTCTCAAGCTTGAGAAGCTTAATTGGAATGGTCTTTGAATGCTATTGAAGTTAATTGATGAATGGTAGTGAAGAGTTACATAATTTGATGAATGCTATTGAAGTTAATTGATTAATGATAGTAAAGAATTACATAAATTTTCATTTATGCTTAATTCTAATGGTTTTTATATAATTTCTCTCTCTCACTCAAGAAATGGTCATACTCATGACCCATTCTCAATCCAAATGAAGCTTTTCATAAAGCTTTTCCTTAATCCAAGATTAATCTATGCTTGAGGCCAAATTAATGGCTTTTTTCTATGCTTTTAGTTTATGTATTTCATGAATATTGATGATTCAATCTATTATTGAATTAATGATCCAATTAGGGATCATTCTAATCATTCCCTTAATGATAAGCTTTATCCTTCAAAATAAATTGAGATTTATCAGTCATAGTAGCGGAGCTATGGTAAAATTTTTATAAAAATTACACATAAAATAATTTCATTCAAATCATGAAAAGAGAACTTCCTACTATATTCTAGGAATTATCATCTAGATTATTTGAAGAATTTTATTGTAATCATGGAGAAATTAATTTTTATGTTATGCATAATTGATGATTATTTTATTATAAAGTGTTACTTTTATCATAATTGAATTTCATGCATAGAGGTATGCATAAAAGTTGATTATTTTAATATAAAAGTGTTACTTTTATCATATTTGAATTTCATGCATAGAGGTATGCATAAAAGTTGATTATTTTATTATAAAAGTGTGACTTTTATCATATTTGAATTTCATGCATAGAGATATGCATAAAAGTTGATTATTTTATCATAAAAGTGTTACTTTTATCATATTTGAATTTCATGCATAGAGGTATGCATAAAAGTTGATTATTTTATTATAAAAGTGTGACTTTTATCATAATTGAATTTCATGCATAGAGGTATAAGTTGATTATTTTAATATAAAAGTGTTACTTTTATCATATTTGAATTTCATGCATAGAGGTATGCATAAAAGTTGATTATTTTATTATAAAAGTGTGACTTTTATCATATTTGAATTTCATGCATAAAGGTATGCATAAAAGTTGATTATTTTATTATAAAAGTGTGGCTTTTATCATAATTGAATTTCATGCATAGAGGTATGCATAAAATTTGATTATTTTATTATAAAAGTATGACTTTTATCATATTTGAATTTCATGCATAGAGGTATGCATAAAAGTTTATTATTTTATTGTAAAAGTGTTACTTTTATCATATTGGATTTCATGCATAGAGGTATGCATAAAAGATATTCTTTTTATACTAAAAGTGTGATTTTTCATCATAAAAATGGATTTTATGCATAACTTAGATGCATAAGAGAAATTCTTTTATCTAAAAAGTGTAATTCCTACCAAATTGAATTTATGCATAAGAAGATGCATAAAAATTTGATTTTTAATTCAAAGTGTCATTCTCCTCTAAATTGAATTTATGCATAGGAAGATGCATAAAAGAATAGAATTTCAATTCAAAAGTGTTATTCTCATCCAAATTGAATTTATGCATAGGAAGCTGCATAAAAGATGGATTTTTAATTCAAAATTGTCAATTCTCATCTAAATTGAGTTTATACATAGGAAGTTGCATAAAAGATTGAATTTTAATTCAAAAGTGTCATTTTCATTTAAAATAAATTTATGCATAGGAAGATGTATAAAAGATTGATTTTTAATTCGAAAGTGTTAGTCTCCTTAAATGGAATTTATGCATAAATAAATGTGTAGAGAAATCTTATATCAGATATAAGAATTCTCTTGTATTCTATAAAAAGATATGAAATGTGATAAGATGAGATAAGAGGTGTATGAGATGTGATAATATGTGATAAGATGCGTATGAGAAGTGATAGGATGTGATAAGAGGTGTATGAGATGTGATAAGATGCGTATGGGAAGTGATAGGATGTGATAAGAGGTGTATGAGATGTGATAAGATGTGATAAGATGTATATGGGATGTGTTAGGACGAGAATGGATGTATGCATGTAGATGCGTATGTATGAATGTGGAAATGGATGTATGAATGTGAATGATGTGGAAATGAAAGTGTGGATGTATGAATGTGGATGTGGATGTATGCATGTAGATGTGTATGTATGAATATGAATGAAGACGTGGATGTGGATGTATGCATGTAGATGCGTATGTATGAATGTGAAAATGGATGTATGAATGTGAATGATGTGGAAATGGAAGTGTGGATGTGGATGTATGCATGTAGATGTGTATGTATGAATAGAATGAAGATGTGGATGTGGATGTATGCATGTAGATGCGTATGTATGAATGTGAAAATGGATGTATGAATGTGAATGATGTGAAAATGGAAGTGTGGATGTATGAATGTGGATGTGGATGTATGCATGTAGATGTGTATGTATGAATATGAATGAAGATGTGGATGTATGAATATGAATGAAGATGTGGATGTGGATGTATGGATGTAGATACGGATGTGGATGTATGTATGTGAATGTGGATGTATGAATGAGGATGTGAAAATGGATGTATGCATGTGAATGTGGATGTATGAATGTGAATCTGGATGTGTGGATGTGGAAATGGAAGTATGGATGTATGAATGTGGATGTGGATGTATGCATGTAGATGCGTATGTATGAATGTGAAATCGGATGTATGATGTGGACGTACGAACATGGAAATGGAAGTATGGATGTATGAATGTGGATGTGGATGTATGCATGTAGATGCGTATGTATGAATGTGAAATCGGATGTATGATGTGGACGTACGAACATGGATATGTATGTAGAATAATGAATGTGAATGTGTATGTGAAATAATGTGTAGTCTATATGAGTGAATGGATGAGAATGAGTACACATTGAATGGAATGTGGAATAAGTAATGTGGTCCGAGAGTGGATAATGTGGAAAGACAAGAGTTCGTTATAGAAACTGTATTTTGTGACTGTTTGTAAATGACTGTTTTATGTCAAGAATGCTGGGGAAGCATTTTGACCGTCTTGAGGATTAAGGTCATGAAGACTGAACTGATAAAGTTGCAACTGCTGACGGAGAGTCAAATGAGGACGTCTCGCGTAGCAAGGTCGATCGAGGTCTTGACCAGCCTGGGTTCGATTTAAATGGTGAGCTTTCGGTACGGTGGATGAGGGACCAAGGAAGCGGCCTATGAGTGAAGCACTAGGTCACCTGCGAAGGATCCTAGAGGGTGCTGACCATACGGTGCTTGGGCTCTGGGTCGCCAAAGATACCCACACGTGCGTCGTGGTGGAAGATACGGGAATAAGAAATAAGAGTTGTTTTCTGAAACCGGGCATGGATCTGGTTGATTGACCTTGCTGGTCCTCAAACGGATGAGTCCATGGCTCTTTTATATGGATCTGTGGGTTGATCTTGCTGGTCTTCCACGGAGATTCCATTCTGTTAAATGAATATATTGCCGGTTACTATGAGCTAGGAACTATGAAAAAGGCCCCTGAGAGTGAACAGGTGGTGAGCGTTCTGGTTGCCAATGATGCCATAAGTATACCGATGAATGAATGACTGGAAATAAGGATTCAACCAGAGACTATGAGGATTGTCATCAGTGACATAATGGTTTCATTAAAGGATTGTTTTAAAGTTAGCTGATGCTAAGAAAAAGGTAATTTCATATTGGGTGTGTAAGTGGTGTGACTAGTTTTATGTTTGCATGAACTTCCGGCTAGGGGGCCTTGGAACTCTTTTCCTTGGTACACCCGGGACAAAACCTAACCAAATTCTTAATTGGATCCCATCACTACAGTGGTTGGGCGGTTGGCTAACCCATGGGACTGGATGGGGTTAGGCTGGACTGATGGATCCATAAATCGAGACTCAATTTCTGTTATTACGATAGATAAAGTAAATCTCGGATAGTAATTGTTCTATGGATACGAATCAACGGCTGTGCCTCTTGATGGGGAAAAAAGCGTTGATCCCAATGATCCAAGTGCAAGTTTCTTCCTTGATCTGACCGAGTATCTTTATAGTTGCGGTCAGATCAGCTTGATCAGTAATGGTCTTGACTACGTTAGAGTAAAAAGTTATCTTGGTGGAATCGCCCGTGCTTTCCAGATAAGGGAAGTTTTTCCAGGGTTTGGTTTTGGAAAAACCGACGGATTAGTCTCTTGTCTGGATATCTGTGGGCGAGGCCCCGAGTGTGGGACCCTGCCCCACGCAAGAAGTGCTACTTCCGCTGCTAGTACCCCAAATCCATTGCGCGGTGGGGACAGGGATCTTACACAAAGGTTGCGACCATTTGTGTTTTTCACGTCCTTAGCCGTAAACCTATGTTCTACCTATATCACCTTATCCTAGGTATATTTTTTCTTTAATTCTATGCAAAACATCAAGTTTTATGGAAAAGTTGATGTTTTGCATAAAATCGATGTAAAACATCAACTTTTTCATAAAACTACCTTTTGCATAGAAAGTTAATGTTTTGAATATAAAGTTAATGTTTTACATCAACTTGATGCAAAATATCAAATTTTCATAAAAGTTGATGTTTTGTATCAAGTTGATGGAAAACATCAACTCTTAGCTGAGAAGTTCTTACTCAGCAAATGTTATAGCTAAAACATCCTTACTATGTGTAGTAACCAGTAGGATTCGAACCTAAGTCCCTGCCTGATATTTTACAAAAAAAGTATTCTGGAAAGTATAAACTTTTGTTTCTTAAGAGACATTTTTCATACTTTCTAAACTCATTTAATAACTAAAATTACCATTTAATCCTTTTTTGTCACATCAAGGACACATCTTCTTTAAAAATGAGTGTGGAATTATTTTTTTAAAATTAGACAACTTTTAAATAGCTTATTCATGATATTTTAAAATTCATATGTATGTAACGAACTCTTTTAAAAAAAGTATATATTATCAATTAAGAAATTGTGATACTCAAGAGCTTCAAAATGGATTTTAATACCACTCTTATCGAGAGTCAAAATAGGATTTTACAATTAAGATAATAATTGTATCAAGATAACGCTTTTGTAATATAATTATACAAATAGTTTTTTATAGTTATACTCTGTAGCACATCCTCAATCTCTTGCTAACATGGCAGATGACCCAAGGAGTCTAAGCTTCAAGTGTACACATAGAAGAAAAAAATTATATTTGTGGATAGTGAAGAAGAGGATGCCTCATCTACCTTCTCAGGGAAAGGCACATCGACTAGTGATGGTGTAGCAATGATTATGAGGAACCATACCTATGCCATAAGCTATATGTTTAGAAAATGGCTTCTTTTATAGTTGTATCATTTTTTTAATGGATTGAAGATGGAAATAATAAACATTGTCTCTATTTTGGCATGTTTTTTGAAAACTTATTGTTAGATTTTTAATTATAATCTCAAAATTTAAGCAAAACGAAGTCTTTTTTTTCATGTCAATTTTTGTAAGAAACATGTAAAGTGCCCAAAATATTATTGTTTTTTGGTAGTGTTATACGCATGCGTAGACCACTTTTTAAAAAGAGGTAAAAAATTAAACTTTTTTTTATGGAATCTTTGAAAGATGCCAAATGTTTCTCGTTTTCAAGAAATATTACCTATTTTGTCCGCAACAATGTTAGTGGATTGATGCCACTCACTGCCAAATCAATTGGTGCGAACAAACGGCCACCCCCATGGAAATCAACGGCAAAAAGGTCGTTGTCCTCTTATGTCCCCACCAAGAGGAAATAATACACACCCTCACTCCCAACTATCCTTCCCCCTCATGTCCCATCCTCATCACCGATAGTCTCTCATGTTCCCACACCCCATGAATGACCAAAACCGATCAATCGGCCACTGTTGATACCATCCACAAATGACAATCAAGCCTCATCGTGGACATTGCCCTTCAACTCTACAACCTCGACCACCCACACTGCAAGCACCCCAACTTCATATCTTTATCATGTCAATCAATGGTGGGTGCCAAAGAATCTTCTTGCCACTCAAGCTAGATTCTACGATGGCTACACATAACAATGGATCCCCAGATGGCCATCTCTAAAACCCAAGCACAAAAGCCAACTAAGCCAACAAACACCAACCCTAAGACAAAGCTTCAACGTTGGCTAATCCCTGACCACCTGTTAAAACGAGCACAAGGCTAATATGAAGGTAACACTCACCTCTGGCTACCCAAGCATGCCACCTGTGCCCAGTAACTCCCCAAGAAGCCACGACAAAAGATCCCACAACCATGGGTTCGACAACCACAAGCACAGCGAAGCCAACAACGTTAGGTACCTACTAATGTGCTCAAAGAATAAGGCTTCCATAAAGGCAACACACTGTTGAGATATCGAGCTCAACTAGTGCTACGACAGACATTGATATCCTGTCTAGGTGATAGCTTCCGCATCTACACCACTGGCATGGTTGGTTGAGTATAGAGAAGAAGAAGATAGAAGAAAATTCAGCTATCCATCTCTCTCTTGTGTCTTGCTCTCTCTTATGTGTGTGTGTCTGCTTGCTAGGGTTTGAAGCTCTCCCTCTCCCCCACATTCTCTTTATGGTATCAAAGCTTGGTTCGTGTGAGAGCTAAGGAGCCAAGAAAGAGGCAAGAACAAGCAAGGAAGGAAGCGGTACTACACGGGTAAGAGCACCATCATCTCTTTCCCCTTCTTGGTTTAGGTACAACACCCCTCAGTAGCTTTGGGAGCTACACATCTCCGATTGAGGAGTTTTCTTCATCATTGCGGGGGAGCGGAGCTACAGGCCAGGTATATCATCCTATTGGACAGTTATTTTTTAGCCAGATTCACATTTCGGGCATGTTACGGGCCCTGTTTCCTCTATTTTCAGTAGTTTTCTGGAAGTTCTGGTAGAGAACTGTTTTTGCTCAAAATATGGTTATTGTAGTGCAACAGTGCATTTTGGAAGTACAGACAGGGTTTGCACATGTATTGTTGATAATATTACTGGGTGTATGTACATGTACTCTGGTCACATTTGGTGACACACAAGTTGTGCTGAAGTACCGCCGCTGATGCAATAGTTACAGGAGATATTGCTGTACTACAGGTTGCATACTGAAGTTGTCTATTTACAGGTTATTTTGATTGCCGCAGGAAACCATGTTTGATGGAATTAATCAGATTATTAATGAGAAGCTGGATAAGAATAACTTCCATGCCTGGAAGTTCAGAATGACCAATTTCCTAAAGGGTAAAGGATTTTGGGATTATGTAGAAGGAGACAATGAGGAGCATCCAGATTATCTGAGGAGAATGCCACTCTTACAAATATAAAGGCATTCAAGGATTAGAATAAAGGTGCAAGAAAAGTCATGTACTGGCTTTCAATTAGTGTCACAGACACTATGATAGGACACATAGAGGATGCAAACACTCTAGCAGTTACATGACAGAATCTGGTTCAAATGTTCCAGACTAACACAAAGGCAAGAAAGTTGTAGTTAAAGCAAGAGTTGCATACTATGGAAAAGAAAAGCATGTCCATCAATGAATATGCCTTAAAGATCAAGGAAATTGTTAAATCCCTTGGGTCTATCAATGTATCAGTGGAGGATGATGATTTGGTGAGTGTCTGTCTAAATGGGCTTGGCAAAGAGTACAAGCCATTCAAGACCTCCATTGTAGTTAGGGAGAATATTCTCAACTTTCGAGACTTGATATCTATGCTGATCATAGAAGAAAAGGCTTTAGGTGAGGATTCTTCTTCACAAAGCAAGAACACATCGGAACATGCCTTCTACTCTAATTCAAGTAGAGGCCGTGGTCGAGGCCAAGGTGGTGGCCGACAAGGAAATCAAAATCCTGGACAACAACAGTCCAATGATTCAATAGAGATCATACACAGGTGGAAGAGGCCAGTATAGAAGCAGGGGGAGCCAAAAAGGCTGCGGTGGTTGGAAAGAAATCAAAATGCAAATATCATAGAGTGCTATTACTGTGGCAAACTAGGACACATAGCAAAGAATTGCTACAAAAAGCAGAATAACATTAAAAGTGGGAAGTTGCAGCAAGGCAACTATGAATCATCTAGAAAACATGGAGCTGATGACAGAAGTGAGCACCTATTTGTGATGCAGAACATGCTTAGTTCCATAACAGGGGATGTGTCAGGATCTCAAGGTATATGGTATGTGGTTTCTGGTGCCTCTAACCACATGACCAATCATGCTGAGTAGTTTAGAGATATGCAGAAAATGGAAAAACCAGGTTATGTAGAAACAAGTGATAATACTGTGCATCCCACTGCGGCATGTTGGTAAAGTGCCATTGTCTATGTAGGATGGCAAAATAAAGTACTTGGCTGATGTACTTCATGTTCCGAATATTACAAAGAACCTAGTTTCTATTGGACAAATAGTTGAGCAAGGTATGCAAGTGAGGTTTAATCCTAGGATGTTTTGTGGAAGACTTCAAAAAATAAGTGTCGCTTGGTTGCAAAGGGTAACACAAATGGCAGGATGTTTACTTTGGATGTGAACATGCCTGAGATAAAGGCAGCCATGTTTGCACATGGAACAGGTTGTGTCATTGCAGATATTGAGATATGGCACAAGCGCATTGGTCATGTAAATGTACAACGACTGAAGTCTATATATGCAGGCCCAAAATATTGTTGCAAGTTTGCCAAATTTTAAGGTTAATGGTATGTATAAGGTATGTGAAGCATGCCAACTTGGTAAGAAGGCCAAACATGCTTTTCCACATGAAAATCATGTCAGTGCAAGGCCATTGGATGTCATACATTCAGATGTATGGGGACCGACCAAGACTGCAACAATTGCAGGTTGTAGGTACTATGTTACATTCATTAATGAACACACTAGGAAAGTGTGGGTTTATTTCATGAAGGAGAAAAGTGAGGTGTTTGCTCACTTTCAGAGATTTAAAGCCTTGGTCGAGAAGAAAAAAGGCATGCAAATAAAATTCCTAAGATTAGATGGTGGGGGAGAATATTTCTCCAATGAGTTCAGCGATTTCCTGAGAAAGCAAGGAATCAAGAGGCTGTTTACTTGTGCAGGTACACTCCGCAACAACAAAATGGTGTTGCAAAATGGCAAGAGATTTACTAGTGGTTTTATGTTCTCATTTGGGAGTGCTACTGTGAGTTATAGCAATAAGAAGTAGCCAACAGTTGCCTTGTCGAGTACAGAGGCAGAGTACAGGGATGCTACTATGGCAGCTTGTGAGGGAGGTAGCTTGGTTTCAGAAGCTACTTGGTGACATGGGAGAGCCCGTGGATAGGGTAGTTGTCATATATTGTGACAGCATGAGCAGCATACAGTTGGCGAGTAACCCAGTATATCATGCTAGAACAAAGCACATTGAGGTGCATTATCACTTTGTGAGGGAGAAGGTTCTAGCAGGAGATGTAGATCTAGTATATGTCAGCACAGAGGATCAGGTGGCTGACATCTTCACGAAGGCATTGGGCACGGAGAAGCTCCACAGGTTTAGGAGCTTACTTGGAGTGCACTGTTTGGAGTTGAGCTCGAGGAGGGGGGAGTGTTGAGATATCGAGCTCAACTAGTGCTACGGCGGACATTGATGACCCATGCCTAGGTGATAGCTTCTGCATCTACACCACTGGCATGGTTGGTTGAGTAGAGAAGAAGAACATAGAAGAAAATTCAGCTATCCATCTCTCTTGTGTGTGTGTGTTTGCTTACTAGGGTTTGAAGCTCTCCCTCTTCCCCACATTCTCTTTACACACACCTATGGCTCCCCAAGCCATAATCAAAAGCCTCTGCTCCACGTCGACAACCACCTCATAGCTCAAAGCCTCGTTGATACAAAAGTCAGAAGCCTCACCAACGACGAACCTTCTTCACTTGGTAGCATTGGGTACCCAAATGTCTCTTAGAAGCCCAAGGCTATGATGACAATTCCATCATTTGGCTTGCAAGGCATACCCCTCTGTAGTTCGCCCAAACCACACCCACCACGCCAATACCTGTCCAATCGACAAAATGGTTTGGTGACCAACGAGCAGGCAAGTTCCCTCCTCCTCTACAAAATCCTCCGGAATTGCCCACACCCAACCCATGGGCACTCCAAAGCTCAATTTGCCCAACCATTTCAACCTACAAAGCCTCAACCATGAAGCTCCACCCCACCCCTCAACTTCGTCACCAAACCAAGGGACAGTGCTACACATGACTGAGCTCATCCAACCACTCAAAGAAAAGCCCACAACTCTAGCCACATGGGCCACTCAGTACAAAACCCTCTTTAGGGGTGCTGACCAATAATAAACACATAAAAAAAAGTCTCTAGGTGATTAGGACCACGGGCACACCTTTTTCCCATGCCCATGCACAACACTTGCAAATCTCACTAGGCTCTGTCCGATGTGCATATATCGCATAAAGCTTCATCATGCCATCCAAGTACATCTTTGGATGGGGGAACCATGGTGGATGCAAGTATGGTCCATGGTACGACCCATCATCTGGATCTTCTTAAGCACCCCTACAGTACCCGAATAACTGTACTTCATGTCTAATCCATCCTACCCAAAACTTCTTCTTCGGCTCAATACCTATGGACGCTCGACATCGACTACCACTCCTATTCACACAGGATTCCAAAGCTCCAATGACTGAAGAAGACAAAGCATAAAAAGAAAAAGAGAGAACACCACAACCTGATGACTCAACATCCACGGGAGCCAAGATAGCCATCACGGTGTCTTCACAAAGATGCTAGAACTTCATGAGCATCAGCATCTACATACAACATCTCGGAGCTCAAGCAACCTCCATGTGTGTTGTCTCCTTGTCCCTCCGGAATTCTCCACTCGCCACTTGCTTACTAACCTCATTGTTTTACCAACTCCTCTTTAATCATACCACCTACCACTAGGATACTGGTCATTCATTAAGTATTCCATGCTAGTATACTCATTCAAGTAGTAAATAAAAATTAAAAAAAATAAAGAGTACACCATTGGGCACATACAAAAACGCAAACTCATTAGAGCCCACGACTAGCTGGATACTTAATCACCAGCACTCCACTACCTTCTTTCCATCTTACTAACTCCCCCACCCCCTCTCATTTCTAGAGACACGTGAGAACCAACCCAGTGTGATACTTCCTCATGTGCCTCGACAACCCCTCACTGGTTCACGAGAATGCAATCGACTTCAAGAAGGGGAGTATATTAACCAAATATAAGTTAACACATTCCTATGACAACTACGTCCGTGCTATATTGTAAATCCCATTATTTGATGAGAAAAACGCCCTAAAGATACTCCCAAGTATTGAGCTTCAAAGGATAGACAAGAAAATCTTGGTCGGTTGGCCAAACCATAGAGAAAAGCCTTGTAACTATGTTTTGGACGCCTCGGGTCACTTACTCCCTAGTGGGAAAAGGCTTGGAACTATAAAAGTCAATTTCTCTTATTTGTAACTCATTCTCCCATTTGTGCAATAGAAGTGGAGTGTTCTCTCTCTCCCTCTCTCTTACAACTCTAATCTAGCATGTGTGGTGTGCTTAGGATTTGGGTTTCGGAACGATTAGTGCTAATGACTTGTTCCCTCTTGCTTCTCTCTCTCTCTCTCTCTCTCTCTCTCTCTCTCTCTCTCTCTCGATTAAGCCAACCAACGTGATCCTCTTCCGTGGAGATCCCACACGATCATCGCGTGAGAGCTTGCATCACCCATTGGATTAGAGCAACCACCTCGGTGTGACAACGAGTACGAGAAGACGACGGTGACGAGCAACTACAGTGGTGCTCTTGAGCCATGCTCAAGCTCGACGGATAGGCAACTTCCCATGACATGGTTAGGGTAGGCTTTCCTTAACTCACATGGACAAGAAAGAAGGCTCTAAAACTATGTAGAGAAGGGCTCGCTTGGCATTGCTATCTCCTCCCCAAAAATGGCACTAATGTTTACACTTTTGTGCAACTTCTTTAGAGCCAATGCTCACAAGGGTAGTTCCTAGAACAGAGAAAGCCAATCTTGTGTAGAAAAAACCCTCTTGGGAAAGCAAGTCTATCCCAAGAAGAGAAGGTTGTCGAGCTCCTCAACCTTCACAATGGTCAAGGAGATTACTTCCTTAATCTTAACAAATTAGCAAGGATGTTAACCCTTGAACCTCTCTCTCTCTCTCTCTCTCTCTCTCTCTCTCTCACACACACACACCCCCCTCAAGCTCTAAACTAGTAGCACACACTAATCACACTTAATTAGTTAACTACAAGAAAGCATGAGCAAGCAAGGGAGAGAGGGTGAGAGAAGCAAGAACTCAAAAGTTGAATAATGGGAATGATGTTTTCATATTAGCCCAAAATAATTTATATGCATGTGCCTTGGCCGCATACTCGGCCATCTGCCGCCCAAGGCCTTTATGACACCCAACTATTGAGAGCTATCCACACACGACCCTTCTTGGACATCCAGCTCACAAATTGGAAGTTGGTCCATACCCAACCATCCTTTTTCATTCTTGCACAACGTGAGAATAACTTTACAACTCTTGGCTCATAAATTTGCCATGTTACAAAATGTATGCAAAAAGATAGAAGCTTGGAGCAAAAAGTAGCGACTTGATGGTGGCCTTAATTCGTGGGGTTAATACAGTCAAAGCTTCTTCTTTGCATAGGCCTTATTTATTGTTATCACACTCCATGATATAAACTTTTCATGGTTTACATGCCTAAAGTCACTAGAAAAGTAAAGAAAAAAACTATTTTAACCGAGGTATGTCTTACAATAGAAGTTTTTTTTAAATCTCATGTTTCAAAAATAATTGTTCATTAGAGTCATGATCTAGGGGATTATTTTGAATCCAATGTAAGCTAAACATTGAGGCATAACCTTTATGCACTATTTCTTCTCTAGATTTGAGGGAGTATGGATACCTATCAAGTATGCATATGATTGATGACTATGTGTTTTTTTATAATCAACTCATCACGAAGACCCATTTAGGGGGATTTGGTCTAGGAATCTAGATTTTTAATTATGCAGTTGCAGTAATGAGGTAAATTTTTAATTATGGAGTTGCAGTAATGAGGTAAATATTTAATAAAATTTCTTGCAACTGGCCTTGATTTCAAAATCGTATGAAAGCAAGATATCTGTAAGCATGATTGCATATTCAAAGGATGACTATGCTAGATATCCGTCACTTTAATAACCTGATTCAGCTATATATAAAACCATATTATACCTAAGGCATGATTAAGCAAGATATCCATCACTCTAGATCCAATGCCGGAGGAAGCACATAGCCAACTTGAAGACATTCCTCATAGGATATTATATATTTACAAGCGCAGTCCTGTGCCGTTTTAGTATCCCGCAAAAGTACTGCTACGCTCACAGGTGGTTCTCTAATTCCGTTAATTAGACACTAATTAGCTAAATCGGAGCGCTGCCTGATGCTGATCATGAGAGTTAATCCCCATCTCACTCAAAATCTACTACTGCCAAAATTGAGCTCTCCCAAGAGTGCACAGGGTTCTACTGCAAAACGAGGCGAGAGAGTAATGGGTTCATACAGAGAAAGGGGCTGCGTTATGCTAATTATCTCCTTAATTATCCCATTTATACTCTCTGGGATGTTAAGCATGGCGATGTGGGCTGGTTGCTATGATGAAGAGGGTCAGGACCACGAGGGACTTGCCTCGCTTCATCATAGGTTTGATCAGAGTTAAGTACTGCATTATCATCGACCTCGGCTGCAGCCACCACAGCCACCTCGGTGGGCTCCTTGCCAGTAACTGAAACCCATAGAGAACGCAGCCTTCAATCTTTCATCATATCAACCTGCATACAGATAATTAAGGGGTCTTAAAGCAATGCCTTGGAAATAAACCATATCGAAAAGCAATACTTTAAAGAAGATTAATCAAGACCAAAAAGCGAAGACGAGCGGTGTACGTACCTGTGCATCATCCTTTGCCTTAGCTTCTGTAGCTAGCTTTTCGAGCACTATTACTTCCGCTTTTCCATCTGTAGCAATGAGTACACAGTACACAGAAGCAGTTATAGTCCAATGCTAGTTAAGTATCCACACTGCTGCACTAATAAAACCTGACAGGGGCGATTTAGGAACAGTTCTTCCGTGACTCGGACTCGAAAGCACGATTAGAGAGAGAATGCTCAAGAGGGTTGCAAGTCTGACGTCCTTGGCTGCCATGGATGAGGAATGAGGATGTGATCTGGGAATAAATGTGGATTAAAATGCCTCATCCTGCCATGGATGAGGCGAGAAGCAGCTATACTAAGCAAGCAGCATTGGCCGGAGATTGGCGGTTAAAGATGAGAGTGGTTGTGTGTGTGTGGGTGTGGGTGTGGGTGTGGGTGCGTGTGGACTCTGGAGTAATGGGTGGGTTAGAAGACGCAGGCGTATGAAAAGAGATGGATAGCAGAGGCCGAATCCGCCACGAAAAGGGGTCTGCATGGCGACATGAATAGTAAAGTGAAAAGGTGGTGGTGGGACGTACAAACAAAATCAAGTGAATTTATATATGTGTATATATATACATATTGTATACATGTTGTATATATGTATATATATATTGTATACATGTGCGTCTGTACGTGTGTGTATGAGAGAGAGAGAGAGGGGTCTGCTCAGCTCTCCTAACGAGCTTCATATGTATGTATGTATATTTCACATTTGAGTACAAGCTTATAACGAACTGCATCATTATCCATGATCCATCAGCCTTTCTTTAATAATATATATATATATATATATATTATATACTCCCATATATATATATATAACCACCAATAATATAACATGTATATATATATAGAGAGACAGAGAATATATATATATATAACCAATAATATATAAAGTGAAAAGGTGGTGGTGGGACGTACAAACACAAAATCAAGTGAATTTATATATGTATATATATACTGTGTATGAGAGAGAAGCTTCATATGTATGTATGTATATTTCACATTTGAGTCCAAGCTTATAACGAATTGCATCATCTGCCATGATCCATCAACCTTTCTTTAATATAATATATATATATATGTATATATATATATATAACACACAATAATATAACACACACATATATATAATCAGTTTTTTAACCAATATATTAAATACCTCGACTCTGGCACTTCAAAAAATTCGATTGCAACCCCGCCTCTCTATTTCGATGGTTGCAATATACCTAATTTCTATGCTCCAGAATTTTGGCACTCGTTTAAGACACACATGCGTAAATACACAAACGCACGTAGACACATTCCCATACGCACATACATATATACCTGTGCCATGCCGCAGGCGCAACACTGAGGTCACATACTCGTACTTATAATCAAAATGCATACGTCCTACTTGTCTCTTGTGCAGATCTTACGATATTTCACACAGGTCACCTACTTGCACTAAAAATTAATGACTTTTCCTTCGCTGTTGGATCGACATCTTCTAAGCTAGTTAATCACTTTTTTAATCTGAAAAAATGGAAATATCTCTCATGTGCGGGGAACTTTATACATCTACCGCTGCCCACTTTCAGGTGTGAAGCCCCCACAAATTACACGCAAAGGAAGCTCGACTCAACTCAGACAAGCATGCTATCGTTCAGGCCTTTTTTAAACCCATAATAAAGCAAGCTTGAAGTGGTAAATATTTTAATAAAATTTCTTCCAACTGGCCTTGATTTCAAAACCGTATGATATCCGTAAGCATGATTGCATATCTTGAGCTAATTAATATTCGTAAAGATGATTATGCTAGATATCCATCACTTTAACCTGCTTCAGCTAGATATAAAACCATATTATATCCAAAGGCATCATTATTAAGTTATGTATCCTACACTCTAAATCCAATGGCGGAAGTGTAAAAAGCCCAATCATAAAAATACATCCATCATCAAAAGGCCTTGGTTATCGCCAAAACACGGCTGGTAGTACATAGCTTGCCGCCAAATTTGCGATATATTTAAGGCTATAGAAGCACATAGCCAACTTCAATACATCCCTCTGATACATTTACAAGCGCAGTAATGTGCCGTTCTAGTATCCCGCAAAAGTACTGCTGCGCTCACAGGTGCTTCCCTAATTCCGTTAATCAGAGGCTAATTAGCTAAATCGGAGCACTGCTTGATGTTGATCATGAGAGTTAATCCCCATCTCACTCGAAATCTACTACTGCCAAAATTGAGCTCTCCCAAGAATGCACAGGGTTCTACTGCAAAACGAGGCGGGAGAGGAATGGGTTCTACTGCAAAACGAGGCGGGAGAGGAAAAGGGCTGAGCTATGCTAATTGTTTCATATAAGCTCTGGAATGTTAATCATGGCGATGTGGGCTGGTTGCTATGATGAAGAGGGTCAGGACCACCAGGGACTTGCCTCGCTTCATCATAGGTTTGATCAGAGTTGCTTACTGCATTATCATCGGCCTCCGCTGCAGCCACCACAACCACATCAGCGGGCTCCTTGCCAGTAACTGAAACCCATAGAGAACGCAGCCTCCAAACTTTCATCATATCAACCTGCATGCAGATAATTAAGGCGTCTTAAAGCAAAGCCTTGGAAATAAATCAGTTAATCAAACCTAGTGGTGTACGTACCTGTGCAGGCTGGTGTAGCTCATCCTTTGCCTTAGCTTCTGTAACTAGTTTTTCGAGCACTAGTTGTTCCGCTTTTTCATCTGTAGCAATGAGCAAACAGAACCATTATTAGTCCAATGTTAGTTAACTACTGCCAATAAATCCAATGGGATTCAAGGGCATTTTGCAGCGTGGAGGTAATTGATTACCTGATAGGGGTGATGTAGGAACAGTTCTGCCGTGACTCGGACTACAAAGCACGATTAAAGAGATAATGCTCAAGAGGATTGCAAGTCTGAGCTCCTTGGCTGCCATGGATGAGGATGTGGTCTGGGATCAAAATGTGGATCAATATCAATAGACAACAATGAGCAGATGCTAGGAGGCAGGGTTTGGGGGTGTTGGGGAGAAGCAGCTATACTAAGGAATCAAGAATATTGGTGCCAGAGAGTAGCGATTAAAGATGAGGATAAGAGGGAAAAACTGGGTGTGGGTGTGGGTGTGTGGAGTAGTGGGTTAAAAGACCCAGGTGTATGAAGTATTTAAAGGGATGGAGAGCAGAAGGGGAGTCTAGGGGAAAGCCGCGCAGCCTCCAGGCTAAGGCGTGAGGGGGGGGGGCGTGAAAACGTCTGCATGGCGACATGCGTAGTAAAGCGAAGAGGTGGGGGAGAAGGGGGGAGGACGTACAAACAAAATAAAGTGAATATATATATATATATGTGTGTGTGTGTGGGGGGGGGGGGGGGGGGGGGGGGGGGGGGGGGGGGGGGGGGGGGGGGGGGGGGGGTGGTGGTGGTGAGAGAGAGAGGGGTGCCCAGCTCGCCTGACCAGCCCATGGAATTAGCCTCCTTCCTCCATATAAAGGATAACTGAACGTGTAGCATATTTTTGTGCTTTAAAAAAAAGGGAAATAAATCATCCATTTTAGCTTTCATTTATATATATCTCTATATAAATAGCCTCTACTTAGTACTAGATTCCACATTTGAGTACAAGTTTATAACGAACTGCCGACCGGCACCGACGCTTCAGTTCCATCCATCATCCATGGACCATCAAGCCTCCTTCTCATAAAGCCTTTATCATAACACACACACACACACATATATATATATATATATATATATATAAACTCCATTTTTAAACCAATATATTCAATATCGCACTTCAGTTGCAACCCGCCAACCACTCTCTATTTCTATGCTTGGGAAAAAAAAATAAAAATCCTTGCAACAACATTGGCTATATCTAATTTCTATGCTCCAAAAAATTTGTATTAAAAAGGAAGGGAAGAATTGCATTAAAAATTTGTTAGCAACGGAATTGCAAGAGTACCACCATACTCTCTGTTGCAACCACTATGCCAGGGGCTTTTAGGGTATATACAGAGTGCTTGTCACTCACATCAGATTGGGAGCAGTGATGAGCAGTGCCTAGTGGTGGCCGCATCTAGGCTTTGAGCATAATGCCATTAATGTGGGGAACGGGAACCTCTCGCTTGCCGCCTTCATTAAATGAAGTGGGGGCGAGTAAATAATAATGTTTAATATTTTCATCATTTGCAATATAGGCCCCGCAGAGAGAGAAAGAGTGTGTGTGTGTGTGTGAGAGAGAGAGAGAGAAAATGCACTATTTTTTCCCCTCTCTTTCCATATATATATATATATATGATAAAATCATTTTTTTTAAAGAGGCATTGGCCCATTGAAGGATAAGAATTTTGGAAAATGCAAAGAATTTTTAAAAAAGGCCATTGGCCAAACGGAGGATGACGTTGTCATGAGCTGCTGGGGCAACGTGGCCCATTGGGGCTTTTTGATGACACACCGGATTTGTATTCTGCCGCCTGCCACCAAGCGTGCCTATCATTCCTCCGAATCACCACCACACACACACACCACCCACACGTGACACACCCCCTCCTCCCCTCTAAGGCTCTAAACTTTAGTGCCCTTCATTCATTTTTCCTTACACCCATTGCCCCCGTCCCACGGGTCCCACGGTGCCCCCCAAACTTTCACATTACGTCATCTTCCCTCACTTTATTACCCATCTCCCACGTGTTACTCGCACGTGTTACTAGTATCAATCAAGCTCATTTTTAAAGTCTCATTTCCATGCAAATCCACTTGCTATGATAGGAACCTTGATATCCATTCTCCTCTTCCCACATCCACATCTACATCTCTTCTCTTCTCTTCTCTAAAGAGTTTCACAAAGCTCCCACGAGGCAAGAATTTGGAGGTTCGAGAAGAAGAGGAGGAGGTTTGAGGGGTAGAATTTGATTTTGGAACTCTCAAAAGACGTGCAAAGCACAGGTTCCCAACTAGTAAATCTAATAGGCAATTGTTCACATGAAGCCAAAAGTGATCCATTTTATGGAGTCTATCGTTATAAATTGGGTGAGGTTCGATAGAATCCAGAGCGATTTTTGCAAGATTGTCATCAAAAGTTTCGATAGAATCTATAGTGGTTTAGAAAAGGGTGCATGTACCATATAAAATTGATGTAAGAAAAAGTAGTTTTTATTATCTTCAGGTGGATTTGGCCAATGCTATGCATTTTATTGGCTTCACGAATTCATCGTGCTTAATCACATTACACTCAAATTTGTGTTTTGAAAAACATTTTTAATGGGGCTTTATACACTTGCATACACATAAAACTAGCACCATAGTGTTGTAGAAAAGCTGGCTTATATTGTTGAAGAAAAGTTGGGTTATAGTGTTGTAGAAAAGCTCACTTGTAATGTTGTAAAGTTGGCTTGTTTAAGTACGGAGAGCCTTGGAAGAATGGGAATGTGGTGTGAGTAACTTCACTCGTGCCGATTTGCATGGTCAGGTTAGTGGGGCGCGTGGGCTGGTGTATGTCACGCATGTAGGACATTGGGCCTTAGACTTCCATCAGAACACTCTGCTAAAGCTAAGGTATGTGCAAGGGTTCCTACCGATCTAGTACAAAGGCACAGATAAAGTTGTTCTCATTGTGCAGCATGATTATCTTCTGTCCGGGTAGACCACCATCTAAAGTAGAACTCGAAAGATGGCTTCAAGAGGACATTTTTCATGAAAAGGTGGTGTCACTGATTTTTTATCTTGGAAAGGGGTTTTTATGATCTGTTCATTAGGGGACATGATGTCTCTGATGTCTTTGCAGGGCTCCTCTATTTATGGGCCAAAAGCTAGTGCATGTAGTACCTTTTGACCCTCTTTGTAGGGCTCCTTTGTTTATGGGCCAAAAGCTAGTGCATGCAGTACCTTTTGACCCTCTTTTTAATGTTAACAAAAGCTTAAAAGAAGCTTGCCCTGTGTGGGTTGAGCTAGTCGGTCTCCCTCCTTGGCACCGGCCCCGACACTTGGGGATTTAGTCAATTCTCTGGGCCCGACACTGTACATCCCAAAAGGGGAAGGCTCGAGTCGCCACGCGAATACTGTTTGCATTCCCTGGAACACTGGGATTGAGACCCCTAAATCCATGGGGATTTGGGGGAACTGGGTAAAATAGACTTGGCTCTGAAATTTGGCCCCTTTCCAGGGGCATGATTTAAGTGTGGGGGCTTCGGCTACATAGCCAGATTCTGTGGAAGTGGGCCTTATGTGTTAAGCTAGTAGAGAGGAAAAGGAGGTAGTTGATTCAGGAGGGATATGAAAATGGATAAAGTGGAGGCTATTGAAAACCTGAGGAAAGAGGAAAAAGGTAAAGGTTATTAGATCCTCAGGGAAGTGGACAAGCTGAAGGAGGGTGGACCAAAGTCATTGAGAAGACAAAGAACAAATATAGTCTTAGATTAGATAAGGAGGAATCTAGGAGGACTCAGAATAGACCAATGATTAAAGAGAAGGGTGCCAAAAAATCTCCTAGTGATCTTAGCCCTTTGATTTACTCCAAGCCTTTCAGCCCTCTTGGAGGAGCTAATAGTGTGACATCTTCTATTAAAAGATTTAATTGGCAGGTTGGGACAACTTGGAAAGACACCCAAAAATTAGCCCCTGATGAAGGAGGAAATGAGGAGGTAGAGATGGTGTCATAAATTTTCCTTGCATGAATAACAAGGTGGAGGTTAGGGACTGCACTTAGAATGTGAAAGGTGATCAAAGATAGGAAGAAAAATGCAGCCTTTTGGGGTCTTGTAAAAGAATGGGAGCTTTCCATTTTAGCTATCCAAGAACATAATATGTTTGGGTTGAAGGTGGCTACTAGGAGAGACACTTTCAAAGATTGGGTAGTGTTATATGGGGGGGTTGGATGTGGATATAGTGGGGTGATGTCCATTATTAAGAAATCCTTGAAACCTTGTATAGTTGCCAACCACCCTAATGGTAGGGCCCTGGTTGTGGAGATCCAGTTTGGGGGAGAGAGAGTCTGGGTTGTGAATATTTATGGAGCTCATAATTATAAAGATTGGGGAAGTCTCTCTAGGACTGGTTATCTGTTCTGAACATTCAAGGACCTTCTTGCATTCTGATGGGTGATTTTAACATGGATAAAAGACTATCTAATAGAAGCACTTGGAGGGAGCACTATCTTGATGGGCCAGGAAAAAAAGAAGTGGGAAGAGTTAAGAGGCAAAATGAGCCTTGTAGATGGGTGGAGCATGGGGGATTGGGGAATTGTTGACCATGGCCATACCTATTTTAGCTTACAATACTTTGGCTGCTCTTCCAGAATAGATAGGGTCTTTCTTAGCCAACAAGCAACTTGGGTTCCCCACAACTTAAAGCTGGAAATTGATAGTTCCTCTGACCTCTCTGATCACATACCCTTGAAGTGGGAATGGCATGTGAAGGATTGGGAGGAGGAGAAATTGAACCAATTTCCCACTAGGAAATTGAGGGTCAACAATTCCATGCTCAAAGATGAGCTCTTCATCATGTATATTAAAGATGCCATTGGTAAACTAAGAAGGAGAGGCAACAATGAAGGAGCTTGGGATCCTTTGCCAACGATATGCGGGGTATTATTAGAAGGGTGGGGAAACTGAGAGCCTATGAGAGAAAGCAGAGGAGGAAAAGCTGGAGTGAGCAACTAGAAGCTCTAGAGATGAAAGACGAATGGGAAAGCTTACTGAGGATGAGATTAACTTATATACTAATTATATGCCAATTAAGTCTAAAAGAGGAAGATGACAGGCTTGCAAATTTTAGCCTTGGGGCCCTTAGAAGGAGAACTTTCACCTCTAGGAAGAAGCGTGATAGATACTTATTTTAAATTAACTGAAGAAAAAGGTAGTAGGGAACTGGTAGGGAAAATCAAGGATGAGAATGGGCAGGAGCTGGGGGAGATTGACCAGGTAGTAAGGAAATGGGTTGAATTTTTGGGGTCTACATTATGCTTGAAAGAGGATGGGTCTAGAAGAAGGTTCCTAGCTGAAAACAACCTCTTAAACCTGGTGAATCGACGAATTGATCCAGATAAGGCTAGATGGATGGAGCGAGAGGTGGAGCTTGATGAATGTTGGGTAGACTCCTCAAATTGGGTAAGGAAAAATCCCCAAGATGGGATGGGCTCTTAGTGGAATTCTTTCTCTCCTTCTAGCCTTCCCTTAAGGATATAGTTTGGAATATTTATAGAAAGGCTTTCAGCTTTGGATTCTTGGGACAAAGACCTCAAGGATGGAGTGGTGAAGATCATCCCTAAACAAGCTACCTATTAGCAGATTTAACCACTGGAGACCCTTGCTAACTGTCATATATAGAATCCTTGCCAAAGTCATTGCACTAAGGATTTCCCCTATCCTTCAAGAAGTTGTATCTAGGAAACAATATGGGTTCATAAAGGGACGGACCATTTATGGGAATATACTTGTTGGCAATAATAGGGGGATGTAGCCCAAAGAACTGATCAAAAGTGTATTATGCTTCAGCTGGGCCTAGAAAAGGCCTCTGATAGGATTCATTGGTCCTTTGTGGCAAGGGTAATGGAAAAATTAGGGTTTAGCTTCAAGGTAGCCTCCTACATTTTCACCCTCTCTATTGGGGGATTCTCTAGACTTCTCCTAAATGGCATACTAGTAGGAGGATTTGAAATTATAAGGTCAGTAATAATAAGGCAAGGTTGTCCTCTTGCCCCTTTGTTCTTTGCTATTGCCTCACACCCCCTTATTGTGGCCCTTGAAGATGCTAGTGAAAAAGGGAGGGTTATTAGACTAAAGATGAGGAGTGGAGAACAATTGGTAATCCATTGTTTTGCTGATGATTCTTTGATGTTCCTAAGGGCAGACAATGACAATATGAGACACGCCTTGTCTAGAATACATGAGTTTGCTTCTAGCTCCAAATGTAATATTCAAAAATCTAAAATAATTAGTCTAACTAAGGAAAATGACTTTGACATGGAAAGATGGGGCTATGTGGTCAGGAGAGGCCAAATCATTAGGAATTTGGGAGTCCCCTTTGGAGTGGAGGTTACCAACAAGAAAATATCTTATTAGGCCTTAGAAAGATTTTCCAGAAACTAAAAAAAAAAAGGGAAGGGGTCAGGATTCCATTCCATAATAGATAAATCATCTCCAATACAATGCTAAATGCTTATATCATGTTTTTGTGTCTTGTTATCAACTTTGGCAAAGCCTAGTGGAACATAATCATAGGTCCTGTAAGAGACTATCTATGGAGGAGGAGGAACATAAGTAGTAATAGAAGAGTCACAGCATGGTTAGCCTGGGATAAGTTAGTATGCCTAAAATAAATGAGGTATGGGTATTCTACATCTTCCTCTACTCATGCTCTTGCCAAAATTGCTCTTCTTCTTTCCAAATGCCTACTTCAGGAAGAGGTTTGGTCTAGAATGTTTGAAGATGTGGTGGAAGACTCACTTGTCCTTTAGAAAGGCAGATGGCTTGGACTTAACTAGAGAAACAAGTTTCTTTCTTTTGCTCCCCTCAAGATCTTAAACTCCCCCTTTTGTAACTTTTTATCTAGGAAATGGAAGGAAGTGCTGAAGCTGACTTACTAGGATGTTTGCCCCAAAGTTACATGCAACTCCTTTCTCAACTTGGGGATCTAGTGGTCTCATAATTTTAACCCCCCTTTGGCTCTTTTAGACATTACTTTAGCCAGAAAAACTTAATAACAAAGGGTTAAGAAGACTAGTTGATTACTGGGATTGGAAAGAGTTGGATCAGTTTTGGTGACAAATTTTGGATTACTTCCCAAAGAGAGGAGTAGGATAGATGATGGTGGTAGAAATACAGAAAGTATGGGTATCCACTACCTTTGATGACTCTTGCTGGATAAAATATTGGATGTGGTTCAATGCAGTGAAGTTAGATAAAGGGACAACTAAGGTACTATGCTACCTCATTAGGGCCAAAATGGAATAAAAAAGGGCCACTTCCTAATGGTTCTTATTAGTCTTAATGATTTTTCGGGCCAATAGGAAGCTACCATACACCCACCAATGTAACATTGGTGGTCCCTCAAGGTTTGGGTCACTTTCAAAGTTTTACCTTCTTTACCATGCTCTTTTTTTTATATGGGCCTACCAAAAATATGTGCCCACTTCTTTAAAATAAATAAATAATAAGTTTCCCACTTACAGAATTTGTGGGTGTGGAAGGTTCAAAATTTGAAATTTTGGGTTCCCTCCCAGAAAGTCAAAAATCCCCCCTAAAAAGTCATATTTTTATATATACATACACAATTTCTAATTTTGGCTCTATTTTATCTCTTTAGAGAGTCGCTTTTTATTGATATTGTTCCCGAACACCTCTCCATGTTGCTCTCACCAAAGTCCCCTCTCTCCACACTCTCTCTCCTAGCTTTACACCTCTCTCATGGCTACAACCTGCAACAACCATCTCTCTCCACACTGTCTCTTCTCCTGTCTCCATAGTATACCTCTTTCCTTAGTGCAACCTGCAACATCCATCTTTGCACACTCTCTCCTTACTCTCTATCCTGGCTCTACACCTCCTTTCTTGCTACAACCTATTGTATTTATCTCTCTACACACTCTCCCTCTTTGTTGCAACTTTGCAACATCCTTTTAGCCTCTACCTTGCTACAAAACTGATGGCTAGCTCAAGCTCTAGAAGACCTTGCAATGCAATTTTGGCTTGTACTCTGCACAATGTTAAAGAAGAAAATGTATGGAAACCCTTACATTTCAAGGTGAATGATTGGGTCACTATGAGGCCATCACATACAGGTAATCACAACTCCTAATCAATTCCTTATAGGGCCCTTTTTTTTCCATTTCGGCCCTAATGTAGAATTGAGGAAAAGTGAATTGAACACTGAATATTGTAATAGAGTCTAGAAAGTAAACTGGAAAGCTAGAACTTGGAGGAAGAGGTGGAAACACATATGGGAGGCAAACATCCCCTTGAAATTTCAGGTTTTTCTATGGAGAGTCTGCATGCTAGCACTTCCCCCTGGCACTAAACTTCTTCAAAGGAACTTTACGTCAGGTTGTTGCCCTAGGTGTAAAACAGCCTTGGAGGATGGGAGGCATGCATTCTGGGAATGCCCTACCATTAAGGGAACTTGGGTTATAATTGGGAAATGGGTAGCCAAGTCCCTAGGAGTTCAAGGTCTTTGGGGGGATTGGGTTCTTGGAAGCGGAGTTGATGATGAGGATGTTATCAGTTTGTTATTTAACATTATTAGATTTGGTTGCTTATGGGAGATATGGGTATCCAAGAACAATACTGTCTTTCAAAAAGGGGGGAATATTGATCTAGATGTGACTGAGCTAATGTATAAATGTATTCATTTGTGTTGGTCCATATATTATGTTAATAAGGTAAATAATGCTGACATATTCTAGGCAATATACGCTATGCAGACTGGGATCAGTTGATCTACTGATTAGTAGACCCTTGTACATACTAGGTTTCTTAACTTCTAGTTTTATGCACGGATACTTAGGTTATGATGTGAAGGCAAGACTTCCCAAGTATGGGCCAAATACAGGAAGGTGGTATCTCAAGGAAAAACATCCCATCTACACCTGTGTGGCCTTTATAGAGAACCCCCTAGGCACCAGGCTAGTGGTGAAGGTGTGGGCTGGCAAACAAGTCTCCCAAAGGCTGTACCTCTGAAACAATGACAATAGCATGCATGCGTTGGGGTACCATGTTTGCTGGAGCTAATCTTTCTTTGTTTGGGAAGATGATAGATGGGATCTTTTATGTAAATGATATGGAATAGGATTTGGCCTAGGGCCCCTCTAAGCTTTTTTGTAAAGATCCTTCAGTGACAATATTATATATATATATATATATCTATTTCCCCCCCAAAAAAAAATAGCACCACATAAAAATTGGACATAGGATAAGGGGCCCGAAAAGAGAATGGCCCCCAAAACCAAAGAAAGATATGGAGAATGGCCACTACACCAAAGCACCTTGGGTTTTGCTACTTTTTATGCAAAAAATTGGATACTCATGTACTTGTTTTTTAGCCTTTGCTTGTTCTTTTTTTGGCACATCTTATTATTTATCTTCACAATTACAACACATCAAAAAAAAAGGAAACAAGGCCTAAGATAACTTATTGAAGGAGTTTTGGGATTTTATAAATAGTGTACTTGTATACCTTCCCTTACTCTGCAACATACTTGTTAATATAACTATACAAACTCACATCAGGATCGCTTTCCTAAATGTGAGCTAGTCCATGAGTGGCAAGCTAGATGAGAGATGATGTATGGAGATGACCTTATATAAGCACGCACTTGCATGTATCATATTTAGTAATGTGACAAACCTATCCAAGCCATCTGGCCACTATTAACCATGATATTGAGAAGGTAAGGGGCATCCATGTTGCTTCAATCAAATTAGCTTCTCAAATTAATCACATTCCACTCGAATTTGTGTATTAAAACACATTGTTAATAGGGCTTTATACACTTGCATACACATCAAACTAGGACATAATTACATAAAACTAGCACATAATCACGTAAAAATTAGACGTAGGATAGGTGGTCTAAAAAGAGAATGGCCCCAAAAAGGGGACGGAAAATGGTCCCTACATAAAAGCACGTGACAAAGAATGGCCCCTGCACCAAAGCAAGAGACGGATAAGGGGTCTGAAAAGAGAATGGCCCCCAAAACCAAAGTAGGGGATGGAGAATGGCCCCTACACCCCAAAGCACCTAGGGTTTTGCTACACCCCAAAGCACCTAGGGTTTTGCTACTTTATGCCCTAGGAATACATTGAAGATGGTATTGCATGGTGTACCTATTAAAATATACAAGTAAATAGGGTGTGTGCGGGAACAAGACCTTAGCAAGAGGCTATAAAAGAGAATTTGTAAATGAGTGAGAAGCTGTGAAAAGGTGAGAGGTATCTCCTGGGAGAGAATAAAGGGTAGCATGAGAAGATTTAGGATGTGTGGAGATATTCTGGAAAAAGCAAAAGAGGTGGAGTGAATCAAGGAGAGATCAGTGGGATTAGATGCTTGGATGTAAACTCTATAAATTGAGGCATTGACCTAATGAGAATTTATCCATGCCTACATTAAGCTATCAGTTAATTGCTCACTAATCTCGTCTTAATCATCATCTAATCTCTTTATTAATGATGTTGATTCTTGCATTTGATCCACCATAGCTCATCACATTGCTGCAAATTTTACATGGTATCAGAGCCTAGCTTAGAATCCATCAAATTTATGAGCCCATTATCTTGCTAATCACCTAGCTAATTAGGATTAGTAGATAATCAAATTTTTAGTCATTTTTCAACAAGCGTTCTATACCCCCTCTCCTTACCAAGGTGTCGAAAATTCATCATTCCTCCAA
This sequence comes from Cibotium barometz, assembly GCF_041138505.1. Lineage (NCBI taxonomy): Eukaryota > Viridiplantae > Streptophyta > Polypodiopsida > Cyatheales > Cibotiaceae > Cibotium > Cibotium barometz. The sequence continues at coordinate 26,013,701 of NC_141107.1, read as the reverse complement.
AACATCTCATTTTTTTAGTAATATCTCTTAATTTTTAACTAATAAACCTTGTACTCAGTCAACTCTTCATCTTATGTGAGAATTTACTCATTTTTGGGTATTTTCTTTTATTCATTGGATTTATCTCATCCCAACGCTTGGATTAATCCTATTGGCCCATAGAAACCTTAATTGAACCATATCCAGAAATTTCTGAAAATCTTGACCTTTAGGCTAAGGTCACTTATATCATTTTTAATTGATTCCTAATGCACCTTGGAGAATTTATTTTGAACTTTTGTTTCAGGGAAATATATTTTTGATATTAGGAGAATTTTTTATATCCAAAAATATCTCAATCACAAATTACCTCTAGATAAAAACAAGGATCTTTCACATGCTTTTTGCAACATGGAAATCCTCTTCTTAATAGAACAAGACTTACCTCGCTTCCCCTCATGATCATCATGCCACTCATATGCCTCCTCAAGAAAATCCTCAAACTCCTCTAACTTCTCCCTAAATCCCTCCATCTTGCTATGAGATGATGCACTATGCAACCTCTTGACAATTTTATGCAACTCCTCACACAGATCAACCATGTAATAGTACTTGCATTTATCCCCCATGCAACACTCCTCACACATGTAGGGACACTCCTTTTAGTGATCATGTTTCAAAAAAAGAGCACTTCTTCTTCTTCTTTTTTCCCATTTTCAGAAATCAGGCTAAATGAAAAGAATAGGCCCTTGCAAAGATGCACCACACCAATGCAAGACCAAGTGCATCTTTGAGATGGAGAGCTTGGTGTTGTACCAAGATCCACAACAAATCCGACACTAGGTTTCCCAAATAAGCCATTTAAAGAGATTTTGATTCTACAAAAATGCACAAAATAGATTATGCATAGTGGAGATGAGTAAGCAATTACCTAACCTCTAATTAGTGAAAAGGTAGAGATATGAGATGATTTCCAACACTTCAAATTGAGTCCTCTTCAATCACCTCTAATCAAAACCCTGATTTGATCTTCGTTTCTTGATCTAATTGAATTTTCATATTTTGATTTGCTTAAAATTGCTTGCCTTACTTGAAACTGCCCATTTTTACAGAAACCACGTTTTTCTTGAAACTGCCTAGAACAAGTTGATTTGCCTAAAACTTATTGAAAATAGGTTGATTTATCTAAAAGTTTCAAAACAAGTTGCAACTATCTAAAACTACCTGAAATGGGTTGATCTAAACTGGTTGCATCAAGACCCCACACATACATGCTCTCTGCATAGGCCTCAAATTCCTTCTCTTTCGTCATCCAATTCCCAAATTCTTGAAGCCATCCATCCATCTTCTCCTCAACAACAAAGGAAGAACTCTTCACAGCCCTGCATCTTTGCCATAGATAAAGCAATTGGGCATGCAAAACAGCAAGATCGTCAAAAGTGTTAAGGCTAAACAAAGCCCCAAACAAATACTACACATAGAAATATGAAATTATAGAGAATAGACTTTAAACACTCCCCACACATCATCATCATCATTTCAGATCACAAGGATCAGAAACAGACTATCTATCTCCATTACAAAACACAAAATCCAACATTACAGCATTACAAGAATAGAATTCTGAAATCGTAGGAAAAACATAGAAACACAGAGAACAACAATGTGAACAGCAAGGTTTCAATTACTTGCTTTGCATAATGCATGATCCAAAAGGTTACATCTCAAAATAAAACCCAAAATGACGTCTCCTGAAATCTCAGGTGAAAAGACTAAAGTTCAAAAGTATCTAAGAAGTACCAAGGTAAAGCCTAGGCTTTACATTGGCCACCCCTCCACCTTCATCACAACCTCCCTTCCCCCACACCCTTGGAGGAAGGGGAAATCCCCCCATCATGCGAGCAAGAAGAGGTAGATCCACCGCTGAATCCCCTCAACTAGCACGATCCATTAGATTGCTCAGACTTTGAGAGCAGGCAATAAACATCCTGCTCGGTCAACAACTCCAGGAGGCCCCCATCGCCGCCAGGGTGACCGACTACATGGACATCCATGTCCTGCATCTAGGCCCTGCGGCCCTACATCATGAAAAGATGCAGGGGGGAAGAGAGCTTGAGCTCTTGCAAGCACACACACACTCACAAAACCCTAATAGAGAACACACAAGGTGAGAGGCTGAAAATCTTCTTCTTCTCTACTCAACACTCAACACACCATATACAAGAATAAGAGTACACACAATATGAAAGGTACTCAACCAAATACATACACGAGTTCTCTATAGTGTGAACCCGACTAAATGAGCTGGCGCTATAACTATGCCAGACTCTAGAATGGCTGTCACACAGCCTGTCATCCTACTGGCCGCATATCTCCCATGATCTCACCAACCATGCCAGTGGTGTAAGTGTGGGGCCTATCCCCCAGGCGGGTCATCAGTGTCCACCGCCTCACTAGAGCTCGATATCTCAACACTCCCCCTCGAGCTCAACTCCATCTCATGTACACCAAGCAAAGCCCTGAATCTACGGAGCTTCTCTGTACCCAATGCTTTGGTGAAGATGTCAGCTACCTGATCCTCTGTGCTGACATAAACAAGATCAAGGTCTCCTGCCAAGACCTTCTCTCTGACAAAGTGGTAGTGGACCTCTATGTGCTTCGTACGAGCATGAAAGACTGGGTTCCTGGCCAACTGTATACTGCTAATGTTGTCACAGAAAATGACAACTTGTCTATCCACTGATAGACCCAAATCTGCAAGTAGCTTTCTCAACCAAGCTACCTGCAGGCAGTTGGAGTCCTGTTCATGATGTATACTGCTGTAGAAACAGCCTCAGCCCAATAGCAATGCGGCATATTCTTCTCTTCCATCAATGCTCGCGCAATCTCAGCAATGTGCCTGTTTTTTCGCTCAGCAACTCCATTTTGCTCGGAGTGTATCTGCATGTAAACTGTCTCCGAATACCATTCTTCTTCAAAAATTCAGAGAACTCATTGGAGAAGTACTCTCCCCCTCCATCTGACCTTAGGCACTTTACATATTTCCCTGTTTGCTTTTCAACCAAAACTCTGAAATTCTGAAAGTGAGTGAACATCTCACTCTTCTCCTTCATGAAATATACCCACACTTTCCTTGTGTGGTCATCAATGAAAGTCACATAATACCTGCAGCCTCCCATAGATATGGTCTTCGTAGGACCCCATACATCTGAATGCACAACATCTAGTGCATTTCTGCTCACATATCTATTACGTGGAAACACATGCTTTGTTTGCTTCCCAAATTGGCATGCATCAACATTTTCAGACATGGCATTCACGACATGCGGCATAACAAACAACCTTTCATTATCCTCATTATTTCTGCTTGAGGATGCATAGTTGTTTTGCTGCACTTTCCCATTTTGCATGTCAGCCTGCTTCTTATAACATTCTGCCTGCACATGTCCAGGCTTACCACAATAATAGCATTCACGTGCATCATTATATTGCCTTTGCCAATTTCCACTGCCTCTTTGACTCCCCCTGCCTGAATTTGCCTCTGAATTTGCCTCTTCCGCCTGCGTGTTGTTGTTGATTCTAGGACTGTTATTGTTGCTGCTGCTTCTGCTGGCCATAATTCTGATTACCTGTTCGGCCACCTCCTTGACCGCGTCCACGGCCTCCTCTACCTCGTCCTCTTCCTGAACTTGTGTAGAAGGCCTGTTGCTCTGAACTGTTTTTGCTTTGTGAAGACTGTTGGTCTTCACCCAAGCTCTTCTCTTCGATAATCAGCATAGACACCAAATCTGTAAAGTTGGGAATGTTTTCCCGAGTCTGAATAGACGTCTTGAACGCCTTGTATTGTGGCCCGAGACCACGTAGACAGACTTCCACCTTGTCATCATCATCTACTGACACACCAATAGATGCAAGGGATTCCACAATACCCTTTATCTTCAGCGCATAGTCATTCACAGACATGCTCTTTTTCTCCACAGTATGAAGTTCATTCTTCAACTATATCTTGCGTGCCTTGGTATTTGTTTCATAGAGCTTTACCAAGGTGTCCCACGCCTCCTTGGGGAACTTGGCATCCTGAATGTGCCCAATCATGGTGTCCTGTATACTAATGGAAAGCCAATACATAACCTTCCTGGCTCCTTGGTTCCAGTCTTTAAACTCTTTCACATCTGCAGCAGTCGGTATCTTCGGTGCCTCTTCATGCTCACCTTCTATGTAGTCCCAATAGCCTTTTCCCATCAGGAAATTTGTCAACCTGAACCTCCAAGCATGGAAGTTATTCTTATCCAGCTTGTCAGCCACAATCTGTGTTATGCCATCATTAGACATCTTGCCAAACACACAATTTTACCAGAAACTGCACTCTGGTTTTTTCTGCACAAATGCTGTATTTTCTGCAGTGGTACTGTAGTACTCTCAAATGTCACAACCAGTGACTTCAATGTGCATACATACACCCAATGGCAACTGTAGACCTCTTTGCAGCACCCACAGTGTCTGCACAGTCAATCTGTCTTCCTGCAGTTCTTAAAACAGAGTTCTGCACCAGAGAATCGATGACTTACCCCGCAGTGCTCGAAATTACCTGCTTTCTGAAAAACGGAGGTCCAGACGCGCCCGAAACGCGTTTTCGGCCCAAAAATTGTAGTCCGATAGGATTGTATAGTTGCCCTATATCTTTACTCCCGCGAAGAAAGCTCCTCAATCAGAGACCGTTTGCCGGTGCCTCCCATAGAGCTCCCGACAAGGGTGTAGTCACCAACACAATAGGAAAGAGTAGTTGAAGCTCTTACCCTCATACCGCTTCCTGTGGTTCTCTTGCTTGCAGCTCAGCCCTTAGCACGAACCAGGCTCTGATACCATGAAAAGATGCAGGGGGGAAGAGAGCTTGAGCTCTTGCAAGCACACACACACTCACAAAACCCTAATAGAGAACACACAAGGTGAGAGGCTGAAAATCTTCTTCTTCTCTACTCAACACTCAACACACCATATACAAGAATAAGAGTACACACAATATGAAAGGTACTCAACCAAATACATACACGGGTTCTCTATAGTGTGAACCCGACTAAATGAGCTGGCGCTATAACTATGCCAATGGCTGTCACACAGCCTGTCATCCCACTGGCCGCATATCTCCCATGATCTCACCAACCATGCTAGTGGTGTAAGTGTGGGGCCTATCCCCTCATCAGTGTCCACCGCCTCACTAGAGCTCGATATCTCAACACATCGCTGATGGAATCACAAGCACCTCCTCATCAACATGGAGGCTACCCACAGGTCCCACGCCCGCACTGCTCGCCCCATCATGTTTGAACTTCTGGGCGAGTAGCCGGCCTAGCGAGCGATGACCCTTCCTCCTCAAGCCATTCATCTGGGAATAGTATTGTAAGGTGCCACACCAAACAACTCCGCATTGATCCAGAATATCTGCCCATTCGTGCCATTGGGCCTAGAACCTTTTTCATCAAGAGAAAGCAAAGAACCCAAAGCTTCAACTTCATGTGGTTCGCTCCTCCGACAGCCCAAAACCCTTGCACGACTGAGGGCACCGTGCTCAAATGCATACATGCCTTCTTTGATAGATACGAGCAAGTGCCAGATCCCGCAGTGGTGAACATCATCTGGTTCTTTAACCTCATCATCACTCTCTTGGAAACCTTTCCGAATTGGCACCACTACCACGAGGGAAATCAAGGCTTGGCCTTCGACCTCAACAAAGGCCTCACTCTTTGAAGCAACTTTTTGGCTACTACGAGCGCATCCACCAATGGATGCCTACTTGGTACCTACAAATGTTTGAAGATATGATAGAGGCTGCTTTCTAGATAAGTTACAAAGTCTTCCACCATCAAGAAACCACACAGCCCACATTGCCGGCGAGACTTCATCCGCACTTACTCGATCTACTACCACTAGATCCCTTGCTAGCTCCAAGGACAGACCTGAATTAGGGAGGGGGGTATGTCAACCACACTGGTTAACATCATTTTTCAGGCATGGTTACGCTTCTTGTAATCCATCATTATGTAACCATGCTAAGAGGTTATTGAGAAAAGATATATGGGATGACCGAGCTTACGACTTGTGTAATGTCGATCGTAGAAATGAGCGAGATGTACATAGAGCTAGGAAGCCAATTTTGGGCCCCCAATTGTAAATGGGCGGTTGGCCATTGTAAAAAGTGAGCTCACGTATATAAATGATTTACAAAATATGAAAAGGGACAATCCCATTTGTCACAATTGAGTCTTGCCTTCTCTCCCCCTCTCACTCTCTTGAGTTTATAGTTGTAAGCTTGTGTTTTTGAATGCTTTCTTGCTTCATTATGGTTTATGCATGGAGTGGATGGTGTTAGTCTAATCTTCTCTTCTCTTCTCCCTTCTCTTGGCTCCATCTCAAGATCCCTCTTGCATGTACATTGGAATTGAGTTGAATCAGAGCTTTTCATAGCTCCCTTCTTCCTTACTCACTACCTAGCTTGTGGATCTCCATTTGAGTGCACAAGTGAAGGTGGAGTGAGCCCCTAGCATCCTCACATAGGGGGGTTAACCCTCATTAGGATTGGCTAAATGAAAGTCTTTGAACCAACCCTTGCATGGCATCTTTCTCTTCTTCTCTCCCTCTCTTGTGCAAGGTAGTATGTTTTGGTTAACAATGTGTGTGTGTGTGTGTGTGTGTGTGTGTGTGTGTGTGTGTGTGTGTGTGAGAGAGAGAGAGAGAGAGAGAGATAGAGATTACATGTAAGATGCATTTATTTGAGAGGGAGCACCTCACCATGCATTTATTTATGTAAGATGTATGGTGAGCACACCTCACCATGCATTTATTTATGTAAGATGTATGGTGAGCACACCTCACCACACATTCCCACCCATTAAATTTTAATTTACAATAAAATTTATTAATTAAAAATATATGTGTATGTGTGTATAGATAAATTCATTTATATTTATAAATACGCATATATATGTATGTATAGACATATGTGTCTAAAATATAATAAAACATAATATTATGTATAATATATGTTTGCATGTGTCTATGTGTATGTGTGTGGGAGAGAGAGAGAGAGAGAGAGAGATAGGGTGTGTGTGTGTGTGTGTGTGTGTGTGTGTGTATAATATATGTTTGCATGTGTCTATGTGTATGTGTGTGGGAGAGAGAGAGAGAGAGAGAGAGAGAGAGAGAGGGTGTGTGTGTGTGTGTATGTGTGTGTGTGTGTGTGTGTGAGATAGAGAGAGAGAGAGAGAGGGAGAGAGAGTTTCTATGTGTATGAGAGTGTGTATCTAATTATACATGCATGTTGAGTGTGTGTGTGTGTGTGTGTGTGTGTGTGTGTGTGTGTGTGTGTGATGGAGAGAGAGAGAGAGAGAGAGTTTCTCTGTGTATGAGAGTGTCTGTACATGACAGACATAGACAGAATGCATGTGAGAGATGGTTGTTAGCGCATGTGACAAAGTCAAACATAAAGAGAATACATGTGAGAGAATACATGTGACAAAGTCAAACATAAAGAGAATACATGTGAGAGAGATACTCACAAATATATGAGAGAGTCACATAAACACATGTTGACTGGAGAGACGGAAAACTCTCTCTCTTGTAGCAAGAGGAGTACGATCCAAGTATAGCTCAATCCAATGGGATTTGCATCCCTTTCGGAGCTAGGGATTCGACCCGTACCGGTGCACAAGAGCTTATCCACAAATGGAGAGAATGCTCATGGCTACCATCACATGACACTAGACTAAGCATACACACAAGCTCAACTTGTCCTCATTCCTACACACCCATTCATTCACAAATACAAACAAGAGGAATACAATCACTATGCACTCAAGCAAAGAGAAAGACCTCACTCCACTCCTATCTTCCTACAAGCATGCACACATTCAAGCATCAAGCTTCCATGAAAGCTTCAAATCAATCCATGTACTCAAAAATGAAATACTAAAAGCATGCATAAGAGTAAAATGATTAGAGAAGAGGATGAGAAAGACTCATGACATTGCTAATGATTCAATGAAGAGATTAACCTCATACAATGATGTAGATGGGGTGAGAGAAGAGTCTTCACCTCTATGGAGAAGAGGGAGAGTAGGTCTCTCAAAGGAGCTCTTGCATGAACTAAGCCAAAAAGTGTGTCTAAGCTCTCAAATGAGCCACCTTTTATACAAAAATTCTAGGACTCCCATAAGTCCCCATGTGGGATTATTATCAAACCCTCTCCCACATTCATCTACAAAGTGGAACTCTTTTCAAGAGCCCTAAGTATTGTTTTTGTTGCATCCTGGTATTGGTATTGATCCTCATTTGCAAGCAACACTCCCCCCTTCCTATTTTGCGCACGTCCTCGAGCGCGGTAGTAGCAAGAGCTGCAACAAAAAAAACAACGCAAGTCAAGTCCTTTATTGAAAAAAAAAGAAAAGAAAAGAAAAATCAGCAACGATCATTACACATGTGAGCATACAAGTGCAAGGCTGATTAAAGTTTTAAATGAGTACTAAAATAGGTGAGTAAAAACTAGTCAAAGTGAGACTTAGGTAGTAGATAATGCTATGCAAAGGCAAGTGTCTTTGTACACCTCCGGTTATGACCGCAGTCTCAATGTCCTATCAGTATGTAAGTTACTCCTAAGTGGCAACTTTACTCCTAAGTATGAGCAAAGGTGATTGGAGCTCTCTCTTGTTGTTTTTTTTTTTTTTTTAAATATGTGTGTAGAAGGTGATAAAGATTAAGTTTCTATCCCCATGAGACCCAAGCAATGGCCCAGAGACCTCCGCCAAGAGAATCTAAAGACCGCTAAGTATCTCAAGGGCGACAAACCCTTTTTCTTTCTTTTATGACCTAAGGAGTACCCCTTGAAGATGAGGGCTTCGTCTTGAGGGCCCATAGTGTACCCCCGAGTCCTACCAACGTCTATCAAGGCGATAGATTCCTCAAAGGTCTTCTTCTGAAGCTTCTAGACATCAGTGTTCACCCCATGGAAACCAAGGCATCGGCTCCAAGGTGCTGAGACATCCCCAGGACCTACCAAGCACTTCGCATGGCGGTAGACACTTCATGTCGTAATTCACCTTGTATATAGATATATATCTTTTTAGGGTATATTTTCATAAATTTTTTTTATTACTCCTAGCACCTAGCGCATATTTAAGAGATAACTACCACTAGGGATAACTAATATACCTTGAAGACATAAGTACTTGGCATACTCCCTTGGTATATATCCTACACTGTCTTTGGATAGAAATATCTCTTACTAAGTTTTCTAAGACTCTAGAATGTACTCACCACATTTTAACTACTAATCAAAACTCAAACCAGCCAATATTGTGTACATGCAAACCATATATTCGAAAGATAAGAGCACTTAAAGAAATAAAGATTAAGATTTGCATACACCTGATGTAGTGCCCTGTTGATGTTGTTCGTTTGCCTTGAATAATTGCTGATTTTGTGCAGATTGCTCCTCCTTGATCTTTGTAAGCATAGCATATCTCCCCCCTTCCTAATTTGTGTGTACGATAGGTGGACTGTAGGGGCGTATCTGATGCTCTTCTTAAGCTGAGATCTCTGCACAAAGTTTTATTAACAAACAAAAGAAAAAACAAAAGAATAAAATTTATTAGTGGTGCCAATCACCAAATATAGCCAAGGGGAAAAACCCAATGGGAGAAAAGTGCCCTGGCTTGTCGTTCTTATTGTGGAGTCAATGAGTTACTCTTGCGCTGATGGTGGGTCCGTGTCCTCGTCTGCTGGAAAGATGGTATCAATTTCCTCAGGATGCAGAGACAACCCCTCACAGAAACCGGCCTCTGGAGAAGGTGGTAGAGGAAGGAGTGCTTCCTCACTGAAATATGGCATTGGTTCTATGGGAAGGTTAGTCAGACAGTTTTGATTTTGGAACTGTGCAATGTAAGTACTCATATTGATCCAATATTGACATGTGGAGGGTTGGGGAAGGAGGGCTTGCAAGATTGGTAGTTGCAAGTCATTTAAGCTCGTATCCCTCCATTGTTGTGCTTGTACCTCCTCAGGTAATCTTCGTTGATTTGGTCCCCTTTCTGGTATTCTCACATTAAGAAGATTATGGCGTTGGGGAGTAATTCCCACAATTTGCTTCATTAAGGCCGTGCCATATCGTCTAAAGTAAGAGCGGCATATCCAACAAATATGTGAAGCTTCATTTAATACTATCCGTGCACACTCTTGACAATGTGGAAATGGGTGATGCTGTTGAAAGAATAACGTAACAAAGTGATGCCCACAGCAATTTTCACCTAAGGGAGCATAGAAATACCTAGAATGTGTTTGAAACGGAGGAGCACTATAACCCCCGCGATGATCAAGTCGAGTACTATCGGGGTCAAGGCATGGTGGACATGTATCGCGCCAAATATCCATCAGGAGTTATCTGGACGTAGAATAATGAAATTTAGAACACTCATATCCATCATGACAATTCCAATCAAAAACAAGATTATCTCAAAAAGAACACATCTCCTAAAGGCATAAGGAACTACATTATTCAAACATTGTTTTACCAAAGAGCTTTAATTGTAGCGTTAATGCCTTATCTTTAGCTTTTGGTATATCCTTTTTAAGAGGTGGAGACTTTAGCAATTGTCTTGGAATTTGAGCAAGATAAGAGGATTTAGGCATTGAAGTACCAGAATCTATGCTCAAATAAGACTCATTTGGACTTGTCGTAGGTACACCAGTTGTTGGTTGAATTGTGAAACAAGGAGAAATAGGGGCAACAGTTGTTTCAATACATGTTTTAGGAAGATCAACACAAGTAGATTTGTAGGTGCTATCACAGCCACCTTTCCTTTCTTGGGGAATTTGTGTTGATTTCTTTTGCACCCACTGATATGGGCAATCAGGGGTGACTCTTGGAATCTTTTTGAAACACTCTTTTACCTTTAGAAATCCATGGCATTTTGGAAGCCAAATTGATGTTGCACCCTCATAATAACCTTGTGCTTTAAGAACTTGTTTTGGGACCCAGCGAGTAACAATCCGAGATTTAGGTTTGGAAATGATGTGCTTCTTAAGAGGCTTAGCAACTGGAATAGATGGTACAAGTTTGTACGCATCTTTGGGTAGCCACATTGATGAATCCTTCTTGCCTGGCCTTCTTTGAGCAGCAACTAGAGTAGTTGGAACATGCCAGCCATGGCCCTCACTTGAGTACTCATCAATTATCCACATCATTTGTTTTGGAGCTTCAAGAGCAGATTCTGATTGTGGGTTGGGTAAGGTAGAAACATTACCTTTTGGACACGATAAAGCACGTGGTGTAGCAGATCCCAAGATGCAATCAGAATCAATTTGCAACTTGTATTGTCTATTCTTCCAATCCAATGAGCAATTGGTCGCACTTAACCACGATCTACCGAGAACAACCTCTACTACTGCCTTGGACTTACGTGCCACATAAAAGGGCACTAACATCTTGTGATCCTGAATGGACATCATAAGGACGCATTTTCCCTCTATAGGGTTATCTTCTCCTGAGAAGCTTCGTAGGTCAACAGGAATGTGTAAAAGTGTGGGTTGACCCAAGGCTATCTATGTGTCAAACGATAGAACATTATAGTCTGCACCAGAGTCAATTAAGGCAGAGACAAAGTAGGTAGTCTCATGAAGATGAAGGCATACTTGAATATTGAATGGATCGACATATGGCTCATCAGTAGCCAACTGTATGGCTAACATAGAAGCTTTGCAACGCTCCTTGGCTTTTGCAACTCTAGCTTTAGCCTCCTCTTGAGCCTGACGTTTAAGTAGGTCAAGTGCTTCTTTTCGTGTTTGTGCAGCATGCATCTGTTGAAGCATGGCTTCAGTTAATGGTTCATTGTATTTCTTGAGACGACTTCCATTAATGAAGTTAGGCATTTGCTCACCTTCTAGTGTCTCCAGACGCACTGCACCACTTGGAGTAAGCTCATTAATCACAAACGGTCCTAGGCCACGTTTCTTGAGCTTTCTCTTATGCTTCTTAAGTGTATATAAGAGCACCAGGTCTCCTTTTTTGAATCGGCCAGTTGTTACATTTCTATCATACCATTGTTTTTGTCTCCTCTTCTCAGCATACATCCCCATTACCGCCAATAAGCGGGTCTCATCAAGCTTTTCCAATTCGTCAACACGTTGTGAAAGCTCATGACCAGTCCAATCCAATTGTTTAGCTACTCGTAGAGTAGGTACAAGAAATTCAATGGGAAGAATTGCATCTAACCCAAAAGCAAGTTCAAATGGGGTTGTGCCCACAGATGTTTTATAGGCTGTCCTATATGCCCAGAGAACAGAGTGCAACTTTTGCTCCCAATCAGTCCTATGTCCCTCAACAATCTTTGTGAGTGCTGTGCAGAGAATCTTATTAGTACTCTCAGCTTGTCCATTGGTCTGGGGATGATAGGGTGCAGAACGCTTGTGAATTACCATAAATTCTTGAAGCAAAAATTCTATGACTTCATTTACAAAGTGTACACCTTGATCACTAACGATCTCAATAGGTAAGCCATAGCGTGTAAACACGTACTCATACAAGAAGGCCGTGGTTCTGGCATCATTTTTGACTGTTGCCTTTGCTTCTACCCATTTGGTCAAATAGTCAGTTGCGACTATAATATATTCTGCATGCGTGTTACGAGCTGGAGGTTTAATGGGACCGACAAAATCAATACCCCATTTTGCAAAAGCACGAGTGCTTAGCATAGGCCGCAATGGCATATTGTCCTTTGTGATGGGAGGTTTGGTCCTTTGACAGTCGTCACAACGTTTCACATATTCTTCGGCATCCATTTGTAAGGTTGGCCACCAAAGCCCAGACCACCTAATCAACTTTGCTGTGGTATTGCCAGAAAAGTGTCCACCCCCAACACCTGCATGTGCATGAGTTAAGATTTTCAGATAGTCAGCTTCACATACACACATGCGTAAGATGCCATCCTTGCCTCTCTTGTAGAGTTGGCCTTCTATCAGCATATAGTTTGCCGCTTCAATTTTAATAGCATGCTTTCGATGTTTAGGAATTTTTGGATCCAAATGACCATGCTGAAGATAGTCCACCATATACTTACTCCAACTTGGTGTAGTTGAAATTTGGAATAATGTGACATTAGGAATTGGCTTCTGAATTTTACATGAAGCACAGTTACGAACAAATGTCTCAGCATCTGCATGCATGGTAGGCCACCATTGCCCATCCTGAGATATACGTCACACACAAGTGGTAGCTGATGCATGGATTCCATCAATACCTGCATGGGCCCATTCCAAGATCTCCTCATATTGGTCGGGGTTAGGTATAAGCCTCAACACTCCATCATTACCCTGACGATATAATCTTCCGGAAATTAACTTGAATGGTCGCCATAGGTCCACATTAGGACCTGCTAGTTGTATCTGCCCACCAGTCAAAATTTCTAAAATGGATTCAGACCATCTAGGAGCTGTCTCTACAAGGAAAAGTGTTGAATCTAACATATCATCATCCACACCCACAGGAGCTTCTCCAGAGGTGATTCGAGACACGTGATCTGCCCTTAGATGAGTTGTTCCTTTCCGAACTGCAACTTCAAAATCAAATTCAAGAAGGATGATAAACCACCTCACAATTCTTCCAGTTGCACAAGGTTTATTCACCAAATATAGCAATGCTTGATGGTCCACAAAAAATATGAACTTGTTTGCCAAAAGGTAATGGCGAAACTTTTTCACTGCATATATCATGGATAATCCTTCTCTTTCTGTTGTGGTGTAATTCTTCTCAGCATTGTTCAACTGTCGGCTAGCATATGAGATTGGGAAATCCTTATTGTGTTCTCCCGATTGAGCCAAAATACACCCAATTGCAAAGTTGGAAGCATCAATATGGACATGAAAGATTTGGTTCCAATCTGGTGCCCGTAAGATGGGTGCAGTCACTAATGCTTGCTTCAACTTTTCAAAGGATTCCTCACACTCATCAGTCCAATTAAACTTTACAAGAAGAGCATATAATGGTCTGGCTAGGACAGCGTACATGTAGATGAATCTACGGTAATAGCCACAATGTCCCATGAATGTTTGTACCCCTTTAGGGTTGACAGGCCGAGGTAATGAGACAATGACATCTATTTTATCCATATCTGTTGAAATCCCATTGCGAGAAACAATATGGCCCAAAATTTTCCCTTGTCTTACCATAAATTTGCACTTGTCAGGATTCAAGCATATACGATAAAGTTGACACTTTTGAAACACAAGTCTCAGGTGTTCTATATGATCATCACGCTCTTGTGAGTGAACACATAAATCATCCATGAAAATCTCAAGAAATTGTCGAAGGTACTCCTTGAATACATGACTCATTAACCGCTGAAAAGTTGCTGGTGCATTTGTTAGACCAAATGGCATAACACGATAGGCAAAGATGCCATCCTCTGTAGCAAAGGCTGTCTTGTGTTGATCCTTTGGATCAATTGACACTTGATTGTACCCGGAGAATCCATCCAAGAAACTATATGCCTTTTTCCCTGCAACTCATTCCAGAACATGATCCGTGATTGGAAGTGGGTAATGATCACGCACAGTAGCTGCATTTACCTTCTTGAGGTTGACACATACTCGAAGTTTCCCATTTTTCTTGGGCACCACTACAATAGGGGAGACCCATTCAGTGTGTTCAATCTCATAGATAAATTCTGCCTCTAAGAGCTTGTCTATTTCCTCCTTTATCTTCCGTGCAAAATTTTCATTGTAAGTATAAGGACGTTGCTTGGAGGGTTTTGCATCCTCTCGCAATGGAATGGTATGCTGACATATGCTTGGATCAACTCCTTTGAGGTCTTTATAACTCCAAGCAAAAACATCACGATACTCCTTTATGGTTTGTATTAATAACTTCTCCTCATCTAAGGACAAGTCTGTGGCAATCCACACATAGCGAGGCTCTTCTCCTGGCTTAGCAATATCCACCTTTTTTGCATCTTCAGGGCCATCGTATGAAATCCCTGGCATGCTTGGTTTTTGTCGCATGGGCTGTTGAAGAACAATCTTCCGATCTTGAAGAGTGTACTGTGTGAAATTGGGAGGAACATTTAGACCTTGTTCTTGTTCACTTGAGTCTCCGCTCATGGAAGACCATGCGGTTTTGAGTTCTCCTTTGCCATCATGCATCGGATTTTTAACCGTTATCTTTGCACTTCCCACACTCTTTTTTGAATCGGTGTTAGACTTGAGTTTTGGTTTTTGTTTCTTCGTTCTTTTACGATTTTTGCTAACAGTTGTTAGCTTTTCTCTTGCTTGGAATCCCTCTGATCGTTTGACTTGGTCTTTGATACTATCTTGTGCTTGGACATAGTATAGATATCCGTTCTTTCCTGAGAAGTGAGGTGGTGGTCGAGAGTTTTCACTCTTAGACTCCTCCTTTTCTTTTTGTAGTCTCTCACGTTGTTCCCGCTCATCTAGTCTACAGGTTCTTTTATGGCTCTTACAGCATTTACGTTTAGGTCGGCTTCGAGGGATTTCTACCTGAATCTCCCTTCCTCTCAAGAGTAGGCATGCCTTTCCTAACTCTTTCTCAGGGGTTGTATCTTCATTATCAAAATCAGAGTCCCAGCCATCCTCCTTATCAGCATCATTAGCCGATTCGAGTGTCAAGTCCTCTACTGAGACTTCCTCGACATGCATAGCTGTTGTGGATGTATCCCTATAGTACAAATCATCTAGACGGGCACGTGTTTGTACCATTCTTATAGGAATAATATCATATCCATCAGAGTCACAGAATTGAATTGGCTTTGGTAAAGCACATGTCGATAATGTTGCAAGGACATGACTCCATTCTAGTGGATCAATTAAATGCTCAGGGAAGGGTTGTGGAATGTATGCCTCGTCTGATACACTTCGATTACCCTTAAGTCTCTCAGTGTTGAAATCCCTACATGAGGCTCCACACATCCATAGATCTTCTCGCCCATCTGACAATGTAACTCTTGAGCCTTCAGATGAAGCAGAATCAAACTCATCTATTGGAGACCTTGTTACATCACGATATGAGTGATTCCTTAGGTTGACCCTCGTGATGACAGAATCATGTCTGAGGTACAAGTAATTGTATCCCCAATCTTGAATCATTTGAAATTGTCGCATGAATGGTCTACCCAATATCACTTCATAGTTTGGATGCTTTCCAAAATCCACCACTGCAAAGGTATGCTCATATTCAATCCCACATGTGGTGACCAATATGTTCTCAAGCAGCCCAAGGGGATGTTCTAAGCTTCCATCTGCGAGCTGCAAGCGCATCCTGGTACTCCTAATAGCTGGTTTGCCCCATTTCTCCCAAATGGACCTTGTCACAATGCCCACTCCTGCGCCACTATCAAGTATTGCAGTTGAAGATACTTTTCGCACTTCTAATGGGAGGGTAGCATTTCCCTGATCGTCCTCACAAAATTTTCCTACTTTGTTGATAGGAACTGGCATTACATGCTTTGTCTCAGGGTGTATAGTACACTCATGGTGACCCTTTTGTAGCAATATATGCTCTGACAAACATGTGGCAATATCATTCCACAACTCAGGTTTAAGCTTTATCAATTCAAGCAAAGGTAAGGTACAAGCCACTGGTGCTGACAAAATAGCCTGCACCATACTCATATCTTTCTCCTTAGTCAACCTTTTATGCATGGAGGGTATCCTCAAGGTTTGAGAACAGTTCTCATATTCTCCCAGATAGGATGGTAAGGTTTTCATTGTATGCTTACTTCTAGGAGAAACAATTGTTTGACCTTCCTCCTGGATGCTTGAGCGTCCAAAATTGTTTTCCGAATCTCTGGTAAAATCCACCTCAGAGAATGGAGGCGAACTAACAGAAGACATGTTCTCATTAATTTTCTCATTTACTGCGGCCCACATGTCATTTGCCATGTCCTCATTAGCATCAATAATTTCATCATTGCATGGGAAGACAAGGCTAGGTGGTGGTAGATTTTCCTCTTTCAATGGATTGTTAATTGGTGCCGATCTTTCGCTTTGAGCTTGTGAAATGAACTCACTTTTCATTTCCTTACTTGATGACACTTCAGGTATAGTTTCTAATGTTGGCTTAAGAGAGGTTGGGCCCCGAGGAATAGGTGGTGGTGGCCCCTCAAGTATCGACTGAGCTTCCCTAATGAGTTGCTGATGTACAGCTAGATTGATCTTCGAGGGTTTGGGTATTCTTGAAGCTTCTTGGGTAGCTCTGATAAGGCTGCAATGCGACTTCTATGAGCATCAATGATGGCCTCTAGAGTCTCATTTACTTTATCCACAAAAACAGAACCCCCAGAACTATCCTCAGTCGTACTAGCCTCATTTTGTTTAACACTAGGCTCAGGTTGAGGTGGATGTTCCTCACGCACTTCCTGGGATGTAAAAGTTTTATCCCTTATGTCTTGTTTAGAGGATTCCTGAGAACTAGAAGTGGATGCACTTTTAGTTTGCTTGTTTCGGTTCTTTTTCCTCCTAGTGGTCTTTTTTCTACTGGACTGTAGGGTCTTATCCACTAGATGTGTCTTTGCATCCCTAGTTCGAGGTGTCTCATCAGTTTGTATTTCAGCGTTTCGTGTCTGTGATCGAGTCATGACTCTAAGTGGCACGACATCCTCATTCTCAGATGAAGGTGGTGATGGAATTGCCCCTACAAGGTTAAGTGAAACCTTTGGTTGAGAGTTGCCCTCCTCATGTGGTTTCAACAGACAATCCTTCGGGAAGTGTTCGACACAACACCCCAGACAATATCTTTCTATTGGTGGAAACTGTTGCACTGTTGTATTTGTCCTAGATGCTTGCCTTGAGCGATGTGGACAATCACGAGCCCAATGGGGTTCTCCACACTCATAACAGGGGCCCATTGGTTTGGCCTCTACTTTCCTTGGCTGCCATTGACCTGAGGGGCCTGGAGTCCTAGGTTGGTAGCCGCCTAGCAACATTAAAGAGTTTTGTTCCCCTGGTTGAGTCTCCAGTGCTGGGCTTGGGTATACGGGACTTTCAAAAATATTTTCTTTGGATGAATATGATACATATTCTTCCTCCACATAGCCTGGGTTTACCAAGTCTCTACACACATTTAATTTGTCATAGTCCACAATCCTTACAGGAGCAGTCCCTGGAGCAGGAGGTTGAGCACCAAGAACAGGTCGTGCTTGTTCTTGTGTCATCGGTGGCTTACGTTCAAAATTCGTATATTGTTGATACATTTGTGGAGCCACTCCACCCCTCGGCTGCTCACGTTCCTGTCTCATTCTCGCAATGCGAGTACATTCCTGGGTGGTATGAGTAAAGTTCCAAGCACAGGCTTGGCACCACTTCTTCGTGGGTTGGTTTGTGACTAGAGGAGAAAAGGTATTACAGTCCTCTGTTTTATGGTCACCGCCACATGCTCCACAAAGATGAGGACCTGTAGGAAGTACACTCCTCATTCTCTGCTGCTGTTGTTGTGGCTGCATGGGTGGACGATAGGTTTGTCCTAATCTCCTTAGCACTAGGTTGGCTATTTGGTCTGGATTTACTAGTGCGCTAGACCCTGAACTTTGATCTTCACCCCATTGATTTCTAGGTTTCACCTCAGGGCCAGAACCATCCTGGAACTTGAAGTTATCGGTGAAATCCATAGCATCATGGCAACACTCATTGAAACTTGTATGCTTCTTTGCATAGAGATGTGTATGCAGTGTCGAATTTTTGAGGCCTTTTAAGAAGAGAGAAATTAATCGACTTTGGGCGGGTTTCTCATCTTCTGGGCAACGGTTAATGTACTGCTTCATTCTATTTACACAGTCTCTAACACTCTCATTCTCACCTTGTTTGAAAGAGTAGATATGCGCTACTGTGTCATGTTGAATTCCCATCAAGGAAAAAGCAGCAATGAATCTCTCTTCCAAAACTCGTAAAGAAGTTTTGTCAGAAGCTTCTAATGCCTGAAACCAAGCAAGGGCTTTTCCTTCAAGAGTGAGTCCAAACCCTTCTATTTGAGTATGCTTATCAGCAACTTGCTCAGCTCGAACTGCTTGCCTAAAAGCTGCTACATGATCGTATGGATCTCCCGACCCTTCATATTTCTTAACCAATTTCTGAAGAGTTGATGGTCTTACTTGTCGTGAATACTCATCATAGGGCCTACGGCCTCTTACCCTTAGTGGAAATTGTTCCTCTCTTTGGAAAGATGGTCCACATGTTTCCAAAATTGGTGTGGGTACCCTATTACCAACCTCACCAAACCCCTCTAAAGATCTTGTCACCCTCATTTCAGGAGGTGCACTTATAGGAGGTGCACTTATAGGAGGCCGAGTTGGCTCCCCTCTCATCCGATTGTCATAGTGGGAAAGATGTTGTTGTGGTAGTGTGATCTGTGGTCGCACATTTGGTGTAGGACGATATCTTGGTGCTAGAGTTGGGCTACTAGCAGTGGTCCACTTAGATGTTGAAGGTCCCTCTCTAGTGAACTCTCGTAGGGGAGGAGCAACAGTTTCTCCAAGAAAGGCTGTCTCTCCTGGTTTGGCTGTATGTGTCGAGAACACTTCCATAAATAATGGTTGTCCTTTCCACGTGAGTTCCCTAATCTCTTTCCAATCTAACGTTCGATATTCATTGGCCCATTTATCAACTATTCTGTGCATGTGTCCTGCACACTTCTCAACTACCACTACATAAGCTAGAGGAAGATCCAGCTCTGGCGATTTAGTTGTGGCATAATACTCCTCTAACGAATCCTTATAGACCTCTTGAAGTGGGTCATCCTGTAAGACCTTAGTCACAGGAATTTGTCGTACAAACTCCCATTGGCTTTCAGCCCCCTGATCCATTTTACACTTGCCTTTCCTATCCTTGTCCAAATTGAGATCTACAAGAAGTAAATCATCTATGGATGGCTTTGAGGATTGGGCATTGGATGGTCCAGGCATGTCCGGCTCGATGAGCCAGTCATCTCTAGACTCCCTTGCTCTGGAAAGTTGTGATATGTCTAAAAACTCTGTTTTAGAGAGCTCCCCTAATTTGTCTACCTTTTCTGGATGGTAGGTGACTTCATAGCGAACACCATCTCCACCCATGTACATGTTACCCTGGTCATTGACTAGAGGTGCTCTATCAAGTTCTGAGAATATGTCGGCTATCTTAACAAGATACCGTTGTTGTGGATCCCTAAAGATCTCAGCTCCTTGAGCATTTGTGTAGACATATTGGAGTCGCACATTGAATGTTAACCCCATGGTGTCGGCCTCAAATGGATTAAAGGATCTTGAGGGTGTCCTATTTTGGGCTACGGGATGACTAGTTGATGGCCCTAGATTGTCCATGGACAATGAACTATTTGTTCTAGAGGAAAGGGTATCGGATTGGGATTCAGAAAGGGTTTCAGCAATATCTGCCAAGTTGCCTACCGATTGGGTCCCACTTTCTTGCGTAGGTACTCGAGAAGGTGCCCTAGGCCCTATGGCAGAATCTATCAGACGTCCTGACCGTAAGTGCCCTAGGCCCTATGGCAGAATCTATCAGACGTCCTGACCGTAAGTGCATAAGGTCAAATTTTTTTGGTTTTTTTATGTGTTTTTGTTTTGTCTTGGTTTTGGTTTTTGTGTTTTGTTTTTTTGATAAAAATATATATATATATGTATATATATTTTTCCCTACCTAATCACTAAAGGCAACTCAAAAAGAATATGTATGGTGTAACTATCTATCCTAATTTTTTTTTATTTTTTTTTATTTTTATTTAATTATGATTTTTTTTAAAATGATTTTATGTTTTTTATGTTTTTTTTTTAACACAAAAATTATGAAGCACACTAAAAAATTACTAACTATGCACAAAGTTACAAAAAATGAAAAATGCAGGTTACACTAATTAGGCAAAAAATTAAAAAAATGAAGAACTACAAAATAAAAAATAATAGACTCCTAAAAAATCAAAAATTTTCTTTTGTTTGTTTTTTCCTCCTTTTGTTGGTTTTTATTATTTTTTTCTTTTTTTGTTTGTTTGTTTGTTTTTTTTTTAAATAAAATGAATGAATTTCGTGTCAAAAATAAAAAATTATAAAAATACTAATTATGCATGCAGTTACAAAAATTCTAAAAAATGCAAGCTACTTAAATTATGCAAAATTTTGTACACAAATAATGAACAATGGATTCAAAAAATTGTTTTTTTCTTCTTTTTCTTTTTCTTTTTTTTTTTTCCTTTTGTTGGTTTTTGTTATATATATATATATATATATATATATATATATATATATATATATATATATATATATATATATATATATATATATATTTAAATCTATTACAAAAATTTAAAACAATGCAAATTACTCAATTATGCTAAAAAATACAGAAATGAAAAAAAATAAAAAATATGTACACACTATGGACTCCTAAAAACAAATAAAAAGAATTTTTTTTTTAATTTTTTTTTTAATTTTTTTCTTTCTTTCTTCTCTCTATATTTTTTTTTTAAATTTTTTTACTATTCTTTTTTTTTTCTTTTTCTTCTTCTTTTAAAAAAAATAAATTTTTATTTTATGGGTTTTTTTTTCCTTTTTTTCTTTTTTTCTTTTTCTTTTTATCTCTTTTTTCTTTTTCCTGTATTTATTTTTTTAAAAAAAAAATAAAAAAACTCAAAAAATTAATTAAAAAAATAAAAAAATAAAAAAATAAAAATTCTGCACCTACCTTATCTTTTTCAGCGCTCCACCGCTCGCTCGCCGGGTTTCCCGCCGGCGCCGCTCGCCTTCACGTGCTGCACACACGGCCACACGTCTGCTTTTATGCTGCTTCGCCTTCGCTGCCTCACCACAACCTCCGCTGCTGCTGCGCTTCAGCTCTACAGCCGCTTCCTTGCCTTCTGGCCCAGCCGCGTCGGCTTCGCCAAGCTTAATCAGAGGGCTCTCCTCTTCGTCTTCTATGCAGGGCGGCTTAGCCTTCGCTTCGCGGCTCTCTCTTCAGCCTTCCACACGGCCTCCTACATGAAAGCCTTCTGCTCCCCACCTTCACAACTCCTTCTACTGCCACCTCCACTCCACACGGCCACACGTCTGCTGCAACGCCGCCGGCCGCCTCTCCAAGCTGCTGGCCCTTTCTTCGCTTCGCTAGCTGAGGCTTGTCGCCTTCGCAGCTGCTCCCGCTTACGCTGACGCTGCCGACGACCGTCTCTGCTCTGCGGGCTCAGCCTCCGCCGCCTCAACTGTGAACACTCCTCTTGCACGTCGTGTAGCGGCCAGTCAACAGCCGCCTTCCTGCTTTCAGCCTTCGCCTCTCAACTGTGGCCCGGCCAGTCGACTCCTACCTCCCACGGTCCAGCTGTCACACTCGCTGTCGTCAGTCGCCTCTACCTTCACTACCTGCCGACTCAGCACAGCTTCGCTTCCACTCCCAGCCGGCCGCCCACAGCCTCTTTTTTTTCTTCTTGCGGCGGCCACCTCGACTCCACGCTGCCTGCAGCGCTCAATGCAGCGCTCTTTCACATTAATGTATAATATATATATATATATATATATATATATATATATATATATAAAGCCGCCTTGCTATAGCTTACAGCAGCTGGCCGCCCAACAGATGCTCGTGCATATATATATATATATAAATAGATATATATATATATGTCTATTTATTTTTTACTTTGCTGCGCCTTGAGTGACATGCGCCAGAGTGAAGATCAATGCAAAATTCTAAAAAAATAAAAAATAAAAAACAAATTCTCAACCTCTCCTCTCTTCCTTTCTCCCTTCTCTTTCCCTCTCTCCTCTCTTTCTTAAGCGGGCTTCATGCTTGGGAGTCCATGGAGCTTGCATAAGCTATGGAAGAGCTTAGCAACGCACCTCTTTTATTTTTTTATTTTTACTACTAATTACATGTTTAGCGAGAAAAGCTTGAAAGCATGAAATGACATAAAACAATGAAGGTAAACATAATGAACGGTACTTGGAAAAAGCAATAAAACATAAAAAACAATGCGGGAAAAACCTCAACCGCTCAATGGTTTTTTTTTTCTTATCCTAACCTTATCTACTCACACCGAGATCACACACTCGAACTTAATCTAATCACTCAATGGTTTTGCAACCAAAAGAGGAAATAGTGGTGGTTTCCACACACTCTCAACCGGATTTGAGTCTTCTCCCCGGCAGCGGCGCCAATGGAGAGACGGAAAACTCTCTCTCTTGTAGCAAGAGGAGTACGATCCAAGTATAGCTCAATCCAATGGGATTTGCATCCCTTTCGGAGCTAGGGATTCGACCCGTACCGGTGCACAAGAGCTTATCCACAAATGGAGAGAATGCTCATGGCTACCATCACATGACACTAGACTAAGCATACACACAAGCTCAACTTGTCCTCATTCCTACACACCCATTCATTCACAAATACAAGCAAGAGGAATACAATCACTATGCACTCAAGCAAAGAGAAAGACCTCACTCCACTCCTATCTTCCTACAAGCATGCACACATTCAAGCATCAAGCTTCCATGAAAGCTTCAAATCAATCCATGTACTCAAAAATGAAATACTAAAAGCATGCATAAGAGTAAAATGATTAGAGAAGAGGATGAGAAAGACTCATGACATTGCTAATGATTCAATGAAGAGATTAACCTCATACAATGATGTAGATGGGGTGAGAGAAGAGTCTTCACCTCTATGGAGAAGAGGGAGAGTAGGTCTCTCAAAGGAGCTCTTGCATGAACTAAGCCAAAAAGTGTGTCTAAGCTCTCAAATGAGCCACCTTTTATACAAAAATTCTAGGACTCCCATAAGTCCCCATGTGGGATTATTATCAAACCCTCTCCCACATTCATCTACAAAGTGGAACTCTTTTCAAGAGCCCTAAGTATTGTTTTTGTTGCATCCTGGTATTGGTATTGATCCTCATTTGCAAGCAACATTGACACACACACACATGCACAAATGAATACACATGTGCACAAATGCATGCAAGCAGATAGAAACACACTCCTAAACATGCACACACATACACTCACTTGTTTTGCAAATACTTGCATAAATACACATGCACGTTTTCACACACTACAATTACACACAAGCATATAGAAACACACACAAACATGCACATACATGTATACTCCCTTACAAGCTTGTAGTTTTCCCCACTTTCCATGTGGAGGGCCCAAACTGGTTAACCAACAATTGGAGCTCTTTTTTTATGACGGCCTTCCTGTTATGGCTCACCCTAACCCTCCGTGAAACACATCCGTGAAACGCGTTTTCGGCCCGAAAATTGCAGTCCGATAGGACTGTATAGTTGCCCTATAGCTTTACTCCTGCGAAGAAAGCTCCTCAATCAGAGACTGTTTGTTGCCGGTGCCTCCCGTAGAGCTCCCGACAAAAGGGTGTAGTCACCAACACAATAGGGAAGAGTAGTTGAAGCTCTTACCCTTGTACTGCTTCCTGTGGTTCTCTTGCTTGCAGCTCAGCCCTTAGCACGAACCAGGCTCTGATACCATGAAAAGATGCAGGGGGGAAGAGAGCTTGAGCTCTTGCAAGCACACACACACTCACAAAACCCTAATAGAGAACACACAAGGTGAGAGGCTGAAAATCTTCTTCTTCTCTACTCAACACTCAACACACCATATACAAGAATAAGAGTACACACAATATGAAAGGTACTCAACCAAATACATACACAGGTTCTCTATAGTGTGAACCTGACTAAATGAGCTGGCGCTATAACTATGCCAGAATGGCTGTCACACAGCCTGTCATCCCACTGGCCGCATATCTCCCATGATCTCACCAACCATGCCAGTGGTGTAAGTGTGGGGCCTATCCCCCAGGCGGGTCATGAGTGTCCACCGCCTCACTAGAGCTCGATATCTCAACACATTGCTGATGGAATAACAAGCACCTCCTCATCAACATGGAGGCTACCCACCACAGGTCCCATGCCTGCACTGCTCGCCCCATCATGTTTGAACTTCTGGGCGAGTAGCCGGCCTAGCGAGTGATGACCCTTCCTCCTCAAGCCATTCATCTGGGAATAGTATTGTAAGGTGCCACACCAACTCCGCATTGATCCAGAATATCTGCACATTCGTGCCATTGGGCCTAGAACCTTTTTCATCAAGAGAAAGCAAAGAACCCAAAGCTTCAACTTCATGTGGTTCGCTCCTCCGACAGCCCAAAACCCTTGCACAACTGAGGGCACCGTGCTCAAACGCATACATGCCTTCTTTGATAGATACGAGCAAGTGCCAGATCCCGCAGTGGTGAACATCATCTGGTTCTTTAACCTCATCATCACTCTCTTGGAAACCTTTTCGAATTGGCACCACTACCACGAGGGAAATCAAGGCTTGGCCTTCGACCTCAACAAAGGCCTCACTCTTTGAAGCAACTTTTTGGCTACTACGAGCGCATCCAGTGGATGCCTACTTGGCACCTACAAATGTTTGAAGATATGATAGAGGCTGCTTTCTAGATAAGTTACAAAGTCTTCCACCATCAAGAAACCACACATCCCAAATTGCCGGCGAGACTTCATCCGCACTTACTCGATCTACTACCACTAGATCCCTTGCTAGCTCCAAGGACAGACCTGAATTAGGGAAGGGGGTATGTCAACCACACTGGTTAACATCATTTTTCTGGCATGGTTACGCTTCTTGTAATCCATCATTATGTAACCATGCTAAGAGGTTATTGAGAAAAGATATATGGGATGACCGAGCTTACGACTTGTGTAATGTCGATCGTAGAAATGAGCGAGATGTACATAGAGCTAGGAAGCCAATTTTGGGCCCCCAATTGTAAATGGGCGGTTGGCCATTGTAAAAAGTGAGCTCATGTATATAAATGATTTACAAAATATGAAAAGGGACAATCCCATTTGTCACAATTGAGTCTTGCCTTCTCTCTCCCTCTCACTCTCTTGAGTTTATAGTTGTAAGCTTGTGTTTTTGAATGCTTTCTTGCTTCATTATGGTGTATGCATGGAGTGGATGGTGTTAGTCTAATCTTCTCTTCTCTTCTCCCTTCTCTTGGCTCCATCTCAAGATCCCTCTTGCATGCACATTGGAATTGAGTTAAAGTAGAGCTTTCCATAGCTCCCTTCTTCCCTTCTTCCTTACTCACTACCTAGCTTGTGGATCTCCATTTGAGTGCACAAGTGAAGGTGGAGTGAGCCCCTAGCATCCTCACATAGGGGGGTTAACCCTCATTAGGATTGGCTAAATGCAAGTCTTTGAACCAACCCTTGCATGGCATCTTTCTCTTCTTCTCTCCCTCTCTTGTGCGAGGTAGTATGTTTTGGTTAACAATGTGTGTGTGTGTGTGTGTGTGTGTGTGTGTGTGTGTGTGTGTGTGTGTGTGTGTGTGTGTGTGAGAGAGAGAGAGAGAGAGAGAGAGAGAGAGAGATTACATGTAAGATGCATTTATTTGAGAGGGAGCACCTCACCATGCATTTATTTATGTAAGATGTATGGTGAGCACACCTCACCACACATTCCCACCCATTAAATTTTAATTTACAATAAAATTTATTAATTAAAAATATATGTGTATGTGTGTATAGATAAATTCATTTATATTTATAAATACGCATATATATATATGTCTAAAATATAATAAAACATAATATTATGTATAATATATGTTTGCATGTGTCTATGTGTATGTGTGTGGGAGAGAGAGAGAGAGAGAGAGAGAGAGAGAGAGAGAGAGAGAGAGAGAGAGGGTGTGTGTGTGTGTGTGTGTGTGTGTGTATAATATATGTTTGCATGTGTCTATGTGTATGTGTGTGGGAGAGAGAGAGAGAGAGAGAGAGAGAGAGAGACAGAGAGGGTGTGTGTGTGTGTGTGTGTGTGTGTGTGTGTGTGAGAGAGAGAGAGATAGAGAGAGAGAGAGAGAGAGAGAGTTTCTATGTGTATGAGAGTGTGTATCTGATTATACATGCATGTTGAGTGTGTGTGTGTGTGTGTGTGTGTGTGTGTGTGTGTGTGTGTGTGATGGAGAGAGAGAGAGAGAGAGAGAGAGAGAGTTTCTCTGTGTATGAGAGTGTCTGTACATGACAGACATAGACAGAATGCATGTGAGAGATGGTTGTTAGTGCATGTGACAAAGTCAAACATAAAGAGAATACATGTGAGAGACATACTCACAAATATATGAGAGAGTCACATAAACACATGTTGACACACACACACATGCACAAATGAATACACATGTGCATAAATGCATGCAAGCAGATAGAAACACACTCCTAAACATGCATGCAAGCAGATAGAAACACACTCCTAAACATGCACACACATACACTCACTTGTTTTGCAAATACTTGCATAAATACACATGCACGTTTTCACACACTACAATT
The DNA here is from genome assembly GCF_041138505.1 of Cibotium barometz. Lineage (NCBI taxonomy): Eukaryota > Viridiplantae > Streptophyta > Polypodiopsida > Cyatheales > Cibotiaceae > Cibotium > Cibotium barometz. Next base: position 25,986,340 of record NC_141107.1, on the reverse strand, counting down.
ACACAATTACACACAAGCATATAGAAACACACACAAACATGCACATACATGTATACTCCCTTAAATACTTGCATAAATACACATGCACGTTTTCACACACTACAATTACACAATTACACACAAGCATATAGAAACACACACAAACATGCACATACATGTATACTCCCTTACAAGCTTGTAGTTTTCCCCACTTTCCATGTGGAGGGCCCAAACCGGTTAACCAACACTTGGAGCTCTTTTTTTCTGACGGCCTTCCTATTATGGCTCACCCTAACCCTCCGTGAAACACATCCAGAAAGAGATTACGTGGTGAATCGTAACTACCATGAGGAGGATCTTTCCAATGGCCGAGCTCGTAACCCTTGAGGTCTTCAAGCTCTACAACTCCTTGAGAAGCAATTCCACCATGTCTCCCACGAGCGTTGTCACACTGCCGTATTGCACTATGGGTCCTCGTCCCTCCTCTCACCTCTCACTTAAACTATGGCCGGCCAGGCTCTTTAGGCTCATAAGAGGCCTAATGCTATTACAATGGCTACTCTCATAATATATCCATGAAGTACATCACTTAGGACTTCATCCTATATTGCTACCACACGCTCTTGAAGTGGGAATCGCCATAAATACTCTGTCACACCATTACGGGCGCCAGTCCAAGTTGTAGCTTTGGATACTATTGCTTCATATCTTGAATGTATGATCCTTTGGTGTATCTACCATGACTCCTTGATGTAAGATAATGGCGGTAGCTCTTGTTAATCCTAGAATTGGATTAACACTTCCCTTCTTTATGAGTTACCATAGCTGGCCACTGTAATCGTATTTTTTTTTCCATGGCCCACAACTACCTCGTTACTCTGCAGTCGCCGCCGCCGCTGATACTACCAAATCATGCAGAGGCCTGACACCACCAAATCACGCTACCGTTGGCCCACGTGATTTTCACCGTGTCAGCCACCTATTTGAACTATAATTAATAAATATTTATAATGTATATAAATTTAAAGAGTTTCTATATATATATATATATATATATATATATATATATATGTATGTATGTATGTATATATGTATGTATGTATGTATGTATGTATGTATGTATGTATGCATGCATGCATACATACATGTATGTATGTATGTATGTATGTATGCATGCATACATACATGTATGTATGTATGTATGTATGCATGCATGCATGCATGCATGCATGCATGTATGTATGTATGCATGCATGCATGCATGCATGCATGCATGTATGTATGTATGTATGTATGTATGAATGTATGTATGAATGAATCTATGTATGTATGTATGTATGTATGTATATATAAGCTAATGTGTGTGTGTTTTAATAGTATATAACTATATAGGCACTCTTGAAGTGCGCAATATATATAAAACTATATGTGAATGTATACTTATGTATATACTTATGGAAAGGGTTAATGTTATGCCATAGGCGATATAAACCACAATAAACAAATTTAGATTCCCTTAGAAAGGGGTTAGTGCAATGATTTAGGTGTTTAATCTTATTTCAACAATATAATCCATAATTAAAAATCTAGAATCGTGGACCAAATCCCCCTATATACGGGTCTTCATGATGAGGTTTGATGTTCTATGGCTCCCAAACTAGCATGAGCTTTGAGGCATATGAAACACAATGATGAGCAAATGTGTGCAATCTCTCTCTCTCTCTCTCTTATATTTATATATAGCATCTATACATACACACACACACACACACATATATATGTACACACACTCAAAGATTCAATGTGGTCATGATCCATATAACATAATCTCTTTTATAACCTTTGAGAATGTTAAGGGGATTAAATTATAGTGATCATAACTTAATGCCTTCTTACTAAAAACTTAATGCCTTCTTACTAAAAACTTAATATCAGACTCTCACCAAAATAAGATTTGCAACATGGTTGGGGAAACAAGAGAGAAATCAAATAACATAAAACACAAAGTAAGCTACTCTAATTGTTAGTATACACTCAATGCCTACCTCTCAGCATGTATCTCATTTTGATGTATCTCATTTTGATGTATAATGCACATTTGTTAGGCCCCCATTTTATGAGAAGTCTATGCAGTGTAACCGCTCTCATTGTATACATGTCTACCACACTGCCTACAGTGTTATATATGGATATGGTTGCCATGAGCTAAGGCATCCAATGCTTGTGAGTATCCACCCCCTTTTACACTTCGTACATCCTCCTCCAGAGTCTGTCTAGATCCCCATCTAAGCTCTACTTGAGAGCGCACATGTGGATAACACCATCACTTGTACCTCTTTGGTAATCATAATTTTTGAATACTCTCCATTGTGTATATATTACATTGTCTATTGTGCTTTGTCTTGCTATTTCTTTCCGCTGCACCATATTCTTATAGTATTAGAGCTTAGGTGCTCTTAGCTGGAATAGTGCATAAGTTTAGTCTTTCATTGCATATAATCCTAGGAGTGATGGCTTCTATCTCTGATGTTGTCGCTACACCACTCTTGTGCATTCATACACCTACAAGCTTGATGGGGACAAACTACACTCTTTGGAAATTCAAAATCAATGTCATTCTAGACTCTTATGAGCTCCTAGAAACTGTTCTGGGAATGGATGCAGAACTAGTGGGAAATCTCGACCCCAACAACCTTGCAAACATGCTTCCGCTAGATGCTACACTTCTTTGGGCATGGAGAAGGCACAATGCTGACACACTTTGTGCCATTGTCACCAATGTAAGTGATTCTATTCTCACTCTGATTCGACATACTACCAAGGCTGCGGAGGCTTGGATTATACTGAGAAATCAGTATGAGACTCAAAATCAGACCAGGATTTAGAACCTAGAGAATCAACTTGCTACTAAAAATTTTGTTGAAGGAGAAGCTACTGAAGCATTTATCTCGTGGATCAAAAATCTACGAGATCAAATGGCTGTTATAGGGATTACACACACTAGTGAGGAGTTGACCTGGAGGTGCATCTGAATTCTTCCACAGAAGTATGATGGCTTGGCTACATCACTAAACATTCATGTTAGAGTACCACCTTTATCATTTGAAGAATTTAATGCTATGTTACTTGAGAAGGAGATGCGGCTAAAGACCCGCGATGGTGGTGATTGTTGCATTTTCAACCAATGCTAAAGGCAAATACACGACATCTTTTGATGAGAAGAAGAAGAAGCCAAAGAAGAAAAATTTTCAAGGGAGCTACTATTACTGTTAAAAGAAGGATCATACTATCAAAGATTGTAGAAAGAAGCAGGCTAACGAGAAGAATGGCACATTAAAGTCTTCATGGAAGGGAAAGGAGTCAGTCAACAATGTCAAGACCGAGCTTGAACTTTGGGTCACCATTGACGAGGTATGTTCATCTGCTCAAGCTCTAGTTATTGATGATTCATGGATTTTGGATAGTGGAGTATCCCGACACATGACCAGTAAGAAGGGTTAGTATAGTTCCTGGAAGCCTCTACAAGAACCCATCAGTGTTGTTGTTGGGAATAATGCTAAATGTCTAGCCCAAGGGTTTGGAACCATATCTTTTGTGGCAGCTACATATGAAGAGAAGAAGATATCAGATGTGCTCTATGTACCCCAAATAAAGAGAAATCTACTATTAGTTGCTACGATGACAGATTGTGGGCTTGAAGTACGCTTCAAGAAGAAAACTGAAGGAGAAATTCTAGATGTTGATGGCAAGGTAGTCAGAAAAGGAGTAAGGGGAAACAATCTCTACGAGCTGAGTGCCCTTACAATGTCTGCAAATAAGAGCACAAGACAGATTTCGCACGAGCAATTTGGTCACATTGGATTTGCAGTGCTAAAAGAGATGCAGAAAAAGGATATATTACCTAATTTGTTTGCATTTTTAGATTTGCAGGAACCATGTGTGAAGCTTGTATGATGGGCAAGTAACAACGTAAGGCATTTCCACAGGAAAGCAACAATTGGGCAAAGACTCCTCTCTAGAGCTGGTACATGTTGATCTTTGTGGTAAAATGTCTACTACTACATTTGGGGGGCTCTTCTTACCTTATGTTATTAGTCGGAGGAAGATGTCTTTCTTTTTAATCTCCAAATGTTTCTCTCTTCTCAACCCCTCTCAAGCTTGAGAAGCATTCAATTGAATGGCTTTTTAAATGCAATTGAAGTTCTTTAATGAATTTTATGAAAACACATAAAGTTTCCATTTATGCTTAAATTAAATGTTTTTTTAAAGCATTTCTCTCTCTCCCCCAAAGAATGGTCATTCATATGACCTATTCCATATTCAAATGATGATTCTCATGAAGCAATTCTGGACTTCCTACCATATTCTAGGATTAGTCATCCTAGGTCAATTGAATAATTCTCATCATAACCATGGATGAATTTGGATGTGTATGTGAAGAATGGATGTGGATGTGGATGTGTTTGTGAAAGAATGGATGTGGATGTATGTGAAAGAATGGATGTGGATGTGTATGTGAAAGAATGTGATGTGATGTAAAGAGATGTGATGTGACATGAATTTATGTGGATATGAAGTGATAGATATGAATGTATGGATAGATATGGGTAAACCACTCTTTACCTCCTAGATTGCTTGATTCTTTAATCAAAGTAGAGGCCCCCAACCAATCAATTGGTTTGATATGTTGATAAAGACTCCAAGGAAGATTGAAGAGAGAGAGAGAAGCTCCAATCTCTTCAATTTGTAGAGGATTCCAATCTCTTCAATTTGTAGAGGATTCCAATCTCTTCAATTTGTAGAGAATAATAGAAAATATCATTATTTCAGTATAATACTGGCATGGTATAGTTCTCATATTTTTTTTACAAAGGGCTAAGGATGTATTTATAGGTGAGGGAGTCCTCTAACCAAGTCCAACTAGTTTCTAGAATTTTCCAGGTTCAGTTTGGCTGAATTTGGACAAGATTTTGCTCCCTTTTGATTTGGTTTGATCTAGGAGAGAGGAGAGATAAAAATATCACAATCTTTTTGAGTTTAAAACTCCACCACACATGTGAAATAGGCACCTCCTTGAAGAGCCCCCTTCTCCTTACCAAGGTGTCAAAATTGAGTCATTATACCCAAAATATCTCATTTTTTAGTAATATTCATAGTTTTTTACTAATAAACCTTGTACTCAGTCAACTCTTCATCTTATGTGGGCATTTACTCATTTTTGGGTATTTTTCTTTTATAAATTGGATTTATCTCCTCCCCACACTTGGATGGATCCTATTGGCCCATAGGAACCTTAATTGGACTATAATCCAAAAATTTTTGAAAATCTAGACCCTTAGGCTAAGGTCCTTTATACTTGTTTTCAATTAATTCCAATTGCATATTGGAAAGTTCTTTTTGAATTTTTGTTTCAGGGGAATGGATTTTAGACACTAGGATGATTTTTATATCCAAAAATATCTCAATTTTGGACTACCTCTCTCTAGACATTTTCTCTCTCTAGGTCCAAACAGGGTAAAACAGGATCTTTCTTTTATTTCAAAGAGGGGAATAATTATAAGATCAAATATTAAATAAAACTTGACGACGTAAAATAGAATCCAAAAATAAGAAAGTCTTACCTTGATATATTGTTGGCTCTACAAAATAAAAAAGTTAAGAAAAATAGAGAATTTAAAATAATTAATAAGTAACTGAAAATATAATCATTCAATAAAGATGAGGACTTATCGTGCGTAGGTCAAGCTGATAATTGTCGGACGCTCAATGCGGCTCCATGGTAGAAATCATCGGTATAACCTGTACATCATGCTTACACCACACATACCAACATGCCTATCCTCATGCACAAATTGAAGTCTTTAAACTAGTAAAGTGAAATAACCACATGGCCTAGAATAACGTTGGCCTTGAGTCAAGTGCATAACCAAAAAAATCTACCCAAGTCCCAAATCCTTGCTACAGAGTTGTGGACACATCTAAAACCATTGTATCTGGTTTGGTCATAACTATATAACAATAAGTGCTTTTGGTCTCATATAGCAATAATTTCTCTCTTTTTTGTTTCTTTCTGTCTTTCTCTTTTCTTCTCCCTCTTCTTTCTCTTCTTTTTTTGTTTCTTCTTTCTTCTTCTCCCTCTTCTTTCTCTTCTTTTTCTCCCTCTTCTTTCTTCTGATCCTCCTCTCTCTCCTGTTCTTCTCCCTCTTCTTTCTCTTCTTCTTCTCCCTCTTTTTTTTTTTTCTTCTCCCTCTTCTTTCTCTTCTTCTTCTTCTTCACTCATGCTACCACACAACCCTCCTTTTATCCCACATGACATCTATGCCTGATGGAGAGAGTATAAAGGGAAAAACGAAGTGTCCATAGTGTTTTACTCTTTAAGAGACATGCGTGCTGCAGATTGCTCCCTGCCAATGTGTTGTGTCGGCGTTCTGCCAATGTTGTCGACTGCTACTGTGACGTTGGTGAGGTGTCGGCTTTGCCTATCGGTGTTCATTGTGTGGGCCACCCTGATCGTCGGGGCTTTGATGCATGACTATGCTAGCAGCCCTTGCTGCCAACACTTTAACGTGTGGTGTACTTCATCATCGCTTGTCCACACTAAGATCTTGGGCTTCGTGCCACGCTTTGTCACACACAAGGCCGTTGGTCCCATACTGGGCCGTCTGAGTGTCCCAAACACACCTTTTGACGGCGGGGCGAACGAGGTGTAGTTAGGCTCTGATACCATTGTAAACTTGAGAAGCGTGCAAAACAAAAAGCACAAGCACGAGAGAGAAAACACAAGATTGGGTACCAACTGCCCCCCAAGCGTGTGCCAAAAGCATCCCCACTTCAATATTTATAGTTTTATTATTACTAAAAATATGTTACAAGGCTATTTTCACCCAAGCTTGCTCTACAAGATTTCTTTTACAAAAATTGGGTAATAAAATATCAAAAATTAGATCAGAAAATCTCACTCCCCGTGATGCATGTTCCCATGATGGGCGGCCACCACCATACAAAAGAAAAAAGAACCGATAGGGGGGACATGCAGGTACCCACCACCTCCCTTTGCTCTAGGTGTGCCCAACTCTATTGTGGTTGATGCTAACAGAGCGGCTAACAGCCCTCCCACCACCTCCCTTTGCTCTAGGTGTGCCCAACTCTATTGTGGTTGATGCTAACAGAGTGGCTAACAGCCCTCCCACCACCATCTTCTCTGTAATGATTAGTTAATTATCCACCAGTTCCTATAGGTAACAACTTGGAAAAACCACTTGCACTAACAGTCACCACCACCCTTTGCCCAAATCCGTTGGTTTTGATGCTAGCAGCAGAAAAGCTGACAGCCTGCCACCCACCACCACCTTCTGTCTCACCAACCTCCTACGAGATAATCATTACTACCTCCTAAAAAACTGAGCCTCAAATTAGACACAAAAATAGTCCCAAATCTACCCAGAAATAAGTCGACCAACCTAGCGACTAGCCATCTGGCTGCCCTAGCCAATAATGTTTCCCCATTACTAATTGCTAAGAAGGGCCTAGACCCCACGAGGCATAAAGTATGATGCCAAGGGTTATTTGCCAATAATGTTTCCCCATTACTAATTGCTAAGAAGGGCTTAGACCCCACGATGTGTTCCAGATAACTATTCCTCCCTTCCCGCACACGAGGTCCAAAGAAAAGGAGAAAAAAAACCCTGATCATATAGCCATCTCCCAATGAAGTAAGGCATTCATGCCTTATGTGCTCTATCTAGGATACGTCTATCTCAGAATCCTCCTTGCCATACCATATTTGTCCAAAATGGTCGTCGGGGCTTTGATGCATGACTATGCTAGCCGCCCTTGTTGTCAATGCTTTAACGTGTGGTGTACTTCATCGCTCGTCACTTGTCCACACTAAGATCTTGGGCTTCATGCCACACTTTGTCACCTTGAACGTCTGAGTGTCCCAAACACACACCTTTTGACGGACGAAGTGTAATTAGGCTCTGATACCATTGTGACAGAAAACAATAAACCTTGAGAAGCGTGCAAAACAAAAAGCACAAGCACGAGAGAGAAAACACAAGATTGGGTACTAACAGCCCCCCAAGCGTGTGCCAAAAGCATCCCCACTTCAGTATTTATAGTTTTATTATTACTAAAAATAGGTTACAAGGCTATTTTTGCCCAAGCTTGCTCTACAAGATTTCTTTTACAAAAATTGGGTAATAAAATATCAAAAATTAGATAAGAAAATCTCACTCCCATGACATGAGTATATGCCTGTGATGCATGTTCCCATGATGGGCGGCCACCACCATATAACAGAAAAAAGAACCGATAGGGGGGGACATGCAGGTACCCACCACTTCCCTTTGCTCTAGGTGTGCCCAACTCTATTGTGGTTAATGCTAGCTCACAGTGGCTAACAGCCCTCCCACCACCACCTTCTCCTTGTAATGATTAGTTAATTAGCCACTAGTTCCTATAGGCAACAACTTGGAAAAACCACTTGCACTAACAGTCACCACCACCCTTTGCTCCAGGTATGCCCAAATCCGTTGGTTTTGATGCTAGCAGCAGAAAGGTTAACAGCCTGTGCCCACCACCTTCTATCACCAACCTCCTACGAGATGATCAAGTTATTAGCCACTACCTCCTAAAAAACTGAGCCTCAAATCAGCCCCAAAAGAGCTCTCAAATTAGCCCCAAAAATAGTCCAAAAATCTGCCCAAAAATAAGTCGACCAACCTTGTCAGGATTTGGGAGAAAGCGACTAGCCATCTGGCTGCCCTTGCGCCTTGGGAGAAGTTGACTAGTCCTGTAGAAGGGTATGGATGAAGTACTAGCTCTATGGCTGCCCTGGGAGGAGTCGACCTACTGAAAACAGCCCATAAACCGCTGTACGACCAACACAAGAGAGAGGAGAGAGCCATTTACTCACAAAAAAGAGCCTCCCTTGGCCCTTTTTTTTGTGACAAATGGCCATTATGGTGACCTCCATTGTGTTTGAAGTGATGAGAGGAGCCTTTGTATTTGCTTAGTGCATGTTACCATTTGTTGGCAATAACTTGGTGGATCCTTGGCACTGACTGTGACATGGATATTTTGCAGCTATCAGCATGGTTGTGCCGTGCGAATAGACATGCAAGTAGTCGTGCAAATATCCGTGCAGATAGTCGTGTTTAAACTGGGAAAAATTTTGGATTCTCCTACCCGAGCTATGATGTATTACAGTACCCCCATTGCATGACCTACCTACCGTGACCTACCTACCGTGTTCTTCCTTTATCTCATTCATCTTCTTCCTTCCTTGCTCAACACAGTGCTCTCAATCATAAGGTACGTGTTTCCTCCCTTCTATGTTTTTCAATCAAAATTTTTGTATTTTCTATGTTCTTCTCCATTCCTCCTCTCCAATCCCTCTCTCTCTATTGATTTATTATTATTTTTTGTATGTTTGGTTTTGTGTTAAGGTAAATACTCTTTATGACATGCTCTCTTGAGGTAAGCCCCAAACCCTAAACCCAATGTTCGTGTTTTATACTTTTATGTTTTTTTTGGACTATGTTTAGGGTTTAGGTATACACACATGTTTGCCCAATGCTTTATTCCTTTAGGGTTTAGGTATACACACATGTTTGCCCAATGCTTTATTCCTTCAGTTGGGCATGTATAGAGTATGAGCTCTTTTATGCCTAAGCTATGCATAAAAAAGAGCTCTTATGAGCTCTCTTATATGCATAATGAGAGCTACACATGAGCTCTCATAAGCTATGCATAAAGAGAGCTCTCTATGTGCATAATATCTCATGACTCATGCATGAGCTATTATAAGCTCTCTTATGCATAATTTTTTTTATATAATTCATGTTTCTTTCATGTGTAGGTATTCCATCTATTTTGCGTAGTCTCTATTCTCCTTCTCCATTCTCTTATGGTAAGCTCTAAACCCACACTCTTTTCTTTGATGTTGCACCCCCAGGTGCTATGGGAGTACTTATTTCTTCACATGCATGAGAGCTCTCTATGAGCGCATGCATAGGGCTCTCTATGCATGCACAGTGCTCTCTATGAGCTATGCATGTATACAAGGCTCTACCTTATGGTGGATAGAGTGCTACTCGATGCATGCATAGAGCTCTCTATGAGCTCTTCATGCATGCCTATGTTCTCTCTATGCATGCATATGGATCTCTATGCATGCATATGGATCTCTATAAGCTCTATGCATGCATAGAGGGACTTACCAAATGCATGTGTGCTCTATGCATTCATCGAGGGCTCTACCAAAATGCTTGAGACCTCTATATATTGGTATAAAGACTCTTAAACCTAATGCATAGAGCTTTGAGCTCTATGAATAAGGTGGAGCCCTTTTGCAAATACATAGAGGACTTTACCAAATGCATGGGAGATCTATACATCTGCATAAGAGCTCTTACTTTATACATTTGCATAAGGGCTCTATACATTTTTATAAGGGCTCTTACCTCATGCATAGAGATCAAAGATAGCTCTATGCATAAGGTAAGAACCCTTATGTCAATGCATAGAGAACTCTACCAACTGTATGAGAGCTCTATGCATAAGCACTCTTACCTTATGCCTAGAGGGCTCTGCCAACAAAATTGCTCTACCAACTGCATATGAGAGCCTTATGCATTTGAGTAAGGGCTCCCTTAAGCACAGAGATTTATTTGAGCTCTATGTATAAGGTAGAGCCCTTATGTATTTTCATAGAGAGATCTATGCAAATGCATAGAGCCCCTACCTTATGCATAAAGCTTTCTTTGAGCTCTATGCCGCCTAAGGTAGAACCCTTATGTATTTTCATAGAGGGCTTTACCTTGTGCATAGAATTTTCTTTGAGCTATGCGTATGAGAGAATTATGCATTTGTGTAAGGGCTCCTACCTTATACATAGAGCTTTATTTGACCTCATAAGGTAGAGTCCTTATGTATTTTCTACCAAATGCATAAGAGCTCTATGCATCTGTATAAGGGTTCTTACCTTGTACATAGAGCTCTATGCATAAGGTAGAGCACTTTTGCAAAGCATAAAGCTCCAATGCATTTGGTAGAAGTCCTCTATACAAATACATAAGGGCTCTTACCATAGAGAGCTTTATGCATAAGGTAAGAGCCCTTATGTATTTGCATAGAGGGCTCCTACCAAATGCATGAGAGCTCTGTGCTTTGTAAAAACACTCTACCTCATGCATAGAGCTCTCTTTAAGCTGCTCTATGCATAAGGTAGAGCCCTTATGCAAATGCATGAGATATCTATGCATTTGCATAAGGGCTCTTAGCTTATGCATAGAGAGCTCTATGCATAAGCTAAGAGCCCTTATGCATAGAAGGCTCTACATTATGGATAGAGCGGTCTTATGCATAGAAGGCCCTACATTATGGATAGAGCTCTATGCATAAGCTAAGATCCCTTATACATAGAAGGCTCTACATTATGGATAGAGCTTTCTTATTCATATTTATTTTCATATATAACTCATGTTTCTTTGATATGTAGGTCTTGCATCTATCTTGTGTAGCCTCTATTGTCCCTCTCCATTCTCTTATGATAAGCTCTAAACCCAACGTTCTTTTTTTTAAAATGCCACACCCCTGGATGCTATGGGAGTATGCAATGAAGTAGATTTGCTATGTACATGCACATGGGGGATGGGGCCTATGCACTTGGGCTTAGGGTCATTTACATGTGTACTTTTGGGGGCCTTGGGCTATATTGGGCATAGGGCTATCCTTTTTATCCTTTTACGATATAGGCATCTATGTCTTCTTGGAGCTCATGCCCAAGCTTCCATGGTGACTTTCACCCATGTCTAGATTTCCATGTAAACGACATAATGTGTCTCTTGACTCTATGTTAACGAGTCTCTCTTTTTCTTCCCTTCTTTCATTGGTATCAGAGCCTGATCTTTGATCCTAGTTTAGGTTTTCTTAATCTCGGATTAGTGAAACCCTAAATTTTGTGTTTCCTTGTATTTTTTTTGTCAAATTTAGGAGTTTCAACCATTTAATGGATTATCTCTTGGTTTTGATCTTGGTGTTGTGATTAGAGAGTGATTTGAGCCTTAATCATTTTCGAAATTGATTTTTGCACAGTTTTCAGATTTGCTAATTTCTTGAATTGAGAAGATTAGCAATGAACTTTGTGTTAATCATTTTTGAATTTGTATTAATCATTACTTTCAAAAACCCTAATCCATTTTACTACTTGATTTCTTGATCTTCTTGATCTTCATTTCTTGAAATTTTCTTGATTCTTGAAATTAGGGTTTACAAAAATTTCAGCAACTAGTTTTGAGTGATTTCTTGCATAATCTTGCTTAGGGTGCATACTTTTTCAAAGATTAATCCTCCTTACAGCCTATAAGATTCCTCCCTCTAGCTTTTGAGGTGTACAGGTGTAAGAACCTCCCCTTCTGACACATGTTATCTATTTTTCATCACCTTGTTTGACATTAAGCTAACAAATAATATATAGATTTAAGTATGTTTTTCTAGTCTTAATTTATTTTTCCAGTATCTTGGAAAAATAAAATTTATATTCCAAATTCACAATTCATGATGAATTCGAACTAACTTATTAACATATTGATCTTAGTGTTGCATTTTATTTTATAGAAACAAAGTGAATTTCGGATTTATACGTTTGTATTCATGTGTTACTCATTGAACTCTAAGTCTGTCCAAGGTATTCCATGTCCATGAGAACCTCTGAGCCATGCCAGCTCAACCCCTAGACCATGTTTAGACTTTTGATTTTACTTCGCAAACCATGCCAATTTTGGTCTAAACCAAGATTAATTATGTGTTAACCAGCTACTACTATGTGCATTGGTATATTGTTAAGATTAATTGCATGTTAATCGACTATGTGCGTTGATATATTTTAGGGTTAACTGTGTTAATTAGCTATGTGCACTGGTATAATTTCATCGAAATTAATTGCGTGTTAATCGACTATGTACGCTGATATATTTTAGTCTAAACCAGGGTTAACTATGTGTTAATTAGCTATGTGCATTGGTATAATTTCATCAAAATTAACTATGTTAATCGACTATGTATTGACATATTTTGGTTTAAACCATGGTTAACTGTGTCTTAACCAATTGTGTGCACTGGTATAAGTTTTGTCAGGATTAACTTCGTGTTAATTAGTTGTGTGCACTCACAAGAGAGAATGTTAGTCATAACCTCTTTGATCAAATAGGGACACCTATGTGATCATTGCTTACACATGGGAACGATTAATGTGTTTAATCACACCTGTGCACGTTGATATTTAATAAAACTGAGGACGGTTGTCTTCTCAACCGGGAGGACTATCACAGTTGTCTTCTCAACCGTGGTGTGAGGACTATCACAGGATTGAGAAGCCAACTGAGAATGATTGTCTTCTCAACCAAGAGGACTATCCACGGGAGTGAGATTTTCTGATATTTATTACCCAATTTTTATAAAAGAAAGCTTGTAGAGCAAGCTCGGGCAAAAATATCCTTGTAACCTATTTTTAGTCATAATAAAACTATAAATACTCAGGCGAGGATGCTTTCGGCACATGCTTGGGGGAGAATTTGGTACCCAATCTTGTGTTCTCTCTCTTGCTTGCACACTTCCCAAGGTTTCCTGTTTTCCATCACAAATCATTAGACTTGTTTTTGTAGAATTTTACAAGATTTGGCCAACTTAGCAAAAATAGCAGTGGCGAAAATTTGGAGTTCCTCCAGTGGATGTTGCAAGCTACAATCATGAACCGTGGGTTTTTTGTCTCCCCTCTTGGTGACCATGACAGTCATCCTTTCCCTCGAGGAAAGGGTTTTCCAACATCGTCCTTCCTTCTCTACGGAAAGGATGGCCTTGTCCTTTCTGTATTCCTTTAAAAGATTGCTTCTACTTAATCTCTTACTAATACCCTTTTCAAAATTAACCCAACACCAAACCTAAAAGAAAACATAAATCTAATCAAAGATCTTAATTCCTGCACTAACAATCAAGCTATAATGCATGTTAATCTCTCTAATATATTTGAATCAAGCTGTAATGCATGTTAATTTTCTACTTTAACCATTGTAACAACCCACGCTAATCAAACTATCAATCTACCTAGTCAACCACTCTAATTCCTATTAATCAAAGGTCGTATATCTACCTAATATAAACAGTAGCAAGGAGCTAATCCATGTTCTTAACAAGAAATGAATTAAACTTAAGCCTTTTACACTATTTGAGCTACCTTAAACAAACAAAAATACCAATATTAATTTCTATTCTAAACAAGCAAAAAATTCTAAGTTAATTCCTACTCTAATCAAGTACTAAAATAAAGCTAATTTATTTTTGTATTTAGACATTAAATAAAAAGCAACTTCCTACTCTAATCAAACAAAGATACTCTAATGATCCAAATTAAAATGCTTGAGTGTACAAAATTTAAAAAGAAAAAATCAACTTTAATGTGAATGAGATTAACTAAAATGCAAAATTGACAATGTTGAATATTATCAATCTATCAATCCAAACAACATCAATCAATCATAAACCATGTGTAGTTTCTATTGTTGAATATTATCAATCTATCAATCCAAACAACATCAATCAATCATAAACCATGTGTAGTTTCTATTGTTGCTACTAAATGCCGGGATGGTACACCAAACAAATGATGGAATGAAAACCCACACAAATAAAGTTGATTAATGCTCCTTAGTAACAATGCCAAAGATGTTAACATTTTGAGAGCAACGATCATCCAAAAACTTATTAATAAGATGTCGAACCCTCTTGTTGGCAAGAGCTTGCTTCTCAAGTGGTCCTTCCATGAACATTACCAAACCACGACAACTTCTAATGTCATGGTTAGAGTGTGAATTAAAGAATCTATGACAAGTGTGTTTGTACCTAGCCCCAAAAGAGAAGAAAGGAGAGAGAAGAAACAAGAGAGTAGATAAAAGATGCATAATCTCTAATTCCAATGTCTTTCCAACCTCTCTCAATCTACACTTCTACATAGGCCCAAGAGAGTAGTGTAAACACTAGCTCTATCACATGAACATGAAGCAGCTGACTTTACATCATGAGAGAATGGTTTATAGTCTTAGTAAGAGTTTTTTCACTAAGCCACCATGGAGAAAGCAAGGGGGGTTGTTGCTAGACTTAAGGTCCACATTTTTGGCCTAGCAAGTAGGCTTCCTCATACTACAAACTTGATATACAAGATATGGAGGCATTCCCAAGAGTGCTTATAACACAACAAAGATGTCGATACAATGAAGATGCTCTTTCATGAACAAAGTGCAAATATTGTGCCATTTGAAAACATTGCCAATTTGGAGCATCCTTGTGATGGACATATGAGGACAAGATATCACAAAAAAACTCTCAACTTGAGGACAATTTAAAACTTGTGGGTCAGACCTTTTACAAGAAGCTATTAGAAGTTTAATTATATATGAAAATCTTAATTGAAATCGTCAAGCAAGTTCTTTTACAATTCTTTTAATTGGAATTGTCAACAAATTGTTTTACAATTCTTGAAGAAATGTTTGAATGTAGACACGGAACTGTCAAAATACATTTGATATACTCATGAGTATGGGATTATGTATATTTTAAGCAGTCTAATATACTTTTATAACTCAAATTTGGCAAGTAATTCAAACACCAAATGGTATGTGATAGGGTTTTGCTTCACACTTGGTTTAGGATGGATAAATAGATGCAACCTATAATTACACTTAGGCTTGCATGCTTTACATCAAACAAGGCATTGGTGAGGCTCAAGAAGATTCTCCAAGATATGGAAGTAGTCACAGGTTGGCCACGATGCTCCATTACGACAAGTGTTGCATATGAAAAAAAAAAATCAATAATCATTACCATACGTCTTGGCTTAAGAAATCACCATCTTCAAGAAGCTTGTGCACTGATGTGAGGCTTATGCAGCTTACATTACATGCTTACTCCAAGTTAAATCAACAATAGTAGTACAGTCATCCTAATTCTATTAGCCATTTAAAACAAGCTCTCGGTTTGGTTCTCTTCCCATGATCTTCACATTTGTTAATTTAATTATCTGTACCTTCTCAAAATTGCAATTCTTGAAAGCAAAATACTAGTGTCCTAATGGCCGGTCTTCACATTACATTGTTTCCGTTTGGGATTTGAGAGTGGCCATGACATCAACACATCTTGTTTGATGGAGCTATACATGGAGAAAGAACCCCCAAAAGCATAATTCCATCCTGGCAGGTTCGAACCGAACAACCCATGGGCAATGTACTAGAATCCAACTGTGAGATTTAAACCCACCATCTATCCCATCCAATTGTTGTACACCTAAACTATAGAGAAAAAATTAAGGCTCTTTGGTTCAATTAACTTGATAATAAAGGGTTAAGCACAATGGTGGCCCTTCCCCCTTAATCCTCAGTTTATCTTCTGCCTTGACCCTTACTATTAATCTGGACGTGTAAAACCACTACAACCAAGGACTTCTCTTCATTAGCAGAGTCAAAAGGATACACTGGGGAGACAAAAGGTGTGGACTATGTGCATACCCTTAAAAAAAGCAAGCCATGCTAGGAAAAGAACCCATCCTTTGTAAGAGGCATATTGTCTAGACAAAGGCTTCCCTTTAGAAAGTCTGCACTGCAGAATTTCTGGAGGATCTCACGTCTAGAAAAGCTTCCAAATCATTGACAAGCCGTGGAGGCCACCTCCGTGTATTTCTAACCCAAGCACGGTCTTTATACCTGCCATCCTGCACACATTCAAAAGTTCATAAAAGGGAGCTCAACCTTCGTTCTTTTAGTTTACATGCCACCTTGCAATACTTATGATCTTTTGCCTGCTAAGCTCTTCACCTCCCCCGTGCTCTTGGCAGCACAACAATGCCGTTGTGCATGTGTGGGTGTATAACGAGTGTTCAATACCTCGAGCCGTCCCCAGTTGCTCTCTGCTTCAGCTGTCGACCCCTCCGCATACAGGGAAACTGCAAGAGCTGCTCGCATGTCTGGAAACTGTAGAGTGAAAAATGTATAAGCCCTCATCACAAAACCACTACATGCTGAATGGAACTTTTTTCTCATAATGACAAAGCATGTGCATTGATGAGTTCATAATATGTATTGATCTGCATGCGCATATGTTTACCTTGGGCATGTGCATAGGTGCCTGTACATCTGCACACCTGCACATGCCACAAAGGCATGCATGTTGGCACACGTTGTGTTCGCAACATAAGTGCAGAAATGCGGAGAGTAGTGGTTTCCTAGATAGAAACCAGCACTCGTGTATGACAATCTACATGTATAGGTGCAGAAGTACATAGAGTAGTATTTTTGTGGATAGAGATAAGCACTCGTGCATGACCCTCCACATCGAGCAAAAACATGAATTAGGTGGTCATTCTTGACTGAGAGAAGCACACAAACACGAGCACGCAAGCATATATATGCATACATGCATATATATGTGATGTGAATGAGCAAAAATGTAAATTAGGTGGCCATTCTTGACCAAGAGAAGCCACAAACCTCTGGATATTTTCGAAGTAGGGATCGAAATTGCTTCACCGCTTCATTCACTCTCCCAACTTGATAAAGAGCCTGGGAGGCACAAACAGCAAAGTCCTTTAAATAGGAACGCAACCCCCAATGTATGACTGAATATTCCAAAAGATAAATTAAATTCAGTGTGCACACCTGCATGCGTGCACGTGCAGCTATGTGTGTGTGTGTGTGTGTGTGTGTGTGTGTGGAGAGAGAGAGAGAGAGAGAGAATGAAATGAAATGTTTATGTCATAGCCAAGCCAGCAGACCAGATATAATCCATATGTCAGCACCAAAGTGTGACTCGAACCCTGGATCTCTCAACTAGGAGCCCAATGTATAAACCACTATGCCAGCACTCAACACAGAGAGAGAGCCAAGCCAGAAGAGAGAGAGAGAGGGGGGGGGGGGGGGGGGGTTCCCTCCTATTTGGAGGGTAAATATAATTTTTTGTGTGAGTGTTTTGGTTTCTCACAACATCTTGTTTTCTTCAAAGAGAGAGAGAGAGACCAATGCATAGTTTGCAGCAGCAAAGGAGAACACTGGAGCTAGCTCAACTGCTTTGGCATAACCTATCAACGCCTCCTCCCATCTATTTTGAGCTGCCTACAGACACCAGAAAGCAGATCAATATAGCAAGCTTCTTGACTTTATATGGAAGAAATGCTTCAAGCAACATTTGAAAGGGCTCCTTCTGTGATCCAAAATCTTCAATAGTTAAAAGAGCACCTTCACATTCCCAAGATTATTCCATGCAGCAGGATCATTTGGTTCTGCCCGAAGCACTGCCACATAATCAGCAGAGGCCTCATCATATCGTCCCAGACTTTCTAAAACTACCCCACGATTCAAAACAGGGTCCACTGCATACCTGCTTCAAGCGGCATCACAGACACAAATGAAATCACCAAGACATCATACATTGCTTTTGACTCTTATCTTGCAACTGAATCATGATGTTGAACTGTGAAGTCTAAATAACATGAAAAGATAGCTATACGAGGTGAGAAAAGGAAGAAGTCTTGAGTATTCAGGTACTCTTGGTGTGAGAAAGCAATCAATATGTCTATTGAGGATTTAGGGTTTTGCAGAGAAGTGCAAGTGATTGCTTAGTAAAGTCACTCTCAATTACCTAAACAGTCCGGTGCATTGGATAGCCTCTCAACTTCGATATATATTACAGCTTCTTCTAAATCTTTCAATTATACTGATGCAGAAAGACTTCAGCCCACCCTCCTAAAAACCTCCATCGTCATCCTCATCATGAATACACCAACTTTGTCTTGACCGGTGACTTCAGCCCACGCTCCTAAAAACCTCAATCATCATCCAACTCTGGCATCACGAGGAAACACCAACTTTGTCTTGCTGCTGATGCTTGCAGGATTACCCTTGGACATCGGGGACAATCCATAAAAGGTCAATGGCTCTAGATGAAAGGTTTCAATTGATGAAAGCACTTCTTCTTAGATGTCATCTGAGTAGAACTTCAAAAACAGCTAGTCTCCTTTGAAACTCATGTTTAATCTGTGACTGTCAACTTCTTTTACTTGCTTCTGCCCAACCTAAGCATGCTATGGCTTCAACAAACTCATGTTTAATCTGTGACTGTCAACTTGTTTCAAAGAAGGGGAGAATAATTGCATGAGTTTGTTTGTTAAAGAAATCTCAGATGTTATCTTGACTAAGCTGTCTTCTGGTTTGTCTTTAATGGGAGAACGTGATCATAGGATAGAGCTCTTTCCACGAACACAATCTGTATTAAAGAAACTAAACCAATTGATCCTCGTAAGGAGAAGTCGACTCACTTTTCAGGGGGAAAGAGAAAGATTAATTTGACTTTCCTAAAATGGATTTCCATGTTGGACGTGTTACCATGCTTTTTGACTCCATAAAATCTGGGCAAAACCACTTTTTTTCAGAGGTTTTGCGAGTTCTTAGAAACGTTTCATCCTAGAAATATTTCAAAGGTTTCGTAGGCTAAAAACAGGTTTTTTTGTTTCTATGATACACAATAGACAAGACTGAAGTGACCAAAACTGATGTATATTGCTCAAAACATGAAAATATATATACAAAGAAATCTCAGATATAAACTTCAAATCTGCACAGTGCATGATGTGCAAGGCTTGCATACGAAAGGTTACTCGAGGTCTGTTTTGTTGTTATCCACATGAGCATGAACTAATGCTTATGAGAACTGCCTTCTACTATGTCTGCTGCCCTTGACCTTGTCTTTAGATAATGGATGTGACCCTCAACCTGCCCTCATATAGTGGACTGAGGGCTGGTCAGCCAACTACCAACTAGGCCAACCAATCACGACTAGCAACAATGTATCCAAAAGCTGTCCACATTGTGCCCAACCATGGGGGCGCCTAGTTGCCCATTGTATGGCTACGCTACCCAAAATCCCTATCCATGACCCCATTGTCCGGCTACCCAAAATCCCTATCCATGAGCCCAAATGCGACCTTTAGCCCAATAGGCGGTTGCGATAGAAGACCATATCCACGTGCATCCTGATTCAGGTATGCACATGCCACGTGAAACCAATGGTATGGGACACTGTAACATGTCCCGGAGTTTTTTGACACGTGGTATGCACAATCGTTGCATGTTCACAACAGCTAATATGTATGAGAAAAAGCGGTAGACATGGCTGTCAAGTTTTGATTACCCACGGAGCAAGCATGATCGATTTGTCGTAATCCTCCAAAGCCTGTTCCAGCTTCCCCTGCACCACACGATACACTTTTTAGCTAGATCCCCCCACAAAATGCAGAGCAAAAATCAGAGTCCAAAACTTCAAGTCCTAACCTGCCGACTGCGTGCATTCCCCCGATTTCCATATGCTCTTGAGACAATGTCCGAAACCCACTCTGCTTTGAGTGATCCATACTTGTCAATGACCAAAGTCCATAATTGTTCTTCTTCAACAACCTGATAAATGAAGTGCAGATACCAGGTGAGTTATAGGTGCCAAATAAACTCAATCAAGACAGTGACCTGACCACAGATGTGTGCCAACTTCCAAGAATTCCCAAAAGGACTTACCGTAGGAGCATTCAATGCCTTCTCAAACGTGACTGCAGCATCCCGCAAACGCTCGTCGGTAGGATCAAAGGGCTTCCTCGGTGCTTTTGATGAATCAATGGTAGCAGGCATAAGAGCATGGGCACTTCCCTCCCTTGTGACACTTCCAAACATGTAAGCTAAGGACATAAACATAGGTGTCCCTAAGACGCGTCTTCTTGTAGTTTCCCCTTGCTGTCTTGATCTCTCTGAGACTTGATTCCATGACTCCTTTATGTGCTCAACAGGAGCTGCAAGCACTTTCTGAAAATCTGAAAAACCTGGATCCACTGCCTGATAGATCGAACTTAGAACTTGTTAGTTTTGAATATTCATGCCATGATGTCTGCACAAACCTGCCTGATAGGTTCTGTGTGTGTGGGCATGCACACAATAGTATATTGTTTGTGTATGTGTAAGAAAGTAGGAAGCTGAATCTTTCAACTCACCCCTTCAAGGTATAAAATAATCCTGTGATACACCTAAAAGCAAAGCTTGTGGAACAAGATATTTATTTTTAAGAATTAGGGATTAGCAGCCAACTACAGGAGATTGGGTTGCATAGCCCTACAAGTGAGTTGAATTATGGTTGATTACACTTGCTAAGTATTAAGGGATAAATCTATATACGCCAAATGAAGGGTCACATTTAAAGGGAGCATTGTCAGCTTTGGGTCTCTTATCGAGTCTAGCCCATTGGTGCCATCAATCTTGTAAAAGGACATCCTCAGAAAATACTTTCTTCAGTCTGAGGAAATACTCAACCACATGTTGTGACATGTACGTGGATGCGAGTATGCATGCCCCCCGCCCCGGCAAATGTCTGGCATCATCAAATGGATGTGCTAAAGATACTTGATCATATGTAGTCTGCCAGACATACTGTGGTGCCCCAAATTACTAGCATAAGGAATGGCTCAACCATGACAAATACTGAACCAAGTGCCACAATATTGAATCTAACAAGGGTGAGAGAGTCTACTTACATTGGGGTCTGTGGGGAGGATTGGACTAGGGTCGGGCGGTACTCCGTTGTCTCTTTGCTCTCCATTGGGCACCTCCTCTGGTCTAAGCTCCGGCTCCTCTCTATAATGGGTTGCCCACACCCGCTTGAAGAGGAGCTGTCTCCAAAAGCTAGGGCTAAAACTGGCCTCTTTACCATCTCCTGATGAGGACACACGTTTGGCGCGTGACCTGCGGCATGGTGGGTATCCAGGATTGGGCTGGCTTGCCTTTGTTATGAGCTTGGTTTCCATAGCCGAAGACAAAGAAGACACACACGCAGCACGCCCCCGGGCAAGGGTTTCCATGGTATGGTGATGAGGAGAAGATGCAGGAATTCCATTAGCGTGCATATTGATGTTGTTGCAGTGTCTTGCCTGGCTCTCGCCACTCGTGTGTAGGAAAGAGACCGTGTGTGGGTGGCTGTTTATATTCAGTTCAGGCTCTAGCAGATAATGATTCCATAGGAGGAAACATAAAATAAGGCACTTGTTGATGATAGCAACGCTTTACACATTAGCCTTGATGGGTGGGCAAGACGTCCACACACATTCGCTCATACAACCGGGTGCGTGGACGGGCGGGCGCACAGACGGCCGGGGAGACTCTCTTTCTCCTCAAAGAATGGGCGAGGATTTCCCCTCCAAAAAAAAAAAGGAATGGACTGGGGAGATCTCCCTGTGTATTTCACAAGACCATGCATGATGTCCAAATGCATGGACATGAATTCGCAACTAAGCAAGTGGAATGCTTTGTTCACCCTTTACATGGTGGGTTGTTTGTCCTTTTCTAAGAAGGAAAGGACTTTTGAGAAGAAAAGGTTTCATGGTGGCATTGAAAAGGAGACTTGTCTCGGATAAGTTGGAATTTGAGTGCACATCACATATTTTGCCAAAGCAAGACGATCAAGGTTTGCAACTATAAAGCTAATGCCAAGGATGATGCCGTCCCCCTACGCGCCCACAACAAGAAAGCAAGGTGATCTATGAGAAGAGCGTAGGGATTATGGAGGTTTACATCCTAGGTGTCCCAAGAGAATGTGGGAACCAAGTGGATGAGGTCTAGGGGAGAGAGAAATCAAAGCATTTCAAATCAAAGTTTGTTGCAAGTGCTG
Source organism: Cibotium barometz (assembly GCF_041138505.1). Taxonomy (NCBI): domain Eukaryota; kingdom Viridiplantae; phylum Streptophyta; class Polypodiopsida; order Cyatheales; family Cibotiaceae; genus Cibotium; species Cibotium barometz. The sequence continues at coordinate 25,963,618 of NC_141107.1, read as the reverse complement.
GTTGCAAATTTATTCTAAAGAGAGCTCTATGCATAAGCTAAGAGCCCTTATGCATAGAAGGCTCTACATTATGGATAGAGGTGTCTTATGGATAGAAGGCTCTACATTATGGATAGAGCTCTATGCATAAGCTAAGATCCCTTATACATATAAGGCTCTACATTATGGATAGAGCTTTCTTATTCATATTTATTTTCATATATAACTCATGTTTCTTTGATATGTAGGTCTTGCATCTATCTTGTGTAGCCTCTATTGTCCCTCTCCATTCTCTTATGGTAAGCTCTAAACCCAACGTTCTTTTTTTTAAAATGCCACACCCGTGGATGCTATGGGAGTATGCAATGAAGTAGATTTGCTATGTACATAGTAACCTGGACCGGCAGAAATGGTCGGTTCGGACCGGGTCGGAAACGGAGTTTCCGAGTTTCCGCGAGGTCGGAAACGGCAAGAAACGGAGTTTCTTTTGAATTTATTTTAGACATGTAAAAAACATGCATAGAGACATCCTATTAAATAAACTTATGTCAAGAGATGCAAAAAACATGCATAGAGACCTCAAACAAGACACATCAAAGACTCAAGTGGACATTAGAATCATAACACTTAACAGAATGTAGATAATGCCAAATGGACATGTATGATGTCGCGGCAAATTCATGTGAACCATAAAAAACTAAAGGCTGAAGGCCGAAGCATACATAGCAAGCTGCAAATTGTGATCATAATACATCATACATATCAGCAATGATCATCAAACTTGGGAGTCAGAGGTTCAAAAACTACAAAATAACCGACATGCCGGCTGTCCATAATCCCTAAGGATAAGAAAAACTAAACAAAAAACATGGAACATCAGTGAATCAGTGATCACTGCTGAGCCTCATCTGAAGCACCCGAGGAGTCTGAATCCTCCTGAGAGTCCTCATGGCTCTCGCGTGTGTCCTCACTGCAAGAAGATGAGTCCTCTCCAGTAGCCTCCTCTCTAGCAGCACTAGTACTAGCTGCAGCCGGCCTCCCTCTCCTACGACGACCACCACGTGTGTCGTGAACTGGTGTTGTGGCCTCCTCGTAAAGCAAAGTGTAAAGATCTCGGTCCTCTTGTAGAATTGTGGGAATATCCCGCACCTTCTCAATGTCAATCTTGTCGACATTCACTTGCATTGGCTCAGGACCCATAGCTGCCCGCTCAAGAAGCTTCAAGTTACAATTGCAGAAAACAAGACGCTCAAGTTGGGCTGTAGTCAATGGGCTGTAGTCAACTTGTTCCTCCTCTTCGTATGGTAGAGCGCCCATGTGCTCCAATTCCTCTCACAAGTTCCAGAGCTGCAATCTTGTGAGAGGACTCGAATGGCAAGACGTCTCTGTTCAAAGAGCAGATTTAGGATTAGTACATTATACAAATAAGAGGTGTCGCCGTTAAAGCTTAAGCGGAGGGACTTCTTACTCACCAACGTAGGCACACCATGTCCATATTTCTCCCACCATGAGACCGCCGGCTGAAGCTGCGTTTCTCGAAGTTTTGCAGTAGGTCTTGTGAAGTAGCCAGTGTTGTTGCGGAAAGCAAGGAGATCATCCTCTAAGCATCGCAACATCTGCAAATTGCCACCACACCATTTCTCCACATAGGTTTGGAAGTCATCGTTTAGCTCCTCACACTCAAGCTGATCCTCGCTACGCCATAGAGGATGCAACACATGAGCCACAGCATGGATTGGTCTATGAAACCAAACCCAACGGTTTTGCCAAATCTGCTTGATCTCCGCGATTCTACAAGTTACAAGTAAAAAACAAAACCAAAGAAAGACTTTAAAGTTATAACTTAGAAAAGAGCCAAGACAAAAAGGCAATTTGGCAAAGGCTCATGAGCCATGAGTCATGAGCGAAGAAGTACGTACCTCTCTACAGATAGGTAGGCATTGTTGTCTAGTGCCTTCCCGATCCTATCCATGTACTCATAAATGAGGCCTAGTGTACTCCCCTCCATGTCCGTGATGCGCAAGACCGTGTAGATGAGATTTAAGGTCTTCACTAATGCCTCTGCCTCTTCCCACCATGCTTCATTGAGGATCTTGCGTCTAAAATCCACAAACTTTGGGGTCATACTCTTACCCGACTGGATCCATGCATCACAACTAATAGTGCGAATCAGATTTGGCCGCACACGAAGAAGCCGCTCAAGCACTATGAACATGTATGCAAACCTCGTAGTGGATGGCTTGAGAAGCTCCAAGGTACTATTAGCCTTGTACATGCTCAAAACCTTTGGTCTTTGTGTCACAAATTTGACAATGCTCCTCGCGGTGGCAAAGATTTCACTGACCCAAAAAATTCTCCCCAAATCCTCAATCAATAAATCAAGACTATGGGAGGCACAAGGGGTCCACACAATTGTTGGGAATGCATCCTCCAACATACTCCCCATGGAGACACAATTGCTTCCATTATCCGTAATAACCTGCACAACATTTTGTGGGCCAATCTCCTCAATCACCTTCTTGATGTGTGTCCAAATAAAGAGACCTGCAAACGGTGAGACCCGCAGCCGATGCATCAATGGCCTTGTAAAACATGGTGCCTTTGCAACAGGAGATAAGCACATTATACACATTCCTCTTGCGTACATCTGACCATCCATCACATAAGATAGTGCAGCCATATTTCTTCCATGTTTCTTTCAACGTACATCTGACCATCCATCACATAAGATAGTGCAGCCATATTTCTTCCATGTTTCTTTCAAAAACTCAAGCTGGCCTTCTACGTTGAGTTTCTCCTTCTTTAATTCTCGTGTGCGGATTGTCTGAGCCGAGGGACCCTCCCACGGCTAACGGCCCGCATGGTCTTCTTCCATTGTATGGTGCGAGCCACATTGAAAGAGATAGCACACCGTATAAACAAGCGCGTGACCTCCCTTGTTGCCTCCTTCATGGCTTGCTTTTGCAAGCCTGCTGTAATGCTTGCTCTTTGCAATGAACCCTTTGCAGGCACTTCCACACTAGGTAAAGGTGTCCTCTTTGCACTAGGGCCCTCACCCACACTCGAAGATACATCTGTCTGGCTCTCAACTCTAGTCCTCTTTGAAGAGGCCACTTGGCTCGAGGATGCTTCACCTGTTGCATGTGCTGCCATATGTTGCTCACCAACATCCAAACCAAGGCGTTGCTTTCTCCAACCCTCAAGTGATGCCAATACATCGGGCGGCACATTTTGACATAAAGCGACATCTTTGCCTGGGACATGCCCCAAATGGTCTTTTACCCGGGTCACTGAACCTGTTTTTTCATATCCACAAAAATTACATTTCCACTTGCGGGAACCCCCACCTCCGACATATCCATCCCCTTTTGTTGCATACTGCCAATAGGGATCTGTAGGCATAGTGAGACTTGAAGTTGAAAGCACTTACCCTCGAGAACACTTGCCCTTGGAGGCTTGGAAGTTGGGCCTTGAAGCCGTGAAGAATGGGCAGCCACCTGTGAGATTGGAGAGCAACTGCAGAGTACAGGCCTTGGAGCCTTGTGGGGGGCACTGGGGGCAAAGGCTTGAGCCTTAGGGCCTTGGCCTTGAGCCTTGGCCCTTTGTGGTGAAAAGGCGCAAGGTTCGAAGAAGCGCAGCGCCGCAGGAAAGGAGAGCGAAAATGAAAAAACGCACGCGGCCCCCCCCCCGTCAAAACCTGAAAAAAAAAATACGCGGAAACGGCGTTTCCGCCGGCCTGCCGTTTCCGGAAACGGCCGAACCGTTTCCTGGGGACGGAAACGCCGTTTCGTGCTACTATGGCTATGTACATGCACATGGGGGATGGGGCCTATGCACTTGGACTCATTTACATGTGTACTTTTGGGGCCTTGGGCTATATTAGGCATAGGGCTATCCTTTTACGATATAGACATCTATGTCTATATTAGGCATAGGGCTATCCTTTTTACGATATAGACATCTTTTGGGGGCCTTGGGATATATTAGGCATAGGGCTATCCTTTTACGATATAGACATCTATGTCTATATTAGGCATAGGGCTATCCTTTTACGATATAGACATCTATGTCTTCTTGGAGCTCATGCCCAAGCTTCCATGGTGACTTTCACCCATGTCTAGATTTCCATGTAAACGACATAATGTGTCTCTCGACTCTATGTTAACGAGTCTCTCTTTTTCTTCCCTTCTTTCATTGGTATCAGAGCTTGATCTTTGATCCTAGTTTAGGTTTTCTTAATCTTGGATTAGTGAAACCCTAAATTCTGTGTTTCCTTGTTTTTTTTGTCAAATTTAGGAGTTTCAACCATTTAATGGATTATCTCTTGGTTTTGATCTTGGTGTTGTGTGATTAGAAAGTGATTTGAGCCTTAATCATTTTCGAAATTGATTTTTACATAGTTTTCAGATTTGCTAATTTCTTGAATTAAGAAGATTAGCAATGAAATTTGTGTTAATCATTTTTGAATTTATATTAATCAAACCCTCATCCATTTTACTACTTGATTTCTTGATCTTCTTGATCTTCATTTCGTGAAATTTTCTTTATTCCCAAAATTAGGGTTTACAAAAATTTCAGCAACTAGTTTTGAGTGATTTCTTGCATAATCTTGCTTAGGGAACATACTTTTTCAAAGATTAATCCTCCTTACAGCCTATAAGATTCCTCCCTCCAGCTTTTGAGGTGTACAGGTGTAAGAACGTCCCCTTCTGATCTTATAATTATTCCCCTCTCTGAAATAAAAGAAAGATCCTGTTTTATCCTGTTTTGACCTAGAGAGAGAAAATGTCTAGAGGGAGGTAGTCCAAAATTGAGATATTTTTGGATATAAAAATCCTCCTAGTGTCTAAAATGGTTTCCCCTGAAACAGAAATTCAAAAAGAACTTTCCAATATGCAATTAGAATTAATTGAAAAATAAGTATAAAGGACCTTAGCCTAAGGGTCTAGATTTTCAGAAATTTTTGGATTATGGTCCAATTAAGGTTCTTATGGGCCAATAGGATCAATCCAAGTGTGGGGAGGAGATAAATCCAATTTATAAAAGAAAAATACCCGAAAATGAGTAAATGCCCACATAAGATGAAGAGTTGACTGAGTACAAGGTTTATTAGTAAAAAACTATGAATATTACTAAAAAATGAGATATTTCGGGTATAATGATTCAATTTTGACACCTTGGTAAGGAGAAGGGGGCTCTTCAAGGAGGTGCCTATTTCACATGTGTGGTGGAGTTTTAAACTCAAAAATATTGTGATATTTTTATCTCTCCTCTCTACTAGATCAAACCAAATCAAAAGGGAGCCAAATCTTGTCCAAATTCAGCCAAACTGAACCTGGAAAAATCTAGAACCTAGTTGGACTTGGTTAGAGGACTCCCTCACCTATAAATAGATCCTTAGCTCTTTGTAAAAAAAATATGAGAACTATACCATGCCAGTATTATACTGAAATAATGATATTTTCTATTATTCTCTATAAATTGAACAGATTGGAGCTTCTTTCTCTCTTCAATCTTCCTTGGAGTCTTCATCAACATACCAAACCAATTGATTGGTTGGGGACCTCTACTTTGATTAAAGAATCAAGCAATCTAGGAGGTAAAGAGTGGTTTACCCATATCTATCCATACATTCATATCTATCACTTCACATCCACATAAATTCATGTCACATCACATCTCTTTACATCACATCACATTCTTTCACATACACATCCACATCACATTCTTTCACATACACATCCACATCCATTCTTTCACAAACACATCCACATCCACATCCATTCTTCACATAGAAATCCACATCCATTCTTCACATACACCTTCACATCCATTCTTTCACAAACATATCCACATCCACATCCACATCCATTCTTCACATACACATTCACATCCATTCTTTCACAAACACATCCACATCCACATCCATTCTTTCACAAACACATCCACATCCACATCCACATCCACATCCATGTACTTCCCATCTCACCCTTTCACATATCCTCTCATCTCATTCACATCCACATCCATTTCCATTACATCACATCTTATCACATCCTATTTTTATCTTATCACATCCATTCACATCCTATCGCATCCCATTTACATCCTATTTTTATCTTATCACATCCATTCACATCCTATCGCATCCCATTCACATCCTATCGCATCCCATTTACATCTTAAATCACGTCCATTCACATCTTATCGCATCTCGTTTACACCTTATCACATCCATTCGCATCCTACATCCTATCACATCCCATTCACATCTTATCACATCCATTCGCATCCTATCACATCCTATTCACATCCCATTCACATCCTATCACATCCTATCACATCCCATTCACATCTTATCACATCCATTCACATCCTATCACATCCCATAAACATCTTATCACATCCATTCACATGCTATTCCCATTTAATAGCTTTTTCTAGTTTGATATCGATAATGGGACTTTTTCTAAATTTCTACCAATTGCTTGGCCTAATTAAAGGTTCTTTTTTTCTCGATAACTATTTCCATATTCCTTCTCAATTCTTCAATTGAATTATATTCAATATTCCTTTTTTGAATAAAAGAATTCATGGGATTTGTAAAAATCAATTCTACCCATATTTTCACTTTTGGTAAATAATCATAAATTGAATTATACTAAAAATTCCTCTTCTTCCCATTTAATTTCTTGGATCTCAATTACCATGGGAATTCCTCTTTTTTGCATTTAATTATTTGCATTCCAATATCATGGGAATTCCTCTTTTATCATCAAATATTTCTCATAAAATAAATTCATCTAAAATAAAATATCCATTATTTCAATATGCTAGGAATTTCTCTTTTCCCATCTAAATGATGAAATTCCAAATGTCATAGCTTCCCATCTCAATGATGGAATTCCAAATGTCATAGGAATTTCTCTTTTAACATTTAAATATTTCTCATAGATAAAATAAATTTATCTAAATTTCTTCTTTGAATTTAAATAAAATATTCATTAATTCCAATATGCTAGGAATTTCTCTTTTCCAATTCCAAATGTCATAGGAATTCCTCTTTTAACATTTAAATATTTCTCGTAGATAAAATAATTTTATTCAAAATTCATCTTTGAATTTAAATAAAATATTCATTAATTCCAATATGCTAGGTTGATAAATTTCAATAATTTTGAAAGCATATAGTTTAGTAATATCATATGATAGAATAACCATTAATTGGATCACTATCCAATTATGGACTTGATTTCCTAAATTTTCCATAAATTAAATAGCATAAAAGCATTAAAAAGCCACTTCTTTGGCCTCTAATTTGTCAAACATAGAAATTACTTTTAGATTAGAGAATTGCTTCATGAGAAGCATCATTTGAATATAGAATAGGTCATAGGAATGACCATTCTTTGGGGGAGAGAGAGAAATGCCTTTAAAAAATATTTAATTTAAGCATAAATGGAAACTTTATGTGTTTTATCATAAAATTCATTAAAGAACTTCAATTGCATTTAAAAAGCCATTCAATTGAATGCTTCTCAAGCTTGAGAGGGGTTGAGAAGAGAGAAACATTTGGAGATTAAAAATAAAGACATCTTCCTACTGTAATCGTCAACTAATAACATAAAGTAAGAAGAGCCCCCCAAATGTAGTAGTAGACATTTTACCACAAAGATCAACATGTACCAGATCTAGAGGAGTCTTTGCCCAATTGCTGCTTTCCTATGGAAATGCCTTACGTTGTTACTTGCCCATCATGCAAGCTTCACATGGTTCCTGCAAATCTGAAAATGCAAACAAATTAGGTAATATACCCTTTTTCTGTATCTCTTTTAGCACTGCAAATCCAATGTGACCAAATCGCTCGTGCGAAATCTTTCTTGTGCTCTTATTGCAGACATTGTAAGGGCACTCAGTAGAGATTGTTTCCCCTTAATCCTTTTCCGACTACCTTGCCATCAACATCTAGAATTTCTCCTTCAGTTTTCTTCTTGAAGCGTACTTCAAGCCCACGATCTGTCATCGTAGCAACACTGATAGTAGATTTCTCTTTATTTGGGGTACATAGAGCACATCTGATAGCTTTTTCTCTTCATATGTAGCTGCCACAAAAGATATGGTTCCAAACCCTTGGGCTAGACATTTAGCATTATTCCCAACAACAACACTGATGGGTTCTTGTAGAGGCTTCCAGGAACTATACCAACCCTTCTTACTGGTCATGTGTCGGGATGCTCCACTATCCAAAATCCATGAATCATCAATAACTAGAGCTTGAGCAGATGAACATACCTCTTCAATGGTGACCCAAAGTTCAAGCTCTGTCTTGACATTATTGACTGACTCCTTTCCCTTCCATGAAGACTTTAATGTGCCATTCTTCTCGTTAGCCTGCTTCTTTCTACAATCTTTAACAATGTGATCCTTCTTTTAACAGTAATAGAAGCTCCCTTGAAAATTCTTCTTCTTTGGCTTCTTCTTCTTCTCATCAAAAGATGTCGTGTATTTGCCTTTAGCATTGGTCGAAAATGCAACATCACCACCATCGCGGGTCTTTAGCCGCATCTCCTTCTCAAGTAACATAGCATTAAATTCTTCAAATGATAAAGGTGGTACTCTAACATGAATGTTTAGTGATATAGCCAAGCCATCATACTTCTGTGGAAGAATTCAGATGCACCTCCAGGCCAACTCCTCACTAGTGTGTGTAATCCCTACAGCAGCCATTTGATCTTGTAGATTTTTGATCCACGAGACAAATGCTTCAGTAGCTTCTCCTTCAACAAAATTTTTAGTAGCAAGTTGATTCTCTAGGTTCTAAATCCTGGTCTGATTTTGAGTCTCATACTGATTTCTCAGCCTTCGCAGCCTTGGTAGTATGTCGAATCAGAGTGAGAATAGAATCACTTACATTGGTGACAATGGCACAAAGTGTGTCAGCATTGTGCCTTCTCCATGCCCAAAGAAGTGTAGCATCTAGCGGAAGCATGTTTGCAAGGTTATTGGGGTCTGGATTTCCCACGGGTTCTGCATCCATTCCCAGAACAGTTTCTAGGAGCTCATAAGAGTCTAGAATGACATTGATTTTGAATTTCCAAAGAGTGTAGTTTGTCCCCATCAAGCTTGCAGGTGTACGAATGTGCAAGACTGGTGCAGCAACAACATTAGAGATAGAAGCCATCACTCCTAGGATTATATGCAATGAAAGACTAAACTTATGCACTATTCTAGCTAAGAGCACCTAAGCTCTAATACCGTGTAAGAATATGGCGCAGCGGAAAGAAATAGCAAGACAAAGCACAATAGACAATGTAATATACACAATGGAGAGAATTCAAAAATTATGATTACCAAAGAGGTACAAGTGATGGTGTTATCCACATGTACACTCTCAAGTAGAGCTTAGATGGCGATCTAGACAGACTCTGGAGGAGGATGTACAAAGTGTAGAAGGGGGTGGATACTCACAAGCACTGGATGCCTTAGCTCATGGAAACCATATCCATATCCATATATAATACTGCAGGCAGTGTGGTAGACATGTATACAATGAGAGCGGTTACACTGCATAGACTTCTCATAATGGGGGCCTAACAAATGTGCATTATACATCAAAATGAGATACATGCTGAGAGGCGGGCATTGAGTGTATACTAGCAATTAGAGTAGCTTGCTTTGTGTTTTATGTTATTTGATTTCTCTCTTGTTTCCCCAACCATGTTGCAAATCTTATTTTGGTGAGAGTCTGATATTAAGTTTTTAGTAAGAAGTCATTTAGTTATGATCACTATAATTTAATCCCCTTAACATTCTCAAAGGTTATAAAAGAGAGTGTGTCAGATGGATCATGACCACATTGAATCTTTGAGTGTGTGTACATATGTGTGTGTGTGTGTGTGTGTATAGATGCTATATATAAATATAAGAGAGAGAGAGAGATTGCACACATTTGCTCATCATTGTGTTTCATATGCCTCAAAGCTCATGCTAGTTTGGGAACCATAGAACATCAAACCTCATCGTTGACCCATATAGGGGGATTTGGTCCACGATTCTAGATTTTTAATTATGGATTATATTGTTGAAATAAGATTAAACACCTAAATCATTGCACTAACCCCTTTCTAAGGGAATCTAAATTTGTTTATTGTGGTTCATATCACCTATGGCATAACATTAACCCTTTCCATAAGTATATACATAAGTATACATTCACATATAGTTTTATATATATTGTGCACTTCAAGAGTGCCTATATAGTTATATACTATTAAAACACACACATTAGCTTATATATACATACATACATACATAGATTCATACATACATACATACATACATACATATATATATATATATATATATATATATATATATATATATATAAACTCTTTAAATTTATATACATTATAAATATTTATTAATTATAGTTCAAATAGGTGGCTGACACGGTGAAAATCGGTGATTTGGTAGTGTCAGGCCTTTGCATGATTTGGTAGTATAAGCGGCGGGCAGAGTAACGAGGTAGTTGTGGGCCATGGGAAAAAAAATACGATTACAGTAGCCAGCTATGGTAACTCATAAAGAAGGGAAGTGTTAATCCAATTCTAGGATTAACAAGAGCTACCGCCATTATCTTACATCAAGGATCATACATTCAAGATATGAAGCAATAGTATCCAAAGCTACAACTTGGACGGGCGCCCGTAATGGTGTGACGGAGTATTTATGGCGATTCCCACTTCAAGAGCATGTGGTAGCAATATAGGATGAAGTCCTAAGTGATGCACTTCATGGATATATTATGAGAGTAGCCATTGTAATAGCATTAGGCCTCTTATGAGCCTAAAGTGCCTGGCCGGCCATAGTTTAAGTGAGTGTGAACACTTATGGCCATGTATATAAGTGAATTTCTCTCATAATACAACATACTCTCCCATTGTGCAATTGATTCTTGCTCTTGCTAGTGAGTGTGTGTGAGTGAAGTGAGGTGAGAGGAGGGACGAGGACCCGTAGTGCAACGCGGCGGTGTGACAATGCTCGTGGGGGAGACGTGGTGGAATTTCTTCTCAAGGAGTCGTAGAGCTTGGAGACTTCAAGGGTTATGAGCTCGACCATTGGAAAGATCCTCACATGACAGTTGTGTTTCGCTAGGTAATCTCTTTTTGGATGTGTTTCAAGGAGGGTTAGGGTGAGCCATAACATTTTTGGCGCCACTGCCGGGGGGAAAAAAAACCTTGAGGTTAAAATCTGTAAATTCACAGAATTCCATCTCCAATTCACGGAGTTCAATCTCATGGCTTAAGAGCTAGCACTTTCACGATTTAAGCCTCATCACAAATTAAGCCATATCACGCAATATCCACTATATATTTTTTAAGCTTTTTGCTTACTATTCTTTTGGTTAAATTAATGTAGCAGCTGCTCCATGAGTACATATCCATACTCATGCACTGGAGAACATTTGTACCAAAGCCTCACCATCGACAACTTTCAGGTACATCCCTAGATGGGGGGGCCATGGTGGGCGAAAGCTTGGTCAATGGTACAACCCATTGCCTAGAATTTTCCTTCAAATTACAAACCTCTCCAAAATGATGCCACCATCTTCACAAGTCAGTGATCTTCAATCCTTAGTGAAGATACCTATAGTAGCCTCGCAAGTCGATGTAATTCTTTCAATCCTTCACCAACAAGTGGCTACTTCAACACAGAGCAGTTCAATAAGAGTCTATATGACTCAAATCTTGTACTTCATGAAAATCTACTTCTAAGGGTACCTAAATATACATAAAAAGATAAAAAAGATCATGGACAAAAGGACATCATCAAAAGCCAATTACTTCAAATGATGAAGGTCGCTTCAATGAATCAAATGAGGAATTGAGAATCACCATCTCGTTCTGATGATTAAGTCTACGTTCCTCCGGATCCTTCTCTCTCTTCTCTCCCATTATTAACATCTCTTAGTGTCCCCCACTAACAAAAATCACATGTAACCTTGCCAATGATTGCCAAAAACAAAGTGAGCCATAAAAAAATATTAAAATAATAAAATAATAAAGAAAAAGAACAAAAAAAAGGACTCACCCAAATATAAAAATACAATCATTCGCAAAAACCCCCCACCCTGTTAGGAATTCCCAATACACCACTAACCTCTTCATTCATTAACTAGCTTTTCTTATTCCTTCTGGAGGAACAAAGACCATTGAATGTCATTCAACATCAAAGCCATCGCGACAAAGCTTGTTCATTCTCTCCACACACAAAGGTCTTCAACGCGATCACCATATCAGGAAGGGGGGAATGTTAATTCAATTTTGGGATTAACAAGAGCTACCGCCATTATCTTACATCAAGGAGTCATGGTAGATACACCAAAGGGTCATACATTCAAGATATGAAGCAATAGTGTCCAAAGCTACAACTTGGACGGGCACCCGTAATGGTGTGATGGAGTCTTTATATGGTGATTCCCGCTTCAAGAGTGTGTGGTAGCAAGATAGGATGAAGTCCTAAGTGATGTACTTCATGGATATATTATGAGATTAGTCATTGTAATAGCATTAGGCCTCTTATGAGCCTAAAGTGCCCGGTCGACCATAGTTTAAGTGTGTGAACACTTATGGCTATGTATATAAGTGAATTTCTCTTATAATACAACATACTCTCCCATTGTGCAATTGAGTCTTACTCTTGCTAATCTCTCTCCCTAATGCATGCTAGTGAGTCTGTGTGAGTGAAGTGAGGTGAGAGGAGGGACGAGGACCCAGAGTGCAATGCGACAGTGTGACAACGCTTGTGGGAGACATGGTGGAATTGCTTCTCAAGGAGTTGTAGAGCTTGGAGACCTCAAGGGTTACGAGCTCGACCATTGGAAAGATCCTCACGACAGTTGCGATTCACCACGTAATCTCTTTCTGGATGTGTTTCACGGAGGGTTAGGGTGAGCCATAACAGGAAGGCCGTCAGAAAAAAAGAGCTCCAGTTG